>NC_084795.1:47150982-47822982 GCF_963169125.1 Humulus lupulus | reverse complement strand
AATAACAGCCATTTTGAAGCCCCAAGTCGAAATTATCATGGGCTATAGGTCCGTGAAATTTCCCATTTGATTATAAGCCCATTGGACTTAAAATCAAGGCCTGTATTATTTTCTATTGATTTAGTTAATTAAATAATTATTTAAATCCTTTATCAAATTAATTATTTATAATTTGAACCTTGATTTAAATTTATTTATTAATTTAGATACCAATTTATCTTAATTAATAAATCTGCCATAAATTCTCTTTTCTTCTCAAAATTACACAACTCTGTGAAACTATCCAAAATTGACCTGGTCAACTTTGATAATTCTAATTGATGATTAAATCAATTAATTGAGACTATCTAGATGATTTTATCCAAGGTACAATGGGGACCATGGGCCTATAAAATCAAGCTCCAATAAGTTATCATAAATCTAACAAATAAATTTACTAACTTATTAATTCCTCGTGACTCCATTATAGACTTGGAATTGCACTCTTGAATTCATAGAATGCTCTATAACAAATATAGATACGCTATTAATTATCCATTGTTACAACCATAATTGTCACTCAATCCTCTATAGACGATCTACAATGAGATAGGACTAAAATACTGTTTTACCCCTCATTGTATTTTATCCTTAAAACACTTAGTTCCTTGTAAATGATATTTCAGTAAAATAATTTAATTACTGAAATGAGATCTCTATCATTTAACACTTTGAACCAAATTAAAAGGAAACCATCGTTTCACTTCTTCATCAGAAGATATAGATGTTCATATCTATGATTAACACTCCCACTCAATTATACTACCGAGTTCCCAAGATGTAAGTATGGGCTAGTCCGTAGGGTAAGCTGGTAACGAACAAGTCAAAGAACTCAAATAATACAATCAGTTAGAATACTAACCACTCAGAATTGAGATTGAATTGACCTATGGTCAACTACATGATATGACTAGAATAGATAATAACGGTATGTTTACTTATCTTATCAACTGTCAATATCGGTCATGTCCGATGTAACAAATACATCCGATCTTATCTACTTTGCTAATGTTCTGGAAAGAACATAACACTGTAATGTGTAAGTAAATCATATCATAGATTGGCAAGTCAGTGTAAATCCTGTGCACTGACTAATCTTAGGACTAACTTATTTTGAACATATAATCATATTTATATTCCACTGTGATTACGTCACTATAAATAAGATTAGCTATATACTCGGGATTTAATAAAAGTTTATATTAAACAAATAATCATGAAAATAAAACATGCGAGCAAAGTGATTGACCAAGTCAAAAAATGATTTATATTCTTTTATTGATAATAAAATGAGATTACAAAGAATTTGGGTTTTAATTAGGGCATAAAACCCCAACAAAGTGTAGCTAAACCATAAGCAAAGTCACATAATTTGAAAATATATCCATTCATTGAAAACTATGAAGCGTTTAACATTTGGGATCCCAAAATACTATGTAGAAATATTTACAACTCAAAAATATAACTAAAGTCGGCTAATTGACAAAATTTAAGTTTAATACAAACATCTCCCAAAAATACCCCTGGCCATGGCAGCCAGGTAGGCCAAACATGTACGCATCGCCTCACGCTCTCCGTACTCATGGTTGGTAGACTCTCCCCTTTCCCTTACCTGCACCATAAAGCACATGTGAGCTGAAGCCCAGCAAGAAAACTCACACAAGCAAATAACATACGCATATCTTTCATTCAACATATAATCAAACCGCCAACAGGCTAAACGCATACGCCCATGCCGTCCCAGGTGCTTTACCAGGCCCTGCGTTCGCGGTCTACACCGTGAGAATATCCCAGGTATCCTATAGGGTCTCGCCCTGGCAACTCGCACTCCGCATGCTAAACGCTTCTCCCGGCCCCCTTGCCGTATTCGGCCTTTCCGTTCCCGACTCTTGTCGTTCATTCACATATATGCACACATAGCATAACTAAACAAATACTTAAACATGTTTAAAAAGAATCAATGGGGCTACACCCTGCAACATAATCATATAGGGTCGTGCCCTGCAACACAAACTATAGGGCCTCACCCTGCTCTACGGGTACAACAGTTTTCTTACTTATGTCCCGAGCTTTCCAATCACCGATATCCCGAGCATAGTCCCCTAGTCCGAGCCTCGCTGAAAACCTAGTCACAACGCATCAACAATATCCATCCATCAAGTTCTAATCCATGAAATGGCTTTCGATCATAATTCTAGTCTCCGGGACCTTGAATTCTATCAATCCGGGTGATAAAATCCATCTCGAGGCTAAACTTTTGGATTCCCGAGCTTAAAACCTCCTTGAAGCCCAAAAACACACTAAATGTCACAGCCCCATGAACCCATGCCACGGCCCGCCTCAACCAGAAACCCCCAACCCCAAAACAGGGTAGGCGCACCGCGACCCAAGCTAGGGTGTGCCGCGGCCCGCCCTTCTTCTTGGCCACCAAACTGTTCTAGAGGGTCGCGGCTCAGCAAGAACAATGTCGCAGCCCAACCCTTCGAACCCAGAAAAATCCTCCATTTTTACCACGAAAACCCAGCCAATTTACCGCCAAAATCAACCTAACAATCCAACCCAATCGTCACAACAGTTCTAGAGTGATCCTAGCAGCAAAACCCAATAGAAACTAACCCCAAAAATCACCCAAATAACCAAGAGCAATTCTCAACCTAGCTCACATGCACAACCTTGAAACACCAGCAGCAATTCAACACAATTCAACAAGTTTAAAAGCTTACCTTGAGCTTAATTGAGTCTCTAAATTATTTCCCTAAGCTCCAAGCTTCTAGCCCCCAAAATCCCAGCTTTAAATCCTTAGTCTCTAGTTAGATTTCACCAAAATTCACCAAGCTTCTAAGAGAGAAGAGGGAACCGAGAGATAGAGAGAGAGAAAGGGTCAGTTCCTTAGTTTCTGAGTGTTTCCTCAATTTGTTTTATTTAACTTAAGTCTCTAAGATTATCTCAAAGGCTTAGGGTACCAAAAATGTCCCCGAGGGAAAAATGGTAAATCTCCCTAATATTCCCTCCTAAACGTTCTAACTTCAAATATATCTCTAAATATTTATTTTCATAACCCGATAACACAATAAAATGTCTAATGTTCGAAATACCCCTTGACTCACCTCGAGTCGGGTATTCGACCCCATTGTGACTTTTTAGCTAATCGCTCCCTAGGACTGTCTCAGATCGTGCAACACAGCTATATCACAATAATTACATCTATGCCCTCAATAGGCTAAAATTACAAGCATGCCCCTAATAACAAGACGGGGCCCACGTGCATATTTAATTCACCTAAACATACATCTCTAATCACATACTCATCAAAATTCACATATTATAATAATAAATCAATTATTGCCCTCCAGGCACGCTAATCAAGGCCCTAAGCCTTATTAGCATATTTGAGACGCTACACTAATGGGATAGGCCTAATCTCGAGGTCTGGGTCAAGGTAGGCTGCAACTCGAAGTCTTTTTATTTTTCTTTCAATGATCTCGTCAATCTGACGTCGAAAGTGGTCTCTTGTATCTTCTTGCTCGCATTGTTCTTCGTGCTCGTGGATCAGACGCTGGTTTCAAGTGAAAGGTGATTCAGAACGAGGAGTTGGTAGATTCTAAGGGATTGCAAACCTGGGCCCCCACCGATTCTCAGAGTACTGCGACATCTAACAAGAAATAAAAGGGTGAGGGCCCATCATATAGAAAAATCACAAGAAAATTGTAATTTTGATAACTCGAGCTCGAAAGCTCGAGATAACAAAATGGCCACAACGAGACTGAAGACTCAAAAGGGCAAGATTGGCTCAGATGTCATTCTTGAACTATTGTAAAGCTCAGGCATCGAGGTCACACCCACGCGAGAGTGGGGAGGTTAATACCAATTTAAAATATAAAAAAATATCGCGTTTTCAGAGAAAAAGTTGGCAGTTACCCAAAAATGTGATATTTTTCGGGATTCGTGCATTAGAACCCTAAACTAAAAACCATGTTTCTTAAGCTACACGAAACCTTTAACAAAAAATCCCCCATACCAGAAAAACTCCATTTTTACATATTTTTACCATATAATTTTTAGCCTTAACCATGATTCTAAGCATACTACGACTGTTTACATTAGAAAACTTGCCTAATGCAAGAATGAGGCTTTATAAAACTGGTAAAAACCAGTGAAGATATTCTCACAAAACAGAAGAAATACAAAAACATGGAAAAAGGAAAAACGGCGAATGAGGATCAGAGCACTTACACAAATTGGTCTGCGGGAACGAGAAGATCGTCGACTGATAGATGGGAAGTAGGAATGATTCCACTGAGCCGAAAGATTTGGAGTTGTTTTGTTTCTTTGGTTTAGAAAACATGCATAGAAAGCTTTGGTTTTTTTTCTCTGGTTCGTGCTTTCTGAAGAAGGAAAATTAGAATGAAGGTGATGAAGGAGAAGAAAAGACTTATATATATGTCTTCATGGGATATCAAAAGTTGAATAAATATGGACCTTTGGTTTGGATTGGGACTTGATCGGATGGATGGGGTTTGGTTATGGCATTGGCGGCAAGAAGAAGTGGAATGGACATGCACGGAAAAAGACGGTTGTAACGCCCTACTTCCTTAGAGCCGTTACTAAGTGAGTTTAAAACGTGCAATTAACTCGCTAATCAAGGTTTTAAGACAAAAGTGTAACTAAACCATAAATAGAGTCATATACTTTGAAAATCGTTCCATTCATAGAAAACCATAAAGCGTATAACAGTTGGGATCCCAAAATACTTTTTAGAAATATTTACAACTCAAAAATATGATTAAGGTCAACTAAACGACAATATTAGGTTTAATACAACCATCTCCCAAAATACCCCTGGCCATGGCAGCCAGGCAGGCCAAACATGTACGCGCCGCTTCACGCTCTCCGTACTCATGGTTGGTCGACTTTCCCCTTGCCCTTACTTGCACCAGAGAGCACCCGTGAGCCGAAGCCCAGCAAGAAAACCCTAACAAGCAGATAACATATGCATATCAAACACTTAACATATAAACAAGCCATCATCAGGCTTTACACATACGGCCATGCCGTCCCAGGCGCTTTACCAGGTCCTGGGTTCGCGGTCCACACCATGAGGATATCCTAGGTATCCTTTAGGGTCTCGCCCTGGCAACTCGCACTCCGCATGCTAAACGCTGCTCCTGGCCCCTTGCTGTTCTCGGCCTTCGCCGTTCCCGGCTCTTGCCGTTCATTCACATATATGCGCACACAACATAATTAAGAAGATACTTAAACACTTGTAAACTCAATCAAAGGGGCTAAGCCCTGTAACACAATCATATAGGGTCGAGCCCTGCAACGCAAGCTCTACAGGAACAACAGTTTTCTTACCTGTGTCCTGAGCTTCCAAGCATCGATGTCCCGAGCACAGTCCCCTAGTCCGAGCCTCGCTAAAACCCTACTCACAATGCACCAAATACCCATCCATCAAATTCTAATCCATTAAATAACTTTGGGTCAAAATTCTAGTCTCCAGGACCTTGAATTCTATCAAACTGGGTGATAAAATCCATCTCGAGCCTTAACCTTTGGATTTCCAAGCCTAAAACCTCTTAAAAGCCCGAAAATGCACTAAGAGCCGTGGCCCCATAAGGCCATGTCACGGCCCGCCCCCAACCAGAGACCAACCCCAAAACAGGGCAGGTGCGCCGCGGCACAAGCAAGGGCATGTCGCGGCCCGCCCTTCATCTTGGCCACCAAAATGCTTCAGAGGGCCACGACTCAGCAAGAACAATGTCGCGGCCCGACCCTTCGAACCCAGAAAAATCCTCCATTTTTTCCATGAAAACGAATCCAATTAACCCCAAAATCAACCCAACAACTCAAGCTAATCATCACAGAAGTTATACCATGGACTCAGTAGCAAAACCTAACAAGAATTCTAGCTCAAAACCTCATCAAACTCAAAGATGATTCTTCTCCCAACACACATGCAATACTCTAGAATATCAGCAGAAAACCAATGTAATTCATCAAGTTAAAGGCTTACCTTTGCTTAATTAAATCTTTGAGCTAATCTTCTAAGTTCCAGGCTTCAATCCCCCCAAGCTCCAGCCTTGAATTCTGAGTTTCCTAGCTTAATCTTCTCAAAGTTTCCCTTAGTATGGTTTAGAGAAAGAGAGAGAAAATAAGAAGTTTGGGTCGGTTTCTCCAAGTTTCTGAACACTTCTCCAATTTTTTTTTATTTAACTCAAGTTTCTAAGGTTACCTCAAAGCTCGGGGTACCAAAAACGTCCCCAAGGGCAAAATGGTAAATTTTCCCAATATTCCCTCCTAAACATTCTAACCTCAAATATATCTCCAAATATTTATTTCCATAACTCGATAACCCCATAAAACGTCTAATACCCCTCGACTCACCTCGAGTCGGATTTTCGACCCCATTGTGACTTTCTAGCTAACCGCTCCCTAGGACTGTCCCAGATCGTGCAACACATATATATCACAAGTATATCACAATTATTACCATTATCACATTTATTCCCTCAATGGGCTCAAATTACAAACATGCCCTTAACGCAGCTCTCTGCCTGGCCATCTCTTCAGCAAACGCCTCCTGCCTGGCGTGGAATTGTGCCATCTCCTCCTGGAAGGCCCCCATGGCTTCTTGGAGCTCTTCAACTCTTGGGGTCACGTCATCGACCATGACTCTAGGCTCATTCTCATGATATTGTGGGCTAGGACCTTCAGATCTAGCAGGCTCTTTAGAGGAGCTTGTCCTCTTGGAAGCAGCATTGGTGTTCTTAGGCGCCATCTTGCTTCAGAGACCGTCTGTATTTCTCTTCAGGCTCTCAATGAAAGCACCAAAATGTTGACTGCGTTTTTAGCCAATGACGTGAGAACGTCAAATACGACAAGCCTTCAAGAGAATGTAAAACGACACAGACAGTTTATGAACAAAAAGTAAATAACACAAGAGATTTTTATAGTGGTTCAGCCCCGATTGTCGGTAATAGCCTAATCCACTTAGAGTTGTGATTTATAGATCCGTACTCAAGATCAGATGGACTGAGCCAACTGAGTTTCTTCAGTACAGATTGCAAAAATATAAGAATTCCCTCTTATTTCAGCACTTTCTCTCTCTAGAATACTCAGACCCAATTTTCTCTCTCTAGAAAGAAGAAGCAGAAGAAGCCCTTCTCTCATCCCCTAAGCCCTCTATTTATAGGCCTGGGATACTCAACTGATATCCCCTTTAGATAGGGATATTTTATTATTCATCTTATATTTAAATTACAAAAAATATATAAAATACAACAGATTCCTCAATTTGAGTGAGGAATGAGAGATTCCCGAGTGCTTAGACCAATTCTTGCTGAAGTCGTTCCAGGGATTTTGACGTAGTCTCACATGCATGTTGATTACTCCTTCAAGCTTTCTTTGGACCAAGGTGATATATGCTTGGCTCTCCTGAGACCAAGGTGGTCCGAGCCAAGCACCTCTTGCCTTCTCCTCGGACCAAAATGGTCCGAGGCATTTTCCTCTTGCTTCTCACCTCAGACAAGTCCAAGCATACCTCCTCCAATCAAGGTCCCTTCGGACCTTGTGGCCTTCTCCTCGGACCAAGGTGGTCCGAGGCATCCTCCTTGGCATCTCACCTTGGACAAGTCTGAGGCACTCTCCTTTAGCATCTCCCAACTATGTCCGATCGGACATTGTGTAGGCTCTCCTTGTCAAAATCTAAGTCTCCATTCTTGAATTGCATGGGACTCCTCCTCCTTAGCTACTTACCTTGGACACTTTCGAGCCAACACTTAGGAAACCTTGGGAGGCTTACCTCGGACACACCCTTGGGGTCTCCTAGGACCACATACTCCTTGGGGTCTCCTAGGACCACTTTCTCCTTGGGGTCTCCTAAGACCACTCTCTTTAGCCTCCTAGGATGCATTTTGTCATCTTTATTGCCATGCCATTGATCTCCAATTTTTTGGTATAACGCCCCTAATAACCAAGCGGGGCCCACATGCATATTTAATTCACCTAAACATGCATTTCTAATCACATATTTCCCTCCATGCACGCTAATCAAGACCCTAAGCCTTATTAGAAAATTTGGGTCGCTACAACTATCCCCTCCTTATAGAAATTTCGTCCTCGAAATTACCTGAACAACTCGGGATACCGCTCCCGCATCTCTGATTCAAGTTCCCATGTCACTTCCTCAACCTTGTTGTTTCTCCACATCACTTTCACCAAGGCGATGGTCTTGTTCCGCAAGACTTTGTCCTTCTAGTCAAGAATCTAAATCGACTTCTCCTCATAGGAAAAATCCTGGTCCAGCTCCAAATTCTCATAACTCAACACATGTGTCGAATCAAATACATACTTCTGGAGCATGGATACGTGAAAAACATTATGAACCCCTGATAAGGCTGGAGGCATTGCCAACCTGTAAGCTACCTCTCTAACCCGTTCCAGAATCTCGAAGGGGCCAATAAACCTAGGGCTCAGCTTGCCCCGAACACCAAACCGTTTCACTCCCCTCAAAGGTGAAACCCTAAGAAACACATGATCACCGACCTGAAACTCTACGCTTCTGCATTTCAAGTTTGAGTAACTTTTCTGGTGACTCTGGGAGGCGAGCATTCGAGCTCTAATCTTCTCAATCGCCTCATTGGTCCTCTAAACCATCTCAAGGCCCAAGTACCTCCTCTCACCCGTCTCATCCCAATGGATAGGTGACCTGCACTTCCTCCCATAAAGAATCTCATACAGAGCCACTCCGGTAGTTGCCTGATAACTGTTATTGTACGAGAACTCAATCAAAGGGAGATACTTTCTCCAAGATCCCCCAAAATCTAGCACACATGCTCGTAGCATGTCTTCCAGTATCTGAATCATCGTCTCAGACTGTCCATCTGTCTGAGGATGATAAGCGGTACTAAACCGTAACTGCGTGCCCATAGCCCTCTGCAGACTCTCCCAAAACTTGGAGGTTAAGGTGGGGGTCCCTGTTGGATACTATCGACCTCGGAGCCCTATGAAGTCGAACAATTTCCTTCACATATAACTCGGCATACTGCTCCACAGTATAAGTCGTCCTGACAGATAAAAAGTGGGCAGACTTGGTATACCTATCCACAATCACCCACACCAAGTTATGTTGTCCCACAGTCTTCGGCAAACCAACCACGAAGTCCATGCTGATATCTTCCCACTTCCACTCTGGAATCCCTAGAGGCTGCAGCAACCCTGCTGGCCTCTGATGTTCAGCCTTGACCTGCTAACAAGTTAAGCACTTAGCCACATAATCCACCACATCCCTCTTCATGCCCGACCACCAATACAAAGCTCTCAGATCCTGGTACATCTACGTCATACCTGGATGTAAGGAATATGGAGTGGTATGCAATTCATCTAAGATCTCCCGCCGGATACCAGAATCCATCGGAACACAGATCTGGCCCTTGTACTTTAGTAACCCCATCTCCGAGATAGAAAAGTCCTTAGCCACTCCGACTAATACATTCTCTCTGTGACCTCTCAACTGGGAATCTTTCCCCTGCGCCTCCTTGATCTTCTCAAGGAGCGTAGACTGAAGAGTGATGTTAGCTAACCGGCCAACCACCAACTCTATACTCGCTCTAGTAATCTCCTCTGCTAGCTTATCAGATATCTATCTCGAACTGAACAACTGTCCTGGGCCCTTCCGACTCAATGCATCAGCCACTACATTAGCCTTCCCAGGATGGTATAGGATGTCACAATCGTAATCCTTAACCAACTCCAGCCACCGTCTCTGGCGCATATTCATATCCTTCTGAGTAAAGAAGTACTTCAAACTCTTATGGTCGGTGTATATCTCGCACTTCTCACCATATAGATAATGCCTCCAAATCTTCAGTGCAAATACCACCGCTGCCAACTCTATATCATGCGTGGGATATCTCTGCTCATACTCCTTTAACTGTCTCGATGTGTAGGCTATCACCTTCCCAACTTGCATCAGCACACACCCTAAACCCTGTCTGGATGCATCACAATAAACCACAAACTTCTCATTATCTATCGGCAAACTCAATACTGGCGCAGTGATCAGTCGCCGCTTCAGCTCCTTGAAAATGTTCTCACATCTGTCTGTCCAAACATACTTTGTCTTCTTCTTTGTCAATTCTGTCAGTGTCGTAGCTATCTTGGAGAACCCCTCAACAAACCGCCGATAATACCCTGCCAATCCCAGGAAACTCCTCACTTCAGGAACATTGCTCAGTCTAGGCCAATCTCTCACTGCATCAATCTTACTTGGGTCAACTAGAATCCCCTCCTTACTAACGATATGGCCCGAAAATGTAACTTGCGGTAACCAGAATTCTCACTTGTTGAACTTAGCATATAACCTATGCTCCCTTAACCGCTGTAATACCAAACATAGATGCTGCTCATGCTCTGTCTCTGACTGAGAGTACACCAGAATGTCATTGATGAACACAATAACAAACTTATCCAGATAATCCATGAAAACTCTATTCATCATATCCATAAAAGCTGTTGGGGCATTGGTTAATCCAAAGGACATAACCAGGAATTCATAGTGTCCATACCTCGTTCGGAAAGCGGTCTTTGGTATGTCCTCCTCTTTAATCCTTAACTGATGATAGCCTAATCGGAGATCAATCTTGGAAAACACCGTTCTTCCCTATAACTAGTCAAATAAATCGTCGATTCTAGGCAGTGGATACTTGTTCTTAATGGTTAACTTATTCAGCTCCCTGTAGTCAATACACATCCTCAGAGATCCATCCTTCTTCTTGAAAAACAACACTGGAGCACCCCATGGTGAGATACTCGGTCTGATGAACCCCAAATCCAATAACTCCTACAACTGAATCTTCAACTCCTTCAGCTCAGCTGGAGCCATTCTGTAAGGTGTCCTAGATACTAGCTCCGCCCCTGGCGCCAACTCTATAACAAACTCAATCTCCTACTGCAGCGACAACCTTGGTAGATCTGCTGGAAATAAGTCTGGAAACTCACATACCAATCTGGTCTCACCCGTTCCAATCGACACATCCCTAGAGGTATCCACAATGTTCGCTAGGAATCCTATGCAACCTTCCTGCATCAGGTCTCTAGCCTTTAATGCTAAAATCATAGGTACTCGTGGTCCACTAACTGTCCCCACAAATACAAAGGGTACCTCCCCTTCTGGCTCAAAAGTCACCATCCTGCGCTTGCAGTCAATCGTCGCCCCATACTTCGATAACCAATACATCCCTAGGATCATATCAAAGTCATCCATCGCAAGCTCAATCAGATCAATAGATGACTCCCTACCATCTACCTCTACTAGCAAAGCTCTAATCCATCTCTTAGAGACTACCAGTTCCCCAGTTGGCAACAAAGTCTGAAAACCCCTAGCATATAAAACACTAGGTCTACAAAACTGATCTATCACTCTAGCAGACACAAAAGAATGAGTAGCTCCTGAATCAAACAATGCAGTATAAGAAGAACCAACACTAGAAATCTGACCTGTCACAACCGAGGGGCTAGCCTCTGCCTTAGTCTGAGTCAAAGTAAACACTCTGGCAGGAGCGAGACTGTCACCCTGCTTCGGCTCCTCTTTCCTGGATTGTGGGTAATCCTTCTTCAGATGATTGACACTCCCACAAATAAAGCAGGCCCTAATACTGCACTCACCCTGGTGTCATCGTCTGCACCGTGGACACACTGGAAAACTTCTCCAGTTGTCACCTCCGCCCTGACGACCACTAAAAGCACCCCGTGCCCTCCTATCTGAGCTAGGAGGAACAAAAGAATATGGGGCCTTTCTCTTCTGCTCACTGGAGCCACTACCCCGACTGGATCCAATAAAAGGAGGCACTGTCCTCCCAGCATCGCGCCTAACAGTGCTTTCTTTCCAAATCTGGTCCTCGACCCCCTTAGCTGTAAGGGCCTTGTCCACAATCTGAGCATAGGTAGTAGTCTCTGGATCCAAAGTGATCTTTACATCATAGGCGATCATAACATTCAACCCCCATACAAATTTGTTTGTTCTTGCCGCATCCGTCAACACTAAATCCGGCGCAAACTTCACCAACCGGTCAAATCTCAAAGCATACTCAGTAATTGTCAACCGGTTCTAAGTCAGGTTGATGAACTCGTCAACATTCGCAGCTCGGACTGCTACACTGTAGTATTTCTCATTGAAGATGTTTCTGAACTCTTCCCAGGTCATAACTACCACGTTCCTCCTCTGAACTACTACACCCAGATGCGGGCATCCTCTCTGAACATGTAGCTGGCACAAGCTACCCTCTCATTCCCTTCAACCCTCATAAAATCCATAATAGAGGAAATCATATTCATCCACTGCTCTGCCCGCACTGGGTCTGGTCCACTCTCAAAGGTGGGAGGATGCTACTTCCTAAACCTCTCATACAAAGGCTGCCACCTGTTCTCCATAACAGGCGGAACCGGCACTGGCGCCACAACCTGCTGAACTAGCAACCCAATGACCTGTGGAGGGGCTTGCTGCCTCAACTGTCGAAGCTCTTCTTCCGTTCATTGCAATCTTGCTTTCATTTCGGCAAACATCTATTGCCAATTCTGTGGGGCAGGTGGAGAGTCCTGACCTTGGTTGTCATCCTCGGCCCTACTGTCGCGGAGTCTAGCTGATTGTCGAGGCATCTCAACAAATATGCCTGCAATCAACGACGCCGCTCATCATGCATGATAACAATGTCCAAAACCACCTCCCAAATCACACCAGTCAACCACAAACAATAGTCCACGTAACATACAGATAGCATATAACACTCAACGGGCCATGCCCTGACATCATGCATATGTTAACTCATTCATCATGCTCTATATGAAACAAGCAGACAAACAGGGCATTTAAGCACATATTCAAGCATATAAGTCAATCATTACCAACCAACCCTGAGTCGAGCTTGTTACTGACAGCGAGCGTACATGTTCGGTCGATCTCCAGAAACCATAAACCTTGGCTCGCTCTGATACCAAGTTGTAACGCCCTACTTCCTTAGAGTCGTTTCTAGGTGAGTTTAAAACGTGCAATTAACTCGCTAATCGAGGTTTTAAGACAAAAGTGTAACTAAACCATAAAATAGTCATATACTTTGAAAATAGTTCCATTCATAGAAAACCATAAAGCGTATAATAGTTGGGATCCCAAAATACTGTTTAGAAATTTTTACAACTCAAAAATATGATTAAGGTTGACTAAACGATAAAACTAGGTTTAATACAACCATCTCCCAAAATACCCCTGGCTATGGCAGCCAGGCAGGCCAAACATGTACGTGCCGCTTTACGCTCTCTGTACTCATAGTTGGTCAACTTTTCCCTTGCCCGTACCTGCACCATAAAGCACCCATGAGCCGAAGCCCAGCAAGAAAACCCTAACAAGCACATAACATATGCATATCAAACACTTAACATATAAACAAGCCATCATCAGGCTTTACACGTATGGCCATGTCGTCCCAGGCGCTTTACCAGGCCCTGGGTTCGCGGTCCACATCGTGAGGATATCCCAGGTATCCTTTAGGGTCTCGCCCTGGCAACTCGCACTCCGCATGCTAAATGCTGCTCCCAGCCCCTTGCCATTCTTGGCCTTGCCGCTCTCGGCCTTCGCCATTCCTGGTCTTCGTCGTTCTCTGCCCTCGCAGTTCCCAGCTCTTGCCGTTCATTCACATATATGCGCACACAACATAATTAAGCAGATACTTAAACATGTATAAACTCAATCAAAGGGGCTACGCCCTGCAACACAATCATATAGGGTTGAGCCCTGCAACGCAAGCTCTACGGGAACAACATTTTTCTTACCTGTGTCCCAAGCTTCCAAGCACCGATGTCCCGAGCACAGTCCCCTAGTCCGAGCCTCACTGAAACCCTAATCACAACGCACCAACAATACCCATCCATCAAATTCTAATCCATTAAATAACTTTGGGTCAAAATTCTAGTCTCCGGGACCTTGAATTCTATCAACCTAGGTGATAAAATCCATCCCGAGCCTTAACCTTTGGATTTCCAAGCCTAAAACATCTTAAAAGCCCAAAATGCACTAAGAGTCGCGGCCCCATGAGGCCATGTCGTGGCCCGCCCCCAACCATAGACCAACCCCAAAACAGGGCAGGCGCGCCACGACACAAGAAAAGGCATGCTGCGACCCGCCCTTCATCATGGCCACCAAAATGCTTCAGAGGGCCGCGGCTCAGCAAGAACAATGTCGTGGCCCGACCCTTCGAACCCAGAAAAATCCTCCATTTTTGCCACGAAAACCAATCCAATCAACCCAACAACTCAAGCTAATCATCATAGAAGTTATACCATGGACTCAGTAGCAAAACCTAACAAGAAATGGTTTCAGCTGAAATTAGTTTCCAAATTAAGGTAAGGTTTTTTTTTTTTTTTTTCTTTCTGAGTTTGCTAAACTTTGTTGAGAATGGTTTCTAAGTTTGGTTTGGATGGAAGTTTAAGGAGTTTAACTTGGGAATTGGAGGAATCAAAGGTGGGAGGAACACTGAGGGCAGCCTAGGGTCAGATTCATCCATCAGTGGTAACAATTTCTGACCTTGATTATCTGGGTTTCTGGTTTTCAGATGAAGTTCTTGAGCTTCAAGCTCAATTTTGGTTTTTTGTGTTTGATGAGGTTGTTAGCTAAGTTGTGGTGTTATTGTGTTGTATTGGATGAGCTAAAGTGGTTTAAGGACTTAATTTTGTGTTTGGTGGATAATTGGGAAGGATTTTTTGGGTTTTTGCTTAGGGAAATTCGATGAGGAAACCCAGAATTTCGCATGTTCTGGTTGTAGTGCTGTAATGCTAGGTTGGGAGCACTACAACGCAAGGTTGTGTTTTCTAAGGGTTTTGGATTTCTGTCTATAGCGCTGTAGCGCCCACCTTGTAGTGTTGTAGCGCTCCTTAGCCTCCTGAAATTGGTTTTTGGGTATTTTCTTAGGGTTTTCACTTGGGGGCTTGGGGAACGGGTTCACCACCTCGTTTGGTGGAACTTAGGTTCCCGAGAGCGCGAGTTGTCCCAGGATTGTCCTTTGGAATTCAAACTCATTGAAGTTTCATTTATGGATTGTGACTAGGTGTACGTCAAGGCTCGGAGCGAGATCGTGCTCGAGGACCATTCGTAGTAACTAAAGCACTCAGAGTTAAAGGTAAGAAAATTGCACCCTACTGTGTGGCTGTGATGGGACTAAGGGCTCCCTAAACCTGAATACAATTGTTGTATGATTATGATATGCCATGTGAGCATGAAATAAATGGCCTAAGAGTGCCGAAACTAATATTTGCGCACAGGACACGGCTCGACCATTGGTAGATGAGGACAGCTTAATAATCACTGAGCTCGGTTTAAGCGGTCCGGAGTCAGTGGGTTAAACACTGGGCTCGGCCTAAGTGAGCCAGAGACAGTGGGTTAAATAAAGGGTACGACCTAAGGGCGTCGACCCTGAATATTGTATGATGATTTTGTTAAACTGGTCATTATGAATGTGTTTATTGTTATTATTCTGAAATTGATGGCTTGTTGAATATATGGATGATAGATGGACGATTCTTTGTTTATCGTCACTGATTTTGTGCTTGTTATGGCCTGCTAATATCTGGTTAATATCTTATGAATCATTTGATTGTCTGAATTATTTATGCTATGTTATATAGTTTTCTTGTTGGGCCTCGGCTCACGGGTGCTATGTGGTGCAGGTAATGGCAAGAGTAAGATGGTTCCAGGGCTGAGCATAAAATCCGAAAAACCGAAAAAACCGTGTACACCGACCTTCCGAACACCGAAAAAATCGAAACCAATTAAACCGAACACCGAAAAAACTGCCAACGGCGCAAACCGCCACTGTTCGGTCGGTTTGAAAATTTTGTGTGGACTGACCGGCGGAACCGAAACCGACCGAACAGTATAATATATAATAATATAATATTATATAATTATTAATTATTAAAATTATTAAATAAAATTAAAATTAAAAAAATCTGAAATTATGTTCTATATATTTATGTTTTAAAAACACACAAAAATGGATTCCAACAATCCAAAATTTTTAGTTTTTTAACTAAAACTTTCAAAAAAAAATTAAAATTAAAAAAAAAAATTAATAAATTCAGTTTGGTCGGTTTAATCGACCAAACCGCGGTCCAAAACGGTCGGGTTTTTTCTTTTAACTGGTTTGGTCGGTCGGTTTTTGGATTGCACCAATCCAGACCGAAAACCGAATTCTGGATTTTATGTTTTGAAAAAACCGCCCAAATCGACCGATGCTCACCCCTAGATGGTTCAACCATGAGTTGGTGAGATCTGAGGGCGAGGTGTACATTGTCAGCTACTCGTCTGCCACGCTCGAGGGATTGTATAAGGATGGAAACCTAAAATGTGTATTTTGCCATTAGAGTGGCCTTGATTGTATATAACTTTTGGAATTTTGTAAATGTATCCTTTAAACTCTGTTTTTTGGATCTCATGTACTAAAGATTTATTTTTAATGCAAATTATCCGTTTATGACAAAAAATCGTTTAAACTAACTTGTGTATGACTTTAGGATCACATTTTCTTTTAAAATGTCTTGATTAGCAAGTCCTGCACTATTTTAAATACACAATGTAATGGTCTTGGTTATCCAGGGTGTTACAACTTATGGTTTCTTATGTCTGGTTTTAAGAGTTTCAATCCCGCTCTTGTCTCCAATATTCCGTTTTTTGTAAGGAAAATTAGGTAGTTTAGTTTATGATCTAGTTTATGTTTTGTATGACCTAACATTTCAGGTACAATAAAGGGGTAAGTGTGTCTGGACCTAAGGTGTCCAATGATGTATGACGGACTTATGTCCGGTAGGCTCGGTTGCCAAAAATTTATGACGGACCTAAGTGATGCCTAGTGTATGAAAAACTTATGTCCAGGGCTTAATTGCCACCCATGTATAAACACTTATCTTTTTATTATATCTGACTTGTTATTATGACCTATGACCTATAGTTATGATTATGACTTATAACTTATGACCTATGATTTATGATTTATGACTTATGATTTATGGCTATGACTTAGATTATGATTTAGGTTATGATATGACCTAGGATTATTGTTGTATGATTAGTATTAATAAGTTTTGGTATGACTTTGGTGAAATTTATGATATGTTTGATGATATGATTATATGATTAACTTTTGTTCGTATTTTCCTTACTGGGCTTAGAAGCTCACTCCTTATGATGTTGTTATTTCAAGAAATTAATGATAGAAAGGCCGGTGGCGAGTGGGACCTAGGAGCTTCGTGATGTACTCGTGGGGACCATATAGTCGAGGAAGATCAAGCGGGCCTATTTTTATTAAAGAATGTTTATTTTAAATTTTTATTTAAATGTTGCTCATTTTTATGTTAAAGACATTTATTTTATTTTTGAAAAACCATGGATCCATGTATTTATTTTCAAGTTCTTATTCAATAAAAGAACAATATTTATGATTATGATCCAACGATGTATTCTCGATAATTTATGAGAAATTAGGGCGTTACAATGTTAGAGGTCATTGGGATTCTTTTACTGTTCAAGATATTGTTGCTGCACTCAGTCTTCCTGTTGATGTAGAGTCCACCGAGGTGCCATTTGACAAAGTGTGGTTTTGTCTGAAATCATTGGACAAACTGTTACTTGGAATACTCATGATACTGTCCATATTGCTCATCTCACATATCAACATGCTGCACTAATGAGGTTTGCTCTTTCTAATTGGTTACCATCTTCCAACATGGTTGTAGTCTCTCAAGAATTAGCCTTCTTGCTATTTAAGCTCACAATTGATACTCAAATTGATCTAGCTGACATGCTTTTAGATCAGATTGTGGCATTGCGCAAGGGAAATCATAGGAAATTAAATTTGCTTTTTCCTAACTTGATCTATAAAGTTTTGTCTTCACAGAAGGAGCTGATCTTGGACACTGAATCTGAAGAACCCCCTGTGTTTGGAATGACTTTCAAACCCTCTGAGAAGTTTGAATCTTCTTAGCAGCCTAAGGGAATATCTTTGCCACTTGTGCATGCTTCTTTCTCTTGCAAATTCAGAATCACCGTCTGTAGCTCCAACTTTTCAATCTGTTCGGACAGAATTTGCCAGGGTTACCACTCGTTTGGGTAACTTGGAGGAAGTCCAAGCTTCCATTCTTCAACACCTAAGTTCAATGCAGAAGTTTCTTGCTGCAAGATTAGTATTTTTGTCTTGTTGAACCTTGTGTTTTTTTTTTTTTGGTCTTGTCTTTTGTTTTTTTGTTTTTCTTTGGCCTATTGATAGACAAAAAGGGGGAGTAGTGTTTATTTTTGTTGTTAGTTCCAACTCTGGACCCTATTTTCAGGGGGAGTTGTTGTGTTAAACTTTTTCTTTAAAAGTTAACATGTTTGTTTGTTTTATATGTTAGTAACTCTTATGTGTAGGGGGAGTATTGTATACTCTCATTGTTTCTAACATTTCTTCTTTGCATATTCTTCTTGGGTATTTACATCCAAAATATTTTGTCAATCAAAGTGCCAAAGGGGGAGATTGTAAATTCCATTTTTGGCAAATTATATTTGACAAAATACTTTTTGATTTATTTCTTGTAATCTCAGCTTTCAATTGAAGATTATTTAATTTTTATTCTGTTCACATTTATGTTCTGATTATATAAAAAGCAGATTATATCAATCTATTCTATTTATAGAATGTTTGACAATATACTTAGTTTTTAACATATGAATCAAATAATAAATATTGAATTATTTTATATCTGATTGATTTCATTTGACAATCTGATTCTTATGACCAGATTTCATCAGATAGGATCGGATTGATCCTCATTAAAACCGAAGATAGGATCTTGCAATGACAGCTCAGATACGGACTGATCTGTAGCTACAGACAGTTTGTCTGTTTCCTCAGATCTCGGATGATTCGATGTAATTGATTGATTATTTAAGGAAACATTTCCTAGTGAGCTGTGTGCATTCAGACCTAGTAAATGTTGTCTTATGTGAGTATACTTGTGTATAAATACTTACCATAGCAGCTTTGTCTAGGTTAACTCTTTGGTCTATTCTTTTACATCTTTAGAAAAAGAGTGTTTATTTTGTAGAGGTTAGTGGTTCGACTATACATCTGTTATTTTGTGTCTTTGTATGTGTTTTGTGTATTGAAACAATTGAACAAAGAGAAGAACAAGAGCAAACCTTCGGGAGAAGGTTCATCCTAGTCTTGCCTCGGGAGGAAGCAAGCATTCTTCAAGCAAATCGAAGGGAGTTCGAGTTCTTAAAGTTTCAGCAAGGTTCATTCATCAAGTGGAAAATACATCAAGCTTGCGTCATAAAATTAGAGGGATTCTAATATTTGCTTAAGTCAAATACTTTGTATTTTTGAGAAAATTTATTAATGGATCTTATCTCTGGGCGTGGCTCCGTGGACTAGTAATATCCGAAAGGATATTGACACCACGTATAAAAGCTCTGTTTTTTTTTTTTTTTCTGTTTTATCCTTCTGTTGTGTATTTCTATAGTTACAAAATCTCTGTCTGTAGCTACAGAATATCTGTTCCAGTACCAATTTTTTATTCCGTATTTAATTAAATATAAAATTGGTAACATTAAAATACAGAATTTCAAGAAAAATAAAAAGGAAATTTATTATAGTGTTGAAATTATAAGATATTATCATATTTTAAAAAAGAATATATTTTTATTATAAAATACGATGATATAAATTCAATATTATTTCATGAAATTTATAATAAAATTTTAATAATGTATTTTTTATTATTATTTTAAGACTTATAAATATGACTTCAGAAGTTTTAGTATAAAAAAATCTAAAATACTATTGGAAATATCAATTTTTCTTTTTTTTTATTACACACAAATAAATAAATAAACACGCAATTTTGAAAAGGTTGTTTATAAAATATTTTAGTATCCACGCAAAATATACAAATAAAATGATATTATTTCTGTTTTGATTCCATGTTCTAATTCCCAAAGTTGCAAACCTACCACCCACCATTTTATAAATTTGTCGAATTAATTTTATTTCGAGAAAAAAAATCCTAATATTAATTAATTATTAGGAAGAGGTGTTCCTTATATTAGCTTTGTTATAATAAATAATAATGATATGTGTATTTAAAATATACAACTAAACATTACACATGCAGACAGTGAATCTCAATTTTGATAAATATGATTGGTTAATCTAAACTACTACGTTAGTATGTGTAATATTTAGGTGCATATTTTGAGTGAACATATCATTATTCTATAATAAATACTCCTGCGACGGACGAATAATACTTATATGATTTTTTTTATAAATTCAAAAATAATAAATTGGATTTTTACCCTTCGAACCATTACCAAATTGTGCCTCTCAATTTTTTTTTTTTGTTTCAATTATAATTTAAGGGGCACAAATCTGCAATGACGATATTTGTCAAATCTTCAATACCCAACGTAAGTTCTTTTGGAAATGGGGCACGATTGCTAGTGGTAATAGTTAGGGTGAATTTTAAAAAAAATATTGAAAGAGCATAATTTTGTAGTTGTAATAGTTTGAAGACAAAAATCATATTTATTCATACAAAAAATATATAAATCCATAAGAAGGCAACTGCCCATTTTTTCCACTTATTAGATATAGCTAAAGGCATAACTAAAACCATATTACTTAATTTCTTCAACAACAAAAAATATTACTTAGTGTGATTTTAGATAATAATAATAGTAATAATAATAATAATAAGAGTGTTATTATATGGTATCTTACAGTATTCGAAGACTAATTATAACACATCGGTCCCACAAATTTTAAATTACACTAATTATTTATGTCGTATGGTACCCATTAGCAATACTCAAAAGAAAAAAGAAAAAACCATATTTGGTGTTAAGAGTAAGAGAGAAACAATTGTATGTTAATAATGTATTGACTGAAATATCTTCCATCAGTTTCGAACCGAACCCCCTCCGAGTGCCGCCAAGGTTTATTTCTTTGGGTTCTCTTCTCCTTTCCCAACTAAGGTGTTGTTGCTGGCTTTGTCTATGCGACTGGTGAGCCCTGGCTGGGAGGGGCTCGTCGATGTCAAGATGGTTGAGAGGTGGTTCGCATGGAGGGTCGGAGGGGTGCTTTAGCGGAGTCCTCAGTTTGGGGTGGTGATTGACGCCATTTTTTAGGGGGGAGAAGATTGCATAGGTTTGTTAATGTCGAGTGTGAGTATTCACAAGTTTAGAGGTCGTGGTTGTTGGGGTGCTGATTTTCGGGTTGTATTCCGTTCTAGTGATGGCAGGTGCCAATTTGTGGTGGTGGTGGGTTCCGCTTATTTGGGAGGACCGATAGGGTGTGGTGAACCTGGTTTGGGTTTCGGCATGAGATGTAACTCTGTTTGCGAGATTGGGGTCGGAACTGGTTTGGGTCTCGGCTTCACTCTTTATTCTGATTGGAGCTCGGATGGCTAGCGTAGTAGTGAATGGGTACGTGTATGGTATTGCAAGTGATGTGCGATGAATTTTCCTCATTGGAGGATGGAGGTAGTGTTTTTTGGGCTGTTTTTTGTTTCTTGTCTTGTTTGTTTTTGTTATATAATGTTCTCCTTTGTGGGTGTTTTGTTTTGTTTTCTAATAAGGTCCCATTTGTGGGTGTTTACAAGCCATTATGTTTGGTAGCGTTTTTGTGTTTATTGTCTTTGATAGTATGATGGCTTTGTCAAGATAATCATTGTTAATATTTTCCATAAAAAGAATCTAGTGGTTCATTATATTGACAAAATTTAGACTTTGTACTCGCCTCTTATGTTGTTAGAAGAAAACTAGTAATTATAATACATTTTGAGTAGATGAATATTTCACTCTTAATCTTCCTATAGAAAAAACAATTCTGCGCTGAATAGTAAAAATAACGTCACCATCCTCAACAACAAACGACAGCACAACAGTACACAACAACAAATGCCAATATACTCTCCACTCCACCAAACCCAACAACAACAAAATTAGTTTACAGTACAATATAGTTGCATTGCAGGGCAATCATTTTCTTTCAACGAGTATTATTATTTTAAAAAAAAAGTATTATTTCTCTTATAAGAGTACAAAGAAGATTCTTTTCTTTTGCCTCACCTCCATTTTTAACTTCATAACATGTAATGGCGCGCTCTTTAAATTAGAACACAAATGAAAAAGGGAAAAAAAGGAGAAAAAAAAATTACTAAGTAAAAAATCAATGGAAGAAAGAAAGAAAGTAAGAAATGGTGATATTGAGGAGTGCTGCAGGCATTAGATAACATACTCTTCTCTTCTCATTTGATCTTGAGAAAGATCGGAGAGTTTGAGTTTTTCAGTTGATCAAACTTGAACCTTGTCACTCTTGAGGGGCTTCACCACCTCCCATGTGAAGTCAGGGTCATCCCTTCCAAAATGACCATAGGCAGCGGTCTTTAAGAACCTGCCATTGTTACCCCTCTTAAGATCCAAGTTAATGGAAATCATGCCGGGCCTGAAATCAAAGTTCTCCTTCACAATCTTGAGGATCTCCTTGTCAGGAATCTTGCCAGTGCCATAGCTGTCGACGAAAACGGATAAGGGCTCAGGGACACCAATGGCGTATGAGACTTGCACAATGCACCTTCTAGCAAGTCCATTGGCCACAATGCTCTTGGCAGCCTGCCTAACAATGTAGGCACCACTCCTGTCAACCTTGGTTGGGTCCTTTCCGGAGAAAGCACCACCTCCGTGAGCTCCCCACCCACCATAGGTGTCAATGATGATCTTACGCCCTGTTAAGCCAGCGTCACCATGGGGGCCTCCAATGACAAAACGGCCAGATGGGTTGAGGTGAAAGATGGTCTTCTCGTCCAAGTACTTTTCTGGGATCACTGGCTTGATGACATGCTTTTTAAGATCAGCAGCAATTTCATCATTGGTGACAGTCTCATCGTGCTGAGTCGAAATAAGAACAGTGTGAACACGAACAGGGACCATAGCACCGTTGTCATTGTAATACTCAATTGTGACTTGGGTCTTGCCATCTGGTCTGAGCCAAGCGCAAGTACCATCCTTACGAACCTCGGTGAGTCGGGCACCGAGCTTGGTGGCGAGAACATGGCTGAGAGGCATCAACTCAGGGGTCTCATCAGTGGCATAGCCAAACATGTGACCCTGGTCACCAGCACCAATTTCCTCAGGACGCTTAGTGAGATGGCCATGAACACCCTGGGCGATGTCGGGACTCTGCTGCTCAATGTTGACAAGGACCTTGCACTTGTCGGCGTCGAGACCAACATTGTCGGAGACGAATCCAATTTCACGGCAGGTGTCACGGACGATCTTCTCGTAGTCGACGTTAGCTTTGGTTGTGATCTCACCGAAAACCATGACCATGTTGGTCTTGGTGCAGGTCTCGCAAGCCACCTTGCTGTCGGCGTCCTGAGCCAGACAAGCGTCGAGCACCGCATCTGAGATCTGGTCGCAGAGCTTGTCGGGGTGACCCTCGTTTACTGATTCGGATGTGAACAAGAAGGTCTCCATTTCCGATTCAATTCGATTCTTCTAAAAGCTGAAACAAACAAACAAACAAAATTCAGAAAATAAAATAATAGATCTAATTTGAATTTAACGTACAAAACTAATATTAAAATAAGAAAGAGAAAGAAAGAGCAAGATCTAAGATAGAGTGGGAAAAGAAAGAAAAGTACCAGATGATAGTGGAAAGCGTCGAGTAAGGAAGATGAAGATGAAGATGAGTGGTGCAGAGGCGGTTATTATATATAGGAGCAGGGTTAGATTGAATCGACGGTTGACATGGGATCCAGATCGATGTCGGATGGCAGGGTTTGATCCCAGCCGTTCATCGGGTCGGTGAGTGAGTGAGACATCGCATAATTTGTATTAGATTCTTGAGTTGTGAGCGTCACGCGTTTTGTCAATTTTCTATAATTTGTTATAATTTGTCGGCTGCACCACCTTTACTCGCCTACATCTAATCAATTTTTTCTTTTTCTTTTTCTTTTTAATATTTCTAAAAATAAATTTAAATAAAATAAATATAGAAATGAGTTCATTAATTTAAAAGACTTTTTCAGAAAAGAAAATTATATTTTTACAAAATCTCATACAGTATTTTGACCAGAGTGATTTTTTTTTACATAAATATAATTATTATTATCTTATGAATCATATCTGTCAATGTGGTGATAGCAAGCTATGACCCACCTTTTAATTTTTTTTTTTAATGAAACAAATATGAATTCTTGTTAGAACTTGATGGTGGTTGTGACTCAAGATCCACGAAATATGACACATTTTTGTTTATTATAAAAGTTGTTGCTACTAATTTGTAAAATGATTTTATTTTATTTCATTTTGAATTAGAATAATATTATGATGTAGGTGAGGGAAGGGTCGTGTGTGCAAGTGATTCAAAGGATGGGTGGGTGAGTTCAATCTTGTTGTGACATTCCATCCATTAATCCTTTTTTATATATATATTTTTATGAAAAATTTCAAACCTACTATCACCTATATAAAGATTAATATGTATACACATTTTATTTTATTAGCTCTATTGTTTTTACTATGTTGTCTGGAGTCCCTCATATTATAGACTTTATGCGAAAATCAGTTGCAGTTGAGCTAGACTGTTTGATCAAATTGCCAATGCCAAGACCCATGAGGGAGAAGTATTGAGATTTTTAGGTACATGTTGATTATCATTGTGGGTCTGGTTCGGAGTTGCCAATTATTTTCATTTATGCATCTATTAAATGAAGATGTAGTGACAATTATAATAATGACATAAATATTACAGTCACAAATGATACAAATTATTTCTTTTATTGTTTAATAGCTAGATAAAGACAATAATGAAGTTGGTGGAGTTACTTTTAGATTGGGTTATCTATCACTTTCATAAACTAAATTCAACTGTAAGCTCACAGCATGTTCTCACCCTCCCTCTCTCTTTTTTCTAAGTGTAATTTACACTCCTTGTGACTTTTTTCCAAGCGGTCAAAGCTTGGACTTCCCTGGCTTGGGCCTTGTTCTCTCCCTCCCTTTCTCTTTTCTTCCCGTGGAATTTAGTCCAACATACAATAAGAAGAACTAGAAGTTTTATTAGTATTGTTCATTTCATCAATAGAAGTAGAAAGTTTAAACATGTCATTACAAGCATACCTGTCCCCATAAAAATATTCTCCTTTGAAAAAGTAAGCTTGCCATAATCTATCTATATGCATTCTTTTATCCATAGGCGTTGATCATGACTATGAAATATGACAAATGAACGTCAATACAACATTTCTCAATAGGTATCTTGAAAATAGTATCTATATGGCATAACTAGATGAGTTCGTGAAAAAGGGGCAAGATAAAAAGTTTCGCAGATTGCTGAAATCCATGGATTAAAAGCAAACATCTAGATCTTGGAATCTTACCTTTAATGAGACTACAAAAACATACGACTTTGAACAAATTGTTGATAAAGCATGTGTGTATAAATATATCAAAGCAAAGATTGTGGTTTTCTTAGTTCTTTACGTAGACAATATTCTACTCATTGGTAATGATGTAGAAACTTTATCGAATGCAAAGAACTAGTTGACTGATAAATTCTAAGTGAAAGATTTGGGAGAAGTAAGCTATGTTCTAGAAATCCAAATCCTCAAAGATAGAAAGAACAAGTTGCTTGCACTTTTTCAAGCGTCTTATGTTGATAAGGTGTTGGAAATATTCTCTATGGAAAATTCCAAGAAAGGTTAGTTATCGACCAGACAATGAATTGTTCTTTCCAAGGAGCAATGTGCTAAGACACCTCAAGAAGAAGAGGATATGAGAAAGTATCTCTATGCTTCAGCAGTAGGTAGTATGATGTATGTCATGTTGTGTACAAGACCAGGTATCTGTTATGCAATGGGAGTAGTCAATCATTATCAATCAAATCCGGGTTCGGAACACTGGATTATGGTAAATCACATTCTCAAGTATCTTCAGAGAACAAGAGATTATATGTTTATGTATTCAGGTGGTGACAAGAGATTTCCTGTCTGATTTTCTGTCTGGCTAAGTGTTCACTCTTGGTGGAGGAGTTGTAGTTTGGATTAGTATCAAACAATCCAACAATGCAGATTCTACCATGGAAGTTGAATACATAGCGGGTTGTGAAGCAGCTAAAGAAGCGGTATGGCTCAAAAAGTTCTATAATGATTTGGAAGTTCTTTTAGATATTGAAAAGCCACTAATTAGATACCGTGACAACAATGGAGCAGTAGCAAACTCTAAAGAACCCAGAATTCATAAAAAGGGCAAGCATATAGAAAGGAAGTACCACCTGGTTAGAGAGATCATGCATAGATGTGATGTGACAGTTATGAAGATAGCGTCGAAACATAACCTAGCTTACCCATTTACCAAGACACTTCCTGCTAAGTCGTTTGAGGGTCACGTGGAAAATATGGGATTAAAATACATGCCTCGTTTGCTTTAAGGGCAAGGGGGAGATTGTTAGGATTGGTGCCCTAAAAACATTTAATAAGACAGTTTTTATTGCAATTAAATAAAAATACATTTTCTTCATAATTGAATGTTTGAATTATTGTTGAATAAATATAAATATAAACAAAAATCATATTCACTATTGAGAGTGTAACGACCAAAATTCGCTATTAAGGCTTAAGGGTCTTGATTAGTGTGCCGGGAGGGCAAAAATGGGATTAGAGTGAATATTATTGACTTAAATGTGTGAATATGTGATTGATGATGATTATATGATAATTAATGATATTATGTGATAACATGAAATATTTATGTGATATATGTGAGAACCACATTATTATGTGAGCAGGTTCATAAAGCGCAACTCGAGACGATCCTAGGGTCAGATAGCGGGAAAAGTCACAGCGGGACTTAAGATATGACTATGGACAAGTCAGGGGTATTTTAGGTATCAGGTAGCGATTTGGACTATCGGGTCATGGAATTAAATATATAGAGATATATTTGAGGTTAGAATGTCTAAGCGGGAATATTGGGGAATTGTACCGTTTTGGCCTCGGGGACGGTTCCGGCACCCCGAGCCATGAGATTAACTTAACAAGTAAGACAAACTTAAGAAGCCTTTAGAAAATTAGACCGAAAATACCATTTTCCCTACTCAGCTGATTACTCTCACTCTCACTCTCAAGGAAAAAACAAAGGGAACCAAACCAAAAACTCTCAAGGGAATTGGGGAAATTGAAGCTAAAGAATTGCTGGAAATTTAGAAGAATTCAGGAGCAACCTTGGGGATTAGCTCAATAGACAATCAAGGATTTAATCAGGACCAAGGTAAGCATGAATCTTCTTCTTCTTGTGGTTAGAACTTGAGTTTCAGCTGGGTATTGAGGTAGTGTTCAATTGATGATTAGGGTGAAATTGAGCTGGGGAAATCCTTGGAATCAGCTGGGATTTGGCTGAGGGAAGGGTTCAATCAAGAAGGTAAACTTTGTTTCATGAATTGATGATTTGAGTTTGAGTTTTGACTGGTTATAATAGGGTGTTTATGTTCTTAGAGTTTCATGGATTGGAAGTGAATTTTCTATGGTTTATTGAGCTAAGTTTCTGTTGAAATTGTGTAGCATGACTTAAGGATATGTTGGGTGTTGAAGTAGGAAGCTTAGGGGTGGTTTTGGCTGAGGTTTTAAGCTTTAAAATGGTGGGTTTTCTGGGTTCGGAAGGAAGGGTCGTGGCTCTGTTCTAGAGCGCTGCGGCCCTAGGACGGAAAAGGGCCAAGGAGGCTCGGCCAAGGGAGGGCGCCGCGACGCCCAAAGCAAGGGTCGCGGTGCGTGTCCTTGCCCAGATTGGTCCTTGGCTCTATTTTGGGGCTAGGGCCGGGGCTAAGCTCCAAGGGCCGCAACCCTTGATTGTACAATTGAACTTTTGAGGATTTCAGGCTTGGGGATGTGGTCTAGTTTGCTTGGGATTGGTTCCACCACCGTGCTTGGTGGAATTTGAATTCCCGGGAGTTAGTTTTGTGACCGGGAACCCTAATTTGAGTTTTAATGAGACCCTATACTTTGGTTGTGACTAGGTGATAAAGGCTTAGGCTCAGGATTGGATCGTGCTTGAGGAGCGTTGCTCATAATCCAAAACCGAAAAGATTAAAGGTAAGAAAACTACACCCGGTTGAATATTAGAACGGGACTAAGGGTTCCCTAATATACATGAGTGAAAGAATGGTATTATGCCATGTAAATTGTAAACCAACGGCCTAAGTGTGCCACGGTTAATTTGTGCAATAGGCACGGCTCGGACACTGGTATCTGAGGACAGCTTATTATGCATTGAGCTCGATTTAAGCGGGTCAGAGTCAGTGGGTTAAACAGAGGGTGCGGCCTAAGGTGTCGGCCCTAGTATTTGTGTAAATTGAATATTGTATTATGATATAGTTGAGATTGTTGAATAATCTAAGTGTGGTTGAAGTTGCTTGTACCTTTAAATATGCTTATATGCTATGGGTTTGATAACTGAACATACTTACTAGAATGTCTGTTTGAGATTGCTATATATGTTGTGTATGTTGTTTTCTTGCTGGGCCTCGGCTCATGGGTGCTGCTTGGTGTAGGTAAAGGCAAAGGCAAGGTCGATCAGCCTTGATTGGAGAGCTCTGTAGGGAGAATGTACATGGCAGGCCGCTCAGCCGCCACGGCTGAGGAGGTTACAGGGACAAGAGGACCATAACCTTGTATTTTGCCTTAGTATGGCTAATATTTACCTATAACTGTTGAGTTTTGCGAACCAGCTTTTAAACACTGATCTTTTGGGGATCCCTTCTGTAAACTGTTTATTAATCTATAAAATTTATCTTTGAGACCAAAATGTCTTTTAACTCTAGAACACTTAAGCTAATGACACGTTTTTAAGTTAATGACTTGATTAGCAAGTCCTGCACCTTATAAGTACACAGTGTAGCGGTCTTGGCTATCCAGGGCGTTACAGAGAGTATGATCTTGTATGAGTACGAAAGGATTAAGATCATAGATAATGAATAAAATTATCAGCAACATATTAAAGTAAGAAATCTTTAATTAATGAATGCTCGTATAGTTTACTAAGCATTATTTTTTATAATGCATGTGATCTAGATCTGGATTGCTAATGTGGATAGACATCTTAGTAAATGTACTTTAGATAATTAGATTATAAATGACTGGACCGATGTGAATTAATTTCTTTATAAACGTATAGTTTGCCATAAATATTTTATTCATATCAAAAGGATAATCATATGTAGATCAGTATAAATCTTAAGTAGTCATGAAATAATGTTCATGTCTATTAGGTCTTTTAATCCACTCGTTAAGGTCTCCTAGTTTAATGAGGCTAGTGACTTTTGTTTTGGAGATCCAATAATATGAATGGCTGGTAACATGATCTTACAAGAATGAAATCCAAGCTTTCCTAACGGATCAAATATTGGTTCTCTTAAGGGTTAATTTTGGAAATTGAATAGTTACTGAGCCCAAATTTATAATATTATTATAAATATAGATTGTTGGTGACAGTCGTACTCAAGTAATGGAAAGACGCCTCGAGTATGAAAAAGACACCATATTTAATGCTACCGATTGACCACCTAGACAATAGGGAGTCAACACGCGGCACCACTACGCAGTGGTGTTAGTGCTTGAGGCCTTTCAACAGTCACTTCCTGAAGACGGAGGCCTCGAGCGATAATCCAGTAGTTTAATTAAGTCTCCACTGTTCCCGAGAACGATGGTAATAACTAAGGTTATTATTTTCTTATAAGCTCCTCAAATATGATCTTAGGTTAGATTTATTTATGACTTGAGTTGTGGAATAAAGATTACCTTAAGCTTAAATTATTTAAGTTATGATTTAATGACTTAGAAATAATTATAATTTGGGTAATTATAATTATTTTAGCATATGATTAAATTAGTGTATAGTTTTATTAAGTATTAAATGCACATGCTATTTGATGTATTAAGAAGTGAACATGTGACATTAAACTAAGTCCAAGTATTAGAATTAAAATGAAAACCAAAATAGCTTAGTCTTAGGTTTGGCTAAAAAACAGGAAGGATTTGACTCTTTTTAAATTTTAAAGATAGGCAAGATTAGATCTATTTGAATTAAGTGACTATGTGTCAAGAAGAGTTAATAAATGGGGATTTAAAATATTTAATTTAAGTAGTCAAATAACTAAGTAGAGATAGTAGTGTGATGGTTGAACTAAAAGTTAGATAAGTAAATGAAGTTTTCGTAACTTTAGAGTGATGTAACTTCGGACCTAGTTTTGACTTATTTATATTACAATTTTGGAAAAATAGTATTTCTAAAAATTGTAGATAATTTAATTAGCTATTCAACGGTATAAAAATGGCCTAAATCAGACTTTTACAGCTCTAGTTACATTAATTTTACTACAAAAGGGTCCAGAGTTACGAGATATAGGATAGTAGTTTGGACTTTGACTAAAGTTTGAAACAGATGGTATGTGGCATACTTAGAGATGATGTAGCAACAAGAAGGGAGTAAGACTAGGTTGGCCAAAACCATATAGTGGAGGGAAGGTTTGATTTTTAAAATTTAAGTTGAATAGTGTGGAGAAAATCAAGGAAGGGAGTTAGGGTTCGAAGCCTATAAATAGAGACTTGCCCTTCACCATTTTCTCACACCCAAAAGCTCTCAAAAACCTCTCATATAAAAAATCCATAGTCCCAATATTTTTCCATAAACACTCTACATAGTCATAGCCGAAACACTAGTCCTTATAGTGCTCGGGATATTTTTCTTCTATTTTCTTTATTTTGCCTTGAACACTATTGCCTTTCTAAACCCTATTATAGCCAAAATATTGAACCCCATCAAGCCAATATATAGCCAAAATCTACCCAAGTATCCAAACTCATGGTGATGTTGTTGGAGATAGACATTAGAGAGAAGACTCGGGATTTCATCATTTTGGTTCTAGGTTGAAGGTATGATTTTATGAGGTTTAGAAAATTCTTGAAAGTATAGTTTTATTATAAGGCTCTAATATAAATATCTTATGTTGTATTTAAGGTTGATTGGACGTTTTCTATAGCAAGCAATCTCTTCTCTTTCTTTTTTACTCCGCACTCAAGGTAAGGAAAATAAGTTAGACTTTATATGTTATGATTATGTTTATATGCAATGTGTATGTATGTATGTTGTTTTTATGTTTTTAGTCGCTTGGGAAATATAGTTGCTTAGATAGCAAATAAGCAAATCCTAACATTTTTATCATTATCGTAGACTATAATTGTGTATAAACCTACCTCTAAATAGTAGCAAGAGGACCTAGATGATTTCTTTCATATACTACGGTAATGAGTTAATGGCTGTTAATGTGTAGTCTTATGATTTATGTTTTATTTTTTTACATCTTATGTTTTATGTTATGCTTTAATAGTTTTTTCTTACTGGGCATTAGGCTCATTCCTTTTTATTTAGATGGTGCAAGTAATTGAACATGGAAGGCGGGACAGATCCTAGATGGCTTTGGCATATATATTGGGAGAGGACTAAAGAAATGGACCGATGGAATCGATTGAGGATGACGTTGACATTTGAGTCTTTTATTTATGTATGTATGATTTCCGCATTTAGCATTTGAACATTTAATTAAAGGTTTTGTATTTCTGTATGATTTTATGTAATAACAATGAAATCTCGTATTTTGGATTTTCTATGATAAAGTTCTATTATTTTATGAATATATCCAAAAGATAGTAGTATGTCTTAGTAGTTTTTAGGTGTATTAAGCATGCATGTGGGCCCGCTTCCTATTAGAAGGAAATTTTTGTAATTTTGGCCCATTGATGACATATTTGAATATATATATATGCGTTATATGTTGAGACAACATTATTATGTGGATATAATTGGGTTATTTGGCACGAGGCGGTCCTAGGGAGCAAGTTAGTAGGTTAGTCATAACAAGGTCAAATACCCGGCTCGGGGTGAGCCTAGGGGATTTTGGTAATTTAGTACACTACCGGTGTTTATCGGGTAATGGGAAATTATTTAGTGATTATTTGAAGATATTGGAGATAACGGGAATTTATAGGACGTTAATTATGATTAACGAGGAAAAGTGGCAAAAGATGGATTTGCCCTTGGGGGCATTTGGCTAGGGGTAGCTTGGTCTTTTGCCAAGTTGTAGTGACTTAGTCACTAGTTTGCTTCAGGGGAAGGAAACAAAACATATCTCCCACCTCAGCTATCTCTCTCTCTCTCTCATACCTTTGGAGGACTTTGTTTATTTGAGGAAAAGGCTGGGAATGAAGGGGGATTGGAGCTAGGATTGAAGTGGAACAGCATAAGTGTCGTGATTCTTCTTTAAGGTAAGGTTATGCTCTGTGTTTTTTGTTGAATTCCTACTGTGGCTTAAGTTTTAGCCAAGTTTTAAGCTTTGGATTGGTTTTTGAGGTGTTTATATTGCTCATGATGTGTTGGTTAGAGTTTTAGACTCATTTAGGACCTTCCTGCAAGTTTGGGGGTGAGATTTTGGGAGTTGTGGCTCAGAGAAAAAGGTGGAAAAACCCATATTTTTTTGGGTTCACGTAAGGGCGCCGCAGCGCTGTTTTTCCGAGTCGCGGTGTTGGGGCAGTCCAGGGCAAGGTGGCCCTAGTTGGGTGTTGTGGCGCCTGTTAGGTCGTGCTGCGGCACTAGGCCATTTTCAGGGGCCTTAATTTTGTAACTTTAGGGCATAGGCTCAGGGGCTCGGGGGATGATTTCACCACCCCGTGTGGGGGAATTGGAGGTCCCGAGAGCACGGGATTAGTCCCAGGGTTCAATTATGGAATCAAATGGTAATGAGAACATTATTTGTGGGTTGTGACTAGGTTACTTCTAGGACTCGGGAGAGGATCGTTCTCGGGAGTCGTGCTTGCTTGCCTAATTTCTCACACTCAGACCAAAGGTAAGAAAACTGCACCCAATATGTGATGTACGTGATTAGGGCTTGGCCCAGTTGATAAATATAAACTTGATTAAGGCTTGGGCCCCTGTAAATGTGCATGATTATGATTATGCTTGTGATTATTTGATTAAACATGTTGAATGCTCTGTATCTGGATATTTGCTATATAATGTATGCCCATTTGCATTTGATTGAGAAAAGCATTGACTTATAAGTCAAGGGCGGCAATAGCGCGCTGAGCGCTGGTCGTTGTGGTTAGGCCTAATATGCTTGTCCGACCCAATGGTCGTGGAAAATTAAGCGTCAAGTACGCTGGGCCAGCTCTAAGGCTGGTTATACAGAGGATAGGGCAATGGGCTCCGGGGTGACTTATTAGTCCCATATCCTAGGGCTAGGCCCTGGTATGACTCATTAATCATTTATTAGGGCAACGGGTCCTGGTGTGATGCTACAGTCACTTATCTAAATAGAATGCATGCATGAGTGGGGTTATTACTGCTAGGCATGCTTATTATGATTCTGTGATATGTTATTAACCGCTTATGAGCATGTTTAAGTTTTCTTGTTGAGCATTGGCTCACGGGTGCTATGTGGTGCAGGTAAGGGAAAAAGGAAGCTAGACCAGCCATGAGTTAGAGAGCTTCAGTGGCAACGTGTACATATGCAGCTGCTCGACCACCACGGCTGGGTTTTCTCAGAGGAACTAGGTTCCAACCCTATTTTTCCGCTTAGGTCGGCTATTTGTAACTTTTGAGTTGTAATTACATTTTGGAACTGTAAAAAACTTTGTAAATGTTTATTTTGGGATCCCATGTATGAACTTAACGTATTAATAAAATGATTTTTCCTTTCATCCAATATTTTTAACGGTCGTTAACCATGTTTAGTTACACGTTTATGGCCAAATGACTCGTTTAGAGAGTTTAACACTATTTAAACACACAGTATAACCGTCTTGGTTATCCAGGGTGTTACAGTTATGACTAGGGTGAACTTTTAGGCTCGGGAGGAAAGGATCGCACTCAAGGTCGTCATACGCAATTTACTCACGACCTGAGGTAAGAAAACTGCACCTAGACTATGGTTAGGGCTCGAGCTCCAGTTATCAAACATGGCTATAACCTTCCTTAGAAGGTTCTAGTGAACATGTTGATTGCGTTGTGCATACTTGTGCTAAGTGATGATTGATTATCTATTATATCTGATTGAAAAGCTCGGCTTATAAGTCAAGGGTTTATCGATTATATCTTATTGAAAAGCTCGGCTTATAAATCAAGGGTTTATCTATTGTATCCGATTAAAAAGCTCGGCTTATAAGTCGAGGGTTTATCTGTTATATATGGTTGAAAAGTTCGACTTATCAGTCGAGGGAGGAAATAGCGTGTTGAACACAAGTCGATGTGGTTAAGCTAACCTAGAAGTGTGATATACGCTTGAACAACCCTATGGTTGCCTAGAAAAATAAAGTGCAAGATGCGTTGGGCTAGTCCTAAGGCTAGTTTGATGGAAATAGGGAAATGGGCCCCCAATATAACTCTATAGTCGCTTACGTAGATTAAATATATGCATGAGTATGGTTACTACTGCTAGGCATGTTAACTATGATTCTATAATCTATTGGTTAACTGCTTATAAACATGATTATGTTTTCATGTTGAGTCAGCTCACGGGTGCTATATGGTGCAGGTAAAGGAAAGGAAAAGTTGGACTAGCCATGAGTTGGAGAGCTTCAGGGGCAGAGTGTACATATGCGGCTTGCTCGACCGCCACGGTCGAGGGTATCTGTTGGAACTAGGGTTGGACTTTGATTTTTCCGCGTAGGCTGACTTTTTGTATTCATTGGATCTGTAACAATTTAAACTTGTTTTTTGGGATCCCGTGTAAATACCTAAACCCTTTTTAATGAAATGGTTACTATTTGTCTGAAATTTGTAGTACCTAAACCTGGTGTTAGTTTCAATTACACGTTTTAAGTCTAAATGACTCATTTAGCGAGTTAAGCACTATTTTAATTACACAGTATAACAGTCCTCAATTAGTAGGACGTTACGATTACCCTCTGACAATACCATAAATCACCTTTTCTAATAAGGTTGTGGGCTTGTTAACCTCGTAGTGGGCCCATTGAATGACCAATGGGGCCCAAAAGCCTATCTTATGGGAAAAGAACCTTGATTTATGTGTAATATGAACTCATTAAAGGAATTTTATTGTAATAAGCTCCAATCAATGAGTTTAATCCCCTCAACTTGTTGGTAACTGGTTTACCATATGCGCAGTGGAAAGCACGAGATGGTGAGCCCAGAGATTTAAAAAAAATTATTTAAACAATCTTTAAATATTTGGATCCATTAGGGTCTGATTGGTTTCAAATTTGAAAACTATTTTATCATTTTGAAAACACAAAATACATGAGGCCCACAAAAACCACTGATTGGTTGCTTGTGTTTCAAAAAGTGTTTTTAAAAATAATTCAAATTTTACCCTAGCAAATTGAAAACGATTATTTATCGTTTTCTAAGCATTTTATCCAAAAACCTAATAACATATTTTCACCCTAGTTTTTTTCTTCCCTTTATCTTTTTCTGTTCTACTTTCTTTCTTCTTCATCATCTTTACCTCCTTCTTCTTCTTCTTCTTCTTCATCATCCTTGTTCAATGTCACATTCAGACACTCATCATCACTTACAAGTCTTCAATTTCTGATTAATTACGGTAAATCTCCTTATTTTTTTCATTAATACCAGTAAATATATACAGAGAAATGTGTGTTTGTTGTTTTGATGAGATCTCTTTTGTACCCAGTATATGCTAGCTGTAAAAGTCTTTTGCCTTACATATATAAAATAAAGACAACAAAAGATTGAGATGATTGTTGATAACTTCGTAGAACTTTTTTAGGGTTTTTTGGTAATTTTATTTGTTTCCTATGCATCTAATTGAGCATATGCATTTGATATCCTTCACATCTTTTTCTTTCGTGTTCCACCATTAGCATTTTTTTAATATTAATTTTTAAAGGTTTTAAGTGTTAGATATTTTTGGGGTTTTCATTAGAAACTAGCAATTTAGGTCACTTTAGTTGAACCATTTTCCAATCCAAGTTGTCTGTATTTTGTAGTCACAGATATGGTATCATTTATTTTGATTTGCTCTCACATATTTATATATATATAATGTTCTACCCATTGATGTAGAGTGATGTGATCTCTATCAAGATATGCAGTATTATTAACTAAATAATGTTAGGTTCATTAACTTGATAACTTGTGTGGATATTGCAGCTAAAGGCAATTCTTTACTCTGTTATTATGTTCTTCTCGACAGAGTTTTCTTGTGCTTTAGAAAATGGTCATGATTTAATATACTCATATTTTTATATCTCTCATTTTATTGAACCATAAACTAGAAGTGTATATCGCAAAGTACATAGTGCATGTTACTTGGCCACTTATTGCATGGTTCATATATTTATTTGTATTTAGTGCTTGCATTGGTTTTTTTTTTCAAGTGTTTCAAATTCAGCTGCTGCATATTATTTTCCATCTTATGGTTTCTCCTGATGTCTACTTTCCTGTACTTGTGGAAAGTCAAGTATGATTATTTCATATTTGGATGAGAGATCTCAATTTTCTTTGAGTGTTGCAGTAGTCCTTATCTCTCTTAAGAGTTTTCAAACTGAACTGAATTGAATTTTTTTTATGCAAATTTTATCTAATGAACTGATTATTTGACCCTTATATGCTTTAAATCACTATGGCTCAATATCAACTTGAGTAATTTTAATGTTACACTTTAATCCAAAAGCTCTAATGCTTTTTTGTTTCTTTTGATTCTATACTTTTCTCTAATTTTCTCATGCTGAAAGTCTTTCATTTCATTGTAGGCTTAATGTTTAATAATCAGTTGAATAAAGTTTTCTTCACCATTTTTGTATACATATGTGCGTATCTTAATTCTCAGTTAAAACATTCTTCTCTTCTTTTTTTTGAAGAAAAAAAATATTTATAATCATACACTTTGTGGTGATCAAACTATTACCGAACAAGAACAGTCACAAAACAAGAAAACTTCATAGATAAATTGCAGAAAATTGAACAACTACCTTTGGAGATTACAATGGCAGTAGAGACTTAACTTTACAACTGTGTGAACAGAGATCTTGATGACAGAAAATGAGAGAATTTACAACTGCTTATTGCAAATGTTGAGACGTTTCAAGAAACTAAAAAATAATAAAGGAGTCATTATACACGCAAAAGAGAATCAGAAGCAATATATATAATATTGTTTGATTCTATTTTTATATTTCCATATCTTTATTCAATTCTCTTGGTTGCATATTTGGTTAATGGACTTGAATTATGGTTTGTGCTCTTATTTGGTCAAATTTGACAATCAGGTGAAATTTTTAAATGCAAGTCTAAAAGCTCTCTCTTGCCTTTAATTCTGATTTGGCAATCTTGGTTTTTATTGTGGGCTTTCACCAAATAAGCATCTTAGGAATAGGATTTTTATTCAGTTGCAATTCTAGAGTAAGAAGTTTTTCAGAAATTAATTTTGAGTCCTTCAATGGTTGCTTTCTTGTAAAATTGGAATGTCATTATCTTCAGTGTTCAGTTTTGATTTCTTAAAATTAAGGGTGTGAGTTCTCTTCTCTAATGGCTGCTCTAGCTTTTGTGAGATTATAATTTGTGAGTAACTTGGTGTGATTAGATAATCTTGTCTGGGTATTTAGGAATGCATTTATTGTGTTTTTTTTTTGTTGCAGTGAACAAATTTATGGGTCTTGACCAAATTTGCTAGATGCAGCAAATAAAACTTGTAATTAACATACTGAATTACATTCATAATATTGGGTAATTCTCATAAGATCTTTTTTTTTAAGTAAACCATATCCAACAATTATGAGAAGAAGAAAAAATCTAAAATGAAGAGAAAGTAATGAAAAGTTGTTCCGAGTCCTGAGTCCCTGATTAAATACTCATCATCTTTTGTTTGAAGTAGCAGCCGACCACACCACCATCACACCATTACAGTCCATTTGCTCTCAATCTGCAACATCTGAGGTGAGCTCTTTTTCTCACTCTCTCTACTTTCTTTACATCTTGGAATTCTTTGATTTGAATGTTTGATTTTGAAAACGTGAGCTACTAAATTTAAAAGAAGCATTATTTATGAAGACATAGATTGTGATAGTTAAAATTATGATTAGATGGATGCGAAGAATGTAGACATTGACGATCATGCTTCTTGGCCTGAGGCTATTGAATCACATTATATTGGTCTTTTGTATGAAGAGGCTAAAAAAGGATTACAAACAACAACCTTGGACAAAAAAGGATGGCTAAAAATAGAAAATGACATATTTAATTCTTTTGGAAAGAGATATAAAACGCCTCAATTGAAATCCAATTTCAATCGGTTGAGAAAGGCACATCGAGAATTTTCTCATCTTTTGGAACAAACTGGTATGGGATGGGATACTCAAACAAAAACTGTTACAGCAAGTGATGAAGTATGGGACACTTATCTAAAGGTAATAGACTTATACTATAATTGTGTTGTTGATTACTTGATTATTCTAAATTCATGTTATGTAGTAATGTTGTGTGTTTTTGGATTTTTGTAGAAATATCCAAATGCTAAGAGATTTCGAAAAAAAGGATTGCAACATTATGAGATGCTTGGAGAAATATTCAATAATACAACAGCCACTGGTGGTATGAGTTATGCATCCACTCAACTTCCGCCTTCTTCAGTTGAGGAACGCCAACAAGAGCGTCATTTTGTTGGCACTGGAGCACATGTTGATATTGATCTTGAATTTGATGGTGATAATTATGGAGAGGAAGAAGAAGTTACTGGTGTATGTCGTCGAGCTACTTCTGCTCCACCAGATGCACCAAAACCAAAAGAGAAAAAGAACAAAGGGGCTAATTCTGCCTTCGACCAAGTGATGGGAGAACTTGCAAAAAGTATTTCTGCTAAGACTGAGGCATCATTAACACAGAGTGAGACTATGCGTAAGTATTATGAATCGAGAGAAAAAAGAATTAGTGAGGAAACCAGCAATGTCACTAATTCTTACAATGTGGAAGATTGTCAAAGCATTCTTGATGGTATTCCAGATCTGGATAACAAAATATACCTCAAAGCGTTGCATGAGTTTGTAGCAACCCCAGAATGGCACGGAATATTCATGAGAATGAATGAGGAGCGTCGACGTGCTTATCTTGATTCATTGTTGGAGTGATTTAATATTGTTTATTTATTATGACTTTGTCTGTTATGAACTACCAAACCATGAACTTTGTCTGTTATGACTTTATCTTAGATAATGTGTAATGAACTTGACTTGGTGTTTATTGTCGTGATTGAACTTTTATTATTGTCATAATTAGGTACCTAAGATGGATGATTCGGATGAGGAGTTTGAAATATTATTTGGTGATACTTCGTCTTCATCAAGCGAGGAATTAATTGGTCAAGTTCTCATGGCTAATCGAATACATGAGATGCAAAAATCTCAACAGATTAGACGACCACTACGCACTTCAAATATGTCTGGACGTCAATATTTACTTGAGCTGCTAAATGGACATCCTGATAGATTGTTTTACACAATTAGAATGGACGTTAATACTTTTAGATCTTTATGTCGTCGATTAGTTGAAATGGAAGTCATAGAACATGACAAGGTAATTAGTGTTGAAGAAGCTGTTGTCATGTTTCTATGGATAGTAACACACAACCAACGAGTTAGGACTGTGGCCGAAAGATATCAACATTCGGTAGAAACTGTTTGTCGTCAGTTTGGCAGAGTGCTAGATGCATTGTGTTATTTAGGAAATGAAGTAATAAGGCCTCTTCACTTTAATACTGTGCAAGCAGAAATTCAAAATAATTCGAAGTATTTCCCATGGTTTAAGGTAAATTTTATTTATTAATTTTAATAAAAAATTTGTTATAATTCATATGAATTTAATTGAAGTTGGTAATGATATATCTGATTTATTATGTAGGATTGTGTTGGAGCAATTGATGGTACTCATGTAAGTGCAGTTGCACCAGCTCTAAAACAACTTGCATATTGAGGAAGAAAAGTAGATGTAACACAAAATGTAATGGCTGCATGCTCCTTTAATATGATGTTTACTTATGTCTACGCTGGAAGGGAAGGAACAGCCAATGACTCTCGAGTGCTTCTTGATGCAATTAGAAAAGACGATAACTTTCCCATGCCACCACCAGGTCTTAAATTACACTTGTCTTGATGCATTATAATTTTCTTTCACATTCCCTTGTTCATAATAAGTGATTTTAATATAGGTAAATACTATGTTGTTGATTCTGGCTATCCAAATATGCCTGGGTTTCTAGCACCATATCGTGGTGAACGTTATCACTTGCGTCGCTTTAGAGGAAGAGGGAACCATCCTAGAGGTGCGATGGAGTTATTCAATTATAGGCACTCATCATTGCGCAATGTGATTGAACGTTGTTTTGGACTTCTTAAAGCCAGGTTTCCCATTTTGAAGTCAATGCCTCCATACTTGCTTGGAAAGCAACGTCGAATACCAATAGCATGTTGCACTATCCACAACTGGATCAAAATGCATTCTATTAATGATAGAATGTTTGAACAATATTCAGTTGATGCTACACCTGTTGAAGATATTGAAGGAACTGAAAGCCAATCTAATACAACAATAGAAAACCAACAAGAAGGAGATGAAGCAGGAATTTCTGAGGCACCACAGATTAATTTCAGTCAAGCTTATATGGCTCAGATGGAAAATGTTAGAGATGACATTGCTGGACAAATGTGGCTTAATTATAACAATAATGTTTAGTTAATTAAAAATATGTAACTTTAATTTAGAAAAAAAATTAAAATTAACGACAATGCAATATTGTTATAAATTTAATCAATGCACTATTATTAAATTTTAATTTATCAATATAATTAAATTTGTAGATAAATCAAAATTTAATATTATACAACTTATGTAAATAAAATATAAAAATAAAAATAATATTCAGATTCAGCTGAACCAATCACGTTTTCAGTTTCTGTTATATTTTCAAATTTAATACCAATCACAGATTCAGTTTTTTAAAACTTAAAAACAGTTTCCTGACATTGAACCAATCACATTTTCAGAAACATGTTTTTAGTCACTAAATTCAGATTTTCATTTCAGAATCTCACTTTTCAAAAATACAGTTTTCTAATCACGAACCAATCAGACCCTTAATATACAAAACATTAATCAAAGAGAACGAAAAAGATGAGGATTTACCAATTGTAGAACAATCAAGAATCATCGCTATCTTTTAGTAACTCCAACAAACATCCAATCCAAAGCAACCTTGTGAATACTCAGACCAAGCTCTTCCAAGATTTATCTATACATCTCAAGACGTGTGTGCACACGTAGAGTAATGTTGGGAAATTTTTTGATTCACGAGATGTACTCAACTCATGAGATCTTGAAATATTAGGCATGAGACAATTTTTAGGGATAGGAAAATATTATGATATATTTTCTCTCTCTTTGTGAAATGCTTAGAATTTTCTCTCTAGAATATTCTTCTCACTTAAGCATATCTTGAAACAATTTCTATCTGATAGATTTATAAAAGAATTAATTAAATTCAAAATTCAAATTATAAACCAATTATTAAATAAATAAAAGAAATATCAAGAACCATTCTTGGATCTCTGTTATGTAGTTGACGTGTAACACATCCCTAATTTCAGGGATGTATTCCAACCACTTTCTTTTAATTATTATTTATTCAAAAATATTTAAATCTGATAAATTATCTTATCATATTAATTAAAGAGTAAATATCATTTCAAATTCAAATCCAATTTGAATTATCATAAATATATTTTCGAATTATTTAAATAAATAAAACTAATTATCTTAATTATTTAAATAGTCATTTTTAAAAATGCCATTTTATTTACAAAATCATTTTAAAAAATTATATTAATTAATTAATTTATCTCAATTACATATTTGACCTCGAAGAACAAATTTCTTCCAAATATGTCATTTCCCCAATTTTTTTCAATTTCAACTCTTACATTGATTAGTGTTGATAGAGCCATATCGGGGACCTATGGACTTATAATTTCAAGCTCTAATAAATTTAGATTATTAATTAAAAAAAATTAATATAATAACCTTAATTTATTAATCTCAATATTATTCCACTAAAAATATGAGACTACACTCTTGTAATTATACACATTTATTTATTGAGTACTTTTAAGTATAAAATGCGTCTATCGATTTAATCATTACATAAAATTCAATCCTCTATTAATGGTTCCTAATTAAATTATGAATTAATTAATGTTTAACCTCTTTAATTATATCTTGTTTCCTTAAGAACCATTAACTTTACTAGTGAATGTTAATTCATAAATTGATTTATGAATTTGAGTCAATCACCTTTCAGTTCCAAAAGCTAACACTTACGATAACCATTATTCAATTCCTCTTAGAAATGTATAGATTTCATATCTGTATATTATGTCCTCAGTCATTTACATTAATAAGTTCCCAAAACAAAAGTTTTCAGCCTAATCATTTTGACAAACCATAATGAGTGAATCAAAGAACTCATATAACATAAACAGGATTTCATAATAACTTCAGGATTAAGATCAATTTGTATATGATCATCTAATTGATATATTTAATTAATACTTATAAAATAAACGATATTATTAAGTATTAACAACATATCAGGCTTCGTTCATGTATAATCACTTTATACAAAGTACCTCCACTAAGATATCCTACTATATATTAGTAATCTAGATCTAGATTACATGTATTCATAATACTAGTGAACCGTACTTACAATATTTAATCTAAAGATTCCATATAACTTTGTTTTACTGTGAACTATTTAAATTTGTTCCCTACAATCTTAATCCTCTCGTACTGTTATCCTCATTTCCTGCCTTGGGCCCGGGACAGTGGTCCAGGCCCACACTCTGGGCAATTGGTTTTGGGCCTAGCCCAGGCCCACTTAGCAGGGGAATGACCGGGAACGATGGCCCAAGTGGGGTCCAGACCCGGACAGTGGCCAGGATGGATGATCCAGGACGATAGTCCGGGAGACGTATGGCCAGTTGGGGTTACGATCAAGGTGTACGCAAAACGGTCCAGGAGCCTGGTAAACGGTCTGGGCCTGTGGTAAACGAAGAGGGACAGAGGTAAACGAACCCAGGTCAAGTCCTCCCGGTTGGAAAGAAAAAGCATCCATGACCCTGAAGCCGCCCCACGACGCGTGGGGGTTGTCCCCACTTTTCACCTGCGGAAAAGGCCACCTCGGGATTGCACGCTGCTGGTTCAGACCTGCGCTGCCGGTGCACTGACTGGCTTTGTCCCCTGAATCTGCCTCGTAAGTCGGAGTGCCCAGACCAAAAGCCCCATTTTGTCGAGCGAAATATAGTTCTCGGGCCACCCCATTGGGCCTCAATAGTTCTTAGTCTTTTGTATTTTTATCCTTTGTATTGGGCTTCCGCCAGAGAAGCCAAGGGTACCCATATCTTTGATGGGCCCGGGTCATGCCCGGCCCAAGCCCAGTGCTCCTATGAGCCTATAAATACAGGCGATAGAGCACTGGAGAATGGACCTCTCTTCGACTTGTATACAGTTACTCTGTCAAAATATAGAGAAAAACTCCATTGTAAGAGACTTTCCAAGCTCTAATACAACTGACTCGTGGACTAAGGCTCATTAACGCCCCAACCACGTAAAAACTCTGTTTTTATCTTCCACATTCCATATCATTAATCTTATTTAATATTCATTAATATAGTTTCCGAAAATCTCGGTAAACACGTACCAATACAGGATTGTAGTCACAATAACGAACTTGAAAATTTTCTGAGATTCATATAATATTATTCTAATAATAATAATAAAGAATCAATATATGTAAAAATTCATTTTTAATAATTTATTTCATAAAACATTATCCAATCCCAACATAGCTGCCTATAAATAATGCTAGTGTATCACTTGTATACAGATCCCAACTTTAGTGCATGCAAAAATGCTGCCTAAATCTCTAGAGAACTTGAGATTTGCAAGTTCTTCTTCCCAATAGAATTGACTCATGGACTAAGGCTAATTAATAGCATGAACCATGTAAAATCTCGTATTTTGATTATTCTCTTATTTAAGTTTTATATGTTTATTTGTAGTTGATGAAAAAACCAGTCAATAAAGAATTAAAAAAAAAATTAATTTTTTTAAAAGGGGCACGATTTGGTGGTGGTCGAAATTCAGAGGGCAAAAATGTTAATTTTTTATATCACGTCATTGTTTAAACGGAAACATAGAACAAAAGCTAATAGAAGGACTATATTTTTGTAAATGTAATAGTTCATGGGGAAATTTTAACAGTACGTATATTTTACGATTTGATATTATCAAAGTTCGGGGGTCAAAAAAGCTATTTTTTATCTCTATCTTTTTAATCCTCAAATTAATTTTTTTCAATGCCAAACCTAGCCTTAATCTACATCTGTCCTTACTGTTTGACTCGGCCTCGAATTGATTAGCTCTAAATCTCTGAACAAAATGGCATTCTTTAGCACTGCCTTCATTAATAAGTTGTATCGGCAAATTCTATTAGTAACTTTGCTTAGACTTTGTGATTTTCATTGGGGTTTAAGTTTTATTTTTTAATGTGTTTTGCGATTGTTTGAATTAGATATTCAATCCTTTGAGTTCTTTCAAATGTGATGCTTCTAGGATTTAAAGTTTTCGGCTTTAGATTGGTGAAAAAATTGTTGTACATATATTTATATTATAACAGTGATTGGTTTTCTTGAACGCATTGTTGGTCCTGCATTCTTGCCATTTCTTAATATAAGTTGATGAGTCCTTTTGTGTGATTATTTTGCATGTTTTGCAAATGAGAAATGTTAAACAACACTTCAGGGTACCCAACACGTGCAAGCCAATATCAGGTAGTACATATTTTAATTAAATTAAAATTAAAAATATGTAGGATCTGATACTAAATTACGCTATTGTGGAAATTATGTACTACACAAGTATACACAATTGTAACAAATAATAAAGTAAATAAGTAGAGTGTGAGACCCACTCAAACTGATTATCAATTACCAACAAATTCAATTCTCATTCTATTTAATATATCACTTCTTAACTTTAGAAAAACAATAAAGAAACAAAATAAAACAAACAAAAAAATAAATAATGATTTAATTCAATGAATAAAAACTAGGACATTTAATTGGTTTATTAAAATGATTCATATTCTTTATTAAGATATAAGATCTCAATTTATATGTAAATTTTCTACATCTCTGTGATCATTCTAACATATAAAAATGCATTAAGATTAAAAGCACTAAATGCTACACAATCCATACATGTATTCTCATCCAATAGATAGATTATGATTATTTAATTATAGCATATTTAATTCTCACTTCTCAGATCTTGAATCAAAATCATCAATTATGTAAATGGTGAACACTCACAAGCATTAAACACATTAAATAATTCTAAATAGAGTTGAAGAAAAAATTATAAAATCCTCATAGAAAATAATAGAGATTCAAGTGACTACATTGAAAACCGTAGACAAAAGATTTAGTTCATATTCATAAGAGAAACTATTAATGATATATTGAATTCTATAAGAGAAATATACAAGGAAAAGAAAAAAAGTTTAGATCTGCTTCTCTTTGATCTTCTCTAGCTTTTAATAGGATGTATTTATAGTGCATCAACCTTTGAGTGATGAAATACCAAAAATGCACCTAAAATACATGAATTTTTTCCTCTGTCGACCGGTATCGGGCGCGGTTACACTACTATTTGGGCGCGACCGCAGTGGATGAAATCTTCACCTCGTGAAAATTCTACAGTGACTAGCGATATTATTATGATCATAACTCTCTCAATATTAGGGCTGAGGATAAAATCTGAAAAACCGAAAAAACCGTGTACACCGACCTACCGAACACCGAAAAAACCAAAACCGTTTAAACCGAAAACCGAAAAAACCGCCGACGGTGCCAACCGCCACTGTTCGGTCGGTTTTGAAAATTTGGGTGAACCGACCAATAAAATCGAAACCGACCGAACATAATAAAATAATAATATAATATTATATAATTATTAATTATTAAAATTTGTACTTTTAATTATGTTTCAAACTTTAAAATTTGTAAATGTAATTATGTTCTATATATTTATGTTTTAAAAACGCACAAAAATGGATTCCAACAATCCAAAATTTTTAATTTTTTAACTAAAACTTTCAAAAAAAAAAACAATAATCAATTCGGTTTGGTCGGTTTAACCGACCAAACCGCGGTCCAAAACGGTCGGTTTTTTTTTAAACTGGTTTGGTTCGGTCGGTTTTTGGATTGCACCAATCCAGACCGAAAACCGAATTCTAGATTTTTTGTTGTGAAAAAACCGCCCAAACCGACCGATGATCACCCCTACTCAATATAACTCAAAATATGACAATTCAAAAAACTATTGAAAGCTAAGAGAAATATCGACAACTTCTATTTCTATACATTTTTTCAGAAAGTGAATAAATCATGGTCGAAATTTGGTTTGAAATTTCAGACTTTCGTTACTGAGCATAAACGAAGCGTGTTAAGCATCTTCAACTTAGTATTTTCCACCCATAATACATTGGAACTTCACATTCAACACTAAATCCATCATATTCATCGTATGTAACATGTTTCATCTCATTTCACTCCACAATATGTACTTGACTAGTAAAATCTGAAATAAAAAAAACAAGCATAAATCTGCACAAACTAAAGTGAAAAACACTCGAATGACTTCTTAAATTACTTTCTAAAACTTAACTAAAATCAACTTAACACACACCAATAGTGGTATGTCACGTTCTAGGGTATTGGGCACCCTAGGATGCCCTATAACAATGCTATTTGCAATTTGAGCACTTGTAGTTAGGAGAACGATACATGTGTTTGATATGTTATGCTTGTCCATCTCCTCATTTGGGGTTTCCAATTGTATTGAATGTTATTGGTAGTGAAGCAATTTTTTTATTATTATTTATTTTTACTTAGTCTCTTTCACATTGGTTCAAAGTTGACATTAAAACTATGTTTTTGCAGTTTTTATGTTTAAAAATGTTTGCTACGGTGTAATCTTTGCATGAGAATGATAATTTTTAATATTTTAATATTTGGTATAAGGTTTTTCCCTTTTTAAATCTTGGAAAATTATTATCGTGGAAATAAAATTACTTTATGAGACGGTAATCTTAAATCAGTGAGTTCTACATATAATTAATTTTTTAAAACAATGTATAAGATTCATGTGTTTAACCAAATATTATAATTCAATTAACATCTAACTAAATATTAATCAAATAATTTTGATCTCTTCATACCAAACGTGTAGTTTAAAATGGTAAACAAGTTGTTTACATTTATATTTAAGTTTTTTTTCTTAGAAGTAATCACACACTTACACTACAAGAAAAAACGTTTTTAGAGGCGGAAAAATTAGAGGCGGACTTGGTCCGCTGGTAATGTATCGGTTATTAGCAGCAAACTACTGGGTCCGCCTGCTAATAATGTGGAAATTAATTAAAAAAAATTAATTTTTTTTATTAGCAGCGGACTTACCAATTATTAGTGACAGGTAGTCCGTCGCTAATACAATGTCCGGGAAATGAAAAGGTGCGCTATTTCAAATTTATTAACGGCGGGTATTTTCCCTAATTACCGGCAGACTATCCTCCGCTAATAAGACTATTACCGACGGGTTATATTAATAGCGGCGGGTCCAGCCGCTAATAGTTTATTATCGACGGGGTAATATTAATAGCGGCAGGTCCTCGCCGGTAATAATGTTACATAATAATGAAAAAATTTGCACATTGTTTCATCCGCCCCTCTCATTTCTCCTCTCCCTCTCTCAGACACTAATTTTCTCAAAGTGTCTCCTCTCCTTCTCTGTCCGAGCACCACCACAACCCCTCTGCCCGAGCACCACCACCCCTCTCTCAGTCCGCCCCTCTATCCGAGCACCACCACTGCCCCCACGCCGTAGTGTATTAATTTTGTATGTATTAATTTTTTTAATTTTAATTGTTTATATGTAATTTTTTTTTATTTTAATTGTTTGTATTTATTTTCATAACCCTCCACGCCATGTCTTTCGAACCCCACGCCGGATTTTCAGACCACCATCAGTGTATGTATATTATATATATGTATATATATATATAAAGTGCAAGTGTACTATTTATTATGAGAGTTTTGATATTTTCAGTTTAGGAAAATGAAATTGAAAGAAAAAAAATCAAATTATTAATGTATGTTTTTATTTTATTTTTTGTATTAATCATATTATAGTCTATGTTGATTTGTGTTGTAATATTATTTTAATAAATATTTTATTGTTCTAGTTATTCTAGGTTTGTTGTTTGGAGATTTTAAATTTTGGGATATTACAAATTTAAGTTGTTATGTTGTCAAAATTTAAAACAAAACTATATATCTTATACTGAATGTTCTGGAATTTTCTGAGTGCAAGATTTAAATTTTTTTGAAATGATCATATTAAATTGTTATGCTGTCAAATTTTTTGTGAAATTTTATCAAGTAGTTTTAATTTATTTTTTTGTTATATGTTATGTCAACATAATAAGAATTGTAATGAATATTATTTAATTTAGTTAATTAGTATTATTATAATGAATTAAAAATTATTAAAAAAAATTAATTAGTATTTAATTAGAAGTTATTAATTTATTTTTTCTGTCCCAGTATGCTTGTGATTGATGGTTGTTGACTACAACCATCAATGACAGGGATATTAACACAGAAATGATAAGTTTAAAATATTAATAATAAAATAATGAATGAAAAAGATTAATAAAATTTATCCAATTACAGTCTTCTGCAACGGTATTTACCATCATAATTTGAAGGTGGTATATCTTCTCAAAGTCCACCTCCTTGGTCTATGCCACAACAACAACAACATTTTCATCCACCTCAACAGAATTCTCCTAACATGTATGGAGGTACATCACAACAATTTCAGTACATGTATGTAACGCTCCTCCCAGCCCCCTCCTATTTATTACCCCAACGTCCCTGCAGGATCTCAGACGTCACATCCTAGGCATCGTGACTTTGGGGATTCATTGCAGCAGCAGCAGCAGCAACCGCAGCAGAGATATGGTCAATTTGTGAGTTCGTCGCAGCAGTAGAGGTATGGTCAGTTTGAGAGTTTATTGCATCAGTCTCCCTCGGCGTGACCACATACTCAACAATTTGGATCATCTTCGCAGCAGCAGTCTCCACAAGCTTATTACCCTTCACCACCAACACCACAGTTTGCTTCACCACCATTGTCGCGCCCTAACATTGGTGATCAAGATATTGACCTGAATGTTAATGAATATTTCTCGCCTGGTTGGCCCGATCCAAACAATAATAATTAGTTTACATTTTGTAATTAAATTAAGACAATTGATATTTTATTATGTTTATTTTATGATTAGTTTATATGTAAATAAATTAAGACAATTGATATTTTTATTATGTTAATTTAATGATTAATAATGTTAATTTTATTTTATGAATATTAATTGTGTTACTAATAATTAATTATAATTTATGTTAAATTTTATTATCTTTAAATAAATATTATATGTATATTTATTATTAAATAAAATCAAACGAATTATTATATTTTAATATTATTAATTTATTACCGCGAATTAATAGAGGCGGGACCTGCTAGTATTAAATGAGTCAAACGAGGTTGACTATTCTCTTACACCGGCGGAGTTCCACCCCTATTAATCCGTCAGTATTAATAGAATACCGGCGGGATGTCAGTCCGCCAGTAATACCACTAATTATTGACCGAATATTACCGGCGGACCCCCACCGATAATATACATTACTAGCAGAATGGCATATTATTACTGGCGGAAGCCTCCGCCAGTAATACTGCCTTTTGTTGTAGTATTAACAAAATATACAAAAAAATATATTAATATTTATATTTGAAGTTGTAAGCAAGTAATTTACTACCCCTTTTGAATCATACATTCTTAATAAATTAGTCCCTGAATTATAGAATGTAGCGATTAAGTCCATAATCTTATTAAAGAGCATACATTAAATCTTTGTATGTGATTTTTTTCGACTAATTCTTGATGAAAAAGATTGGTTTAAACGCATGACACATCATCAGCGACCATGTTATATTAATTTATAAATAATATAATATTTTGATAAAATAATTTATGTGACAATAATAGAGTTCGACAAATGTTATTTTCTCAAATGTAACATATATTGTGGACTTACAATTTGAGAAATGATGATCATAATAAGTTTTGTAACATTCAAAGTGAAGTTACAATTCTTAAGAAATGATGAACACAAGTTTTGTAACTCTCATAAATATTCACCAATTGATATGTAAAAGTAGTTACACATCTTGAATTTGATTTTCATTAGCTATAATATTTTTATAGTTGTTGTGTGCATATTTCTAATTAACATGGAGTTTGGTGGAATTAGAAAATCAAATGGTGGATAAGTACTGTATAAATAGAAATCATCTTGCTCATTTGAATGTAATGTGTGTACGTGAAAGAACACACTACATATATTAGAACACTTATGATGACATGCTCATATTTAAAAGGCTATGATGAGTATGAGAGAGAAGACTTGATAGATCGTTAGAAGCATTTCTAGAGAGTATTCTCAAAGTGTTCTTACGAGGGAGGAAATAACTTTTAAGACAAAAAATTTGAACATTGTTTAAGTCTTAAAATCTTTATCTTCCACCTCTTATTTTTATGTTGATTTATATATTCTCATATTTTTTTCTTTACTTATGTAATATTATTTGTTAATATTATATATATTGTGTCATTTTAATTATAATTATTAGACGAAGCCTTTAAATATCTCCAATGTTATATATTTCTAACAGACGAAGCCAGAAAAAAGTTCAGGGGACAAAATGTGAGTAAAAATATTTGGGGGAAGTTTTATTACTAAATTTTTTTAATTTTTTATTAATTTAATATATAAAAATACAAAGAAGTAAAAATATCAGCGGACCTCACCAACTAGCTTTGTGGCTGTACATTACGTGAATTTTTAGCGTATAAAATAAGTGTGTTAATTATTATTGTACTAAAAAATAGTATTTATAATAAATTATAGTTAAATAAATGTCGTTTTTTTAAACCTAATATTTGAAGTTAGTAATATCAATTGGTCTAATAAGATTTTTGGTATAAATTTGTTAAAAAAAGGAAAAAAGAATAGTGATATCTCTTCTATAAATTTGGTTTTAATAATTTTTTTTTGTTAACTTTAACACAATATTACAAATATTTAACGAAATATACTTTTAAAATTAATTAAAAATATATATATTTATTAATTATATTAATATAAATTCAAATATTATATAATATCATTATTATAATAATATTTAATACAATACTATATATTTAATAATTATATTAATATAACTTTAAATATTATAAAATATCATTATTATAATAATATATAATACAAAATGAGATATTTAATAAGTATATTAATATAAATTCAAATGGTATAAAATATTATTATTACTATAATATATAATATATAATTCTAATTTTTATAAAATTTTGGTAGAATAAATATTTAGTCATTATATTAATATAAATTCAAATATTATAAAATATATTATATAATACATAATCTTTGTTTTTATTAAAAAAATTATTATTTATATTTAAAAATAAAACATGTTATTTTTTATTACTTAATCTAACTTATATAAATATATATTCATATTAAATAACAACAAATATTATAAATATATTATATATAGATGTCGCTTATACAAATAATATGATTGTATAACTACATAAAAAATTATAATAATAGATCTCTTTTATCAAGAATAAACAAGCTTCTTATATAATCATTGAGATGCGATTTGAATAATATCATGAATATTTTGTACCTTAAATATGATAGTTTGTGATCTAAAAAGTTATCATGTTATTATTTTTTTTTTTTAAAAATCATAAACAATATTTTTGGTTTAATTTTTATTTTAATATGTTTATGTCATTCTTTTATATATAATATTGTTTATTTATATGACAATCATCAAAATTTAATAAAAATAATTAATAAATTTTCTACATAAAACTAAGTAAATATGTATGGTACATTATTTGCATCTAATGCGTTTAAAATTGTAAAGCAAAGAGTTAATATTTTAAAATTGATTAAATAGAAAGACATTTTCATTCAACAAAAGGGGTAAGGAGCTACATTAAATAAAAAATAATTATTTTTTGAGTGGTGACGACTCAAAAAGGATATTCACAACTATTTTGCTAAGTTGATTAGGTATGTATAAAAATTAAATTTAGATAATAATATCTTTATTGAAATTAATATCGCATTTTAAAAAAAAAATCTCAAGTCATTAAAATGTTTAAGAAAAGTGTATATTATTTTCTAAATACAATAAATTACATACGCAACAATCTTACTATGTTGGAACTACAATGATATAGGGTGGGAAAAATAATTGCAATAACTATAATAATAATATAAAAAATAACTTAAGGTTAATCTATTTGTTCATATTATATCCACAAAAATTAGTTGATGAGAGGGATTCGACTACTGATGGAATCGAAATTCTATCTCATCTGGTATAAAAATTAAATAATTATATAAAATGTATGGGGACAGCTACAATAGTGTACATTTTTATCTATGATCATGGTGAGTCTGAAATTTTTACATATATGGAAAAGTTGTGATTTTAATTTTTTTATATGATGATGTTTATTGTAGTGACAATGAACATTGTGTAAATTTTTAAGAAAATTTGTATAATTTAGGTTGTTAAAAATAAGGTTTAAAATAATATTTACGCGAGTGACGATACTGCAAGTTTGGAACTTTGTTTCGGTACCCTGAATTATTCAGATTTTTCTGAAAATTTGCAGGAGATTCGTTGTGACTACAATGAACACATTCATGGAAGAAAAAAAACTAAGATCATAACTTATACACATGTGTAAAATACATAATTCACTACAATAGTGCATAAAAGTGTACATTATTGTACTCGTGCCCAAAATGTATAAAGTAATGAGTAATATATCTTTATATATTATAAATATGAGTTTAACAAAAATTGTTGTTTTTCGTTAGATTTAACATTTTGTTAGCGTGCGTTTGGATAGCCATCCTACAATTGGAATTTGGTGTAATTCAGAGTAATTACTCAATTTGACATATTTGTCTAATAATGTAATTACACTGTAACCATGTAATCTTCGGTAATTAAGGAGTCTCAATTACACTCTCCAATTCTCGGAGCCTCATGAGAATTGAGTGTAATTATACTGTGTAATTACTAAAAACTATCATTTTTAAATACTCATTTGGTACCCTGTATTTTATCGAATTACAAACTTGGTACCCTCTGTTTGCAAATACTATATAGTTTGGTACCCTCCGTACATTTTGAATTGTTGATATTCCCATAATACCCCTCATTTAATGATTTATTTGATTTCCAATTATTTTCTTATTTTTAAATGATTTAAATATATTTTCAAAATTCATAAAAAAAAAATGTTTAATTAAAACATTAAATTTTTTCAAGGGCATATGCGCATTTGGTACCTTGTGTTTTGGCCGAGTACAACTTTGGTACACTCTATTATGAATATTTATCATTTGGTACCTTGTAATTATGAAATCGGTAAAAAATGGTACCATCCGCTTGAATTTAGTCAATAATATTTATAGAATGACAAATTTGTCATTTCTTAACCTGAATTAATATATTTATTTTGATTGGAAATATGCATATTTGGTACCATATGTTTTGATCGAATACAACTTTAATACCCTCTATTATGAATAATTATCTTCTAGTATCATATAATGGCAAAATCAGTAAAAAAAAATGGTACAAAAAATAGGCAAAAAAAAAAAAGAAATATTGCTTCAAGCCATACAAAAAATCAAAAATACATTTTAAAACCCACCGAGTTAAGAAGGTCAAGCTCAGTACAAGTTTAGCTATGAATATTTTGGGTACTTTCAAGTTTGATATTTCAGATTTGAATATAGATATACATTTTTATTTGTTGATTTGAACTTTGTATATGATTTTCATTTATTGTTTGAGAATATGAGCAAGAAAAATATTTGTGATTGTTCAACCGTGATAGAAAGAAATAAGGAAGAGAACTTGATCTAACTTTGATGTAGATTATGATTGTTTTATTATTATTGTATTAGTTTAGATTTGTTTCATTTGGTTTGGTTTGAGCTGTGAAGAACAACTAGAAAGATGATTCAAATTTAGGGTAAAATTTCACAAAAACTTTTACTTTATTTTTCTAGGTTTGATGCTTTGAAAAATAATGGATTGAAATAGAACGACTATCATTTTAATTATAAATACAGTTATTTAATGAATTTAATTAATTTTTTAGTCTTTTTTATTTAATTATCAAGTTATGTTTTTTATTTTTATTAAAATATTTTAATAATTTAATTATTTATAATTGAGAGTAGTTTGGTTATTATAAAAACAATGTTGACAAAATTTGTGTCTAGGGTACCATTTTTTACTGATTTTACACTTATAGGTAGGGGATGGAAACAAGGCGGGTAATTGGCGGGGCGTGGGGCGGGGAATCCCTGTTGGGGCGTGAAATCCCCATGGGTAACCATTTATTAAAAAGTAAAGTAAAAAAAAGTAGATTACCTCAAATTAATATATATATATATATTACACTATATTAATAGCTCAAAGTATTAAATATTATCTAAAATAAAATTAAAAATCTTTAAAAAGTTACTAATATGCTACAAAATCCCATAAAGAAACATGTAAAATAAATAAAAATATATTATAAAATAAATAAAAAATTAAATGGGGTCCTATTGGGGCAAGGAATGATATCCCCATGCCTGTCCTGTTTAATATTCGGGGATAGAAAAAGGCCTCCGTCCTCGCCCCATTACTCGTTTAGGTTGGGAATCTCCGCCCAAATGGGGTGGGTCCCCACGGGGCCCCATCCTCGTGGGAAAATTTTCCATCTCTCCTTACAGGGCACCAAATGATAATTATTCGTAATAGAGGGTATCAAAACTATACTCGGTAAACACATAAGGTACCAAATGCATATATTCCCTATATTTTAATTAGTTAGGGATTTATAATTGAGGGTAATTAAGGTACTATGAAAAAATTGATGTCCAAATTTGTTACACCCAAATTTCGAGGATGAATAAATGAGCATCGAAATGCAGGCTCGAAAAACGTAAGCTCAAAAATAACAAGCATTGGCTGAACACTTGTATAAATAGGCATGATTCCTAATCTGTTGTTGTTGGTGATCGAGCACAAGTTAAGAGGCTCGATCTTAGGTTTCAAGCTCGAAAGAGAGAATCTTCTCCGAAGCATGTGGGTATTATTCGAGCCTTAGTTGCAGGCTCGAAGGCATTGGTCTCCGAAGAATCAGTTCGACGAAACCACTAGGTGAGGAGGAGGCTGACTGGAATAACGAGCTCGAAGTCTTGGTTGATCTTGAAAGCACAGTAACCTTGCATTCGAGATCAGCAACGCGTTTTGCACACGACAGCTGTTAGGAAATCCCTATTCCTTAGGGATTTGTTGTTATCAGATATTATATCCCAATGATCATGGGATGTTGTGTAATTAATGTATTTATTTAAATTTATTTCAAATTTGAATAATTGGTTGTAACTTTCCTGAATCAGTAGAATATATTCTCATAACCAGGTCTATAAATAGACTGGTATTTTTCATTTGTAGACACGCACAAAATTGTACTGAGAATACTCTGCCAAATTGCTCTGAAAAAGCTTTGAGAGAGTGTCAAGATCTATAATATTGGCTCATGGACTAGGCAGATTTTAACTGTTGAACCACGTAAAAGTTCTTATGTCCTTCTATTCTTTCTGAAATATTGTTTAGTACTCTTCAAAATTAAGTTGACGAAAAATGGCATCAACAATTTGGTGCTTTCGTTGAGAGCATTAAGCAAATCTTTGTATTTTTTAATAAGAAACCTCCTGCATTACATCAATGGCCGCCACGAACAATCCAAGAGCTGGTGGGCGACCATTGCCTCAAATCCCTGAGGAACAAACTCCTCAAACTAAGAACTATCTGCGAAGGCCTGGGAAACAACCTATATCAGACCACGGCCCGAACGAGAGGAGTGCATCATCTGAATCCAGGGGGCCACCTGCTCCAACCCCAGGCCCAATGAGGACCTCTATTATAGTCTTGAGAGGTACGTGCCCATTGTGGAACTGGAGAATCGCCAACTATGCCAAAAATTGGCCGAAGCCACACGACGTACTGAAGAATTGGCCAGGCAGGCCGTCGAGGCCCAGGCGCCTCCTCAGAGGGCCAGAGGGCATCCCCGCGGGAGTTCAGCCGCAAGAATGGTCGAACAAAGGGCTCAGCAGACATAGCCAAGGCCTAGGGAAAACACTGGAAATGATCTCCCTGGGAGGAATACTCAAACAACGATTGGTAATCCAACGGTGAGTGTAACTACAGGAATGGGAAATAACCGAGCTCCCTCAGCTGCTCTTTACACTAACCCTGAACCTGTCAGAATAAACCCAGAGCCAATCCGAGCTAATTCTGGCCCTTCCAGTCCCAACAATGGAAGGCCCCCACCATCACCTATAAGGCATCCTTCGTCACAAATAAGGCACCCATCTCCAGTTTGAGGGGCACCCCAGCCGACTCCTTATAGGAACCAGACAGGGGAGTGGGCACCTCAAAGACCTTCTCGGAGTGGCAGCCGAGACAAGTACCATAGAGTTCGACCCGGACATGGGGGAGAGCAAGAGACAACCCGAGGACATAGGGCATCCCAACCAGCAGGAAGTCACATGTCGAGGTCACAAAAAACCGGAGCGAGTGGGCGAATGGAAGATCCAGCTTGCAACCATCGAGCCTCTCAACCAGAAAGAAATGCTAGTTTCATGAGTGGAAGTTTGGACCTTAGTAGGTCGGTGAGCGTATATAATACCGAACCCAGGAATACTGGGAATTATGAGAATGATCCTGATCTTAGAGATCATCTTAATCAAAACCGGGGCCAGGCTAACCCCTCGAAGCCCGATTTGCGGGCACATCTGAACAGCCAAAAAGAGCCCATGCAGCCAGCATATGGGAGCCAGTATAACCCTGTACTGGGGTAGGGAGCTGGAGTTTTCGCAACAATAACCAACTACCCCAAGTGCAAGCTCAACCTCCGGTGGACTTAGTCCAGGAAAGAATTAACCAACTCAAAAGAGCATTCAGGCTCCTTCAAGATGAAATGAATAAGGACAAGGCCGATGACTCTGATGAGGAGCTCGTGCATTTTTCTCCACATATATAAAATACACCATTACCTTACGGGTTCAAGACACCTCATGTAGCTCCTTTTGACAGGAACTCAGACTTGTACAGCCATCTGAGCACATTTAACACAATCATGCATGCCATCAACGTTGGTTACGAGCTTAGGTGCATGCTATTTCCAACAACTATGACGAGACCAGCAAAAAATTGGTTCAACAAGTTCTGAAGGCATTCGATCTCATCTTGGGAACAATTAGCGAAATATTTTAAGAAACAATTCAAGGTCAGGCCCGAAGCCTCGGCCTTGATAAATGTTAGACAGCAGCCGACAGAGTCGTTAAAAAGTTACCTGGCAAGGTTTAACATCGAGGTGGCTCGAGCCTGTAATGTTGATGACAGTGGACACCTTATGGCAGTACGAGCTGGATTATTGCCAGAAAGTCCCCTCTGGGATGATATGCAAAGGAAACCAATAAGAACAATAACTGTGTTCTACAAAAGAGCTCAGAGATTCATCAATGTAGAAGAGGCGAGGTCAGCATTGAAACTGACCCCTCAGCCTGTTATAACTACAATGATGAATGTTAACTCAACCTCGACCTCGGCTACCCTCTCAACGCCTAGACCCTCAGGAGACAACCCTTCAAAGAGAAAGAAAAATGAAGGGAATAGCTCAGAGGCGGACGGAGGGAAAAAGAAAAAAGGAGACAAGTTTTTCTCCATTTACATGGTTTACACCAAGCTTACTAAAACCCGGGAGAACATTTTTGTCACAAATGAAAATCAGGTCCCGTTTAGGCGACTTAACCCAATGCGAAATCAAAAGTAAAAAGAGACACCAATAAGTATTGCAGATTCCACAGGGACATCGGACATACCACCGATGAGTGCTGACAACTAAAAGATGAGATTGAAGTTCTGATATCGAGAGGGTATTTTGGAAAATATAGAGATCGAAATCTGACTCAAGCGTCGGCTGGACAAAGGGTAGCTGCTACGCAACCTGCCTAGTAGAATACCACCTCACGAGAAATGGAGGATGATCGACCTCCCCCAATAGATGGGGAGGATGCGGTAACCATTTCCGGAGGACCACACCTTGCTGGCTCTGGTAGAAATGCCCATAAAAGATATGTGAACGAGCTCAAAACAGGAGATGGGTCTCTCTACAAACTTGAATCGCGTGCTCCAAAGCAACAAAGGGTTGAAAGTCAACCCATTACTTTTACAGAAGAGGATGCATCGCACGTTCAATTTCCCTACAACTAACCTCTGGTCATCACACTCCAGCTCACCGACAAAAGGGTGCGCAGGGTCCTAATAGATTACGGGAGCTAAGTTAACATCCTTTACAAGGCCATTCTAGAAAAGATGGGACTCACGCTTTGAGACTTGAAAGCCTGTGCAACGACGTTGTATGGATTTTCAGGGGAATGGATAGCTAGCATAGGATCTATTGAGCTCCTGGTAACCTTGGGAGACTATCCAGTCTCGGTGACCAAGATGATGGAGTTCATAGTGGTGGGCACCCCATCTACCTACAATGTACTGCTCTGAAGACCAGCCCTGATTAGGCTGGGGGCAGTGTCGTTCGTTAGGCATTTGGAAATCAAGTTCCCAATGTCTAGTGGCATTGGGATGTTGAAGGGAGACCAGCTCGCCGCACGGGAATGCTATCGCATTTCCATGAGATGGAAGAACCAAACAAGTGCACATGCACTTGTTGTTATCTGGGAAATGAGTGGATCTGTCTTCAAAATTGAAGAAGAAATCGACCCCAGAGTAGAGGAAGACAGGGTTGATCCCGGACCAATAGAGGAGCTTGAAGAAATAAAACTTGATGAGAAAGATGCCACGAGGGTGGTGAAAATAGGAAAGAACCTCTCCAAAGATGTGAAATAGCAATTAATTCGCTTCTTGAAAGAGAATCAAGATATGTTTGCATGGTCACACTCGGATATGGTTGGGATTAGCCCAAGCATTATAAGCCATGCACTCAACATAGATAAAAACTTCCCTCTGAAGCAACAAAAAAGAAGGCTCTTGAACGAAGATAGGAAGAAAGCCCTGAAAGAAGAAGTTGAAAGATTGAAGGCAAATCGATTTATCCGAGATGCTTTGTACCCTGATTGGATAGCCAATCATGTATTGGTTCTGAAGCCCAATGGCAAGTGGCGAACCTGCATTGACTATTCAGACCTCAATAAGGCATGTCTCAAGGATTGTTTTCCCTTGCCTTGAATCAATCAACTCGTAGATGCCACTGCAGGTCACAACATCATGTCATTTATGGATGCTTACTCTGGATATAACCAGATAGCCATGCATGCGCTAGAACAGGATCATACGAGCTTCATGATCGATAAAATTTTGTATTGCTACAATGTAATGCCTTTCGGACTCAAGAACATAGAAGCCACATACCAAAGACTAGTGAATAGGATGTTTGCCGAGAAAATAGGGAATAACATGGAAGTTTATAGGGACGATATGTTAGTCAAATTCAAGCATAACTGTAACCATGTGGATGATCTCGTTGAGTACTTCGTTGTGCTCCGAAAATACAATATGAGACTTAACCCACAGAAATGCTCATTCGGAGTGTCCTCGGGAAAGTTTCTCGGATTCATAGTGAATGCTTGGGGTATAGAAGCTAATCCTAACAAGATTAAGGCGTTAATTGGCATACCCTCACCTTGAAAACATAAAGATGTCTAGAGCCTAACTGGACGAATGACGACATTAAGTAGATTCATCTCGAAATCTATCGATCGGTGCCTCCCATTTTTTAATCTTTTAAGAGGGGTCAAGAAATTTGAGTTGTTGGACGAGTGTGAACTCGCGTTTCAAAACCTTAAGAAATATTTCGCAGAGCCACCAATCTTGTCTAAACCAATCACAGGGGAAGTTTTGTACCTATACCTCACCACAACCGAGCATGTCATCAGTGCAGTACTTGTTCGGGAGGATAAGAAAGTGCAAAAACTTGTTTACTATGCCAGCAAAAGGTTACTGGGGGCAGAATTGAGATACTCATTAATGGAAAAATTGGCTTTGTGCCTAATACATGCATCTCAAAAACTTCGACCCTATTTCCAAGCGCATCCTATACATGTATTAACTGATCAATCGTTAAGGCAAGTATTATCCAAGCCTGAAGTAAATAGAATTTAAAAAAATTGTCATTCATTATAAGTATGTAAACTTTGTTTATCCCAAAGCATTTGCATAAGAAGTAAATAGATAATTTCTTTCAATAATAACTACTTTATTAATAAAAGAAATAAATGTTATGCCAAAAATTAGAAATAAGTTTTCAAACATTAATAATCAAAATTATTAATAATAAACTAGGTTTCTAGACTGTAGTTTTCTTTGTTTAAAGAAATCTAAAATTTCTAAAACAAAATAAAGAAATTTAAATTGTTCAACTAACAATAAAACAACTTAATAAAACTACTCTCCAACTTCTCTAGCTCTTTACTCGCTATTCAAATCCTCATTAGTCTCTTCCTCCTTTTCAGGGTTCTGATTCTGTAAAGGAAAAACAAAAAAGAAAAATAGATTAGTGGCTTAATTTTGAATCTATTATCCAAAAATTTGAATCTGATATTCATAGTATTTGAATCTATTATTCAAAATTGAAAAAATATATGTAAATCTTATTTACCTTTTTCGTTTGATATAAACGATGACACTCAGCAAAGACTTCCTCTGTCATTGTTAGCCACATCTCATGTGTTGAGTCATAGTGTATATATTTTTCTTTTGTTTCGTCAGGCATGGTTGAAAGCATGCAATAACGTGCCAACCGATCGGATTTCATCCAATTTGCATATTTTTCTTCTGCTTCATAGCTAGTAGCCAGAGGTGCTTCTATTGGAGGTTTTTCACAGACTGTTGACATCATCTTCTTATAAGAAAAAATGGTCAACATGCCTCGAAACCAGTTTTGCATATTTTCAAGTTCAAAAACCAAGGATTTGAGAAAAGCATCGGTGTGTAATTCACCAATAGACATTTTTGCTGGAAATAAATAAATACAAATAAATATTATTATATTTAGAAAAATAAATATCAAAATTTCAAAAATTAAACGTGATGCATGAGCACAATTAAAACACATAAAATAAAGTTTAATTTCCACTATAAAACTTTCTAACAATCAAAGTGCCGCCTTAGGGTCGGTCAAATTAATCTTAGAGAATTTATAAGACATTCTTATCTTTATTGTTTAAAACTTAAAATAACTCTTTATTTTCTCTTTTAAACATTAATGTACAACTTAGTTTGCTCAAGTTATGATTATCCACTGCAAAAGCTTAATCATAACTTTGTGAGTGTAACCCATTATTTCAGAGTTCATGACTTAACTTAAGATATGCCGCCTTAGGGTCGGTCAAACCTAAAATACATCATTAGTTCCTATCTTTGTAAGAAATATAACATTGCTATTGATATGTCTAGACACCTTCCTTAGGGGGACAAAAACAAAGCCGTCGCGAGGCACTATTCATATCTCACGGTGTTATATTAATAATGGAGACCATGAGTTATGTTGAGTTATCAACCCTCTCTCGCTCACTATTTTAAAATAAGTGTTTTTAACCTCATTAATTACAAATTAATTATTGATTCTTTAAACTTTATGAACATAATTAAAATTGGAAAGAAAGCGAGTTTCTAGGTCCATATCCAATTTTAAATTACCAATTATGTTCATCTAAACTTTACTAAAAACAATTTTAAAATAAAGTTGGTTTAAAGAAGATAAGTCATAAAGACTTAAAATTGGTGTGATATTTTTACCAAGTTTTCAAAAATAAAACTAAGTAATTTATATGCAATTGGTTTCGCAAAACAATTCATATAAACATATAGGACAATCATAATAATCATGTTTCTACTAATGAGATGCATGATTATGACTGTGTGGGTTTTTATGTATGGCACAAAATGCATGAATATGTTATCAATCACATCAATCACATGAAAATAATTATTTAAATAAATAAACAATAAATGTTGAACCGGGTGCTTTTGGGTATTTCTAATTTTACAAACACTTTATAAAATTAAAAATAAAACCTCTTTGATCTCCATCGGGCTTCTTTACTTTACTTTTGGTAGGATATGTGTCATTGTTGGTCCAGAATAATAATAAGAAAACAATTTTCTAATTATTTTGATTAATTAAAACAAACTTTTAAATAATCATTATTTTTATTTTTAATTAAAACAGCTTTTAATTAAAACAAGAAACTGAAATATTTAATTAAAATCTATTATTTTTAAAATTAAATTTTGAAATAAGATTTTAAAAAAAGTTTGTTAGGATAACAAAATTATCACATTATTTAAATATCAAATTTCTAATAAATAGGATATTTAACATTTTAAAATTTAAAAAAAATAACAGAATAATTTCAGAAAAAAAAAAAAAAATTCTGGACCAGCAGGACGGGGACACATGGCATCAAACGGGGCTGCCGGGGCCATTTTGTATGGAACCGTACGGATCCGTACGGACCCGTCCGTACGGTCCATACGATGTCCACGGCAGCGGCTCGGTGGGCGGCCTCGGAGGAACAGTGGCTGGATTCTGAATCCCGGGCTCCGTTCTGACTTTTGTGTGATCGGAATTACAATTTTATGGTGTCAAAAACTAAATAAAATTACATAAATCCTATGTCATTTAATGGCTTTCACAATGATCTAATCATAAACAAATCCTAACCCAAAGCACCATACAATTAACGATTCAACACTCCCATGCATTCAATCATATTAAGCCATCCATTCATTCATCAAAAATAAATAAATGCATAAAATTAAACCCACACAGATTCAATATATATATATATGTGAAGATGGATCTGGTACCATTTGATGGTTTTTATAGATCAAATTAGAGATTATACGCATCGGAACAACAATCAAAATTGTTAATTTAAATCCACAAGATTTCTAGATCTACTTCTTCACATGCATATATATATTGAATCAAAGACATGAATAGAAAATTACCTCAAGTCCTTCCTTGCTGCTATCTTTTTGTATGGCAAAAATCCTGGAGATCTCACACCAAGATCTTTCAAAATGTTCTCAGCACACAAAGAACGAGTGTGGGCTCGCTATACAAAATAATAGGCAAAATCTATTTATCAGATGTTCTCAAAACATGAGATTTGATAAAGTTTGGACCTATTTTTTTGTGAAGAACAGTGACCTCTGCTTGTATCACTGTTCTCTTTTTCCTAGAGAGATTTCACAATATTTTTCTATTCCTGAAAAAGTTACGTTCTGAAAAACTGATATCCTATATTTAATATATTCAATATATTAAAAATAAAATATTAGTTATTTTAAAAAATTTGAAAATAACTAATCAATTATCAGATTATGTTTAAATAATAATATTTTAATCATATTACAATATCTCATTATTTATTTAATATTTAAATAACTAAAATTGTGGAACCAAGAAACTACTCATAGTCTCTTATGCGTGTAGCACAGTGACTGTGCATTGTGCTACACGTGTACCACATGCCAGGGATGACATGTGATTTTTCCCAAAATTTTTTCTTATTATTTAAATACCAAAAATCCCAAAATAAATTAATTCAAAATTAATTATATTTTTGTTAAATTAAATAATTAATTAATTCTCAAATAATTAATTATACAATAATTATGTTTGATGCATAGAAAAATATTTTACTTATCAAATAAGTCATTTTGCCAATTTTTGTATTTACCTTTGTTAGTGTTTGTTTGAGCCATTTCGGGGACCATGGACCTATAACATTAAGCTCCAATAAATTTTAACTAAATAATTAAACTCTTTAATTATAATAGTTAATTTATTAATTCTGATATTTCTCCACTATAAATTCAGAATCGCACTATTTATATTATAGATATACTTTTTATAGAAATCTTATCTTAAGTCGTCCATTGATATAACCATCTTACAATAGTTCAACCCTCTAATTAATTAGTTCATAAATTAGAATGGAAGAATTACCATTTTACCTTTCTAATTTACTTCTTATTCCTTAAGTACCATTAATTCACTAGTGAATAATTAATCTATAATCTAATTATAAATTTGAGCTCAAAATCATTCAGTTCCAGAATTAACCATTAAGGGAACTAATATACGACCCGTTAAGAAAGATTAGATTCCGTGTTGTTGATACATATTCCCAGCCATCCATGATATTAAATCTCCTAAACAAAGGTCATTAGCCTCATTCTATGAAGAGACCTTAACGAATGAATCAAAATATTCAATAAACATGAATAGGAGTTCATGAACACTTAGGATTTAGGTTGATCTATAAATGATCATCAGTTATGATATGAATTACAAGTCTTTATTGTTAAATGGTTTTTGGATAAAGACTTTTATTCATATCTGTCCATGTCATATATAATCATATTATATAAAGCACATTTACCGAGATGTCTTACCACATTAATAATCTGAATCTAGATTATTTGTATCAACATGATACTCACCAAACCGTACTTACAACCCCAATTAAAGAATTCCATAACTTTAATTTGTTGTTGTTGACTATTTTTATTCATTCATGTGATCTTAATTCTCTCGTACTAATACAAGATCACATCCTCAATAATGAATATGGAATTTTTATGATATTTATAAAATTATTCATACAATAATTTAATAATCCAAATATAACAATAATAATAAACCAGTGTATTTATTTATTCACAGAAATAACAAATGTCTTTTACATGCTTTTAGGACACACTCCTAACAATCTCCCACTTGTACTTAAAGCAAGTGAGGCATTCCTCTAAATCCCATATTACGTACATGACCCTCGAATTGCTTTGCAGGAAGCGTCTTCGTGAACGGGTCTGCCAGGTTGTGTTCTGATGCGATTTTTAGAATGGACACATCTCCTCTATGTACGATTTCTCTGACCAAGTGGTATTTGCGCTCTATATGCTTTCCCCTCTTGTGGCTTTTTGGTTCTTTAGAATTAGCCACTGCTCCACTGTTGTCACAGTAAAGAACAAGTGGTTTCTCCACTTCTGGAACCACTTCCAGATCTGTGTAGAATTTTTTCAGCCAAATTGCTTCTTTAGATGGTTCACAAGTTGCATGTTAACCTGAATTTCAAATTAGGGCCGCGGCGCTATGATGGCACTGTGGCGCTGGTATCCATTACAGCAGCGGCGAAGTAAAAATTCCAGTTTGCGAATCGAGATCCCAGGAGGAATTAGGGCTGCGACACAACCTTTGGAGCCATGGCGCTAAGGTGTATTACGGCTGCGGCGAGCCCCTTTACAAAAAGTTTGAAATTTCTCAATCGTGCTATAGTGCCACGACGCAGGAATTGGCGTCGCGACACTGCCGTCCGTACGTGTCAGAATTTTTAAGGGTAATTTCGTCATTTTTAGGAGAGAAAGGAGGAGGTTTTCATTTTTAATAGGAAGAAATCGCAATTTGAAGGGATTCAAACTTCTCTAACCTTAAAAAAGAAAAAGAAGATTGGAGCAGACATTGGCGGATCGTGACAATCCCAAACTAGTTTATTCTCTTCTCTATTTATTTTTCTGCCTTTGATTATGTTTGTTTGTGAATTAGTTAAGAACATGTTAATGGAGATTATGAGCTAGACTCCAATTTAGGGATTTTAATGGAGATTGTCTGAAATTATATATGGTTTAATGCAATTTCGATATTTTTCTTTGTTCTATTGATATGTGATTTATTCATATTTGTGCTCAATACATGTTTTAGATTGGCCATATTTTACATGATCTATGATTCTAATATGAAATCTGAAAAGTGAATATTAGGAATGCTCTAATTGAATAAACATACGTTTTGATGCAAAATGAAAGTATTTGTGTAGCTTTTGTGGCTTTAGATTATTGCTTAATGCTAATTGCTTCATCTAAGAAATGCAGCATTTTACCTTGAAATTTAGTACCTTTATGTCTTAATAGGAATATTGGTAATTTTATAATCTTCCATCACATTAGAAGAAGAAGGAAAATTGTTTTGCATTATTGAAATAGATAATTGAAGCAATTGAAATTATTTTCCCCTAATTTTCATCTCTTGATTGAATATTGTTATTTGTCTAGTTTTATTTCTTTGCTAATTAAATTAGTCTCAAAACAAATTTTTATTTGCCAAATAAAACTATAGATTCAATTTAATTGGTAATTAGCTACAGTCCTTGTGGGAACGATCTCACTCACGTGAGTTATTACTTGAGAAACGATACGTATACTTGCGTGTTGAATTTTCGCAACAAGTTTTTGGCGCTGTTGCCGGGGACTGCGTTAGCTAATATTGAAATAATTGAATTTTATTCTAATTTGGTATTTCTTTTCAATTTCACTAATTCTGTCATCATCTAAATTTTCTCATCTCAGGTACAGGTAGTTTATGCGACGTATAGGACCTGCTGCAAGAGTGCCTGTTGATCCTGAAATAGAGAATACATGTAGACTGAACAGAAAGAACAAGATATTGGAAAGAAGAGCTAAAAGTGAAAGAAGGGTTGAAGTAGAAATGGTGGATCCGATAAATTGTAATAATGGGGGTGTTGTTGAAGACCAAGCTAATGGCCAAAATCAACCAGCCAGAAGATTAAGGGATTATGTATTGTTCACCATTACAGGGGTTCAGTTTTGCATCAGACCACCCGTTGTAGATGCCAACAATTTTGAGATAAAACCTGCCATTCTGTAAATGGTTCAATCCACTGTTCAGTTTGGGGGACTACCAACTGAAGACCGAAACATGCATCTTGTTAACTTCGTTGAGCTCTGTCAGACATTCAAGATGAATCGAGTTAGTGATGATGCAATCAGACTCAGATTATTTCCATTTTCTCTGAGGGAGCGAGCCAAGAGTTGGTTGGTATCTTTGCCACCTAAATCAATCAATACATGGAATGATCTTGCACTGAAGTTTCTCTCCAAGTTCTTTCCTTCAGCTAAGGCAGCTAAACTGAGGGGGGAGATCAACAATTTCTACTAGTTGGATAATGAATCTTTATATGAGGCAGGGGAGAGATTTAAAGACCTGCTAAGGAAGTGCCTGCATCATGGGATAGAGAGATGGATGTTAGTCCATAACTTTTATAATGGGGTGTGTGGTACCACTCGCACACTCATCGATGCAGCAACTGGTGGGGCATTTATGAGGAAGAGCGCCAATGAGGCTTATGATTTGTTAGAATAAATAGCCATTAATAATCAACAATGGCCAAGTGAGAGAGGTAACTCGAAGAAAGTGGCTGGTTTAATGAGATTGATGCAATATCTAAGTTAATTGCTCAGGTTAAGGCTTTGACTAAACAATTGCAAGGCAATACAATGGCAGCCCCCGTGATGCAAGCTTAGACTATGTGTGAATTATGTGGGGGTCCTCATGCTTATGAAAAGTGCCAATACACGGATGTAAATAATATGCCATTGGAACAAGCTCAAGCCATTGGGAATTTTCCTTGTCAAAATAACAACAACAACCCTTATTCAAACTTTTTTAACCAGGGTGGAGGAATCATCCCAATTTTTCCTCGAAGAATGATCAACAAGGTCAATCCTCAAATCAGCAACCACAGCAGTCATTTCAGGAACCACCTCAAGGGTTCTATCAACAGAGATCCAGGCCTCAACAACAACCACCTCAGCCGCCTATGCAACAACAACAGAATCTTGTGAGACAGCCTGATACTCAGTCTGATGTTCTTAATCAATTCATGACTGAGACGCGGTCTTCTATTAGAAATTTGGAGATTCAGATGGGGAATTGGCTACTCTTATGGCCAACTGTGCTCAAGGTAACCTGCCTAGCACAACTGAGGTTAACCCAAAAGTGCAATGTCAGGCTATTACATTGAGAAATGGAAAAGGGTATGAAGGGCCAAGCTCAGAACAGTCAGTTGAAGACAAGGGTCAAGATCAACAAGCACAGGGCACATTGGATCAGAAGCAAGATGAGGACAAGGTTACTAAAGACCTACCAGTCAAGGAAGCTACACCACCAGTCAGTATTAATCATCATATTAATATTCCCTATCCTCAAAGGCTCCATAAGAACAACTTAGATAAGCATTTTTCGAAATTTCTAGAAGTATTCAAGAAACTGCATATAAACATTCCATTTGCGGAGGCTCTAGAGAAGATGCCCAGTTACGTGAAATTCATGAAAGACATCCTGTCTAAGAAAAGAAAAATGGGAGAATATGAAATTGTGGCATTAACTGAAGAGTGTAGCGCTATTCTGCAAAGGAAACTCCCTCAGAAGCTGAGAGATCCTGGGAGTTTTACTATACCTTGCACCATAGGGAATATTGAGAGCGAGAATGCTCTATGTGATTTAGGAACAAGCATTAATCTGATGCTGCTTTCAGTTTTCAAAAGATTAAAGCTGGGGGAAGCAAGGCCTACCATGGTGACATTACAATTAGCAGACCGTTCATTGGCACATCCTCGAGGTATAATAGAAGATATCCTAGTGAAGGTGGACAAGTTTATCTTCCCAGCAGAATTTATTGTACTTGATATGGAGGAGGATACAAACGTCCCACTAATCCTTGGTAGACCATTCTTGGCAACAGGCCAAACTTTGATTTATGTGTAGAAAGGTGAGTTGAAGCTAAGAGTACAAGGTGAGGAAGTTGCTTTCAATGTACTCAGGGCTATTACTTACTCTGGGGCCAGTGATAGCTGTTTCTCTATGGATGTGGTGGATAGTCTAGTGGATGAGAAGAAGGTAGTAGAAGACCCTCTTGAGTTGAGTCTGATAGAGGAGGAAGTTACTGAAAAAGATGGGAAGGAAGCCATGGAGTATGCGAAGTGGTTGAATTCTTATGGGCCTTTGAAGAGGAAGTACTTTGAAGAGCTCGATTCCGTGCCTACAAGACCATTGCCTTCAGTTGAGAAGCCGCCAGAGTTAGAATTGAAGGTATTTCCTGATCACTTGCGATATGGATTCAATTCAAGGTTGAAATTGTTTCCAGGCAAGCTAAAATCGAGGTGGTCCGAACCTTTCACTATTGTTAAAGTGTTCCCTTATGGCTCAGTTGAGGTAACTTGTGAGAAGACTGGTAATTTTAAGGTGAATGGTCAAAGATGGAAGCCCTACTTGGGTGGTCATTTTGATCAGGCCAAATCCGTCATCCTCTTGACGTCACAATGAAGAGGAGTTCAGCGTCCGGCTAAATGACGTTAACGACAGCGCCATTGGGAGGCATCCCAACTTGTATTTTGCTTTGCATTTTAATTTTTGGTTTGGAACAATTGTCATTTTTAATTCTTTTTATTTTTATTTTTATCCTTCTGTGTAAATATTGCAAAAAGAGAACTGTGAAAAACATGAAAAAAAATTAAATTAAAAAAATAATAATAAAAACATTTTCGAGCTCTCCATTAGGGTCACGACACAGCCTGATGCGCCACGGCGCCTAGGGGTATTAGAGCCGCGGCGAGGCCTCTGACAGAGAAGGAAAAAATTCAGACCCTGTCCTAGAGCCGCGGCTCCTGGAGCTGACGAAAAAGTGAAGGAAAAAAAAATACATTAGTGTTGCGGCGCTAGCGCGGGCCACCACTTATAACCTAAAATTTCCCCTATTTTTTTCAAACCCTCCAAAATACCCCATCCACCTCTCTTCATCTTCTCCGATTTTCCTCCGCCCTAAACACCATAAAACCACCATAACCACCAATATTTAACTCCTTTTTCATAATTTCTCCATCCCATTTCATAAAAATCACTTCTCCCATCCTTTTCTTTCCCTTGCTCCACCTAATTTCATAAAAAAATACCACTTTTCCCACTCATTTCAACCCTAATCTGAAAATCACCATCTATTCCTAAATTTTCTTCAATTTCTTCAAGGTTTGGATGGCAATGGTGGTTCTTCCTTGGGTCTTTGACTAATGCGAGTAGATTTTCATTCTCATCATTGCAAGGTTAGTATAATTCCTTTGATTTTTTAAGAAATTAAGTGTATGTTGAGAATTTTTGTGGATTAATTGGTTGATTATTGGAGATACTTGCTCTTGTGATTATTTGGATTGATAAATTATGGATTATAGTGACGATTTGTGATATTGGGAAGTCATAAAAACAAAGGGAGGTACTGCCCAACTTTTTGTGGAATTAAAAGTGTGATTTTTAGTGTGTTTTCACTCAATGGGTCCAAAGAAAGGTACTGTAAATGCTTTAGGTGCTTCATCATCTCGCCCTCCTCATGTTTCCACAAGGGCGGATTATGACACCACTAGGTTTGTGAGCAAAGAGGCTCAATAAAGGTTTGTGGTGTTGTCAAGGAACCTTATACTTGAAGAAAGTGGCATGGAATTTAGTCCAGAACCTCTAGAAAACTAGCCACTATATGAGCCTATTCGAGCTGAAATTGCTCGACGACATTGGGACCAGTTTGTTTATTGTAATGGCAAGGCTAATCACACGATGACATATGAATTCCTTGCTAATTGGCCAGAAAGAGACAATAATGTTGTTACTGTGCGGGGCAAGAAAATACCAATTACTCTTGCAGCATTTAATCAGTTGTATAAGGTGCCTGACTTTCCCATGGAAGAAGAAGAGCTTCGGGTATTGGGGGCCGATAATCTAGATTATGTTGACATTGCGGGGACATTGGGATTTCCTGGAGCCCGAATTCATTTGAAGGATGGTGAACCCAATTGTATGTATTGGTGTGAGCTTAACCAAGTGGCTTGAGCATGGGGCTATTTTGTGAGTGCCCGATTGATTCCTAATAATCATCTGTTTGATATCCCGATTGATCGGCTCAAGGTGACATATGCTATCTTAAAAGGGTATAATCTGATCATTGGGAGGTATATTCGGGAAAGTATCAATCATATCATTCAGGGTACCACTACTGGTGGGTTGGGACATGGAAATTTCATTACTAAATTGTGTGTTACGTATGACGCACCTCAATACTTAATTGACATGAAAGTGCCTCCACAAAAGCCAATCGAGTTGGCCATGGTGAATCGCCTCATCCCTATGGCACCCCGCAAGTTCTGAGAGGAAGAGGTCAACGCCGTCAGAGGACCGATGACGGTAAGGATGAGCCCGAAGCTTTATGTGGTCACATTGATCATGCTATCCAGTACACTCATGATCAGCTGAATTACCTTATTCAGCAAAACATGCATATGCAAACTTATATGGGGCAGCGGAGTGCTTATGATACGAACCATATTCAGCAGCTAAATAATTTGGTATCTCGGTGGTCTTTGGATGAAGAAGATGAGAATTACTTTGCACTACCACCGCGTTTCACTCCATATGATCAGCCACCGCCACCGCCACCGAACCCCTTCTAAGGGGTTGTCAGGTAAGTTTTTCTCTCTTGGGTTATAGTGTCACATTGGGGACAGTGTGAAATTAAGTTTGGGGGAGAGACTTATTTTTATCTTTCTGTTTATTTTAGTTAGTTTTAATTGTTTTTCAGTGTTGTCGTGTGTTTTTTGTTGTGTTTGTGTGTTTAGAGTTAAGCCGATGATATGAATAAATGTCATTGTTGTCACTTGTAAAATGGAAATTGTAAATAAATCGTGTGCTTGACTTGATTACACTTTGGATTAATGAGTTTGTAGATCAAATGTTGGACTAATGAGTTTTGATGAGTTTTTCATCCAGTTTTTAGTTGGGTTTTGTTGCTGGGAAGATATTAAATATGTTATGAAGATTGAATTGTTGTTTTAGGGTGGTTTTGGGGTGGTTTTGATTGAGTTTGGCTGGAGAAAAATCGAGGAATTCTGGGTTCCAAAGGTCAGGTCGCGGCCCTGTTCTTGGGGCGCCGCGACCCAACCGAACCCAGGACCCTTGGGGGCTTCTGTCTGGGAGGCGCGTCGCGACCCTCAAGGGCAGGTCGCGGTCCGTGTCCCATTCCCAAGAAGGAGGGGGCCTCTAACTTAAGGGGTGCACTGCGACCCTCAAGGGCAAGTCGCGGCCCACCTAGGCTGTTTTGGCCATTGTGGGTTTTAATGATAGGAATCCATTCTTAAGGGCTTGGGATCGATTATACTACTAGGTTTAGTAGAATTCAAGGTCTCGAAGGATGGGAATCGCTCCAGAAGCCTTTATTTGCTCGTTATTGGCTGAATACTATATTATAGTTATGACTAGGTTATCGCTAGGGGGCTCAGAACCGAGATCGTGTTCGAGGGTCGTTCTTATTTTACGCTATACTAGGACCTGAGGTAAGAAAACTGCACCCAATACGTGATATAAGTGTGATTAGGGCTTGGCATGATTGTTGACTATTATTATGAATAGGGCTCGGGCCCCTAAGAATGAACATGATTAAGTTATCATTTCGCTTGTTGATTAAACATATCTGAATATTCGGTACCTGATTAAGTATTACATGATTGTTCGCATAGTTTGCGTAGCTAGGGCATGGCCTTATTAAGGAGCATGGTTATTACCATGTTTGCAATTACTTAGTGATGTTATATGATTAATATGAACGCATACTTGTATTGTCTAAAGTATGCTTATCTATATCTATTTTTGTATCTATATATGAATACCTAGTTCAGGGCTTGAATTATTAGTCAAGAACGGCAATAGCGCGTTGCGTGCTGGTCGAAGGGCTTAGGCCCAAATCCCTAACGTACTATTACGTTGGCCGACCCAATGGTCGTTCGAAAACAAAAGTGTTTGGCTAGCACTATGGCTAGTTACCCAGAGCTAAGGGCAAGGGCCCCAAGTGACTCTATAGTCACATAGCTGAGCCTTGGTTCATGGGTGCTATGTGGTGCAGGTAAGGGAAAAGGAAAACTTGACTAGCCATGAGTTGGAGAGCTTTGGTGGCGGCGTGTACATATGTGGCTGTTCATCCACCACGGTCGAGGATATCTCAGAGGAACTAGGGTTGTAGCCCTAATTTTGCCACTTATGTCGGCCGGTTGTAACTTTTGATGCATATACACCCTTTTAAACACTTGTTTGTAATATTTTGGGGATCTCATGTACGTATGAAACTTTTTAAATGAAAGTCAACAGTTCCTTGACCAAAAATTTTAACCCTAACCCTTGACGTTAACCTTAGTTACACATTTATAACCAAATGACTTGATTAGCAAGTTTGACACTATTTAAAGTACACATTGTAACGACCCTGGATTAGGAGGACGTTACACGGTAGCTGTTAGGAAATCCCTATTCGTTAGGGATTATTTGTTATCAGATATTAAATCCAATGATCATGGGATGTTATGTAAGTAATGTATTTATTTACATTTATTTCAAATTTGAATAATTGATTGTAACATCCCTAAATCAGTAGAAGATATTCTCATAACCAAATCTATAAATAGCTTGGTATTTTTCATTTGTAGACATGCAAAAAATTGTACTGAGAATATTCTGTCAAATTGCTCTGAAAAAGCTTTGAGAGAGTGTCAAGATCAATAATATTAACTCATGGGCTAGGCAGATTTTAACTGCGAACCATGTAAAAGTTCTTTTGTTCTTCTACTCTTTTTGAAATATTGTTTAGTGCTCTTCAAAATTAAATTGACAAAAAACGGCGTCAACAAAATTTAAACAGAGGGTACCATTTTTTTACTGATTTTACAATTATAGGGTACCTGAAGATAATTATTCGTAATAGAATGTACCAAAGCCAAAACATAGGGTACCAAAGGAGTACCTACCCTATTTTATTTATCCAAACATATATATATAATAATGAAATAAGACATACATATACATATTTTCTTATTTTGTTGTTTATTTATGAGGAATTACTTATTTTAATTGCTCTACCCATTAATTAAATAATATATAAATTGTTGTTGGCTTTATAAAATTTTAAATTAAATAATTAAAATTTGATCAAATAACATTTTTAAATTCATAAATTTAATTTAGAATGTTATTATATTGAAATTCATACACTTTTTTTCTAAAATAAAATTAGAAAAAAATATTTAATTTTTAAAATTAGAATGCACCATATTTATCTCTTCTATATAAAAGTGTATAGATTACGGAAATTCTTGGTTTTAAGATTTTTTATTTATTTTCGTTAAATTTAACGGAATATTCTTATATTTAACAGAATATTCTTATATTTAATGGTAGATTGTAAACATGACTTAAACTTAGATAAAATTAAATAAATAAATAATTAAACAATTACAATAAGATATTTTGAGATATTTTACAATGATAATTATTTAAAAATAATAAAACCATATGTTTTATAATTTAAATAAAATTTAATTACACTTAAACTTTACGTATTATAATAATATCATATTAAGCATATAATATAATATCATCTAGCGAAAAATCCACGTATAATATTAATATTATATTAAACATATAATATATAATCTCTTGTTGTCACTGCCAAATTCAAAAACTACAATAAACTTAAACTTAAATAAAAATTAATTAATTAATTAAAATAAGATGTTTTAAAGATATTTTATGATAATTTAAATAATTAAATCATTTTTTTTTAAATAATAAAGACATACATATCATTTTTTTATTTTATAAAATTGTGTGATAGTTTGTTTTTTATCAAGTGATTTGAAGTTCTTTTTCTTCATCAAATTCACCAAAAGATATTGCGAGATACATTAGAAACTAAAAATAGTTGATGTAAACTACTATCTACACTATGACTTTTTCTATTCTTATTTTATTTATATAATTATTTTATTTTTAAAATATTATTGTAGTTTATATATATATATGTCATGTAGCCATATAAATATATATGTATGTCAATGTTGTGTTTAGATAACATATATGTAGAGATTATTGATATAAATATTTATATATACTATAGAACTATAATTCATTCTATTATATATATATTTAAAAAATAATGAATCAATTTTATTAAAATTATAGACAATGTTTACAACTTTAAATCTAAGCAAACGTGCATTGCACGCTGCTTTACCTAGTATATATAAAAAATGTGTATCTAATGGATTTTTGGTTTAATAGGTTTTTAACAAATAAAAATTACCTTATTTGTTATTTTTTAAAAACTATAAAAATATTTTGGTTTTTTTTAAAAAAAAATTATGTTTATGTCATTCTTTTATAATATGTGATATTATTTATGTATTTATAATTTATATGATAATTAAAAAACATAATAAAATTAATTTAATACATATTCTAAATAAAACTAAGTAACATGGTTGCATGTTGTTTTTACTTTGCATATATATATATATATATATATATATTTATAAGGTAAGGACATTTTTAGCTCTACTATGTTGAATCAAACATTTTTACTCACGTGAATAAGATATAATCTTAGTTTCTTTACATGATGATATATGTTGTAGTGAGATCGAACCTCCAGCAAGTTTAGAAAATTCTGGATAATTTAAGGTGCCAAAATAAAGTGTTAATCTTCCAGTTTTATCAAGAACATAATATTCTGTTGAGACCTTATTTTTGGCACCATAATTATTAAAAAAATTCTTAAAAATGTGCAAAAAATTCGTTGTGACTACAATGAACATTTTTATGTAAAAAAAACTATAGTCGTAACTTATTTATGTGTTTAAAAATATATACTATTATAGCCGTCATTAATATACAAATCTAAATTATCCAAACAGATACTAAAAAAATAATTTGATTCGTCATAAATTATTAATAGCCCCAAAAATGGAAGAATTACTGTAAAAAAAAATGAGTTGAGCAGCTAGCCATGATGGTAGGATCGAAGTGGGTTCGACTATGATTGGTGTTTGGTGTTTTGTGGAGCGCTTCTCTCTTAACTTTAGAACTATTTCGTTAGAGAATGGAGCCGTGGTAATGATCTAATGAGGAAATCCACAAAATTGAAACTCTAATACCTATCTTTCTAAGTAGATAATAGTTCTAAACTTGGATAGGGAGAGGGAGAAGCTCTCAAGAAAACTCCAAGATACCAACTATCACCCAACTTCTTTTATCATATACCAAATTCCAACTAGATTCCCTGTTTCATGTTATCTCTTCTTGTGAGATATACATAAATTAATATAGGATATATAATATATATGTATATACACTTCTTTAGGCTCTCAAATACCATAAGAGAGACTCTTTCGAAAAAGAAAAAAAAAATACCATAATAGAGACTTTTTTTTAGGGATAACATAAGAGTTGTCCCACCAAAACAAAAGACAGCAAGATTTTAGAATTAAAATTAAAATATATTAATGATTAAACTTTGTTTTACTTTTGATTGAACTTTGGATTTTAAAAAAAATATTATATTTAACAATCATGTAAAAAAAGTTAAATATAATTTAGATTGAATTAAAAGTTATTCTTTATAACTATGGTGAATTTTAAAAGAATATTTAGATTAAATTATTATTTAAGTCAGAGAAATACATATGTAACATAAAGAAGATATTCCAAAGTATATATATATTTATATATATGGAATAATAGTCAAATTAAAAGGTAATAAATACAAAATTATGGGAAAGACTACGCTGTTGATAGTATTTTGTTAATATTGATGTTGAAAAAAAGTTAGTTTCGACATATAGATAATTATAAATTTTAATTTTTTACTATACAACATATATTATAGTCATTTAGAATATTTTACAAATTTTCAAAAAGTTTTAAATAATTTATGTTGTCGAAAATAAGATTCAAATAGTTCAATTTTCTACGCATGTTTGTTTTTTAATACACACGTGCAATAAGTTGTTTGAGTCTTATTTTTTGGACTGTAAATTATTCAAAAATTTTTGAACTTTGTTTGACGTTCTAAACTACTAAAATATATATTATCATAATAAAAAAAAATTAGAATTTCTAAGTATCCAAGTGCGAAAACTAACTTTTATCAGCACTAATATTGAAAAAAACTATCAAAGTGGTTCCAAAATGAATGATAAGTCATAATTGTTTTGGTTTTGTAAATAAATAAAAAAGAAGTAGATTAAATGATGAGATTGTCGGTGGAGGAAGAAGTCGAGCGTCAAAACTGAGAAAGCAAATAGAAAATGAGTTACTCATATTTATTTAATTTTTAGATAAAAAAACAAAAAGAGAGAAATATGAGTTGTTGTAATTAAGTGTTTGAGGTGTATGTTTCAACGGATTACACGTTACTCTTTGGGCCTTTATACCATACGGTCTGTAACCATATATCATACCCACCATATACTCAATATTCTTCTCTTTTTTTCCTCTTTCTCTCCGAACCCAACCAAACCAAACCAAAACTTTGCTCCTCCTCCCAGAAAATTTGACCCAAACATTATGGGAAAGATCATGTCTTTCAAACAGGAGTACTCTTTTGGTTTGGATCTCTTCTCTTTTCTGTTATGTTTTTTTTTTTTTTTACAAAAACTTGATTTAATTTCTTTAATAAGTTGTGGTTTTGGGTCATGGTCGCAGATGAGCGAGTTGATGAATCGAAGAACATGATTGCGAAATACCCAGATAGAGTTCCTGTATGTTTAGTTTCCATTTTCATTTCAAGTTTTCTTATATAATAATTGGATCGTCTTTTATTTATTTAGACACATCTATCATATTTTGTAGGTGATAATTGAAAAATATACGAGGACAGATTTGCCTGAAATGGAAAAGAAGAAGTATGTTTCCTTATCTTTTTTTTTCCCTCTCTAAATTCAGTTAATTGCAAATTTAACCTGCTAATCTCTATAAGATTGTATCTAATATATATTATATACCTTGTTCCTAATTGAATTGAGGGGTTTTTTATTTTATTTTGTTATTTACAATAGTGATAAAAATAACCAACATACCGAACAAGTAGTTGAGTGCCACACATACCTTTCTCTTTTTCTAGATATTGGATAATTTTTTTAAAAAATAAATAAAAATAAATTTTCACCAAATAGAGATCAACATCAATCTAATGGGTTCTTCTGTTTGGCTCTTAAGATACCTTGTTCCTAGAGACATGTCCGTGGGTCAATTCATACATATATTAAGCAGCAGGCTGCAATTGAGTGCTGGAAAAGCCCTTTTTGTATTTGTGAAGAACACATTGCCCCAAACAGGTGAGCTTTAAAGTCAGTCATTATTATTATGTTATCACATCATGACTGTGCTGAAATTATTCTAAAGCTTCTTCATTTGATGCCCTTCTTTGCCTTTTTTTTTTACAGCTAGCTGTATGGATATTGTGTATGACACTTACAAGGATGAAGATGGGTTCCTTTACATGTGTTACAGCAGCGAAAAAACATTTGGCTAGTTATTGCAGCCATGGTGTTTGTTTGTTTGTTTGTTTGTAAGTAGTATTTGTAAATTGTAATTGAATTAAACTCACTCTGTTGTCTTCATCATCATAAACGTGCCTGCATCTCCTAATTCAAGCATGGCACGCTTTGTTCAAAGGATGTTAATTTGTTGTTTCTCTGACTACTTTAGGGGCCTCCTCTTATGTTTCCTTTGTCAAGTATTAAAGATGGGAAACTAAGGAGCATAGCCTTTCTTCTAAAGTTTCAATGTCATTATTATGTGTCATTGTCACCTCACAATAAAGAATAAAAATTTCATTTGTGATTATTCATGTTTTTGTGTTTGTTTATGTTCCACCCTTTTAATACATTATATGATTATGTCATGTTTTCCCAATTCTCAACAGCAACAGTAACAGCGATTGATGAGAAACTAGAAGAAAAATTCTACTGTATATGCACAGTAGCGTTTGACTCATCTTAGTGCGTCACACCGTAGCAAATAACTAAACTCATATACTCTATTGGTTAAAAACATTTAAAGATATGAGATTGATGTTAATTCGCCATGAACTGTCTACTGAGTGATATTCAATGCAAACAAACAGTTGGGGTTAGTGCAAAGATTGTCATTAACTAAAGTCATTACAGAGTATCAAGGACCCCATGAATGGTGACCTCTGCTTCCAATATGCAAGTCCCTTTCACCAAGAAACCCATGCTTGGGCTGTGGAAATAGGGTAGAGTTATATATCTTGACCAACCATGTTCCTCGTTCGAGACACTGAACCAGTTAGTAGCTGCACAAGATAACCAACATTATAGTTCTAGTGAGTCGTACGGATGATTTATGTATTTATATGCATAGTTTATCTTTTTCTTTTCTCACCTGTACCGGATAAATGGTTAGAATTAACTTGGTTTTTAATGCGCAATATGTATTCGACATATAATTTATAGCCTGGAGGAAGCGTAGTGGGTGTGGGATCAGCCAAAGCCAAATAAAAAGAGATATGAGTACCCAATCCAGCTCCTCTTCCATCGGGAAAGAATCTCATCTTCCTACAGTTGAAATCATCATGAAAAAGGTTTCTTTCAAGTGCAAAATTATGCTTGTTATGCGTGGATAGTGCATACCATTTTCGACCTCCAACATTGAATTGTTTTGACTCAATGCATTCTGTGCCTAAATCGAAATAGTTGTCGACCTTAAAAGAGTGCTTGTACACGATAGGGTCCTTTACCATACGCAGACATTCTCCTTTGTCTTTGCTTCTTTCTTTGCAAACAAACACCTCTGCTCCGAACACACAAGTGTCATCGACGAGAAACCCGTTACCGGCGTCGTGAAGAGTCTTGAGAGGGATGAACTGATCAAATCCCCATTCAAGCTTCATTCCATGAAAGCGTCTTTCTTTTCCATCTTAGAAAAATGAGAAAGAAGAGAAGCACATTGTTTATGGTACATTTGTTATCTACTGGCTAAGATGAAGTTTAAGGATAAGTTACCTTGAACAATCATGTAGTTGTCTTTGCTCTGGTCCAGTACAAATAACCTGAAAACCGCGTACACTTCCCAACCAGTCTTGTGGGAGTTTTCATCTGACATGGCTAAGTAGACAGAGAGATGTTCCTTCACATTTCTGTTCTTGTTTCCACTTGGGTGTATAACCAAGTTCCTGTGACAACATAGGAAATTAGATAAGATGTCATGAACATGTGCATAAATGGCCATGAGAAAAAAAAAATGCACCATTTGTAGCCGCCAGCTTCGAAACTCCTGGATTCGTGTCTCTCTATCGAACTCTTCGTTAGCAATGAAAATGACTGTATTTTTATCGTGTAATGAGTAGGTGGAACATCCGAGATTGATCTGGAAATGTCTGCAGTCACACACAGGCAGTGACAGCATAAGTACACAATCTAAATACAGATTTTTATGCAATGAGATCGTAGCTGAAGTGTAACTGGTCAATGCCTGAGATATTACTAAGTTTAGAGTCAAAAGCCCAACATACCATCTGGGTCGTTGAAGGTAAGGCTGGCCATTGCAACAAGTGAGAGTTCGAAAGAATGATTATTGGTTCTTGGTTGGAACAAGTAGGATTTTTCTGTGCTTTTTAAAGAGGAGCGTAATCCCTTGCTTCAACAAGATTGCCTTATTGGAAGGAACAGGTATCGATTCCCTGCTTGAGGGTGTTTGTGCAGACCATGTTTGTTCATGCTTAACAATGTAGTGGTACAAGAATAGGCTATAAAAATATGCTTTGTGTTTCTTAGTCCTTTCTTCCTATAAAGGATTCCAACCATTTCTGTACGTAACATTCTTGACACAATTGCATATTCTTAAACCAAATGTTTTGGTAACACAATTGCTTCCTTCATTTATTTATGTTTTCCAACTAAAATACCAATTTTACTAAAGTCATCGATGTCTAATATGATTCGAGTAAAAAAAAATTATTTGTATCAATATTAAGTAGGGTAGGCAATTCGTGTTCATGGATCATGTTCGTGTCATGTTGAAGCTCATGTATTATAAGTAAATGTTAAACCCGAACTCGACTCATTTATTAATCGTGTCGAAAACTAAAACTTAAACCCGACTTGCTTATAAATAGGTTAACCCGCTATAATCTATTTAATTTGTTTATAAAAAGATCGCGTTTAATTTGATACTTTTAGAGTTTGGTTTATAAGATCATGTTTAATAAACAAGTTCAAATATGTCATATTAACTCATATAATACCTATTTAGATGAATAGATTACTCATTTTACCTATGTAATATTCAAAATATAAGTAAGCATATACCAAAATAAGACAATATAAAGCCATATAGTAATTACATATGTATATATGTCATAATTTGTACTTAATTGTGTTAAATAAGTCAATTTTGGATTTAACAGGTTTTACCTGAAATTTAATCCTGTTTATTCTAATTTAACCGCTACATATTTAGGCTAAACTCAAACCTCATAATTTTGTATCGTTTTCGAGCCATGTTATCATGTCATGACTTATATTGTCGCCCTTAATATTAAGTGGCTTTGTTTTATGCACTTAGGCCATCTCTATCACTATTTTTGTAACGCCCCAACTCCAGGGACCGTTACGGTGTGCCTTGTAATCGGTGCTAAACTCGCTAATCGAGTCATTTGGCCAAAAATCGTGTAACTAGGTATGATTAGCGGTTTAGGAATTAAAAATTTTGGTTAAGATGTAACGTTTCACTAGAATGTTTAATATATACATTGGGATCCCAAAAATATAATTTCAAAGTCTATTACAGAAAACCATTTACAACACGCCGATCTAAGCGGCAAAACAGGGTTCAACCCTAGTTCCTCTTTAAACCTCGGCCGTGGCGGATGAGCAGCTGCATATGTACACGTCATCACCTAAGCTCTCCAACTCAAGGATGGTTCAGCTTCCTCTTGCCTTTACCTGCACCACATAGCACCCGTGAGCCGAAGCCCAGCAAGAAAACACAATATAACATGATATAATATCAACAATAATTGTAATGATTATTCAGGACCAATAGTCCAAACAAATAGGTGACTAGCGCAAGAGTCACAAATGTGGGGTCAACACCCTTTAGCCATGTGACGATAGGGTCACCAGGGCTTAATTGGTAGGTTGTCCTTTCATAAGTTCGATCAGGATAGGTGCATGGTGAATGGTCACCAACATAACCTTCCTCCCGACTCTAGAGTCGTAACTATGGACAGCGTCCCCTAGCCATGTGACAAACAGTCACCGGGGCCATATGCCCTGGCTATGAACATCTGGTCTTAGACCAGGCAAGCGCTTATAGTTTTCATTGACCTTCCGGTCGGTCCCGCATTAATACCCCATATGAGTCATTCAATGCCGACCTCGATTAGATCTAATCTTCATTTGGCCCAGTGTTCACAACGCTCTGCCATTTCTGACTCTTGGGTCAGTGAAACACGACCAGTGCTCAGCCCGTTGTGAACTTAACTAATAAGTCACAGCTTCACAGACGGATCTGACACCATTGTCGATTCTGACTAATAAGTCAGCGCCATACACAGGTAAGTCATGCCACCACACATATGTCACATATCCAATATCCATAAACAAGGTATTCAGCATGCTTACTTAACAAGTATTAATACAATTAGGACCATGCACAAACCCAGAGGCACAAGCTCTAAACAATATCATAATCAGTACTCAAAGCATGTCCTAATCACATGTTTCTCATGCATCACATGCATTATACTTAACAATCCAACATGCACCAATCATAGCCATGCATGTCACGTTCAATAGTCAACCAACATGCATCAAGAATAGCCATGCATGTCATACTCAATAATCAACCAATATGCATCAATAATAGCCATGCATGTCACACTCAATAATCAACCAACATGCACCAATAATAGCCATGCATGTCACATATACATAGGGTGCAGTTTTCTTACCTCATATTCGAGCTAGAATGATAACAAGAACGACCCTTGAGAACGATCAACTTTTAGTCCTTTAGCGATCACCTAGTCATAACCAAATATAAGATATCATCAATAAAAATAATTAACATAGGTTCCCAAACCAATATCTAGCCTCCGGGACATCAATCCACACTTAACCGGGTAGTAGGATCAACCCCAAGGCCTATGGGTAGCATCCCCAAGCTAAAAACACATTTCTGGCCAAAAATGCCCTGATGGGCCGCGGCTCACCCCTCTGACAGAACCATTTCCTTCACAAAAACGCACGTAGGCCGCGGCTCACCATAGCCGTGTCGCGGCCCATTACCAAAACCAGCAAGCACCAGCTTGCTTTCCCTTGCGTTTTCCCTCGGAACCAACCCTTCAAACCGATTCCAAACCTCAACCTAACACCCAATTCAACCACTAAACATTATCAACAACTCACCCCCATCAAAACCCAAGTTAAACATCAACTAAACTTCCATTAATTCCAACTATTTACCATGAAATCACAAGCTGAAAGTTTAAACCCAAAACAGAGTATACCATGAAACTAATGGCTGGAACTTACCTCAAACTTGATTTTGAATCCCCTTTAATGGCTGAATCAAGTTCCTAAGCTCCCACCTTTGATCTCCTAGCTTAACTCCTCAATTTGGGCTCTCAAAATTCAAAGAAAAGTGAAGGGGAAAACATGTACAGGAGAAGAAGAAGAGGAGATAAGGATGGGCTCTGTTTTTGGTTCTGTTTTCCACAGCCTTAAAGTCATATAAATCCAATCCAAATGACCTAAATGCCCCTAGGTCATTTAAGGTTCCTAAAGCCACCCCAAGGGCAAAATTGTCATTTCCAACCTATACCGTTAATTATAATTAATGCTCTCCAATTCCCGCTAATCTCAAAATTATCAAATACCAATAAATCATATCCCATTACCCTTTAATTCTCGGTAATGTTCTAATCATCAAAGTGACCCCGAGACTCACCCCGAGCCCCGAACTTAAGCCCGTTATGACTAGACCGAACACTTACATCTCATGATCGTCTCATGCCGAATAGCTCGAACCAATCCACCTTATAATGTGGCTATATTAATTAATCACAACCATGCACCCAAGATACACAATTACGCCCACAGCGGCCAAATTACCAAAATAACCTTATAATTATAAATACTCACATATGCATGCATTTACCATCATATAATAATATAATTCACATGAACATGCATATGATCATTAAATAACACAATAAATCATTTATGGCCCTCCCGGCCTCCTAATACAATTTTGATGTTGTTTTCATACAAAATCAATATATTTTGGTGATAAGCTATAGTGTCCCACCATTTTTGGTGGGATACTGTAGCTACTACAAAAATATTTTTTAGTATTATTATTTTTAACTTTTAATATTAATATCTTTTAAATATATATATATGATAATAATTGTTATGATTTAATAAAATAATATAATAATAAAAATTGTATTATTTTGTGTAATTTTTAGTGATGTAGTTGAAATAGAAAAAAAATATATGGTGCTAAAATTCTATTATTTTGTGATTCGAGTTACTTTAAATTAAAATAATTGTAGCTTGATTTGATGTACTTGGACTTTTGATGATTAATAATCATCCCATCAATCTAATAATTTATTCCATGGTAAATAAGATAAACAAAATTCATTCCACAAAATCTTATCCCTATGTATATAAATATAAATATATTGCATTTTTATGTTACTAAACTTTGATTAGTTAAAACAAACGTGTGAATCTATCATTGTATAATTATTGAATTTGATTTACATTCCGTTTTCGTTCACTGCCATAAAGGTACTTTCGTGTTTTAGCTTTCTTCTAATATGTTTGTGGTTAAATTCTCGATATAGTGATCATTACACGTATTTTACATGTCGTTTTCTTTCCAAGCAGCCAATTCGTTACTGATTTTATTTAGAGCAATTGTTATCTTATCCATATATTGCATTTTCAAATAGGATGATGTCTTTTTGCTTTATTCACTATATTACAAAATAAAAGATGAAAGTTTCTAGCTATAACAGAAATATACTGTAGTTAAAAACTTTGATTTTTGTCTAGGTGATTAGTATATTCCAATGCCAGCTCTGGGTCTTACTAACAAATCTAGAAAAGAAAAAAATATTAAATTATAATGAAATTTTAATATTTAAACTACATATGACCAAAAGTATTAACTTCCGTTCGATCTACATCTCTAAAATTTGGTTAAATTTTTTTTATGATGACTGTATTTCTTTCAAAAAAAGTATTTGACTATAATTGTTTGTGTTATATTTAATGACACAAACAATAAATATTTAACACAATTTCTTAGCTTTATAACGTGATAAACAAGTAAACAAACATGTCTCCCATTAGGGTTGTACTCATTACGACCAAGACCATGTAAAGGAATATGCTATATTATTTCATAGTTTATGCCTTTCCTTCCTTTACAATCAGCCGTATCGATTAGAACTACTACCACTTTTATGACATATATTAGAATATTGCAGTTTTTATGTCCAGTCAATATTTTAATTAGTTGATTAATACCATTGTTTTAAAAATAATTCAGCACTTTCTGGATAATTTATTAGTTAAGTATAACACCCCTATGATTTATTGGATACTTTATAAGCCAATTTGCGGCTTTTTAAAGTTTCAATCTAATTAAACAATATTTGTGAAATTAACGCTTGTTTATGGTTTTGGATTGAGTATTTCTTAAATTGTAATAAAGTTTTTACACGCATGTTCAAAGGAGTTTAACTTGTCAAGTTGAATATGAGCCAGCCATTGTAGAAGTTTCCATTTCCAACCAATTCAATGTCTATCTCATTATTTATCTATCTGTCCTTGAAGATAGAAAGAAAAAGAAAACGCTCACTTATGGTTTTTCTATGCTTATCTTTGTTTCAACCTCTAACACATCACATTGATGGTATATATAAGGATCAAATCGATATTTCCCAGGAATCATTGATAGTGTTTTTTTGTAGTAGTCAAGACTCCTATATCTTGTCCAACCACGTTCCTCACTTGAGGCACTGAACCAGTTATCACAACCAAACATTATAGTTTTAACTGGGCATGTCAACTGGACTGGAAACTTGATAAACCATCAGTGAGTTAACTAGAGTTTCTTTTTAACCTTCACCAGCTGAATCTGTGCAATGTGTACGTGGCATATATTTTAATATACCTGGAGTAAGCCTTTACGGATGAACCAAAGCCAAAGAAACAGTACATGAAAAATCAAATAATATCTATAGCCACTATGTGCAGGATTCTCTTGAATGGCATTCTAACAAGACAAAAGACATGATATACCTGGATAGTATACCATTTCCAATCTCCAATAGCGACTTCTTTTGACTCGCGGCATTATTTGACCAACTTCTTATAGTTGTTAACCTTAACTGTGTGCTTTTACATGGTAGGATTCTTGATCAAATGCAGACACTCTACTTTGCTTCTGCTTCTTTCTCTTCTCCAAGCACACTAGTCCATGAGAAACCCATTACTGGGACATTAAGAGTTTTAAGAGAGATGAATTGATCAATGCCCCATTCATTCGCTTCATTACATGAAAGCGCCTTTCCTTTTCATCTAAAGGCAACACAGGCTCACAACACAAATATTGCAAATGCTAGAGATTTGCCTTGTATCTCGCACATCTAGTGGCCAAGCTTAAGTTTCTCACAAGCCAAGTGCTGGCTAAGATTAAGTTACCCTGAACAAGTGTGTGGTTGTCATTGTTCCGGTCGAGTACAAGCAGCCTGAAAACTGCATACACTTCCCACCCAGTCTGGAGGGAGTTTGTTTCAGCCAAGGTCAAGTAGAAAGAGAGTTCCACTTCAGTAAATGGCCAAGTTCCTGTGAGCACAGTAGCACATAACAGGAGAATATACAAAATAAGATGAACAATGCAATGGCCTTAGCAGTCATGCTGATGTTGCCTCCAGCTTCCAGATTAGTATCTCTCTATTGAAATTTTCATTAGCGATAAAAATGACTATATTTTGATCATGTAATGTGTACGTGGTACATCTGAGATTGATCTGGACATACATGCAATCGGATACAGGCAGTAACAACAAGAAAAGAACATAAGAGCTGAATCTAATACACATTTTTTCATGCATTGAGATTATAGCTTAAGTGCAACTTCACTTAGTATAGCTATAAAATGTTTTTCCATATCATGTAAACTTGAAATAACTTTTGAAATTCAAAGTAGATTCTCATTCTGGAACACCACTAAGTATACTGAAGCAAATAATAATACACAGAATGCTTTCAAAAATTAAGATAAAAAGCACAATGTACCATCCGGATCACTTGAGGTAAGTAGAACCATGACAACAAAATTTCACGCTAATTTCATAGAATGCTTGGTACGAGGTTGGAAGAATCAGAATCACTTTTCTCTGCTTCTTAAAGATAAAATGTGTAATCTCCCTTGCTTCGAGAAGATTGTCCATTCTTAATTGTGTAGTGATACAAAATGTTAAAAGGATTAAGCTGTGTCTCGACTCTTTTCTTCTGACAAAGCATGTATTCTTCCTTGTAATAAAAAATGATTATAACAATTGCACATCCTTTATCATCCTCAAGACTATACCCAACAGGGACGCTAGATAGTTATGCTTACATGATGTATTTTACATAGGCAGAGACATAAAACCAAAAACCAAGAAATCAATAAATTATATGTTTGATGAAGAAAGTGACCCCATAAGATTCATACCAAATAGAACAGTACAAATCTGACAAGTCGAAACTTTTACTGGATATCTTGTAGCCACTAGAGACTAATGTTGCATCTATTTTCTTGGTTTCTTCTATCGTTTTTAGTAACTATAATAAGAGTAATTTGTATGATAAACACAACCCTCAACCGATAATTGGGACAACTTACATACGTTATAACGATAATGTATTAAAAAGAAACAAATTTTTGAATCAAAATGATAAATTTAATGTACCATGGACTTCAAAATAGGACTAAAGGAGCAAGTAGAGTTTAAAGCTTTTTCAGAACAGGCCAACCCCCTCACGAATCAATAGCTAACCACGTATATTCCAGAGAAAGCAGCTATGATGGTGAGGCCTCTGATTTTGGCTTTGTGTAGCCGAGTTTGATTAGCCTCTGCACCAAAATTTTCTCAGCCTCTGCCTAAAAACCCATACAATAATTAAAAAGAAATACACATATATAAGCAAGATAATCTTGCACTAACGAAAGTAAAAAATGAAGCGGTGGAAGCAAGTATAAACCTCAAGCAAAGGAGAGTTCTTGGGAATGTTGGAAGCCAGAACAACATGGTGACCAGTCTTTAAAACTGTGATAAACATTTCATAGTTGGTAAAAACAAGATGGATACTTTATGAATGATTAGATAATATCATATACTGATTATATAAATACCTAATCGTCGAACAATGCCTGATCCTGTATTATCAGATGTTCCACCAAGAACACAACTCACACTTACTCCATTCTTCTGCATACACACACATTATATACATATATATAATAATAAGAAATAAAAATAAGAAGAAGAAGAAGAAGAAGATGGGTTTTGAGGATTAAGGAATAACTTACAGGACTGGTAGTACTAGTAGGCGCTGCTGCATACAAATTGCCAAATTTTGCAGAGTTGCAACCAATCCATACATATATCTAAAGGTAACAACAAAATTCAACCAAAAATATTAGAATTAAAAAAACCCCAATTCATTGCTTTTGTCATCAACTATCAAAATGGCCTATCGTTCTCTTCTCTCAAGTCTCAACCAGAGAAAGGGGACAAAAAGAAAAGGGAAAGGGAATTGTGGGGTATTGGACCTGCCTGGGCAGACGGATGATTTGGAAGTGAAGGGTGACATCGTTGACGGACTCAGTGAAGCAAGTGATAGGAACGACGTCGTCTCCGCCTTTGGATATATATGCTGAGCTCAGGGCTGAGTTCAAAGCTTCCATTTCCATTCCCTTTGAGACGAGACGACGCAGATGCGGAAGAGAGTTGGAAATGCTACCCCCTCAAGGATCCGACGACAAGGGCAAAGACCCAATCTGAGAAGTGAAGTGAAGTAGGGAGGCCGACGATGGTTCCACTAGAACCCAGAGGAAGAGTGGAGAAGCAAGGCTGAACAAACAAAAAAGATGGATGATGGGGGGAGAGGGTAGAGGGTAGAGAGTTTGGACGATTGTAAGAGAGAGATAGTTCGAAGAGAGTACTGTCAATGATGCTATGCTATGGCTGCTTCCCCCTTCTCGTCTTCGTCGCCTAAGGGTCATTGCTTGGTATTTTAAAAAGTAATTAAGGTTAATTTTGTCAAATAGAAAAATATTTGCACCCAAAATTTAATTAAAAAACCTTATTTTTATTAAAAATTAATATATATTATATATATATATAAATATTTTTAGGGACTCCGTGTTTTATCTCATTACCTGTTTGAACCCTGTATTTTGAAAAATTACTTTGTGGACCATATGTTTTGTAAAATGGTTAAAATAGAACCATAAACTCAATTTTGATGAAGAAAAAATTAAATATAACAATACAGTTTTTAAGCAGAATGATTTTATTTTTGTTCTGAATTGTTAGTTTAGTAAATTATTTGTAATTTTAGTTGAGAAAACATTGACCAAAATTGGGTATAGGGTTCTATTTTAACTATTTTACAAAATATAGGGTCCAAAAAATAATTTGTCAAAATACATAGTCTAAATAAGTAATAAGAAAAAACATTAAGTCCAAAAAAGTATAAATCTTTTTTTTTTAACTTGCTCCTATTTTTCCAATTTTTCTTCTTCTTCGGATTCTTAAAAGATACATATAAAAAAGTGTTTTTTTCTAAAAAAAATTATAAAAACAAATAATATAAAATTATTGAAATTAACAAATAAGAAAAATTAAAGAATGTCAATTTATATAATTAATAGAGGTACTGTATATATTCTTGAGGTAACAATCCTTTATTTAAATAAATTAAGACTAATTAATTCTCGCATAAGCTAAATCTAAAATTTGATATTTCTCATCTTCTGGTTTTAGCTGAAAAAAGCTCCATTTTCAATTGGGAAATTTGACTTTTTATGCTTAATAGGGGGTTGTAATTCAAAAAAATGCTAGGCATTTTTATCATTACAAAATAATGTTAATTCATTTTAGCATCCCCAAAATACCCCTGTCACAACTATCTCCTATCTTCCCTCCTCTCTTCCTTCTTCTTGTTTCTTCCTCACTCTCTTTCACTCACCTCACCTCACACCGCCACTAAGAGCACCACAGTAGAAAGAAGTCGAGCAACCCCTACGAAGGAACCCTATGAAAGCCATTTGTAGAGATCAAGACCAAAGTAAGGGTTGAGAAATCTTGGAGAAAAATTTAATGGGTAAGCAATTTTTTCTTAAATAGTTGGATTAGTGATGTTTCCTTTAAACTTTTTGGGCATTTCGAATAGATCTTAGCAATATTTGCACATTTTTTTGGTTTTTTTTTCTTCTGGTTTTTTGTCGATCTGCGTTTTCTAAGAATTTTCTGGGTTTGGGTTGTGCTCGATGCATGCTCGATGGCACATCAATTTTTACGGTTGCATGTTGTGCTCGATGGTTACTCGATACCTACTCGATGGGTGCTCGATGGTAATGTGCATTATCACTATTTCATGCATGCTCGATGCCTGCTCGATGCAGGCTCGATGGAACATCAATTTGTACGGTTGAATGTTGTGCTCAATGGTTACTCGATACCTACTCAATGGGTACTCGATGGTAATGTGCATTCTCACTATTTCAAGCATGCTCGATGGATGCTCGATGCCTGCTCGATGCAGGCTCGATGCTCATGTTTTTCAGCATTGTTAAAATACCATTTCCTACCATCTGTTTTTGTGTTTTTTTTATTTCAGGTTCAATTGTTTACGTATTTATTTCTTACAACGGTATTTGGGAAACAGATGGTAGGAAATGGTATTTAAGGATGCTAAAGGTGAAGTGATACCAGTAGAGAATGATGTAACTTATTTGCAACTACTTGACATACTGCACGAGACATTTCAGGTGGATAGAGAGGTGTATGAATTGAAACTCGAGGTGCCATACGTATGCGGCGACCAACCATTTGCACCGGTTCAATTGAGGAATGATCGTCAAGTTCGTGTATTCTTAGGAATAAGCTTGAAAGAACGGATAGTCTTATGTGTGACTCCAGTTAAGAAGAATGTCATATCAGATCCTTCTCCTAGTGTGAACAAAAAATACACGACTAGTGTCAATCCATCTCCTGCAGGTAGCAGTTACAAGCATCTTAGCGAGGTGGGCACTTTTGTTCCAGTTACTGATCCGATGGCTACTATTCAGCTTGATATACCACAAGGAGGTCCCACAGGTGTGATTGAGGCATATGAGTACAATCCCTATGTGAATGATGATCCAGTTGGTAATTGCTTTGAAAATAATGATGATGGTTCCGAGGATGACTCGTATTATAGTGCAGATGTTTCAAATGAGGAGTTAGACATTTCCCAAGCTCAACAAGTAGAAGAAGAGTCAGGACTGCCTCTTGCGCAGGCACACCTCCCAACTCAAGGACGCCGAGCACCTGCTCGAAGCAGTACTCAACCTGCTAGGACAGAAGATAACACTGGGTGGAGGGAGACAATTGTATCAAGAGAAGATCACACTAGATGGAGTGCCCCAATGTTTACAAAAGAAGATATTGAGGCATCTGCTAAAACCCATTCCTCATCATCTGGTGCACCAATGAGAGAAATATATGTTGGGAAGACTTTTGAGGACAAGATTGATTTAAAAACCAAAGTTGCTCTATTTGCAATGAAGAATAACTTTGAGTATATGGTGAAAAAGTCTGGTACTGACGTGTGGTATATCACATGCAAAGATCCTGACTGTTGTTGGAGACTGAGAGGGGAAAAACTACCAATGTCCCCCATGTTTGAGATCACGGTATACAAGAGCGTACACACATGCTCACTAGAAGTGTGACAAAAAGGTTATCGTCAAGCTGCATCGTGGGTCGTTGGATGATAACTCTACAAAATAGAGTTATTTTACCACTTTTTATGTGCTAATTGTTGCTTAATCCTTGAGTTTTTAATTGATTTATTAAGTTTTAAAGTAATTTTGAATTTATTAGTCTTATCATGATTTTATATACTTTTGTGTGTCTTTATAATTATTTTGTTGTAAAATGTTATTTGAATTATTGTGTTTAGTTAGAAGTAAAAAAATGTGTGTTTTATGGAAACTAAATGTTAAATTAAATTAAATTATAATTAATATTTTCAAAGAATTAAATTGATTTATTTTATAATTGAAAATGTTTTATTATGATTTAGTTTATGTTTATTTTGTAGGGAAGTTATTGCAATTTTTGGCTTTGAAAAGTAAGGAAAAGAAGGAAGAAAAGTGGTATTTTTGAAATAAAATTCAGCAGGCCCAAAGCCCACCTGCCCAGGCCCAAACCGAGCCCATCCTTCCAGCTTGCCTCATGAAGCCCCGCCTGGCACTCCTCCAACAGATCCCTCACCAGCACCGAAGCTCCCTCCACGTGCCAGCCTTCACACCTTCACTCAGCTTGCCACCAATCCCATCAACGCCAGCTCCCTTCAAACAGCCATTTGGGCCAATTGCTCCAGGCCCAATTGCCTCTTCCCAGCTGCCTCCAGGCCCACGCATGCTTCCCCAGCCTTCTGCCCAACGCCTCCAAGCAGCCTTGCTGCCAAAAAGTGCCCAATAGCAGCCACCTAAAGCCACTCCATTGCTCCAAATCCACAACTTCAACATGCTCACTCCCAAGAAAGCTATAAAATTACCATTTTTATTATTTTTAATTATTTCATGTTTTATTTTGGTTTAGTCCTTGTTGGTAACCCCCAATATAATTTACTTTTATTTATTTTTTAGCCCTCATCCCCTCCTATAAATAGGAGTCTCATACCACAAAATTTGGACACCCTCTCTTAGACCACTTCTTCCACCACTCTATTCTTTTCATCTTGTTTTCTTCTTTTGGGTCATATTTTTCTATGTATTTTTAGAGGAACAATTTGGGGGTTTCTCCTCCAAATTTTCCCATCTATGTTTGTAATTTTTTTGTTTGTATTTTCTATTCTAGTTATGAGTTTCTAATCTTTTTAAGATTATTAAGGTGATGATGAAACAATTTGTAACTAGATAGTATTTATTTTGTATGTTGATTTCCCATCTTGTGCAACAAAGTTTATGGAATTTTCTTCTTCAAATATCTTCTTTCATCTTAAATATCATGTATTTTGGATTGTTAGCGCATATTTACACTTTGTTCTTCATTAGTGCAAAAATATAATATTCTTTGTGTAAGATGTGTCATTAAATTGTACACATCCATGCTTAGAACAAAAATATTATGTTTTGTCTTATAAATAATGTTCATTGATTTATTTGTTATTTCATTAGATTGATTTACACTAAATGCTTTGAAATTATAATTTTGAAAAGTGAAGAAAAATCTTATCTTTTTAGAAGTAATTTGTGCTTAAAATTATAAATCTATTGGGAAAATAGTAGTTTGATTTATTTTAACTATCACTAAAACTTGGGAATCAATATACTTATAAATATTATTGAACTTATATTTTGTGGATTATAATCCTTAATAATCTTATTTTACCATCTTGTTTACAATTATTAATTTAGTAATATATATTATCTTTAATTTCTATATTATTGTATTTTATTTTCATCATTAAAAAATCTTATTAATCTTTGGAACTTGGTTAGAATTTATTAATTTTGATTTAAAATAGTTTTATTTTCAATTTTAGACAACTCCTTTGGGTTCGATCTCGTGCTTACACGAACACTATATTCCATATACGATTCGTGCGCTTGCGAGTTATAAATATTTAAAACATACCCGTTTTGGGTCCATCAAGTTTTTGGCACCGTTGTTGGGGAGTTGCAAGAAAAGAAACGAAATTTATCTCAAGGTTAGTGAATTATTCTACTAGTTATTTTAATTTTTTGCACTTAAAAAAAAACTAAAAAAAATATATATTCATATAAAAACTAAAAAAAAAAAGATAAAAAGAAAATTTGGGACGGTTCTACCACCCATAAAAAAAAACTTACTTATATATTTATTGTTTTTTTTAGTTGACGACACTTGTGCCTCCTATCTATCTTTTTATTTTTTTTAGTCGACGGCACTTGTGCCTCTTAATTTTGTTATAATTTTGTTGTAATTTATCTTTTTTTTTTTTTGCAAGTTACTAGTTGATGGCAATTTTACCTCTTAGTCTTTTATTTTATGTTTTAGTTGATTGCACTTGTGCCTCCTAATTTTTACCTTAATTTTGTTATGGTTGATGGCATGCTATGCCTCCCTACTCTTGCCTAAATTCTAGTCTTATTTAATTTTTGCCTTATTTTTCTTTGCCTTTTATAACATTTTAGTGTAATATTGTGAAAAATACTTGAAAAAAAAATAAACTTAAATCTTGTCCTAGCTCTTGTTTGCATTTCTTAATATTGTTTATGTTATCTTTATTTTATTTGTTATTTTTTTGTTTAGTATTCTTCTTAATTTCTGTTTTATTTGTTTTTCTTTAAAAAAAAATATCTCTTGAAATAGATCATTTTAATTATAGTTGGAATTTTGAGTACAACTATTATGAGCAATCAAATTTAAATTATGGAGAAACTAATGATATGTATGATATGCATGAATCCTTTGATATCCCATTTGCCCCCAGCTATAATCCAAATTTTTCGTGGAATCATACCCAGTCTTCAATAGGACATGAATTCAACATGCATAATCAAAGTCATGTCCAATCCGACCTATCATATCCCATTGAACAAGAAACGAGCCTATCCTTAGAGGATACCCTACAACAGTTCATGCAATCAACCTACCAAATCTTACTAGCCCAATCTCAGTCAATCTCAAAAATTGAAACAATAGTAGGGCAACTTGCAACTGTTATAGAGTCGGAAAAACAAGTTTATCCCAACCAACCCATTCCTAATCCAAATAGTCAAATTGAAAATGAAAAGGAGAATGAAGTTGTTGAAGAACTTGTAATATGCATCCAACCCCCTAATAAAACCAAAGAGTTGGATGAGATAATTTTCGAGGCTCATAAGGAAAATGAAAAATATATAATTATATTTCAAGAGCCCATAATTGAACAAATTTGTATATTTACTCAAAATGAAAAGGAGTCTAATATAGATATGCAATTTTCTTATTTTATTGATATTCCATTTATTTATAAATTTCTTGTAGGTGTGATGTTATCAATTATTATTTATGGCATTTGCATCAACGTCATAACTCACCCTACTAATGAAATTCTACACCATCGATTAGGTGTAGGTTAAAAGAAAAAAAAATTATAGTCGAGCTAAAGACTATAAACTAAAGCGCTTTGTGGGAGACAACCCATACTTTAATGTTTCATTTTATATTTCACTTGTTGTTGTGTGTTTTTTGTTTCATGTTTTTCAAATTCCAAAAGGCTTGAAGGAAACTTCTTGCCCAAAAAGAAAAGAAGAGAAGACAACAAAAGAGCCAAATCAAAGAAGCATTCATCGAAGGGAGTAATTCTTAATTTTTTCCATTTTATTAAACATTGAGGACAATGTTTCATTTAAGTTTGGGGGTAGTGTGTATATGTTTTTCTTAGTGTTTATGTGTGTTTTTTTTTGTGTTTATGCATGTTTTTCATTTGTTGTAAAATTCAAAAAAAAAATTATTTGTTTTTCTTTTTGTTTTTATGTGATTTTCATTTGTTATATAATGTTAAAAAAAATTATTTTCTTTGTTTTGTTTGAAAAAAAAATATTGGTGATTTTCATTTTCTAATTATAAGAATTTTGATTGAAATTGTTCTTAGTTCTTAGAAAAATACAAATAATTATTAAACTTTACTTTTAATTTCTAAATTAGTTTTGTTTAAATATATATTTTTCATAATATGTCACTTTTCTATTCTATTCGAATTTGTGATATTTGGATATACTTTATTTAAACATTAAATTCTTTAAATCTCTAAAAAAAAATTTGAAAAATCCTAGAATTTGCTTGATTATCTCTTGAGATTTAATATATTTTTGTTTGTATAAGCTTGTCTAAATGATCACATGAAGATTTGATGATAGATTTGTGTTTGCATGTTAAATATCTATTTTGAAAACAATTTTAACTTTTCAAATTAATTACATAAGCTTTACTTTTATTTGTGATTTTCTTTTAACTATTTCCATTATGTAATTTTTGAGTTAAACATTTGACATCACCAATTAAAAAAAAAATGTGTGTGTGTTTTAATCTTTCTTTTGCTCGAGGACTAGCAAAATATTAAGTTTGGGGGTGTGATAACTCTACAAAATAGAGTTATTTTACCACTTTTTATGTGCTAATTGTTGCTTAATCCTTGAGTTGTTAATTGATTTATTGAGTTTTAAAGTAATTTTGAATTTATTAGTCTTATCATGATTTTATATACTTTTGTGTGTTTTTATAGTTATTTTGTTGTAAAATGTTATTTGAATTATTGTGTTTAGTTAGAAGTAAAAAATGTGTGTTTTATGGAAACTAAATGTTAAATTAAATTAAGTTATAATTAATATTTTCAAAGAATTAAATTGATTTATTTTATAATTGAAAATGTTTTATTATGATTTAGTTTATGTTTATTTTGTAGGGAAGTTATTGCAAATTTTGGCTTTGAAAAGTAAGGAAAAAAAAGGAAGAAAAGTGGTATTTTTGAAATAAAATTCAGCAGGCCCAAAGCCCACCTGCCCAGGCCCAAACCGAGCCCATCCTTCCAGCTTGCCTCATGAAGCCCCGCCTGGCACTCCTCCAACAGATCCCTCACCAGCACCGAAGATCCCTCCACGTGCCAGCCTTCACGCCTTCACTCAACTTGCCACCAATCCCATCAACGCCAGCTCCCTTCAAACAGCCATTTGGGCCAATTGCTCCAGGCCCAATTGCCTCTTCCCAGCTGCCTCCAGGCCCACGCGTGCTTCCCCAGCCTTCTGCCCAACGCCTCCAAGCAGCCTTGCTGCCAAAAAGTGCCCAGCAGCAGCCACCTAGAGCCACTCCATTACTCCAAATCCACAACTTCAACATGCTCACTCCCAAGAAAGCTATAAAATTGCCATTTTTATTATTTTTAATTATTTCATGTTTTATTTTGGTTTAGTCCTTGTTGGTAACCCCCAATATAATTTACTTTTATTTATTTTTTAGCCCTCATCCCCTCCTATAAATAGGAGTCTCATACCACAAAATTTGGACACCCTCTCTTAGACCACTTCTTCCACCACTCTATTCTTTTCATCTTGTTTTCTTCTTTTGGGTCATATTTTTCTATGTATTTTTAGAGGAACAATTTGGGGGTTTCTCCTCCAAATTTTCTCATCTATGTTTGTAATTTTTTTGTTTGTATTTTCTATTCTAGTTATGAGTTTCTAATCTTTTTAAGATTATTAAGGTGATGATGAAACAATTTGTAACTAGATAGTATTTATTTTGTATGTTGATTTCTCATCTTGTGCAACAAAGTTTATGGAATTTTCTTCTTCAAATATCTTCTTTCATCTTAAATATCATGTATTTTGGATTGTTAGCGCATATTTACACTTTGTTCTTCATTAGTGCAAAAATATAATATTCTTTGTGTAAGATGTGCCATTAAATTGTACACATCCATGCTTAGAACAAAAATATTATGTTTTGCCATATAAATAATGTTCATTGATTTATTTGTTATTTCATTAGATTGATTTACACTAAATGTTTTGAAATTATAATTTTGAAAAGTGAAGAAAAATCTTATCCTTTTAGAAGTAATTTGTGCTTAAAATTATAAATCTATTTGGAAAATGATAGTTTGATTTATTTTAACTATCACTAAAACTTGGGAATCAATATACTTATAAATATTATTGAACTTATATTTTGTGGATTCTAATCCTTAATAATCTTATTTTACCATCTTGTTTACAATTATTAATTTAGTAATATATATTATCTTTAATTTCTATATTATTGTCTTTTATTTTATTTTCATCATTCAAAAATCTTATTAATCTTTGGAACTATGTTAGAATTTATTAATTTTGATTTAAAATAGTTTTATTTTCGATTTTAGACAACTCCTTTGGGTTCGATCTCGTGCTTACACGAACACTATATTTCATATACGATTCGTGCACTTACGAGTTATAAATATTTAAAACATACCCGTTTTGGGTCCATCATTGGACACCTCATAAAGAACAAATACGCAGTTGATGGGACCAGTTACATGGCAAACAACATAAATGAGGATATGCAGAAAAATTTTGGTATTGATATGAGTTATGAAAAGGCATGGAGATGTAGAGAGAAGGCACTTACGTATGCTAGGGGGGCATATGAGGATTTGTATTGCAAGTTGCCATCCTACTTGCACATGTTGCAGCAAAAGAATCCAGGTACAATTACTAATTTTGTCACTGAAGATGGTCGTTTCCTATATTGCTTCTTTGCCCTTGGAGTTTGTAGGAGGGGATTCAGATTTTGTCGTCCTGTGATATGTGTAGATGGCACGTTCTTGAAGAATAAGTACGGTGGCCATATGTTATGTGTCGTTGCTTTGGATGCGAATAATCATTTATATCCAATTGCGTTTGGGTTGGTGGATAGTGAGAACCACAACTCGAGGAAATATTTCATGACGAAGTTGAAGGAAGCCATTGGGGACATTGATGACTTGGCTTTCGTGTCAGATAGGCATGCTAGTATTATTCATGCTCTAGAGGCTGCCTTTCCTGATGCCTACCACAGCGTATGCTATCATCACATCAGTATGAATGTGAAAGCTAAGTTCAAGACTAATCACTGTCACAGTGAGATGTGGTCAGCAGCCTATGCATGGAAGAAGACCGAATTTCTAAAGCATTTTGAAAATATTAAGCGAATGGATCCTCCCATAGCTGTCTATTTGGAGGGAATTGGTTTCGATAAGTGGTCTCGTCCTTTCTTTCCTGGAAAACGATACAATATAATGACAAGCAACTACCTTGAAAGCTTCAACAACAAGACCAAGGATGCAAGAACCTTTCCAGTTACAATTTTTTTGGAATTCATTCTGTTCACACTACAGTCTTGGTTTTCTGAATGACGTAGTGTGACAGATAAGACTACCACCAAATTATCCACCCTGATGGAGGCAGATGTATCGAACAATGCTGACAAAGGAAGGTTCATGAATGTCTATGCCCTTGGTCAATTCGAGTTTCATGTAACTGGTGCAGACAGCGATGCCAAGGTGAATTTGATGACGAAATCATGCTCATGTGGGGTATTCCAGCTCATAGGCACACCTTGTCCCCATGTAGCTATAGCAGCTATAGAGCGTGGAGTGAACCTTTACTCTTTGTGTTCACTGTTTTACACCATTGAGTCATGGAGGAATTCGTACAAAGAAACCATTTACCCAACTGGGAACGAGGATGATTGGATACTTCCAGATGACATTAAGAATATGGTAGTTGGTGTACCCATAGAGAAACAACAAGTTGGTCGTCCAAAAAAGCCAAAGCTAGGAAGACCAAGGACAAATCGTTGGCCATCCAGCGGGGAAAAAGCAGTTACAATGCGTAAGTGCAGTAGATGTGGTGGTCGTGGCCACAACAAGTCCTCATGCAAAGCTCGGCTTTGAGTTTATTTTTTGTTGTATTTTATTTAAACTTGAAGTTGAAGGTTATTTTTTGTTTTGTTTTTTTATTGTCGTTAATGAATTTTGGTCGTTAATTGTCGTTAATAAAAAGATGCTCGATACAAAAAAAATTCTTAATAACCTAAATTTTAAGCAAAGAAATATAACAAGAAGAGAATGTTCAATGTCTAACATTCTGATACCATAAGTCAATTGTCCATTTGTTTCTGAACATGTAACGACTCAAATTTGCTAATAAGGCTTAAGGGCCTTGATTAGTGTGCCTGGAGGGCATAATGGGAATTATGTGTGACTTTAATGAGTAAGGTGCATGATTATGATTTAAAGCATGTTATATGACTATTTGAATATTCGAGATGCATGACTATGTGTATTAGTATGCATGTAGGCCCTGATTAGGTTAGAAGGGCATAATCGTAATTTTGGCCATTATGGGCATAATTGTATGCATATATGTGATAATTGTTGAGACCACATTATTATGTGGATATATCTGTGATCTGTGACTCGAGACGATCCTAGTGAGCAAATTAGCGAAAAAGTCATGGCAGGTATTTATACCCGGCTCAGGGTGAGCCTCGGGGTATAAATGGGAATTTAGTGAGTATATTGGAGTCTATTTTTGACGTCGAGGAATATAATTGGTGATTAATTAGGTATCGGGAATTAAGCGGAAAATATTAGAGACACTCGAGGAATTAGCGGAAATTGGGTGAAATGACTAAAATGCCCCTAAGTGGATTAAAGGGTTTAGAATTAAAAAGGGAGGGCATTAAGGTCATTTTTCTTTTAAAGATGGGTATTACTGAGGCTTTATGTTAGTGGAAGTGGTAGAATACTACAGAAGTCTGGGGAAAGAAAGAAAAGAAGGAAAAGAAAGAAAAGAGAAAGGGAGGAAAACATAGGTGGTTTTCTAAGGGTCGGTTGGTGATCTCCTTCACCATTTCTTTGTGTCTTCTTGGAGAAAAATTCAGAGGAGAGCTAGGTCAACTAATCCATAAGGTTTCTGAGCTAAGCTTTAGGATTTGGCAAGGGTTTAGCAAGGATAGGCCATCACTTGAGGTAAAATTCTGTAGTTCCTTCAGTTCTGATTTTGGTTTTTAGCAAAGATATCTAGGTTGTGTTGATGGGGAATTCTAGGGAAGTTGGAGCCAAGGGTTGAGGAAGAGCAAGCTAAGGAGGTCTAGAGGCAACTTGAGGTCGAATTTTCATCAAAGGTATAAACTATGAGCTTTTAACTTTGATGTTTTGACTGGCTTCTGCTGAGTTTCTGAGCTTAGGGTCAACTATGGTGAATTTTGATATTAGGGATGCATGTGCTTGGGTTTTGAGTATTTGGGGTGCTTGGGATGAGTGGAGTGTGTTAATAAGCTTGTTTTTGAGTTTGGTGAAGGTTTGGAGAAGTTTTGGTTGAGTTTGGTTCGAGGAAATCGCAAGAAGGAAAATTGAGGTATTGCCTGTCTGTGACTAGCGCTACAGCGCTAGCCTTTGGGCGCTGTAGCGCTAGGCCATGCTTCCTGGGGGATTTTGGTTATGCTTGTAGCGCTGTAGTGCCCTCCTAAGAGCGTTGTAGCACTGCCCTGTTTCCAGAAAGGGGTTTTAGGGTTATTTGCAAGGGTTTTTGACCAAGGGTTCGGGGTTCGATTCCACCACCTTGTTTGGTGGAACTAGGACTTCCCGGGGGGCTCGGGATTGGTCCCGAGGCTAGGTTTTGGAATTGAGGTTTGGTGATGACTTTGACCTATGGTTGTGTTTACGTGAGCGCTAGGGCTCGAGAGGGATCGTGCTCAAGGAGTCAAGTGATCAAAGCTAGCGAATCGAAAGGTAAGAAAACTGCACCCGGTTATATGTTTGTGATGGGACTAAGTGCTCCCGATATTTGTATTATGTCAATGATGGTATTATGCCATGGGACATGTGATAGCGGCCTAAGGGTGCTGTACACAATATTTGCGCACAGGGCGCGGCTTGGACATTGGTAGCCGAGGACAACTTAATATTCACTAAGCTCGGTTTAAGCAGGCCAGAGTCAGTGGGATAACGGAGGGTGTGGCCTGAGGGTGCTAACCCTAGTTATCATATGTGATTTGGTGTATGCTATAAATTGATATGTTTAGTATGCTGAATACTTGACTATTCTGAATGTTGATATGGTTAAGAATATGTGATGCAATATGAGATATTGATTTTTCTGTTGATTTCTTATGCTCTGTTATTGTGTTTTCTTGCTGGGCCTTGGCTCACGGGTGCTACGTGGTGCAGGTAAAGGCAAAGGCAAGTTGGACCAATCCTGAGATGGAGAGCTGCGGGGTTGAATGTACATAGCCAGCTGTTCGATCGCCATGGTCGAGGAGTGGATCAGGACAGGGATTGCCTAACTATCTGTTTTGCCTTAATATGGCTTGATATTGTATTTAAACCTTATGTCTTTTGTAAACGGTCTTTAATCTTAATATTTTTGGGATCCCGTGTAAACAGGAAACGTCTCTTTATGAAAAATGTGACTTTTGAGACCAAAACATTTTAACCCTAGTTCCTTTATAGTTTCAATAACACGTTCTTAATTAAACAACTTGATTAGCAAGTCTTGCACTTTATAAACACACACTGTAACGGTCTTGGCTATTCAGGGCGTTACAGAACAACTCCATGTTGTCATTGCAGATCGTGTGAAGTGGTAGCCTACCCAATAAGTGCTCGATGTGCTTGATGGCGTACACACCGCAATCTCCACTGTGAATGAAACATAAACTGCATTAGTAACAAAATCAACATAGAATTTAATTTAAAAAACTTGAATAAAACTAGAATTTTGATTACCTGACTTTGGTTTGGGGTACTGAATCAATTGGCATGCAGTGCACGTTGAACTCTTTGCATCTGTTAGCTCCAGGTGGAATCGTCAACCGAGGGTCGTCCTTGAAAAGTTGTGACTGCAATAACAACGATGGGAACAAAGTAGACCATGACTTCATAAAGGATTGCAGTTGTTTATCACTTATCACAGTCATATCTGAATCATAAACATTTAGAGTCCAAGTAGAAATAGAGGCTTCAATTGCAAACCAATGTGCTTGAAGGTAGTTCTGGCACCAATATACAGTGTCTACTCCCTTCCACAATGCCAGAAATTGATTGTCAATTCCCGTAATCATTGATATCACATCTGAATCCCACAAAAACCTTTTCTTATCTGCTTCCTTGGCACTCTAATATGCATCATAACGGGCCAGTACCACTTGTGAGAACAAAATATTCATCACAATAGCATCTTGCCAATACGCCCCGGGATAGAACTGTCGACGCCTACGTAGCATATGCTTGGCCGCATCAATATGCTGCAAAAATGATAGGAAATCAATTAATCAGCCTTTATCCATCGAACCAAATTTAATGCTACTACAACCAAACCATCTGCCTCTATCCATCGAACCCCTATCGAACCACATTTAAAGGTACTAGAACCCAAACCATCTGCCTATCGAACCCTTATCAAAACCCCATCGAACCCATATCGAACCCCAAGAAACCAAACCATTTGCCTATCGAACCCCTATCGAAACCCCCATCGAACCTATCAAACCCCATTGAACCACATTCAAAGCTACTAGAACCAAACCATCTCCCTCTATCCATCGAACCAACATCGAACCCCTATCTAACCAAATTTAATGCTACTACAACCAAACCATCTGCCTCTATCCATCTAACCCCTATCGAACCCCATTTAAAGGTACTAGAACCCAAACCATCTGCCTATCGAACCACTATCGAAACCCCATGGAACCCCTATCGAACCCCATAAACCAAACCATCTGCCTATCGAACCCCTATCGAAACCCTATCGAACCCCATTGAACCCCATTTAAAGCTACTAGAACCCAAACCATCTGCCTCTACCCATCGAAACCCCATCGAACCCACATCGAACCCTATTGAACCCACTGTTTATAGCAGATAACATATATTAATAAAATTACTTACCCCATCATCGATCCAAAACTGTGGTGTCTTCATCGTTAGAAACCATCTCGAACCATACACACCAGTTTGGACATCCCTCTTCGTCTTGTTCGCAATATATCCAAGCAACCACTTGCCGACCGTCCTGTACTGTGTAGCAAGTGGCTTCTTCAGAGGGTCAAGGACTAATGGCACGTCATCAATCGCATCTGGACGAGCTTTCTTCCTAGTTGGGTTGGTGTAGTCTTCAAATTTCTTAGGTCTGCGTCTTTTCCTCTTGGTCAATTCAAACTCTACACCAGCAACATCCCCAGGTTCTATAATAGCAACACCTGGGGTCTCAGGATTTGTTGTGAGTACTATCAGGGGAGGTGTAGCATCCCAAATTTGCTAATAAGGCTTAGGGCCTTGATTAGTGTGCTTGTAGGGAAATAATTGATTTAATTGCGATACATATATGAATTATGTGGTGATGTGACTAGACATGCATGATTGTGTGTATTAAATATGCATGTGGGCTCATTTTTGTAAATATGGGCGAGTTTGTAATTTTGGCCCGTTGGGGGGCATAAATGTAAATATGCAGGTGTTGTGTGTGAGATCCCAGTGTTATGTGGATATATTTAAGATGCACGATCCGAGATAGTCCTAGGGAGCGGTTTAGCTAAAAAGTCACAACGGGGTCAAATGCCCAGCTCGGGAGGAGCCTGGGGGTATTTTGGGGATGTTATATGTGTTCGAGATTTATCGAGTAATGGGTAGTAATATAGCAATGATTTGGTCATGTCGGGATTAAATGAGGATTTATAGGAACACTTAAGGAGTTAGCGGGATTTGGCAAATGGCAGAATTACCCTTGGGTCACTTAAGGATGTAGATATGTTTAAGGGGGCATTTTGGACTTTTGGCAAATGGATATACACTTAGTGGCTAAGAAAACACTAGAACTAGGAAAAGATCAAGACAGAAGCTCCCAAGTCTCTCTTAGCTTTCTTTCTCTTTCGGTGCACATTTTTCTCTTGGGGAGCTTGGGGATTTTGAAGAAAACTTGAGGAGATGGGCTGAGGAATTGGAGGAGTTCAAGCTTAAGGAGTTGGGGAATTAGTTCAGGTTGAAACTATCTCAAAGGTAAGAATCAAAACTGGTTTTCTGTTGAGTTTCCTTTGTTTTGTTGAAGTTTTGGGGGTTAGAACCTTAGATGATGGAATTTGAGTTGTAATGGGATTTTGTTTAGTTTCTTTAAGATTATGTGCTACTCTGAGTTTGGTATAAGTGATTTGGGACTAAATTCTGGCTTTAATATAGGTTTGGGTTGAATTGAAAGGGATTTAGAGGTCAAGAAATTGAGGTAATTTCTGGGTTTCGGGCTCGCGTCGCGGCCCTGTTCATCAGCGTTGTGGCCTGCTTGGGTTTTAGGTATTTTGGGGCTTCGGGAAAATTACCCAGGCGCCGCGACGCAAGGTTTGGGCGCCGCGGCCCTAGGCTTGAAGATGTGAGGCAATTTTGCCTCTATTTTGGGGCGCGACGCGGTGCTTAAGGGAGACTGGGCCGCGGCCCAAAAGTGGATTTTTGGAAAAATGAGGGTTTTTAGCTTGGGAACTTGAACGTTAAGGCTCGGGAAGGTTTCTACTATCCGGTTTGGTAGAAACCAAGGTCCCGGAGGTTAGAGTTAAGTCTCGAAACTATTTGATGAGTTAGAACTTGATAGTTGGTTTTATTCATGCGTTGTGACTAGGAGTTCTCTTCAAGGCTTGGGTTAGAGGACTGTGCTTGTGATCGCAGTGCTCGGGTAGCTTGGGACACCAGGTAAGAGAACTGTCTGTTCCTGTGGAGCTATGTGGTGTGTGTATTGGTTATGTCTGTTATGTCATATATATGATTATGACTGTTCGGCTAGGGGCCGGGATCGGCAAGATCCGGGAGCGGCAAGAGCTGGGAGGGGCAAGAGCCAGGATCGGCAAGAGCCGGGAGCGGCAAGAGCCGGAAGCGGCAAAAGCCAGGAGAGGCGAGAGCCGAGTACGACAAGGGGCCGGGAGCAGCGTTTAGCACGTGGAGTGCGAGTCAGGGTGAGACCCTAAAGGATACCTGAGATATCCTAACGGTGTGGACCACAAACCCAAGGCTTGGTAAAGCACTTGGGATGGCATGGCCATTATGTGTTTAGCCTGTTGGCTGCTTTGTTATATGTTGATGTGGTATTGAGCTGCTATATGAATGTACTGATGTCTTATTATATTTTATGGTTATAGTGCTAATGTGATATTGCACTGTTATATTGTTAGGCTGTTATGCCATTGTGCTTTTAAGCTAGTCTAAATGATGTGTCCTTGAGCATGCAAGTAGGATCTGGTATCTGTTGTTGCTTTGATTAAGTATGGTTTGCTGAGATATATTTGTATTGCATGATTTGCTTGGGGTTCTCTTGCTGGGCCTCCGCTCACGGGTGTTCTGTAGTGCAGGTAAGAACAAGGAAGCTGGGTCTTTCAACCATGAGTTGGAGGGCATGGAGCGATGTGTACATGTTTGGCCTACCTGGCCACCACGACTGGGGTTATTTTAAGGAACATGTGGAAAACGTCTCGTTTTGTCGCTTAGGTCGACCGTATTGTACCTTTGGGTTGCAAATTAATTTCAAAACTGTATTTTGGGAATCCCAATGTAATATTCTTACGAATTTTGATAAAATACCAACTTTTATACTTAATGTTTATTAAATGAGTCTTTATTTTTATCAGAACACACTTTCTAGTCTTAAACCTCGATTAGCAAGCTAGTGGCACATTTATAAATCACTTGGTAACGGCTCTAAGGAGGTAGGGCATTACAGGAGGAGTGCCTATGTCATGTACGAAAAAATCATCTGGGAGGTCAAGTGAGTCGGAATCAGAATCATTTGGAAGATCTTGTATGAATGTCAAGATCTTATTGACAGCATCCATGATGACCGTCTGGTTCTTTAGGATGGTATTCTGACGACTCTCGACTCGCTCCAACCTCTCCAACACCTCCCGTAAATTAGGTTGATCAGGACTGGGGTGTACCGATGGGGCCGAAGCTGAGGGTGTGGGGCCGATGGGGACTGGGGTATCCTCATCATCAAGGCCATCAACAAAAATATTGGCTGCCTTCGCAACCTCAGCAGCTATCTCCGGCACCTTCTCAAAATCAGTGGGAGTTTCTACCTCTTCTTCTTGGCCCAACCCAGGATACAAGGGAGCATCACCCTCAGTCGAGCGCTATAATAATCTATCTCCGAAGGCCGAGGCTTCAACATGGACAACACAATCAACTGCATCAAATACAAAGCATCAAGTTAGTTTGAAACCACCAAAGAATACTGTATTTTGACATAATATAGCAGAACTTACACTCGTCTTCTTGAACATCGGTGCAAGGTCGGCCTTCGAAATAGGACGCTCCTCATTGCTCGACCAACTGAGCATCCTCGAAAACTTGTTTCCATGGTTAATACCATACTCACGTGCAAACTGCTGGATGGCTTCGTATGCCCAATACTGCAATGCAGGGACATAACCATACAAACTGTATTTGGCTTCTTTCTGTTTCCCCTTAACTTCTTTCTTCTTCTCATAGTTCCTCTTCTAGTGATGCATGTCTTTTCTGCATGCATCCATAAGCTTGTTAAAAGACACCTTCCCCCATGGGTAAGTAAATAAGTACTCAGTGTCCTCCACCATCTTCAGTGAATCTATCCAAACATTTAACTTGCCCTCTCGTGCAAGTAAAACCCCCTCAACAAAGAAACATAGGCCCAACTTGTAGGCATCTTCTGTTGGAAATGTGCCCTGAAAGCATATGTAATAGACATTGTTTTTTATGAAATAAATAAATGAATTGAATTTGTTATGCATATATTTTATGGACTATATTATTCTATGATAATATTATGTAAATATCAAGAAAATTCCTAAGTTCATATATGTAATCTCAAACACGTATTAGTACGAGAGGATTGTGTTTGAGATAAATGAACTTGAATAGTTCGCAGTAAAATAAAGTTATGGAATCTTTAGATTAATTACTGCAAGTACGGTCCACTAGTATTATGAATACATGTGATCTAGATCCGGATCACTAGTGTGGTAGGACACTTTAGTGGAGGTGCTTTATATATTAAGAATATATAGAACTGGACCAGATATGTTTATTAATACTTAGTTAAATACCGTTTCGAAGTATTAATTAAATGTATCAACTGATGATCATATACAAATTGATCTTAATCCTGAAGTTACTATGAACTCTTGTTTATATTATATGAGTTCTTTGATTCACTTGTTAGGGTCTGTCAGAATGATCAGGCTAAAAACTTTTGTTTTGGGAACTCATTAATATAAATGGCTGGGGACATAGTATACAGATATGAAATCTATACCTTCTCACAAGAGATTGAATGATGGTTCTCTTAAGGGTTGACTTTTGGGACTGAAAGGTTATTGAGCTCAAATTCATAATTTAGTTATGAATTAACCTTCACTAGTAGAGTCAATGGTACTTAAGGAAACAAGAGATAATTAAAAGGGTAAAACAGTAATTTTATTCCCGATTAATTATGAACCATTATTAGAGGGTCAAGTTGTATGCAATGATTAAATCAATGGACGCTTTATGATTATAAAGTACTCAGTAAATGAAATGTCTATAATTACAAGAGTGCAGTCTCATATTTATAGTGGAATAATCATGAGATTAATAAATTAAGATTATTTAACTAAAGAGTTTAATTAATAATCTCAAATTTATTGGAGCTTGGAATTATAGGTCCATAGGTCCCTATAGCGGCTCTATCAACACTGTTCAAGGTAAGAGTTGATATGAATGGAAAATAGTTTAAATACATATTTAAGAGGAAACTTGTTCTTCAGGCCAAATATGCAATTATATGATAATAGTGATTAATTAATTAATTACAAATTAGTTGTAGTTAACAAAATTAATTAATATTTAATTATTGTATAATTTTCGAAATTATACTAAATAATTTAATTAAATTTCGAAATTTAATTAAATAATTAATTAATTGAAATTTTCGAAATTATGATTAATTAAATATTTATTTTCGAAAATTTTGGATTTAATTAATTGATAGAATTAATTAAATATCTTTATTTGAGTGGGAGAAAATAATTTGATAAGTTCAAATTGGATTTGAATTTAAAAGATTGATATTTATTCAAATAATTAATTATATTTGATAATTAATTAAAAAGATAATTAATTTGAATTCAAATTTGAATTAGCTATCAGGTTGTTAGATCTTATCTGACAAAGAAATTTGAATAAATAATTAAATAAAATTTGAAAAACTAATATCTCTAGAAATTAAGAAGCTACACGTTCACACACAGTCCAGGATTGTGTGTGGCGTGTAAGGGCTGGCATTTTCAGGGATGGGGTTTTCAATTTTATTTTTTTAATTAATTAATTAATGGATAATTCAAAAAATTGGTTTTTTTGGATTTTTTCATTAATGGAATAATTAATTAATTAAAAATTAAATTGTAAAATGGTTACAGATTTAATTTTTAAATTTTAAATTTTTTCTGTTAAGTATGACTGATCAAAAAATCATTAAGATAAGAAAAGAGAAGAGAGTAAGACTACTCTGAACAATTCGCTCTGTGAAAAATAGAACGATAGTTTTCTCTCTCCCTGAAAATAAAGAACCAATTCTCAGGCCTATTCTCTTGATCTCATGAGTTGAGTACATCAAGAAGAATCACAAATAAACTATCCTTCATTCTCTAAGTGCCCACACATTTCTTGAGGTGTAGAGAACGCTTTGGAAGATCTTGGTGTGAGTACGTGGAGCGGCTTGGATAGGAAGATCGTTCTAAATACGAAAAGATAGCAAGAACACTTGATAGGCTTCAAGAGGTATGATTTCTATTAGTATCTTGTTTATGATTAATGTATGTATATTAATGGATCCGCATATTTAAAGGTAGTTTAAATATGTTACAAAATTTTTGTTGTACACTGGGCCAACCACACCACCTTTCCGCTGCGTATTAGGAAACTCGTTCCTAACAATTGGTATCAGAGTGGTCATTAATCTCTACATACATTAATTACTGTGTGGGCATAATATGCATTCTTATGTTATTGTAATATATGTGACTGGATGGATGTATGTATGATGATAGTTTATTCTTAAGGGTCGTTAATTATATGGTGTTTTGGGTTTAGGAAATGTTCTTAAAATTCTAGATGAAAAATGTAAGCCATTTTGGGGCATAGGAATTTTTGTAATTTTAATTTTCTGTGTTAAAATTATTTGAAAAATTCTGTAAGGCCCGAGCCCCGGGTTCCGAGCCCCGAAGCCCGAGCCTCGCCCAGCCCCCCTGCTGCGTGCCCAGCCCCTGCAACATGCCCAGCCGCTGCTGCAGCTGCCCAGGCCCCCCTGCCGTGCGCCCCTGCCCAGGCGCTCCTGCCATGCGCCCCTACCCAGGCGCCCCTGCCGTGCGCCCCTGCCCAGGCGCCTTTGCGCCATGCCCCTGCGCACCTGCCCAGCAGCCTCGCCCAGCCCAGCCTGCGCGCCTGATGCTGCCGCACCCCAGCAGCTTGTGCACCCCATGCCGAGCCACCATGTGCAGCCGCCCCTAGGGTTTCTAAACCCTAGGGCTTGCATCCAAAAATTGTCCATTTAAATTATGGGCTTAATTAAGTTATCCCATAATTAAAAATTGTTTTATTTTGAATTAATTGTATGAGCCCAAATTCAAATCTGGGCCTAATAACTTATTGGGCATCAAACCCAAGTTAATTATTCTTAAAATTTGTTTAAGATAATTAAAAGTTATTTTAATTCAAAATTAAATGGATAAGTGGCTTAATGGATCAAAACTACGTGTGAAGGCCCTGAGTAATAGATAGAGATCTATTTAGGTCTTATTTAGTTTCTTACATTTTTGTGTATATTTTTGCAAGTGTTGTAATTTTTCTAGAAATACCCAAGACACCCGGCCCGCATTTATTTATTTATTTAGCTAGTATTTATTTATTTAAATGTTTGAATGTGATTAAATTGTTTAATACTTTATCATGCATTTTTTGACATGCCATACATATAACCCACACAGTATTTAAAATTGTGCATGCATCTCATATGAGTAGAAACATGCCTTAGGATTGTCCTATGTGATTATATGCTGGTCCATATAATAATAAATCTAGTTTTTAACTAGTTCAAGAGCGGAAACAGATTTTAAAAGCGGTTTAATTTCTAGTATTTAATAAAATTGTTTTATTAAATTATAAATGATATTCTTAGTAATTATAGCAAAATAAAATTGAACTAATTAGGGCATAGTTCTATAATTTTAATTTTGCTTAATTTGATTAGTAATTATTAGAATATCATTTGGTAAAAATAGATCACTTTATTTTTACAACCAATTAAAAAGCATAGGATGTTTTGAGAAAACACATGTTCTAAAATAGTGAGTGGGAGAGGGAGTTATGACAATAAATCCCATGGTCTCCATTATTAGTTAGCATCGAGGTAACATGGAGAGGGCCTCGCGGCACTATTGCTTGTGTCCCCCTAAGGAAGGCTTCCGACTGTGTTATTCTTAAGGCAAACTTCTTTTTCAAGAATAAGATTTAATGATGTATTTCAAGTTTGACTGACCCTAAGGCACACTCTTGAGTTAAGTCATTGATCTAAAATAATGGGTTACACTCACAAGGTACATTAGGCTTTCTAGCGGACTAGTGTATTCTTGACCAAACAAGCGGTTGTTTATAAGTCAAAAGAGAAATATTGATTTAAGTTTTAACTTATAAATTTGAGAGCTTGTCTCAAAATTAATTTGGAATTAGTCTGACCTGCCCTAAGGCTGGTCCATTAATGTTCAAATTAATTAATCGTGGAATAAGTAATTATTTTTTATGTGTTTTTTGTTGCATTCATGCATCACGTTTACTATTTCGAAAATAACTGATATTTATTATATGCATAGATTCATTTTGTTTATTTATTTATTTTCAGCAATTATGTCTAGCTCAAATCCTATATCTTCTTTACTTGCTAATGAAAAGTTGACTGGTGAAAACTACATGAAATGGAAATCAAACTTGAACATTGCATTAATATGTGAGAAGCCTAAAAAGTCATCCAAAAGCAAAGAGAACAAGAACTCTAAAACCTCCAAAAGGAAGACCCCAAAAGGGACTTGCTTTAATTGTGGAGAAAATGGTCACTGGATAAGAAACTGTTCAAAGTATCTCGCTTACCTCAAAGAGAATAATACAAGAAAATTTGATTTACTTGTGTTAGAAGCTTGTTTAGTGGAAGATAATTCCTCAACCTGGATAGTAGATTCAGGAGCCACTAACCATGTCTGCTTTTCTCTTTCGATTCTTAGTTCAACGAGGAAGCTTGCTGATGGAGAGGTGACTATGAGGGTAGGCAGTGGTCAGATTATCTCTGTAGCAGCAGTTGGAACAGCCCGTTTGGAATTTGATAATAATAAATTTCTTGTTTTAGAAAATGTTTATTATATTCCTGGATTTTCTATAAACTTAATTTCTGTTTCTATGTTGCATGAACAAAATTTTAAAATATCTTTTAATAATAATTCGATTGTTATTTCAAGATATGGTTTTAAGATATGTTCTGCAAAATCTATCGATGGGCTTTATAAACTGCAAGCTAAAGAGAAATCTGTTAATAATTCAGAATTATTTAAAACAGCCAATCCAAGATCTATTAAACGACAAAAGACTGATTCCGATAGTGATACATATCTATGGCACTTGAGATTGGGCCATATTGGTCTAGACAGAATAAATAGGCTTGTAAAGGATGGTCCTTTAAGAGAACTATCTATTGGATCTCTCCCTGTTTGTGAATCCTGTCTAGAAGGCAAAATGACAAGAGACCTTTCTCTGCCAAAGGTTCAAGAGCCACAGAACCACTTCAGCTAGTACATACGGATGTTTGCGGTCCACTTAATGTACAAGCAAGAGGAGGTTATGAATACTTCGTCACCTTTATTGACGATTATTCAAGATATGGTTACCTATATTTAATGCAAAGAAAATATGAAACTTTTGGAAAGTTCAAAGAATTTCGAGCAGAAGCTGAAAAGCAATTAGGTAAGTCACTAAAAGCTCTTCGATCTAATCGAGGAGGAGAGTACTTGGATTTTGAATTCAAAGACCATCTGTGTGAGCATGGCATTCAATCCCAACTCACAGCACCTGGCACGCCACAGCAAAATGGTGTTTCGGAAAGACGGAACAGAACGTTATTAGATATGGTTAGATCAATGATGAGTTTCTCATCATTACCACTGTCATTCTGGGGCTATGCAATTCAATGTGCACTATACATATTAAATGTTGTTCCATCTAAGTCTGTCCAAAAGACACCCAAAGAATTATGGAATGGTTGTAAACCTAGTTTACACCATTTTCTAATTTAGGGGTGTCCTGCACACGTGCTTAAAGGAAAGACCGGGAAGTTGGAATCACGCTCTGAAGTGTGCATGTTTGTAGGTTATTCCAAAGAGACCAGAGGTGGAATTTTCTATAGTCCAAAAGAAAACAAAACATTTGTATCGACAAATGCAATTTTTCTTGAATATGACTACGTAAATAACCACAAACCTCGCAATAAAGTTGTTCTAGAGGAGATGGTCTCAAATGAAGTTGAAAAGTCACCAGCCACAACCAATGAAAAACGGCAAGAGGAAACTGCTAATTCTAGTCAGAATAGTAATGAACCTCATCGTAGTGGGAGGGTTAACAAGCAACCCACACGCTATGAATGCGAAGTTCAAATGCTTGTGTCTAACACAAACAAAGGCGATCCATTGACATTTAGAGATGCAATGAATGATTCTGACAAGGACAAATGGCAAGATGCCATGAACCAAGAAATGGAATCGATGTATTCCAATTCTGTCTGGGTTCTTGAAGATCCACCTGAGAATATCAAACCCATTGGTTGCAAGTGGATATTCAAGAAGAAAAGAGGAGCGGATGGGAAAGTAGAGACTTTCAAAGCAAGGCTTGTAGCGAAAGGTTACACACAGAAAGAAGGGGTTGACTATGAAGAAACCTTTTCTCCTGTAGCCATGCTAAAATCCATTCGTATACTCTTATCCATAGCTGCTTGCATGGATTATGAGATTTGGCAAATGGATGTCAAAACAGCTTTTCTGAATGGCTACCTTGACGAAACCATTTACATGTCTCAACCAGAAGGGTTCGAGTTAAAAGGTCAAGAGCAAAAAGTTTGCAAGCTTCTTAGATCCATTTATGGACTCAAACAAGCTTCTAGATCTTGGAATCTTAGATTTGATGACACAATTAAAACGTTTGGTTTTGAACAAAACGTTGACGAACCTTGTGTCTATAAACAAATCAAAGATGGTGTAGTAGTATTCCTCGTTCTTTATGTTGATGATATATTACTGATTGGAAATGACGTAACAACATTATCAAAAGTAAAGAACTGGTTAGCTGAACAATTCCAAATGAAAGATTTGGGAGAAGCCAAGTATGTTCTGGGCATTAAGATTCTTAGAGATAGACAGAACAAAACTTTGGCATTGTCTCAAGCAACTTATATTGATAAGGTGCTAGAACGCTTTAATATGCAAAACTCCAAAAAGGGTGATATGCCAACTCGTTCTGGAGTATTCCTTTCCAAAGAGCAGTGTCCCAAAACACCTCAGGAAGAGGAAGACATGAGACAATATCCCTATGCCTCAGCAGTAGGCAGTCTAATGTACGCCATGTTGTGTACAAGACCTGACATTTGTTATGCAGTAGGGATAGTCAGCCGTTATCAATCCAATCCTGGATTGAGTCATTGGACTGCAGTAAAGAATATTCTCAAGTATCTTAGAAATACTAGAGATTATATGCTTGTTTATTCAGGTGGAGACCTGAACCCCACTGGTTACACTGATTCTGATTTTCAATCAGACAGAGATAGTCGGAAATCGACTTCTGGATCAGTGTTTACTCTTGGAGGAGGAGCGGTAGTCTGGCGAAGTATTAAACAAACCAGCATTGCAGACTCCACCATGGAAGCCGAGTATATAGCGGCTTGTGAAGCAGCTAAGGAGGCTGTGTGGCTCAAAAAGTTCTATTCCGATCTGGAATTTGTACCAGATGTGGATAAGCCACTAGTCTTATACTGTGACAACAGTGGGGCAGTAGCTAACTCAAAGGAACCACGGAGTCACAAGAGGGGAAAGCACATCGAGAGGAAGTATCACTTGCTAAGAGAGATAGTTCATCGAGGAGATGTTGCAGTTATGAAGATAGCTTCAGAGCATAATCTTGCAGATCCTTTCACAAAGACTTTATCCATAAAATCTTTTAAGGAGCATGTAAGAAATATGGGAATGAGAGAGATGCATCATTTGCTTTAGGGCAAGTGGGAGATTGTTGGAAATGTGCCCTGAAATCATATGTAATAGACATTGTTTTTTATGAAATAAATAAATGAATTGAATTTGTTATGCATATATTTTATGGACTATATTATTCTATGATAATATTATGTAAATATCAGGAAAATTCCTAAGTTCATATATGTAATCTCAAACACGTATTAGTACGAGAGGATTGTGTTTGAGATAAATGAACTTGAATAGTTCGCAGTAAAATAAAGTTATTGAATCTTTAGATTAATTACTGCAAGTACGGTCCACTAGTATTATGAATACATGTGATCTAGATCCGGATCACTAGTGTGGTAGGACACTTTAGTGGAGGTGCTTTATATATTGAGAATATATAGAACTGGACCAGATATGTTTATTAATACTTAGTTAAATACCGTTTCGAAGTATTAATTAAATGTATCAACTGATGATCATATACAAATTGATCTTAATCCTGAAGTTACTATGAACTCCTGTTTATATTATATGAGTTCTTTGATTCACTTGTTAGGGTCTGTCAGAATGATCAGGCTAAAAACTTTTGTTTTGGGAACTCATTAATATAGATGGCTGGGGACATAGTATACAGATATGGAATCTATACCTTCTCGCAAGAGATTGAATGATGGTTCTCTTAAGGGTTGACTTTTGGGACTGAAAGGTTATTGAGCTCAAATTCATAATTTAGTTATGAATTAACCTTCACTAGTAGAGTCAATGGTACTTAAGGAAACAAGAGATAATTAAAAGGGTAAAACAGTAATTTTATTCCCGATTAATTATGAACCATTATTAGAGGGTCAAGTTGTATGCAATGATTAAATCAATGGGCGCTTTATGATTATAAAGTACTCAGTAAATGAAATGTCTATAATTACAAGAGTGCAGTCTCATATTTATAGTGGAATAATCATGAGATTAATAAATTAAGATTATTTAACTAAAGAGTTTAATTAATAATCTCAAATTTATTGGAGCTTGGAATTATAGGTCCATAGGTCCCCATAGCGGCTCTATCAACACTGTTCAAGGTAAGAGTTGATATGAAGGGAAAATAGTTTAAATACATATTTAAGAAGAAACTTGTTTTTCAGGCCAAATATGCAATTATATGATAATAGTGATTAATTAATTAATTACAAATTAGTTGTAGTTAACAAAATTAATTAATATTTAATTATTGTATAATTTTCGAAATTATACTAAATAATTTAATTAAATTTCGAAATTTAATTAAATAATTAATTAATTGAAATTTTCGAAATTATGATTAATTAAATATTTATTTTCGAAAATTTTGGATTTAATTAATTGGTAGAATTAATTAAATATCTTTATTTGAGTGGGAGAAAATAATCTGATAAGTTCAAATTGGATTTGAATTTAAAAGATTGATATTTTTCAAATAATTAATTATATTTGATAATTAATTAAAAAGATAATTAATTTGAATTCAAATTTGAATTAGCTATCAGGTTGTTCACACACAGTCCAGGATTGTGTGTGGCGTGTAAGGGCTGGCATTTTCAGGGATGAGATTTTCAATTTTATTTGTTTAATTAATTAATTAATAGATAATTCAAAAAATTGGTTGTTTTGGATTTTTTCATTAATGGAATAATTAATTAATTAAAAATTAAATTGTAAAATGGTTACAGATTTAATTTTTAAATTTTAAATTTTTTCTGTTAAGTATGACTGATCAGAAAATCATTAAGATAAGAAAAGAGAAGAGAGTAAGACTACTCTGAACAATTCGCTCTGTGAAAAATAGAACGATAGTTTTCTCTCTCCCTGAAAATAAAGAACCAATTCTCAGGCCTATTCTCTTGATCTCATGAGTTGAGTACATCAAGAAGAATCACAAATAAACTATCCTTCATTCTCTAAGTGCCCACACATTTCTTGAGGTGTAGAGAACGCTTTGGAAGATCTTGGTGTGAGTATGTGGAGCGGCTTGGATAGGAAGATCGTTCTAAATACGAAAAGATAGCAAGGACACTTGATAGGCTTCAAGAGATATGATTTCTATTAGTATCTTGTTTATGATTAATGTATGTATATTAATGGATCCGCATATTTAAAGGTAGATTAAATATGTTACAAAAATTTTGTTGTACACTGGGCCAACCACACCACCTTTCCGTTGCGTATTAGGAAACTCGTTCCTAACATCTTCAACTACACTGTAGTTTTTTAAAGCAGCCTCCAAATGCATTGTAATGCCCCAAATTTCCTAATAAGGTTTAGGACCTTGATTAGGAGGCCGGGAGGGCCATAATTGATTTATTATGATATTTAATGATTATATGCATGTTTATGTGGATTATATTACTATATGATGGTGAATGCATGCATATGGGTTCATATTTTAATTACAAGGGCATTTTGGTAATTTGGCCCGTTGAGGGCGTGATTGTAAATTTTCTTGCATATGGGTGAATTATAAATAATACCACATTATATGTGGATTGGTTCGAGCCATTCGGCATGAGACGATCATGGAATGCAATTTTTCGGTCTAGTCATAACGGGATTAAGTTCGGGGCTCGGAGTGAGTCTCGGGGTAATTTGATGATTAGAACATTGCCAGGAATTAAAGGGTAACGGGATGTGAATTATTGAGATTTGAGAATATTGAGAATAGTGGGAATTGGAGGGTGTTAATTATAATTAACGAGATAGGTGGGAAATGATGATTTTACCCTTGGGAGTGTTTAGAAGCCTTTATTTGACCTAGGGGCAAAATAGTCTTTTCACCCCTAAGATATATATCAGCCCTTTGAGTTTAGAAGGCTGTGGAATTGTTAAAAAACAAAGCATCATCAACCTTCTCTCTCTCCCTCACCCGTGCACCATTTTCCTTCTTTCTCTCTTTGGAATTTTGAAGCCAATTTGAAGGAATAAGCTAGGAAATCAAGGTTTGAGCTTAGGAACTTGATTAAGCCATTGAAGGGGATTCAAAATCAAGCTTGAGGTAAGGAAACTCAGCCATGAAGTCTTGTTATACCCTGTTTTCTTTTAAGTTTCAGTTTGTGATTTCTTGGTGGTTAGTTGGAATTAATGGAAGTTTGGTTGGTGTTTAACTTGGGTTTTGATGAGGGTGAGTTATAGATGAAGTTTAGTGGTTGAATTGGGTGTTAGGTTGATGCTTGGGATTGGTTTGAAGGGTTGGTTTTGAGGAGAAACGCAGGGGAAGAAATATGGTTTCTTGCTGTTTTGCGTAATGAGTTGCAGCATGGCTATGGTGAGCCACGACCCATGTTGCTTGGCAGAGAAGGGCTGCCTCTGTCTGAGGGGCGAGCCGCGGCGCGGCTAGGGAGGGCTGCAGCCCATAGGGAATTTTTGGCTAGAAATGAGTTTTTAGCTTGGGGATTCAAGCCTTAGGCCTCGAGGTCGATCCTATTACCCAGTTTAGTAGTGTTTGATGTCTCGGAGGCTAGGTTTTGGTTTGGGAACCTTTGTTTTCATTTTCATTGATGAATCCTATATCTTGGTTATGACTAGGTGACCGCTAAAGGACTAAAAGTTTATCGTTCTCAAGGGTCGTTCTTTTAATCATTCTAGCTCGAATCTGAGGTAAGAAAACTGCACCCCATATGTGACATGCATGGTTATGTTTGATGCATGCTGGATGTTTAAATGTAAACATTGATAGCATAATGAATGCTTGGCAGTTTTGCTCATTTGCATATGATTATTATTGAGGCATGCCGGATGGTTAAGTGTGATGCATGTGATGCACGAGAAACATGTGATTAGGGCATGCCATGAATGATGAATATGGGATTGGTCAGAGCTTGAGTCTCTGTGTTTGTGCATGATCATTATTATGCTCGCAATTGTTAAGTAAGCATGTTGAATGCCCATCTTTGGATGTGGGACATATGATATGTGTTTGGTAGCAATGCTTACTTGTGCATGGTACTGACTCATTAGTCAGATTTGGCAAAGGTGTTAGTATCAACTGTGAAGCTGTGACTCATTAGTCAGGTTCGGCAGTGGTACTGGGCACTGGTCACATTGCGTTGACTCATTAGTCAGGACGGCCTTAGCGTGTTCCACGCAAGCCAACAAAGATTAGATCTAATCGACATCTGTATTGGATGACTCAAATGAGCATTAATGCCGGACCGACCTCAAGTTCGATGAATATTAAAAAGCGCTTGTCTAGCAAAAGGCTAGTCATTTAGAGCCAGGGCCAGCGAGCCCCGTGACTGTTATGTCTCATGGCTATGGGCACCGGCCCCACAGTGACGTGCCTGTCAGTCACTCAGTATGGTTTAACAGGACCTCAAAGTGATATTCACTCATCTGATCAGAGCTATGAGCTCTGTATGATCATTTTGATCATCATATGCATGGCTTTGGGTGCTGAGCCCCGTAGTGACTTGCTCATTGGTCACTCAGCATGGTTTACCAGAACCTCAAGTGTTGAAACACTTATCTGATTAGGATTGACTTGATAGTCCTCCAATCAGAAGGGCATGATTTGTTATCCTGGATACCCCAGCATTTGTTTGAATTCATTTGCATGCTTGATAAAAGCTATGTTTGCAAGGCATGCCAGATATGATTTGAAATCATGATATGACTGTTTATGAGCATATGAGTTTTCTTGCTGGGCTTCGGCTCACGGGTGCTTTGTGGTGCAGGTAAAGGCAAAAGGAAGCTGGACCATCCTTGAGTTGGAGAGCTTAGGTGATGACGTGTACATATGCAGCTGCTCGACCAATACTTGGGCGAGGTTTGAAATTGGAACTAGGGTTAAACCCTGTTTTTCCGCTTAGAACGGCCTGTTGTAAATATTTTCTTGTAATAGACTCTGAAATTATATTTTTGGGATCCCAATGTATATAGTAGACGTTCTAATGAAACGTTATATCTTAACCAAAATTTTAATCCCTAAACCGGTAATCATACTTAGTTACACGTTTATGGCCAAACGACTCGATTAGCGAGTTTAGCACTGTTTGCAATGTGCATTGTAGCGGTCCCTGGAGTTGGGGCATTACAATTTTGGTATCAGAGCATGCCAAGGTTTATGTGTTCCTGAAGACAAGCTGGGCATGTACACTCATCACTGAAGATAGCTTCACTCAAGGAATGGTAACTATTTCTGTAGTTATGTGCTTAGCTGCTTAAATAGATCATAAATGCTTTACCTGCACATTGCATTAGGGAGCATGAGATTCTGATAGAGCTTGACTCTTGACTATATGATTATATGCTCTGTGAATATATCTATGAATATGATCATTTGATTACCTGCTCCATGATTACATAATTGTGATATTGCATGCTGGAGTTGAGGCATTGTGTGAATGTTGGAAGAGCAGGGACTTTGGTTGATGTATGAATGCCATGGGAATGTTTATAGCACTGCAATTATTTGTGAATGTGGTGTGGTAAGATTGATCCCGTGGGGGAAAACTCATGATATGCTCATCGTGTCTAATGGGTCAAGTTATTGACTGCAGAGCAGGTTTATAGCCAAGGCAGATAATGAGGCCTGGTGGTGGTTATACAGAGGCTGGGAATTACAGCCAGGGTATCAGTTCTTCAGCTGCTCCTATGAATTTTCAGCAGATAGTCACAGATTTGCAATCAAGATTGCAGAGGCATGAGGAAGAGATCAGGTGTCTGAGGCGACAGCAGAATCTGTTGGGGAGCACCTCTTCCTATGTTGTGCCAGGAGTGGCACCAGGTTTGGCTCAGCCTAGGGTTGAGAGCAGATGGGAATTTCTTTGTGGAAGATTCCAGGAGTATTACCCTCCAGTCTTCGAGGGAGGCCTAGATCCATTCGGAGCTAAGCAATGGATGGGCATGATCTGTTCCATTCTTGACAGTATGGGGCTGGTAGGTCACGATAGGGTGATATGTGCAACATATGTACTGCGGGATGATGCCCAGATGTGGTGGGAAGTGATATCCCAGACACGGGACACAGTTGTGATGGATTGGAAAGAATTTAGGTAGCTGTTTAATGAAAAGTATTACTGTGATGTAGCTAAGACTGCCAAGATGAATGAGTTTCTGAATCTTGCTCAGGGAAAGGCATCAGTATCCGAGTATGTTAATAAATTTAATGGGTTGGCCCAGTTTGCTTTAGACATGGTACCCACAGATGTGGCTTGGAAAGAAAGGTTTGTTCAAGGATTGAATCTTGGAATAGCTCAGGGCATTAGAGTTGCCCCAGTGCATGAAGTCCCTACCTATGCTCAGGTGGTAAAGAAGGCTCTTGCTGTTGAAAGCACCAGAGATGAGAAGAAGAGTTCCACGGAGCATGGAGCTCAGATAGTGGTATCTCCATTTATTGGAGCAAGCAAGAAGAAAAGCTGGAAGCCTTACCCAGAATGCGCTCGGTGCAAGAGGCATCATTTGGGAGAATGCCGAGCAAGGTCATGTTTTGCTTGTGGCATGGTTGGGCATCTCAAAAAGGGTTGCCCAAGGCTAAGAGAGCTTGAGCAAAAGAGGATAGACAGCTCGATTCCAACTCGGGTGTTTATTCCAGAGCAGTCAGAATCTGAGACTGAGACTAGCTCTTCAGGAGTGGCAGGTTAGTTTTCTAGTTCTGATTTCTGAGTTATGTTGATTGGTTTTGGTGCCATGCTGTCCTTTTGTTTGTTGCATATGTAGAAGCGTAAAGTTGATATGTTGATCACATGGTTATGTGGTGATGGGAGCGCAGTATGGAATTGACAACTTAAGAGGTAAGTTGGGTTATGGAAGGACCCCTCAGTGGTTTGAGTAAAGCTGGTTATGACTGGCTTGGGTTTGATCTGAGAATGGAAAGCCTTGAGGCAGTTGGCGTTGAGCATATCTTTGGTATGCTAATGATATATGTATTGAGAGCTAGAGTTTTATGGCAGAGAGATGCATAAAACTCTTAGCTAGTGTTGTGGATACCACTTAGATTGTGCCAGTGGGATCAGGACAGGACTAGTTTATGAGTTCCTGGATGATTTCCAGGGGATCAGCCAGGGTTTCTTTTATATGAAGAGATAGAGTTGAATTGAGAGCATTGTATTGAATGGCTTAGTAGATTTGTAAGAATTCGAGGCTTAGATATTGAGTGAAATGGAATTCTCAAAGGTTAATCTTTGATCTGGTTAGTATCTGTTAGGAATCAGGGGAAAAGAAATATGCAAAAGGTTGTGTTTATATCAGATGAGAGCACTAGGAAGTGCTGGATTATATTGTAAGGATTTGATTAATATCAAATTGTTTTGATGAATAAGATGAGCAGAGCATTCAAGGGATTATTTGAATGGGGCTTGTGATCGTTTTGGATGGTGGTATTGTGGTATATTCTCTGTGGACATTTGCTAAGGCCGAGGGACACCTTAGAAGGCAGGAGTGTCCTTGGACGGGCATGGTATTATATGTGTTTTGTGGAAAGAGTTCTGAGTTTCTTTTTATAGATCAGAATCAATTGACAGGTTGTTATGACACCTCAGTGATACAGAGAAAAGATTTCTCATGCAACATGTTGGTTAAAGAATTTGACCAGAACTACAGTAGAGTTTCTGGTGGGCCAGATGGCCAGTTCTATGCTTGAGATTACTATCTCAGAGAAGGTCAAAAGGAAAGATTGAGTGGAAGTCTTAGCTGGATTAGCTAAGGGTGTTTCAGTGTCAGATATGAATTTATTGAGATATAAGGATCAGATTTGGGGGTCTGATGGACACTGGGATTAAATGGGAGATTCTGGATGAATCTCATGTTACTTTCTTTTTCTCTTCATTCAGGCATCGTGTCCGTGTACTAGAGTATGAAAGATTTATGGTGATGGCATGAGATGGAGAGGGGCATAATGAAATGCGTGATAAAGTTCTCTATCTGTTAGCAGATCCAGACAAGGTATCAGGAATCAGTGAGGTCATTGCAGCCTTTGAGTGTTTCATAATGGAAATAAGAAAGCATCGCGATGAGTTTCATGGTGGGGCTGCCCAGGAAAGTGGGTCAACATGGTTTGATTTGGGCCACTGTGGACCAGTGTTGTGAGTAAGTGTATTTTTGTTTGTAAAATAAGTGGTACAGTGGACCAGTATTTAGATCTCTATGTGAAAGAGATAGTGTGCCTTCTTGAGAATTCAAGGTCTATCTTATCGAATGAAGACTCTAATGTTACTTCCAGGTTATGGAAGGATAAGGGAAGACGATGAATGAATAGATGGAATTCAGTATGGTTCATTGTTCACAGGCTGATCTTAATCAGAGGAAGGATTGTCCAGCGTTGAAAAAAAAAGGTACCTTGTGAGATAAGGTATGGTAGAACATGTTCGTCACCCGTTCATTGGAAGTAAGATGGGTGAGATGTTATATCTGGATCGTGAGATGGTTCAGGGGACCATTGAGATTATTAGAGGTTGGAGCTTGAATGCTCACTTCTCAGAGTGAATGGAAAAGTGTTACTGAATTGAAAAGCAGGGACATAGAGTTCTAGGTAGGAAGTTGTGTCTTCCTAAGTGAATCACCATGGAAATGGGTGATGTGTAAAGGCAAGTTGAGCCTAAAGTGGTATGACAGTTGAGTCCTGGATAGGACCGGTCAGATTGTAACATAAAGAATAAGGTTCTGAGGAACAAAGTATGCCTTGAGTTAAGGTATGTTGCAGAAACAGTGAGGTCGAGAGAACGACCTGGGAAACTGGGATCAGTTGTGCGGAATTCATATTCCGGGCGGTTCAGATAAATTTCGAGGACGAAATTTCTGTAAAGAGGGGATAGTTGTAATGCCCCAAATTTCCTAATAATGTTTAGGACCTTGATTAGGAGGCCGAGATGGCTATAATTGATTTATTATGATATTTAATGATTATATGCATGTTTATGTGGATTATATTACTATATGATGGTGAATGCATGCATATGGGTTCATATTTTAATTACAAGGGCATTTTGGTAATTTGGCCCGTTGAGGGCATGATTGTAAATTTTCTTGCATATGGGTGAATTATAAATAATGCCACATTATATGTGGATTGGTTCGAGCCATTCAGCATGAGACAATCATGGAATGCAAGTTTTCGGTCTAGTCATAACGGGATTAAGTTCGGGGCTCGGAGTGAGTCTCGGGGTAATTTGATGATTAGAACATTGCCAGGAATTAAAGGGTAACGGGATGTGAATTATTGGTATTTGAGAATATTGAGAATAGTGAGAATTGGAGGGTGTTAATTATAATTAACGAGATAGGCGGGAAATGACGATTTTACCCTTGGGAGTGTTTAGAAGCCTTTATTTGACCTAGGGGAAAAATAGTCTTTTCACCCCTAAGATATATATCAGCCCTTTGAGTTTAGAAGGCTGTGGAATTGTTAAAAAACAAAGCATCATCAACCTTCTCTCTCTCCCTCACCCGTGCACCATTTTCCTTCTTTCTCTCTTTGGAATTTTGAAGCCAATTTGAAGGAATAAGCTAGGAAATCAAGGTTTGAGCTTAGGAACTTGATTAAGCCATTGAAGGGGATTCAAAATCAAGCTTGAGGTAAGGAAACTCAGCCATGAAGTCTTGTTATACCCTGTTTTCTTTTAAGTTTCAGTTTGTGATTTCTTGGTGGTTAGTTGGAATTAATGGAAGTCTGGTTGGTGTTTAACTTGGGTTTTGATGAGGGTGAGTTGTAGATGAAGTTTAGTGGTTGAATTGGGTGTTAGGTTGATGCTTGGGATTGGTTTGAAGGGCTGGTTTTGAGGAGAAACGCAGGGGAAGAAATATGGTTTCTTGCTGTTTTGCGTAATGAGCCGCGGCATGGCTATGGTGAGCCACGACCCATGTTGCTTGGCAGAGAAGGGCTGCCTCTGTCTGAGGGGCGAGCCGCGGCGCGGCTAGGGAGGGCCGCAGCCCATAGGGCATTTTTGGCTAGAAATGAGTTTTTAGCTTGGGGATTCAAGCCTTAGGCCTCGGGGTCGATCCTATTACCCAATTTAGTAGTGTTGATGTCTCGGAGGCTAGGTTTTGGTTTGAGAACCTTTGTTTTCATTTTCATTGATGAATCCTATATCTTGGTTATGACTAGGTGACCGCTAAAGGACTAAAAGTTTATCGTTCTCAAGGGTCGTTCTTTTAATCATTCTAGCTCGAATCTGAGGTAAGAAAACTGCACCCCATATGTGACATGCATGGTTATGTTTGATGCATGCTGGATGTTTAAATGTAAACATTGATAGCATAATGAATGCTTGGCAGTTTTGCCCATTTGCATATGATTATTATTGAGGCATGCCAGATGGTTAAGTGTGATGCATGTGATGCACGAGAAACATGTGATTAGGGCATGCCATGTATGATGAATATGGGATTGGTCAGAGCTTGAGTCTCTGTGTTTGTGCATGATCATTATTATGCTCGCAATTGTTAAGTAAGCATGTTGAATGCCCATCTTTGGATGTGTGACATATGATATATGTTTGGTAGCAATGCTTACTTGTGCATGGTACTGACTCATTAGTCAGATTTGGCAAAGGTGTTAGTATCAACTGTGAAGCTGTGACTCATTAGTCAGGTTCGGCAGTGGTACTGGGCACTGGTCACATTGCGTTGACTCATTAGTCAGGACGGCCTTAGCGTGTTCCACGCAAGCCAACAAAGATTAAATCTAATCGACATCTGCATTTGATGACTCAAATGAGAGCATTAATGCCGGACCGACCTCAAGTTCGATGAATATTAAAAAGCGCTTGTCTAGCCAAAGGCTAGTCATTTAGAGCCAGGGCCAGCGAGTCCCGTGACTGTTATGTCACATGGCTATGGGCACCAGCCCCGCAGTGACATGCCTGTCAGTCACTCAGTATGGTTTAACAGGACCTCAAAGTGATATTCACTCATCTGATCAGAGCTATGAGCTCTGTATGATCATTTTGATCATCATATGCATGGCTTTGGGTGCTGAGCCCCGTAGTGACTTGCTCATTGGTCACTCAGCATGGTTTACCAGAACCTCAAGTGTTGAAACACTTATCTGATTAGGATTGACTTGATAGTCCTCCAATCAGAAGGGCAGGATCTCTTATCCTGGATACCCCAGCATTTGTTTGAATTCATTTGCATACTTGATAAAAGCTATGTTTGCAAGGCATGCCAGATATGATTTGAAATCATGATATGACTATTTATGAGCATATGAGTTTTCTTGCTGGGCTTCGGCTCACGGGTGCTTTGTGGTGCAGGTAAAGGCAAAAGGAAGCTGGACCATCCTTGAGTTGGAGAGCTTAGGTGATGACGTGTACATATGCAGCTGCTCGACCAATACTTGGGCGAGGTTTGAAATTGGAACTAGGGTTAAACCCTGTTTTGCCGCTTAGAACGGCCTGTTGTAAATATTTTCTTGTAATAGACTCTGAAATTATATTTTTGGGATCTCAATGTATATAGTAGACGTTCTAATGAAACGTTATATCTTAACCAAAATTTTAATCCCTAAACCGGTAATCATACTTAGTTACACGTTTATGGCCAAACGACTCAATTAGCGAGTTTAGCACTGTTTGCAATGTGCATTGTAGCGGTCCCTGGAGTTGGGGCGCTACATGCATTATCTTCACTGTTTCTTCATCATTAAAGTACTTATTGATTAAGCGGTCACTAGTCAAGTGTTTCTTCAAATCAGTCTCAGATGGCCCGGAACTGAAGTTCAACCATGTAACCAAAGCAAACTCGCCTCTACCAAATCTACAGGGTCTAGATCCCAAATGAAAATGCAACTCATCCTCTTTGATGCACTGGATCTTGCGCAACATTAATTGATGTATGAGAGATGCAGAGAAGTCTAATTTCTCAACAATGAAAAATTGTTTGAAAGGGGATTCCTTCACCCTTTCTATCAAACTTGTCCTTGATTGTTTTAAAGTAACCATTAACCCTATATGTGACTCGACCAGGAAAGTGATCTGTCAAGGGAAAAAGAAACTTCGGCATCTGCAAAAAATAAAAATAAAAATAATACAGTTAAACAAGGTCGCGTGAAAACCCCATCAATAAACATACATGAACCATCGAACCACTATATTACCCATCGAACAACCCTAGTGCATGCATCGAACCACCATCGAACCCAACATAAAACTCAATCCATCGAGCATGCATCGAACCACTATCGAACCCAACATAGAACCCAATCCATCGAGCATGCATCGAACCCCCATCGAGCATGCATCTAATTTCTTAGGTTTAAACCTGGAACCCATAATGGGCCACCCCATCGAACCAACATCGAACCCCTAAGGCCTACCCTATCAAACCAACATCGACCACCATCGAACCCAACAAATACCCAACCCATCAAGCATGCATCGAACCCCCATCGAGCATGCATCGAACCCCCATCGAACATACATGAAACCCACAGAATCATAAACCTGGAACCCAAAATGATCTAACCTATCGAACCCAATCGAGCATGCATCAAACCTAAACTTGGAACCCTTAACGACTTAACCTATCGAACCCCTATCGAGCATGCATCGAACCACCATCGAAGCCCCGTCGAACCACCATCGGGCAACCTTACCTGACCCACAAAAATCCCAGACTTCACTCTCAACATACCCACACTAATCCATACCCAAAACAAACTAGATTCAAACCCAAAACCAGACACAAACACACAAACAATCCTAAAATATAACACTACAAACACAAATTCAATGTAATAAAAAATAAGAGCTTACCTTTGTTTTGGGTATGGAGAAACTCGTGGAGATGGAGAAACTCGAACCTAGAGGCCTTGGGTTTTGGATGAGCTCGTGAGGGGGAACAACAGAGACGGACGGACAGCGAGAGGCGAGAGGGAGAATCTTTGAGGCGAGAGGCGAGACGGCGAGAGGGATAGGGGGCTTCGACGGGGGCAGCAACGCGGCTTCGACGGGGTTGGGTTTTGGTTAGTTGGTCGGTCGGGGGGAGATGAAGGGAAGGAACCGAGAGAGTTTGAGAGAGAGAAAGGAGAATCAAAATGGATTGGGGGGAATTGTGACAGGGACATTTTGGGTACTAGCAAAACTTTTGGCATTATTTTGTAATGATAAAAATGCCTAGCATTATTTTGAATTACACCACGCCATTAAGCATAAAAAGTCAAATTTCCCTTTCTATTTTACCAAACACATTTTGATCTTCAACTTCTGAAAAAAAAATCCTTGCCAAACGGGCACTCTCAAAATTATTAGTAGAAGCGAGAAACATTAGACATCGCAGTACAAACAGGATAATATTAAACATTAAAATTGAGGAACTGTATTTCATATACGGTAAATAGTCCAATTTAAAGATATTGTAAACTCTTGTTCAAAATATAAAAAAAAGATGTTTTAAACTCTTTATTGGGTAAATAGAAATATTAATAAACAGATAATCTACACTGCAAGGGTAGTCAATCTCGTTATAATCCTTTCAGTACACTTTTCAATTTGTGTTCATTTGTGATTAATCAAGAAAAAGAAAAAAAAAAAACATTTCATTTGAACAATTAATTTAACGTCTCAATTCTTGCTTTTTAAATCCAATCCATCATTTCTGTGTGAAAATATATCAGGGCAATCAATCAGAGTTATATCAATTTACATGGGTTGATATTAATATCAAGTAATTCAAACATAATGGTATCAATACAAACCCCCCACCCCCCAAACAAGGTCATTCTTATTTGGCGAAACTCAACTGTACACGACACAAATTACGAAAGTGGTAACACAAAACCCTCATTTCATTTGGTGAAAACATTTAAGCAGAGTTACAAATCCCATCAACAACAAATTCTTAGGTATCCATCTTCGGCTCCAACAACGAACAGTCGAGAGAAAGGTATTATACTAATACTGGATAACATGGATATGTTTCTTGTTCCTTGTTCTGCCATGTATAGATTTTGAGGTGTAATTCGATACCTTCCATCCTGTCATATCCAAATATAAACTCTTCATCAGAAACCAAATTATGTTCTCAATCAAACAAAATAAGATAAACAAACATAGCATAATATATTCATATTGTTTACGTACTTCATCTGCAGATTTTGACAAAGAAGAAAGACCAATCTTGTTTCTTGATATCGAAATGATGTCTTGGCCCCACACCGAAAAGCTAGATATACCATCTGTATGACCTCTGAAAATTGTAGGCTGAGATCCATAATCTCTGCACAGAAATTTTACAGAAAAGTGAAGGAGTGTGTTATGCATCCCCAAAAGACCAGCAGTACACACAATGTTGAGTACTTAATAACTAAACCATCAGTATAGAATAGAGAGCAAGTTTTTTGCATTTACCTTCTCAAGTCCCATATTCGTAAAGTCCTATCAAGAGAGCTGGTGACGAGCAAATAGTCCTCTGGTGCAGCTAACTGCACATTTAAAAGGGTTGTTGAATAAATAGTTTAGATAAAAGCAGGACTTCATTTATACAAGTTTTTCTTTAGTTATGTTAGACATACTTTTGTCACATATCCGTCATGAGCTTTCCAAGAGGCAATAACATTTCCACTCCTTGCATCAAATAACCTACAATGACCTGAACTTAGTCCTGTAGCAATCCAAGATGGTGAAGGAGAAGCTCCGTACATTTTCATTTTGTCTGATCCACATGAACATATTGAAGAGACAAGAGAAGGAAATCCAGACTCCACATATTCTCCCCTCCAAAGATGAAGCTTTTGACCACGGGCTACATCTATGAACCTGCAAGGTAAAGTAAATACTTAAAAATTGAAGTGGGTGCAGCATATTTTCTCAATCCGAACCCTCTAGTAACAAAATCTTCTTTCAAAATATTCACTCACCTTAGAGAACCATTTCCTGTGCCAACGATAAGCTTATCATCAAAATCTATTTGATGCATACAAGTATACAGGGAACCATCAAATGCATTAGTCAATAATCCTCCAGACAATGTACTGGAACTCAGCATATTTGCCTGCTCAGGATTGATCGTTGAGGAAGAGGATAAATGACTAGCAAGGTGTGTGGAATCCGATGATTCAGCAAACAAATATATAAGTTTCCCAGTACGGCTATTCCAAACATGTATAGTTCCATCACAGGATGCCACTCTTCCCGTAGATGATAGGATACAAATGTCATTCACAACCTGAAAGATGCAAAAGCCAGTTAGTTTCTTTCAATGTGCCACTAATAAATCCCGAGGAGAATCAAGGTCTGTTGAATGATTTTTACAGATGTATATTATAAAATGTTTACTGTAACTGCAATAAATAGAAGATGCAAACCTCCTCGTGACCATAATAGCTGGACAATGAATTAACTCTTGTCAATTCCCATTTCTGAACTGTTCCTTTAAACCCTGCACCAATTCCAGCAGTAAAGACCATAGATTCATCTCGACAGACAGCTAAAGATCTTATGGCCCCTTGATGTGCTCGAGTAGAGTATATAATAGATGCTCTGATCTTCCATGGATGTTCATCTTTTAGCCCTCCAACACGACCAAGGAAATCAGGCCCATCCCAGCTAGCAGCTGCTTTAGGGAACCAAAACCAGGGTTCAAACTTATCTAAGTTTGAAGATGCTGCGTGCATGCCAATTGGATTCTTTGGAATAACTTCGGAAATCCTTCTTTGAGGCATTGAGTTCTTGGTGCCTCTACTTCCCTGTGACTGTGGAATTGACCACCCAACCCCATTAAGCAACAGCTTAGCAGGATGGTATTCAGAAGCTGAACCCTTGCTGAACACAGGCCTCCTAGATACTATAGATTCAGAACCACTTCTTGTCAATTCTCCTGTATATTCCCACTGAATCATGACAGGTTCAGAAATCAACTTTAGGTATTGTATTTATGCACATGTGTGTGCAAGTGAGAGAGGAGAAAAAAGAAAAAGAAAAGAAAGAGGCGCTCCCGATAAATCTTTTCATCAAAAATCAAAATTAAAAAGCAAGTGTACCTTCCAACTGTGGTACCGCAGAAGATACTGCTCTAGAAGCAACCAAGTTGTACAACATTGACGAAGTTTCTCTATCCCTAAAAGAGATGCAAAAGAAGGATACAGAAGCAACCTGCCAATGTCCTAGAAAATTCAACATACATTAAAGGAAGACAAGAATTTATAAGAAATTTAAGAAACCTTAATATAACCTAGACAGTCAAGGTGATAAGATTACAAGCACTCACACAAGGTCCATACGGCTGTCAATCTGAGCCTCACCCTCAATTTTCTGTTTGGAAACCTTAAAGTTTCTGGCTAAAGAAGAAGATATAGTCTCCTGTGAGAAAGCAAGCTCATCAAATAGTTCTTTGAGCTGCGGCAAGATATGCAAAGCTGTCAATTCTGGTCCAATTTGCTGACAAATTGATATCAGAGTCGTAGCAGCAACCTAATCAGCAGAAACATTATTACATTGCTCAGCATATAGTAGAGAGTGGGTGGAATTTCAGATGCACTAGAAATGGAAATCAAAATCTGTAAAAATATGAAAATCGAGATGAAAAAGTGTTTAGGTCTCAAACTCGTCACAAAAATACCAATACAAAAATTTGACATACCTGAAGCACTCCAATTTCCAACCCAGTCTGCATAAGAACTAAAACATGCAAGCAATTTTGATCCTGCAATATCATAGATTCACAAGAAATTCTCTATAATTCTTGCAAATGTTGACTTATCTGTTTATATATACATATAATATAAGGAAAACGAAAAATAAAAAATGAAACCCGTACTTCAATTAGCTCCTTTGTAACCACCTCCTTTGGCAAGAATACAACCAGGCCAGAGATTGTCATCAAACAATCAATAAGAGCTAAAGCGCTCCAGCTCTGCACAGGCTCTGGTTTTTCCATATTTGAAATGCTAATGGAGGAATGAACAACATGTTTTAGCAGTGGCATCATCTGTCTGACAATGAAGGTCTCCCCTAAAAGACTCCCTGTGATGTCAAAGCATAAAAGAAGTTTAAAAGCAGAAGATGGTAATTCAGGGAAGGCACTAGAACATGAAACAACAAACAAATAATACCAATTCTAACCAGCACATCAATTCCATCACTACAGAGTCCTTTCCCAAAGCAGTGAATCAGAGGCAAGCTCGTCTGGGTTGAACTAAATGGTTAGTATCCATGGTATGAAACTACTTGTCTGTGAATATACAAACAGATGTATGGTTGTTTGTCTTCTATTCATTCATTTTATTGATATTGAGGTAGATGTATGGAAAATTTAATGATAATGTGTTGATCACATGTTAACATTGAAAATGTAATGCAATACAACCTGACGAATGGTTATAGGTACACCAAGCTCTTCACTGGAACCAATTAGCAGTACAGCAGCAGCTGCTGCCGAACTCTTATGAGAAGCTCCATGCAAGTTTGATACAACCAAAGGATGTATCATATCTAGATAAGTTTGTCTGCCAACCTGATTCCAAATCTCACGCATTAAAGAGTTTTGTAGAAGTGAAACCTTCAGATGTGAATAACCTGTAGTCTGAAATGAATGTCTCTATAAGCAATAAGCCAGCAAGCAAAGAGCAGATGAAGGTAAATTTTTACAAGAAAGTTAACTACGAGCCTGTAATATCTTTTGGATGGCAGGCAAAATCATTTTCTTCACTGATTTAGGCTTCAGGCATTTAATTAATTCCTTTAGAAGTGTATAAGCCCATTCTGCTTCTACATCTGATAAAGGAGCCACTACAAGTGATAGGCAATAAGGAGCAGACAATTCAGCTGCTAGTGGTCCCATTGCCTTAAGGGCACCTTGCATAGCAAAAGTTGCAGCATACTGTAGACAGGATCCATGTTTAGCTAGAAGTTGGAGGGGAGCAAGAAATAAGTACGAGGTCTTGATTGTTGCAGGAAAAAATGGTGATTCCAAAAGACATTTGGCTGATGGCCGCCTACATATATAGAAATACAAAAGAAAATAACTTGAGCTGCTAAGAAACAAAAATGTGAATATCTCCACCCTTACATTTGGACTAATAAAGCTATACAGTAGTCAGTAAAACAATTTAATAACACAATTTTGAAAGATAAACAAGTAATACCTTGTCCAGTCTTTCTCGATGCACGCTTGAACAAGTACTCTAGCATGAGGAGGAAGTTCCAGCATTAATTTAGGTAAGACACCAGTTTCTGAGTACATGGCCATTGAAGTTGAATCAAAGAGTGGCTTTCCCAAATGAAGTTCTGCTAATATACAGCCAACAGAAAATATGTCCTTTGCAATTTCTACAGATGGGCACATTGAACAAAACGATTTCTGAGCCCAAAGCAGCAACTCTTGATAGCCCACAGAATATTCATCTCCTACCTCAAGATACTCAAGAAGATAACTTGTATCAATAGAAAATGGGAATCCACAGTGTTTCCCAGAATTGGATTGCTGGTATGTATGTTTCCTAAAGTCATCGTTCAGACGATGTTCCCTAGAAGAAACATTCTTATCATAATATTTTGAATGAGTCCCATACAGAGCACTCAAATGCCTAGCATGTTCCACAAATGCAGATGCTTCTTCCAATTCTTGTAAAGAATCCACTTCAGAGAGTAAGGAAGTCTCACTTCTTGATTCGTTCACATCACACTGATGTATAGTTGATTCATTGGTACCATCACTTGGCTTCCTCACAGAACCCCGACGCATAGGATGTGATCGTGTAAAGAGTTGACGGCGTCCCACTGATCTTGGCAACATGGGCTCTGATGAAGGAAGCATTACATTCTTTGCAGCAACAGCTGCTTGCCCAGACATTTTGTAACCAAACATAATATCAATCCAATGATGGAGTTGGCGTGAGACTCGATGACTTTCTAAAGCATCACGATGCAATTTAATGAACTCTCCTGCACTACCTGCCCAAGAGGGGACAGCCAAATCTGTCATCCCAGCATGTAGGGAACAGAATATTTGGGGATCACAGTAAAATTCAGGAATGCACTCATCAGGGGTCCACTGGTAGAGTCTTTGCATAGTAGAAGGGTATTCATTAGGTTCATAAACAGAGCGAACAGTCATACGCAGAACACTTAAAGGCAATCTCCTTGCTTTGTAACTGCAGACAGCCAATTCAGAAAGACACTCATCAGATACATGATGAGGGATCTCGGAGGATGAATAGGTGAAATCCAATTGTTCGTCACCTTTAGCCAAGCGCCACTTACTCTTGCTCAAGTCACGCCACCCAGCATCAGAATTCTCATCTGGTTTCGTGTTGAAATCTATTACCCATGGCATCACTGTATGAAACGAGTAATCACCCCACCTTCTCCCAGCTAATCTATTCAACACAAGTAGATACTCGAAATTACTCATCTCTCCCCTCCACCACAAGTTGAAATCACGTTGCCAGTCAACACAAGGGGAAAGCTTCAAGTCAGCATAAAGACCTTGAGAAGGACAACCCTCTAAACAGCATCCCAATTTTTCCGTGGTAATAGTGGATGCATCATCTTTTGAACTTGAATTGAATCCTAACCAGCCAGGCTCATCACATATGCGCAACCACGCCCAGCATGATTCAGTCAGCATTACACTAGATGGGGTTATATTACCATGGGCTACCCCCAAACCATGGACGTAAGCTAAAGCTGAGAGCAGCTGATAAATGAGAAAGTTGATATGCCACTCAGAGTTCAAAGCATTGGGGCTGTAATGGAAGATGTTCTCCAGGGAAAAGGGAGTTTTGGGAACAAGTAAGTTAACATAACCATGACATTTCACCATTGCAACAACAGGAGCTATGTTTGGATGCCTTAAAGAACCTGGAAAGTCAGTATACTCGAAAGAGGGCACCCCTAATAAAGCAAGAAAATTGAGACTATCTCGACCAGAAGCTTTCCCTTCAAGGAAAAGACTAAGAGAACACAAAATATGATCTTCAAGGTAAAGATAGGAAGAGTTGGAAAGAAGGTCATCAAAAACAGAGCCAGAGGTATAGCTAGTAACATGAACAAGAGGCGCCAATGCCGTGATTATCCTTGCACAAGAGAACTTACCCGAATGAGCACATGAACCACTCTGCAGCCATGTGACGTCAGGCTCAGCTTCCCTTTTCCTATCAAAATATTCTTGCTGGTTTTGGATAAATTCATCTCTGCAACCAAAACAAAGAATCAGCCAAAAAATAAAAAGATTCGAAGTTGAGATGGTACAAAGTAGAGACGACGGAAGACATACACGTAATTAACAAAGCAATGAGTATTGAGGTATGTAAGGAGAAAGCGATTCAATGGAGGTGAAATTGAATCATTGGCTGTCTGAACGACGGCGGTGGAGGCGACGGGGAAGGCGGAATCGGAAAGAGCATAGCAGAAAACAAGTCGATCAGAGGAATCCAATTGGATTCGACGTCGAAGGCAGTCCAAGCACAATGGCTCCCCCTCCGCCATTTTCCGACTGATCTTAGTCAATTTCGGTCCTCCATTACCATTCTTCTCGGTGCAATGCAACCTCCATGGCTGCTTCCATTCCACCGTTTCAACTTTCAAGGGTGGGTTGAAGTGTTACAGCTTTGATGGATTGAGTTTGGACCGTTTGGTACGATGAAGCGAAGTGAGTTGTAGAGTTGGAATGGGCCAACTAACATGGTTATGAGCCCAATAGGTAGGGCCCAAATTCTATGTTATTGTTGCTGCAGAGATAAAGTGAAAATTATATTTTATATGAGTTTTTCGATAAAGTTTTAAAAAATATCACCTTTTTTTTAGAAGTATTATTTTATGGCTTTTTAAAATTTGTATTCCTTTCTATGTGATTTTTTGCCCATATTTTTGTAAAAAAATCATTATTATGCCATATTTTTGTAAAAAATTATTATTATACCATTTTTTTTTTAATTAAATTTGTCCATACAAACCAAAAAAAGTTTAATTACCATATTTTTTGCATATTAATGGCTAAAAAGCCATATTTATGAAAAAATCCCAGAAGTAAAAGTGGAACGAATTTACTCAACAATAAAACATGAATAAAAAAAATGAAAAAATCTGAAAAATTAGATAATGTAGAATGAAGAAATGCGAGGATGTCACTTCCTTGCTCTTAAGCTTCATAGATATAGATAAATGTATTAAAACTTCTATATAAGAATAAATAATATTTTTGCTCCTGAATTATGACCACTATATGAGTGTGCTCCTGAATGATTAGCAATGTTAAAAATTTCCCCGAACTATGCACGTTACTGAAATATGAGACTTCTATTATATTTTGTCATAGGTGGTTAACGGATTGATGATGTGACATTTGGTTTGTTGATATGGCATTGCCCTGTGTAGAATAATTAGCAATTTTGTCCCACAAACTTTGACCACTACCAAATTATGCAATTTCTATTAAAACTATTTTTTTTTTAAGAAAACCTCATTTTTTTTTCTTAAAAATAATAATTATATCCTTAAAAATTAAATAAAAAACCATTTTAAAAGATTAAGAAAATAAACAATACTAAAAGTTTCAAACTAACTAAATAAATTTTTAAATGATCAAAAATTAAAAATCTAATTAATAACAAATAAGTTTTTTTTTTTTACTTTTCTTTTCTTTTACAATATAAAATAAATATATCTTAAAATAATAATTAAAAATAAATCATAAAACAAAGTTTGTTCCCTTTCGTCATTTGCCTCTTAAATTAAAAGTTTTTTTTATTTAAGTCATTCGTCATTTCTGTTGTGAAAATTAAGCTATGCAAGTATACGTAATCGCTTTTGTAGTTTATTTCGGTAAGACCGATATCGTTCTCACGGAGACTGATTTATCAATTACCAAATAATTAATTTTTAGTTTCTATTTGACTAATGAAACCTAGATTTGTGAATTTGTAAAACAAGAAAATAGAAATAAATAAAAACTGCAGAAATCAAATAATAACAAAAACACAAGGATTAAATTCACTGTAAAATAATTAGGAATCATAATCTTCTCTACTATCCACTCTATTATTCTTTAATTTAATTATTACAGAAATTCGTCTCACTGAAATGATAGGCATGCAAAAGTGTTAACTATTCGAGTTAAGAAATAGAAAACTCGACCTAATGTGAATTCCCTATATTTCTATGGTCAATTCAAACAATAGGAAGCAATGAATACAGCCATAAATCACATAAACCAATTTGATTCTCTCGTTCTAAATTAAAATCTATGTCTATTCAATTTTAGCATATTCAAATCTCACTTTTTAGATTTTGATTCAAATTCATAAATCATATGTAAAAGGTGATCAATCAATTACATAAACAATAAACACAAACTGAATAGATTTTAGATGAAGAAGAAATAGATAAATGCATTAAATCATAATAGAGTTTCAAGAGAGTCAATTAGAAATCCTAAACAGAAATTTAGTTCATGTTTATCATTAAGAAATTCATAAACATGAAATTAACATAAACTAAAATTAAAAAGAAAAGAAAAGAAAAGAACTCTAGATGATCAATCCAAAGCCTCCTTAGCCTCCTCTCTCAGTCCAAATATCAAAAAGTGCCTCATTCCCTCTCATTTATCATCATTTAAACCTAATTAGTGTTTTGTTAAACATGAAATGACTAAAACGCCCTTAATTAAAAATCTGCGTTTTTCTCTTTTTCAGACATATCCTGCGGTCGCAGGAATGCTCTAGAAATGCAAAACTCCTCTGAAGTTGCGGCCGCAAGACACACTTCCTACGGTGGCAGAAAGTACTCCGAAACACATTTTCCACCACTTTTTGTCATTTTGTCTATGTTTCCACACCTAAGTCACCTAAGTCCTTCGACACCTAAAAAACATACAAAAACAAACGTAAAATAGAACAAAACAAAACAAACACCTAATATTTTTCCTAAAAAACCCATAGATAAATGAGTCTAAAACTCATTTATCAATTTCTCATCCTCTTTAATTAAAGGTTTTTTCTTTGTTTTAGTATTTATTTTAAATTTTCATTCTAAAATAGATTTATTTTATACTGTAAAAGAAAAGAAAAAATAAAACTAAAAAAGAGTTATTTGTTATTAATTAAACTTTTATTTTTTTAAGGATTTAATTATTATTTTTAGAAATTTAAATTTTTTTTTTTTTTAATAAAATGGGTATTATTTGGTAACGGTCAAAGTTCGGGTGACAAAATTATTAATTATACTACAAATAGCAGTGTCACATCAACAAACAAATATGTCACATCATCAATCTGTTAGTCACATAGGAGGAATTCTAACATAAGTCCCATATTTTCAGTAACGTGCATAGATCGAAGGGAATTTTTAACATCGTGAATCATTTGAGGGGAATGATCAGATAGTGGTCATAGTTCGGGGGGGGCAAAAATGCAATTTCTCTATTTTATTATAAAAAAAATTGGTAATTTGGATCAGTTAGAAATAAGAATAACCTCTAAAATGTAATTAGTTATACATTTTTTAAGTCTCGCATTAAGAAAGTATACATTTATATAGAAATAATTATATATACAGTCAAATAAATATATATTATGTTATTTATTTGTATGTTATTTATTTGTACACAAATGAGAAAATCAAGGATTTATTCTATATTTGAATTACTTAAGTTACTTTTAAATATGTAATAGTTATTAGGGAGTCTTTTTGCTATTGTTGTTAAAGTAGACACTTTTGGGTGTTTGAAATTTTGTTGTGTCAATACCTTTATTTAGTTATAATCTCTCAATTAGAATAAAATTAGTTTGGTCCCAAAACTATTCTTATATAAAGGTTTTACTGCATATAGATATAGATTTTTTGGGTTGAGTCGCGGACTTAGTCGCTTTCTTTAAGACGTTTTGTAGTTTTGCCTAAATTGTGCAAGATAGCCTAATAATCACGTTGACCCTAGGATAAAACAGCTCAGATCGCTTCTGTCTCGGTATATCTCTGCACCGAAGAACACCAATCTACGTGCACCCCATTAATACTGTAAAAAACTCAGATATGAAGATAGTTTTTCTGGAAAAACTAGGAATGTCGTTCATGTCGTTATTCTATCTATTTCTTAATTAAATAGCCAAAAATTACAACTGAAAAGAAATGGTCATGGGGAAAGTGGTAACGTGCATATCATAATGTGAGAAAGAGTAGAAAGACTTACTCTCTAATTTAATGCTCTTTTTAAGTGTCGTACCGGTCAAGTGTGTGTCTCCTCACTCATGCACACAAAACTGGGTACCCCTTGGGGCACATCCTCAAGGGTAGAGCTTCCACTAAATATACACCCTTAAAAGAGTATTACAAATCCATGTGAGACTCTTTCACTTTTATCACAAAAGACACTTTCTATTTTTTTAATATTTTTGAATAATTCACTTAAAACTAAAAGTACCAACAACCCCCCCTTGAATTTTTTACAAATATTTTCTCGAGCAATATTATAAGTTATAAGAACGTGCACAAACAAAGGTATCTTTCGACTTGAACCTTTATGTAGTGAGTACGATTCAGATTACCCTAGAGTGACATGAAGTCTTGAACTCTATCTCTAACATCAAACCACATACAATATTTCCAGGGTGTATTCAAAAGCTCGTGCATTACTGGCCATGTACGTCTATCCCAATATAGTGAATGCTATAGAAATTTTGCCCAAGATTCCATAGAAAGCGGCCACACTTCCACATTCACATAGGTGAGTCTATCAAGAGTACTCATGTAGCTAGGTACTCCACTCCACATATAGATCTCATTAAGAGTTTTTATTAACTCATCCTCTTATTGCTTCAGGACTTCATGCTTCTATTTACTTTACGAAAATAACATGATCCAACTCATATCACTTCACAACTTGTTATTACCCATTGAACCTAATTCTTGAGATCTCTAGTCTTTAGGTTGGGTTACAATTATGAGTGACTCATCATTCTAAGGGCAATAGTCTCATTCCTTTCGAAGTTTTATGGACTTTTTCTCTAGCTATTCCTTTCATCAAATGATCTGCTAAATTATCATTAGTGTGTACATGATCCACTATAACAGTTCTTATTGAGAGGAACTCTCGAAGAGTGTTGTGCTTACGATATGTCGTCTCTTATCGTTGTAATAACGGTTCTGAATTTTCGCAATAGCCCTAGTACTATCGCAGTGAATCAACGCAACTGGTATCGGTTTTTCCCATAAAGGGATCTCAGCTAGTAGGCTTCTCATCCAACCTGCTTCTTCACTAGCAGTAGCTAGTGCTATCATTTCAGACGCCATGGTGGATTGAGCTAAAATAACATGTTTCTTTGATTTCCATGAAACAGCTCCACCAGCTATACTAAAAATATAGCCACTTGTTGCTTTGGAGTCATCTGACAAAGTGCTCCTGTAATATCTAGTAGATATTATTTGTATCATAATTATTTATTTATTTAATTTAATTTAATTATTATCCTATTGTGTTGTTATTATTTTATATGATTGTGTGTGTGTTGCCTTGGGCGTGAGAGAAATGACTAAGAAAGAAATATGAATGTAGTCTTAATCATGGACAAGAGAGTAATGAATAATTTCCATATTGGAATGGATAAGTATCGAAGATATTATGAGAGTTACCATATTTGGAAAATATGATCATTATGAGTGATTATCATCTTAATGTTGATTAACCATGGATTTGGGAGAGAGGAAATCATGAGATTTGATTAGGATCATGATGAGAGGAAATCATGGGATTTGATTAGGATAATTGATGGGAGAAAATCATGGGATTTGACTAGGATAATTGATTGAGAGGCAATTTAGGGATTTGGTATTTATTGGAATTAATGTGGAGATGTGGTTGGTGGGATGAAAGCCTATAAATAGAGGTGGGGGGAGGCTTAGGCCAAACACACCAAGAGAAGAGAAGAAAAGGGAATGCAAGAAGATAAGAAGGGGAGAGAAGAGTGGTGGTTCGAAAAAAGAAGAAGGTAGAGAAAGGAAAGGAAGAGCCAAGGCTTGTTTGAGGTAAGTATCGTCCTTTTGGCTCTAGAATTTTCTCTCATCTTGTTGTAGCCAATCTAGGGGTTTGTAATCATGTTGGCTAAGGTTGAGAACATATCAAAGGTGGAAGAAAGGACTAGAGGGTTCAACCACTTGGTGGAAGGTAACATCTTGTTTTTTTTTAATCTTTTGATGGTTATGTTGGTTTAGATCCATGCTAGGGTTTCAAAATCTATTAACTATTGGAAGTTGGGAATCATCTTAAAAATAGGAAATACATGGCCCATGCAAGGTAAATTGGAGTTAAAGTATGAGGATGACAGTGTTTATGAGGACCTAAGCTTGGAGTTTCCTGCAAGTTCGTGTTTTCTTATGTTTATGAGTAATGTAAATTAAAGTAAAGTTTATTACTATGATTTTAGGAATTTTTGTGAAGCAGTACTGCTCTGTTGTTTGCAAGGACTCGAGGTAAGGAGGTTAAACATGTTTGCTTGATTGCTAATGTTTATGAAATACATGTTGTATGCTAAATGGTTCAGGGCATGTACATGGGAAGGTAAAAGGTGGACAAAGGTTGCCACTATTTTTTACCATAATGGTCGCAGAGAGGACCTCAGTGCCTCCTCGTAGTATCTCTCTCATTTACATGCATAGTGCATGCATAGGTTTCTATATGATGTATTCTGTGTTGCTATGTGTATGGTGATGGTTGCAGACACAAGTATTTGGGTAGATGAGTTCACAATGTATGAATGTTTGGCAGACGTGCCCTAGCTTGACATATGCGGTCCTAGAAGGATGGTTATTTTCTCACCGGTCTCTATTCCATAAGGCTTGTTGTCTTTAATGTATTAATGTGATGTTTGACATATGATATGTATGATCAAGTTTGTTGTTATGTCATGCCGTGTTTATGTTAGGTCATGGTGAGTTTAAATGTTGTGTTTTGATAGATGTCGTGCATGTTAAGACATCAAAGTGTATGTTAGTGCTATGAAAATTAGAAAGATAGATGGATGGTAAGAGTTAAGTTAATGCCTTGGAAATGCTACAACTTTGTATGAACTACGGAAGCTATGATTTTATGTCAGTTTCTAAAGTGCCTGTGATTATTAAAATGTTTTGTTTGTATGTTTGTACTTCCTTACTAGGCTCTTGAGCTCACCCTCTTAATTTCCCTCCAGTTGTAGGTATTAGTTGAAATGCATACTTATGGGCACGACGAGTTGAAGCCCATCCAGATGAAGTATGTATACTGCAGGGGGGCCATATGAACCATAAATCGATCAACCATATGTTTATTTTATCTTTCAAAGCATTTTAAATAAGTATGGTATCATCTTAGAAATGTAATTAGGATTTTAAAAACATGTATTACATTGCATTAAATTTTTTACTTGAACCTGGATGTAGTATTTTATGCATGTGTTTATTATTAAGGTGATATTGGCAAAACTGACATTTTGTTATGAATTATATAAAATTATATATTTTTGAAAGGATATAATATTTAGGGCGTTATAGTTCCAGTATGCATCATTGTATCCTTCAAGGACAGCTGGAAATTTCTGATAATGTAATCAAAGGTTCATGGTTCTCTTATTATTAGAGAATATGTAATATTCAATGGAAATATGAAAAACCAAAATACGCGTCTATGAAAAATACAATGGACAAGGTGATTGATATAAGTAATGTTACAACTCACTTACACAAAATACAAATAAATAGAAATATGTAGAAGAGGAAGATCACAAACTCAAAAAAATAATAATACAAGTAAATAAGAAAGAAGAACAAAAATGAACACAAACTCTCACACAACCAAAGTGTAGAGTAGTGGAGATCACCAACTTGAACAAGGTTCAAAATCTTTGTCCAAAAGCTTATTTCCCCCTATTCTAAAAGCACTAAGGGATTTCACAAGGAAATAACTCTCTGGAATTATCAAGTCTCTATGGTGTATTTTTTAGCCAAGTATTTTGTGGATAGAAAATAGTGTTGTCTTACAAGTGAGCAACATGCTCCTATTTATAGAGTTTTGAGACACCCTTTGAATTTTAAATTCCACCAACCCTCATGGTTGTTACCAATGTTTAATTGGATGTTTATGAAATTAAAAAGGAGTTTTAGGAGTTACATGAGGTGTTAGAACTGTTCAAGATGGAAAAAAGAAGTTGGAGTTGGTTGTCAGCGTCCTTGGTCGTGGCCAGAGATGTTTTTGGTCGCGGCCACTGGCATCTGTCCCCCAGGCCGCGACCAATGATAATCAGTGGCTGCGGCCACAACTCCAATTTCAGCAAAACTCAACTTTTTCTTTTCCAAACGGTTCTATCCTCTTCCCACATGGATTTGTAACCTCCAAACACATTACGGGAGTTAAAATCATGTCTCCAACAACTATATCACTTATGGCTTTATGAAATCCAAGCTCAAATGTGGAACATACAATGTACACATTATTGGGTAATATTTGGAAGTTACAAATTTGTAACTGACTTTGTAACTCCAAAATATGCCACATTTGGTCACACACATGTGTCCAATTTTGTAACTCTCAATAATATGTTACAATGTGTGACAAATCACATTTTGTCACATTATTTAATCTAACACTATATTATTTAAAATAATATAACACTTAAGGAATATCATGACCCTTTCAATAGCATGCCAATGCTTTATATTTGGTCTACTAGTAAACTGCACAGTAATCCCACAACATAGGCAATGTCGGGTCTAGTACATGTTGGGGGAGAGTGAGATTACACCACCAGAATATTATGAATCTACACATAAATATCCTTGATAGATGCTGACAAAAGATTGAGTTAAATAATGCAAACCCTAGTTTGTAGACCAAAATTCTTAGATCTTCTTGAAGCTTGAAAACCTTGCTAGAACCCAACTTTAAATTCTTCTTCCTTTGACAAAACACAACCAAGGTTTATACATGAGGAGTATCACTGTCCCAATTCTCTATTTCCTAGCCCTTGATGGATGCTTGAGGCATTTCTAAGAGGAAATGAGAATTGGGATTGAACAAGCCTTTAAACTCACAAAGACAAACACTTTTTTTTTATGAATTTCTTGGAGAAAACTTGAGATCTTGAAAGCTATGAAGAGAGAGAGGCTAGAGAGTGATCAAGTCTATCAAAATTCTATGAGAACCCTTTTATAGAGTAGGCACAGTCATTAGTTCTAACAAATATAATTAGAGCCTCAAAAACACATCTTTTGGAGCTAAAACATGTGTCTGTCTGGACACGTTGGACGACGCATCGCCTGCTAGTAAGCGATGCATCACCTGTTGGCATCCCTAAAATCCTAGGGTTTCAGGCGATGCGACACGCCTTGAGTGGCGACGCAATGACTCCCCAGCAGGTCAAAACATCTTAAATTGACCTTAAACACCTCCAAATTCTCCCAAACTTTTTGGGCATCTTTAGATACCTCATTGTATCACTTTGGACCCAAAAACACATTTTTTAAGTGCCTACATTTGAAACTCAAATTTCAAATCTTCACTGTGTGAAATTATTAAATGTTTTACACCTTTAACCAATCATAACAGTACAATCAGTGGCATATTGAAGGCTGCCAACGATGCTCGCATACTCAGATTGTCTAACACGTTCACCAATGTTCTTAAATAATTTTACTTTTGGATCATATTTTAAACAAGCAGGTTTATTATGAAACTAATTGTATTTCTCTAGAATCTTTTCAATGTAATGAGATTGATCTAGAGAAATTCCCTTTTCAGACCTATTAATCCTTATACCAAGGATTACACTCGCTTCTCCGAGGTCTTTTATATCAAAGTTGGCACACAACAGAGATTTCACAATATTCACATCATGAATATTCGAACAAAAAATAAGCAAGTCATCCACATATAGACATATAATAGTGCAAATGTCATTCTCAGATTAATAAAAAATGCATTTGTCACTTTCATTCACTTTAAAACCATGTGAGATAACTAAATTGTCAAATTTCTCATGCCACTGATTAGATTTATGCTTAAGACTATACAGAGACTTATCTAACTTGCAAACCTTATGTTACTGACCAGGGATCACAAAACCTTTAGATTGTTCCATGTAAATCTCCTCTTCTAATTCACCATTAAAAAATGCAGTCTTAACATCCATTTGGTGCACTACTATGTCATGAATTGTAGCTAGGGAAATCAAGACTCTAATGGATGTTATTCTAGTGACAAGTGAAAAAGTGTCAAAGAAATCTACATTTTCTATTTGCCTAAAACCCTTGGCTACCAAGCGAGCCTTGTACTTGCCAACAATACCATTGGGTTTCAATTTCTTTTTCAGAATCCACTTACAACCTATAGGTTTACAACCAGGAGGTAAATCAACTAAATGCCAAGTTTTATAAGATTCAAGAGAGTCTATTTCATCATTGATGGCTTCTTGCCAAATGTCATATAGAGAAGACAAAGCTTCTTGGAGGTTAGCAGGATCATCCTCTAAAGGTATAAGCACATAAATCAGAACCATAATCTTTAGCAACTCTAGCTCTCTTACTTCTCCTAGAATCTGATTCCTTATCCTTAATATGCTCATTACTCCTAATCATAGGAATATTGCTAGAAGATGCGCCCCAACTATTTCTCAATTTAAATGAGAATCTATTTGTTGACCACAGATTTGGCCAACGACGTGTAGACATCAAAACTACAATAAACCTTCAAGAGAAAAAACGACACTGATGATTTTTATAGTGGTTCAGTCCCAATGTGTTGGTAATAGCCTAGTCCACTTAGAGTTATGATTATAATTCTACACTCAAGATCAGATGAACCTGAGTCAACTGAGTTTCTTTAGTGCAGATGAAAAGAATACAATACTTCTCTCAAAATACCAAAAAATCTCTTAGGAAAATCAGAATCCGAATCCCTAAATGATGCCATGAGCTCTGTATTTATAGGCCCAGGATCATACAACCGAAATCCCTCATAATCAGGATCTTTCTATTACTCTCATAATATTTAAAATACAACAATACACGACGTCTTTGGGATAATCTGAGAGATTCTCGCGTAGGCATGACTGATTCTAGTCTAAGTCGTTGCTGGAATTTCGCTTACATAACAATAATCTGTTCAGTAATTTGGCGTCACTTCTTGGAGAGAAATTGGTCGGCCAAAACACTTGACCGGTCGGCCATGCACTCCACCGGTCGGCCAAACACCTCACTGGTCGGCCACGCTCCTCACCGGTCGGGCAAACACCTGACTGGTCGGCCAAACACCTCCGGTCAGTCAAGCACCTCTTCGGTTGGCCAAGCACCTGACTGGTCGGCCAGAGCAGGTAACTTATCAGTCAAGTATCTCTTGCCACTTGTCACCTTTATTGCCACGTCACCATTTTCAAATTTTGGGATAACATTTGCCCCCTAAGTTTATTATATGATATTCTCACATTATAAACTTTTTTCTCCACTGCTGACGGCATAATAAAAAAAAACTAACTGTACACATTTTCCCGCCTCTGCAACAAACCACGACGCCTTAGTAGACCACAACCACTGTAATTAACTGCTCCCAATCGTGGGGGAGAAAATATACCCAAGGGAATTCCAAGAGTCTAAGAATGAGTGACAGTTTCCACTTTTTCCCTTTAAATAGACCCATAAGTGCTCACAATCTCACAAGAAAAAAGAAAATCAACAAGCTCACAAACCTCTCCATTCCCTCTTGGCCGTGACCCTCCAAGAACTCCAAAAAGGCTTCAATTTTCTTCAAGAAAAAACAAGCGTTCCTCAAGAAATCAACACCTACTCAAGACATTTGGGTAAGCTTTTCTTCCTTATCTCCATTTGTAATTTTTTTTTCTTAAAGCTTGAAAAATTTCTTGTATGCCGAAATCTCCATTCAAAATATACCCATGAATTTGTGTTTGAATCCTTGTTAAATAATGTGTATTGTGGCTATTTTGATGTAGTTTAGGCTATGGGTAAATCAATTTTGTCTTCACTTTCATGAAAATTTGAAGAAAAACTAATTTTTCACCCCAAATTGCATATTTGGGTTTATGGGTATTTGATGATAAATAGGATCCCTAGAAATTCATATGAACCTTTCAAATCCCATATTTTGATCTTGTTGTAGTGTATTTTGAGTGAGAAAAAGTGTTTGTGTATATGCCCTTTGAGAATCGGGTCTTCTCGAAAATGGCCTATTAGGAGTATGCCCATGGCCAATCGCCCATTTCCCCATTTTTTTTAATATTCGGACCTGCCCCTAACCAATTGGGCATGCCTCTTCCTGCTCGGACACAAGCACGTTTGGCTTAACCTTGTGCCCCACCGATCAGACACCACGGACTAACCCCAGCCCCTCGGATGAGCACCTCTTCCTGCTCGGACCAGCTGCACTGATCGAGGGTGATACCTAGATGCTCTTCGGAACCAAGGTGGAGCCCCTCAAATGCATGCTTGATGCAGCCCCTCGAGTGCACCATTGACCGCTCGGACGAAGGGCCCAACCCCTCGGCATCTTCAGATGCGCGCCCAACCGCTCGAACATGCGTAGTTCTTCGCGGACACCACGCCTGTCCAGCTCCTCGGGTGCGCACACGTCTGCCCAGATGGCACGCCTCCGATCGGACACCGCGCCCATCTGCTCGGGCATCACCTAGAGCACTCGAAGGACACGCCACACCATCCGCTCGACTTCACACAGACCACTCAGAGAACACGCCTTAGCCGATCGGTCATGGTGCGCATCCGCTCGGACACACTACGCCTCTAAGCCTTTGGGCTTGCAATATTTCTTTTTTTCCCTCATGAACTTTTATTTTGGGTAGTAGAACATATTTTTACTAAGAAATTTTTTTTTCCAAGCAGTAAATAATTTTTTTTCCTTTACACTGATTGATTTATGTTTGTTTGGTTACTCACCTCCCCATACTTTTCTTTTTTGTAGATGAATCGATTCGACTATAGGGGAGGTGACAACCATACAAATTCTGACACTTCGATTCTGCAATCAAGCGATACTCCTCAAAGTAGCAACTCTTCATCCAAGTCTCCTAGCAGTCGCACCCCCGAAGATCGCCTTCGCCGCCTTAAAAAGATCCTTCCCCAGTCAGCCTTATATTTCCTTCACGAAGAACAGTTTCTCAATCAACAGGTTGAACATTCAGAAATGAGGGTGAAGAAATCCAATCGACTTCCTCAGGACCAAGACCCTCAGGTGGCTCGCAGAGCTACACAGAAGGTAGTGGAACGTAGCGAAGTTCGAACTGTGGCTTCTTCAAGACCGCCTCACCAGATACAAAAACCCAGTAAACCTCGGAGAAAAATCATTCAGATATTTACCACCGAGATCCAACAATTAGCCGTTCAAAAACCAAGAAAAGACGGAGAAGAAACACCCTCTTGGTTTACAGCCAAACCCTCCAAACTTAACCCCTGCATGTTTGACAAACACATTCAAGCTTCGGGCCTGAAAGGGGTTAACGTGATATGCCCGCGTCCTCATCAAAGAGCCAACAAGCCTGGTGGACCTTACTGTGCCTGGTCCAGATACCACGTATTCGCAAGAGCTACCATTCCGCTGCATCCTTTCTTTCGGTCAGTAGCGGATTATTTCAACGTCTCTCCTTTCCAGATTGCTCCCAATGGGATTCAGGCATTGTCCACTTTATACATTCTATACTTCCTGCAAGGTTGGGATCCACCCACTCCTCATGAAGTGCACTACCTCTTCGACTTCACGACCAACCCAAGCCACAAGAATACAACTTTTTTCCACCTATTCCATAGGCATAAAGGGATCAAATACCTCCATGGTATTGCTCATAAATCAAATCCTGGAAAATACTATACATAGTATTTTATGACTTTAGATATCAAAGCCAACAACTTAGCCTTTACACATGCGGGTCCATTTCACCAGCCCCTGTCTACCAAGTAAATGTGTTCTCGAGCAGAAGAACTGGCTAACATGTCCACCGAGGAGAAGAATGTAAAAGAGTTGGTTAACGTGGACAATCTTCAGATGGTGGGGTTGTTACCAAGCAACCGAAACATCATAGGGGAAAGTACTACTGAGGAAGCGAATGCAACTGACTAGTCCAACGCTGACACCAAAGTAGTGACTGATCAGTTCTCTCCCGGACCATCTCCCTACTCTCGTAGACTAGGTGACCTTATCATTAGGGAACCCCTGCCAGAGGATCAACATAGACGTGTCGCTCTCACACAGCCTGGGAAAGGAAAGACCATTCAGCTTCATAGGGACTTCAACTCATCATCTGAAGAAGAGGACGACTTCCTTGATCAAATCTTAAACTCAGGTTCAGTAGTCACAGTTTGATGTTTGGTTATAAATAATTTGGTTATACGGAATCTATAGAGTTGTCTGGTAGTAGTAAAAATATTTATCTACATATTGCTCCAATTTTTACTAACAAATCTTGTGTTCACTCTTTTGCAGATTCAGAGATGTTCAAGCAATTCACACTACCCTTGTCCAAAAGAGGAAACCTGGGGAGGGAAGTGGCTCAACTCCTCCAAACAAAGTTCCAAGGACAACCCCGACCAGCCAGGGAAGACAACCCGAGCAGCCCATCACGATCCCACAATTGACTCCCTCATCAATTTCTCCCTCTGCGAGTTTAACCCCCACTCGCTCGACTGGCTTAAGTGAGCCCCTTCACATCGCTGGCAACATCGGGAAAGAATTTTTTGAGCAAACTCTTCACGATGCTTCAACAATTCAAAGCTTTGAATCTCTGCCTCGGCTTAGTGTTGAAGTTGTCCTGCAAAGGGGGCTGGCCCAACTGATGAATGTAAGTATTTTATCATAAGACATCCAAGTTTGTTATTATTTGCTTTTACTTGTAGTAACTTTCAGTTTTTCACTGCAGTCGCTCATTACAATCAGCCATGCTCAGCATCGAGCAGTGGACTACAAGGAGTTAATCAAGGTCTTGAATGATCAGCTGGTGGAAGCCCAAACCAAAGTAGAAAATCTAGCTTCTTCTGAAAAGGATCTTAGATCCAAGGTTGAGTAGGTGGAGAAAACCATTGCCGAGCGAGATGGATCTCTTAGGGAGCTGGCTGATGAAAACCAGAAGCAAATTCAAATTAATAGGACGTTGACTGATAAGGTAGAAAAACTGACTCGTGAGAACGAGGAACTGAAGCGAGACAAGGAAGCCGATCTCACTTGCTACAAGGAGATTTGTTTCAACTGCTTCTACCAGGTATGGAAGTTGAACAAACCTCTCAACCTCGACTTTCTCACAGAGGAGGCCAAGGCAGAAGAACTTGCCAAATGCGAGGCAAAGGCCGCTGAGGAGGCAGCTAATCCTATTGGTGTTACACCTTTTTCTCCCACGTTATTGTTCTGACCGGAAGAAGTCGCTGATGCTGAGGATGGTGTTGATCAACCTAAGTGATGATCCGACCAGGGAGCCCCATAGCCGACCAGTGAGCCTCTATCCGACCAGAGAACTCCTTACCCGACTAGTAGACATTTATTTTATATTTTGCTATTGTACTTTGCTCGTATGGTCGAGCTATGAACACTTCACTTTTTTAGACTTGAGTCATTTAAAAGTTTTATTACATAGATGCCTTACATTTTCATAGGAGTACTTAGTTTTCTAACTTAGAAATTCTAAACATTTCATAAGTCACTACTAAGCATGCTTTCTCACATTCTTATTGCTCTAACATTTTATGAGCATAGCGTTTTTTTTACACACGAATAGTTGTTCTTAACTTAAAATTTTGAAAAAATTCCAAGTTACTTAAGCTTTGTAAAACAAGTTAGCTTAACGGCCCTTTTGACTTCAAAAATTTACAAGTCAGCCTAAAAACAAATATCTTTGCTCGTGTTCTTATTGCTTATGTTGAATTATATACCAGTATACCCTATGTGCCCCCCAAGTGATTGAGGGTTGAAAAATCCTTGATCACTTGCTACTTGACCGAATTTGTTCGAGCAGTTATTACTCGTGAAACACATTGAATATAAGGAGGATATTTCAGCAATTAAACACTGCAAAAACATTCGAATATTTAAACGTTTGCCATTCATCTGATGGATACCGACCAGTTGAACACTGCCCGGTCTTTCCTCCAGAAAACCTTTTTTGTTTTAAGATGCACTGACAGTTGAACACTACCAAAGTAAGAATAATCAACACATATGCAAAATTTGTAGCAAGATTCGACCGCGCTGCGCGTGATCTCTTTTATTACTCGTAAAAAAAAGGACAAAGCATGTCTAATTACGAGTCTCAAACAAAATAAAATTGTTCAAAAATAAAATGACTGGTTAGCAAATAGCCAGTTCACAAACAAACTTAAATAACAAGTTAAACACTTGAAACTAAGCTACTACTCTGTAAGCAGTATTTATTGATAATATTTCCTCAAGTGCTCGCCATTCCAATAGTTCCTGATCAGCTCTCCATTTAATCGAGAAAGTTTGTAAGTGTCGGGTGGTAAGACTTGCTCAATCTGATACGGTCCCTCCCAATTTGGTCCTAGCACTCCAGCTGTCGGGTCTCTGATGAACACTTTTCTGAGGACCAAATCTCCGACTTGGAACTTTCGATTTCTAACTTTGGAATTAAAATAGCAGGCCACTTTTTGCTGATGGGCAACAACTCTTAAGTTTGCTTTTTCTCATTTTTCTTCAAGAAAATCCAAAGATTCAGCTAACAACTGGTGATTCTCCTCTTGGTCATACGTGGTTCTCCAATGAGATGGTGGGTCTACTTCCACAGGCAACATGGCTTCATATCCATATGCCAAGGAAAAAAGGGTATGACCAGTTGCTGTCCGGGCAGTAGTCCTGTATGACCAAAGGACTTCTGGCAATTCTTCTGCCCAAGCACCCTTAGCTCGTTCTAGACGTTTTTTTAGAGTATCCTTCAAAGTCTTATTTACGGCTTCAACCTGCCCATTGGCTTGCGGATGAGCTATCAAGGAGAAACTTTTCGTAATGCCATGCCTAGTGCAGAAATTAGTAAACAAGTCACTATCGAACTGAGTGCCATTGTCAGAGACTATCTTCTTGGGCAGACCATAGCGACATATTATATTCTTAACCACAAAACCTAACACTTTCTTTGAGGTGATCGTTGCTAGTGGTTTGGCTTCGGTCCACTTGGTGAAATAATCCACAGCAACTACTGCAAACTGTACTCCTCCTTTTCCTTTGGGTAGTTTCCCGATCAATTCAATGCCCCATACTGCAAAAGGCCATGGACTCTGCATCTGCTTCAAGACATTCGAAGGTGCCCTGGGTACTTTAGAAAATCTCTGGCATTTATCACACTTCTTCACATACTCCATGGAACCTTCATTCATTGTAGGCTAGAAGAATCCTTGCCGCAAAATCTTTTTAGATAGACTCTGCCCCCCAACATGATCTCCATAGAACCCCTCATGCACTTCGGTCAATAATTTTTTTGACTGGTCGAGTCCTATGCATCTTAGCAGTGGCATAGAGTACTCTTTTCTATACAACACCCCATCCATCATAATATACCTAGTAGCTTGCCTCATAACCTTCTTAGCTTCATTACGATTATCTGGTAGGACTCCTTGCTCAAGGTAAGTAATGATGGGTGTCATCCAAGTGTCAGCTATTATGATGGGCATGGCTTCTCGTTCATTAATGCTCGGCTTTGCCAAGTATTCCACTGGTACTATCTTCAAAGTTTCAGCATCTTTTGCACTAGCTAATTTTGCTAGAGTGTCTGCGTTAGAGTTCTGCTCCAGCGGTACCAACTTAATAGTATACTCTTTGAATTGTGCTAGTAGATCCTTGGTCTTATTCAAGTACGTCATCATGTGTAGGCCCCTTGCTTGATATTCCCCTAAGACTTGGTAGACCGCCAATTGGGAATCACTGTTTACTTCAACCGACCGAGCACGAACATCTCTAGCCAAGCGTAAGCCTACTAGGAGGGCTTCATACTCCGCCTCATTATTAGAAGCGTTAAATCCGAACCTTAGTGCGCAATGAATTCGGTGCTTCTCCGGCATGACTAATATAATTCCTGCTCCCGAATGATGTTCATTTGACGACCCATCAACAAAAAGTTGCCAAGTAGGAAGATCCTCTCTCTGCCCAGTCACATGCTCTTGCTGGTCGGGAATATCAGGAATCCCAGTACATTCAGCAATAAATTCCCCCAAAGCCTGTCCCTTAATAGCAGACCTCGGTTGATATTTGATTTCAAATTGGCCCAATCCAACCGCCCATTTAAGTAGACGACCATATGACTTTGGCTTCTGTAAGACTTGTCGTAGGGGCTGGTCGGTAAGCACTTTAATGGGATGTGCCTGGAAGTACGGTCGCAGTTTGCGAGATGCAAGTACTAGGCAGTAGGCCAACTTCTCGATCATGGGATACCTGGACTCTTCTCCTATCAGCCGTTTGCTAACGTAGTGCACCGGATGCTGCACTTTATCTTCTTCTCACACTAGAGCAGCACTGACAGCATGCTCTGTGACTACTAAGTAAACAAAGAGGTCTTCCCCATCAACTGGCTTTGAAAGAACAGGAGGTTGAGCCAAATGTTCCTTTATGGCTTGAAAAGCTTGCTCACATTCTTCCGTACATTCAAATTTCTTGCTTCCTCTAAGCAAGTTGAAAAACGGGATACATTTGTTCGTTGATTTAGAAATGAACCTGCTTAGAGCAGCAATCTGCCCAGTCAAGCTTTGCACATCCTTAATCCTGGCTGGAGACTTCATTTTTGCGAGCGCCTTTATCTTCTCTGGATTTGCTTCTATTCCTCGCGAGTTAACAATAAACCCAAGAAATTTTCCAGAACTTACTTCAAACGAGCATTTGAGGGGGTTCAACTTCATGCTGTATTTTCTCAGTACTGCAAAGCATTCCTCCAAATCTCGTACATGTCCTTCAGCTTCTTTTGACTTTACCAACATGTCATCTATGTACACCTCCATGTTCTTGCCGATTAAGTCATGGAACATGCCATTCACTAAACACTGGTAGGTGGCTCCCGCATTCTTCAAGACGAATGGCATGACCTTATAACAGTACAACCCTATGTCTGTTAGGAAACTGGTATGCTCCTCATCAGGAGGATGCATACTAATCTGGTTATACCCTGAATAAGTGTCCATAAAGGACAAAGTTTCATGATCAGAGGTCGCGTCAACCAACTGGTCAATTCTTGGCAAAGGAAAATAGTCCTTAGGACATGCTTTGTTCAGGTCGGTAAATTCCACACAAGTCCTCCACTTTCCATTGGACTTGGGCACTAATACTGGGTTTGAAACCCAAGCGGGGTAATAAGCCTCCCTTATAAACCCATTTTACTTTAGTCATTCCACCTCCTCCTTGAGAGCCTTTGCTCGATCCTTGTCAAGCAACCTTCTCTTCTGCTATACTGCTGGATAGCTTTCATCCACGTTGTGCACGTGGCTGATCACAGTTGGTGAGATACCCACCATATCCTTGTGAGACCAGGCGAAGACATCTTGATTTCTCCGCAAAAATTCTACCAGCTGTGCTTTTACTTCTAACTTTAACTTTTTTCCAACCTTGACCCCTCTGGTCGGGTCATTCTCATCTATTAGAACCTCCTCTAATTCTTCCATAGGTCCCACCCCACTATCATAATCCCCAAAGCGAGGATCAAAGTCCATTCCCTCGCTTTGGGAAACGCCCTATTTGGTGACTTCATCACCGGATGGGGGGGCTTGTTGTTCACTTAAACCAAGAGGGCTTTCTTGGCCAAACTCTACCAACATTCTTTCCTGATCGGCTACGACTGTAATACTTTGTTGGTCGACATCCATCTCCTCTACCTCCTCTCTATCTGCACATACAATCATAATTTTTTCTTTAGCCCCCTTTCGTGCTTTAGCTACCAAGGCATTATAACATTCTCTAGCTTCTCTCTGGTCTCCTCAGACACAACCTATGCCTACACTGGTCGGGAACTTCATAGAAAGGTGCCATATAGAGACTGCCGCATGCAAGGCTGTGAGTAGTGGTCGACCAATAACCACATTATAAGCCAAAGAACAGTCAACTATCAGAAACTCCGTCATAACTGTCTCATGCTTGGGAGCATCTCCTGTTGTGACTGGTAACTTGATCGTTTCGGCACGTGACAGCCCTTCTCCAGTAAATCCATAAATGACTTGAGAGCATGGCTTCAAGTCATTAATGGATAGTTTCATCCTTTCAAAGGATGATTTGTAAATGATGTTCACAGAGCTCCTCGTGTCGACCAGACATCTCTTCACCTTCATGTTTGCTATTTGGACTGTAATGACGAGGGGGTCATTATGAGGATATCTCACATGTCGTGCATCATCTTCAGTGAAAGTGAGGGACTCACTCTCATACCGTGGGTTCTTCAGAGGCCGCTCCTCTACAGTCATGACCTCGGATGTTGATGCTGCATCCAACTCATGTCGGAGTGTTCGAGCATATCTCTCCCTTGCTTTGTTGCTATCCCCAGCCAGATGTGGACCTCCACATATGGTGTCTAGAGTGAAGTCCATAGGCTCGGGTTGTAAGGGTGGAGACCACTGTCGCTTAAACCCAGGATTATTGTTACTTCCCTCTCCTTGGGCCTTTTTTGCTCGATATTTTTTCAATTTCCCCGACCGAAGAAGAAACTCCATCTCATCCTTGAGATGGTTGCATTCATTCATGTCGTGACCATAGTCTCCATGGAAACGACAAAACTTATTCAAATCTCTCTTACTCATCTCCTTCTTGATGGGTGGGGGTTTCCGGTAGGGGACCTCCTGATGACTCGCGAGATATATCTCTGCTCAGCTGGCCAAAAGAGTGGTGTAATTAGTGAACTAAGGTTCATACTTAGTTGGCTTGTCGTTTGGTCCTGACATAGCCTTCTTTTCATCTTGGCAGTCAGACCTGTTATTTCCACGTTTCTTACCACCACTTTGTCCATTTCCACCATTCTTAGGAGGATCAGTTGATCCACCCAGATTGTTTACGCACTTCTCTCCCTTCTCAATCGCGTCATCCAATTTCATATATTTGTCCGCCCGGTCAAGAAATTGTTGTAATGTTGAAATTGGATTACGATGAATACTGTCCCATAAAGGACTCCGATAGATTATGCCAGAAGAAATGGCCACCATCTTCCCCTCATCTCCAACCGCAGTTGCTCGGTTGGCTTCTCTCATGAATCTCTGTATGTAGTTCTTGAGAGATTCATCTTTCCCTTGTTTAATATCTGCCAAGTGATTGTTGTAAACTGGAGGGGTCCGAGCAGCGTTGAACTGCCTACAAAAATCTTTCCTGAAACTTTCCCAAGAAGTAATGGAGTTTGGCTTAAATTTCCAATACCACTCTTGGGCAGTGTCAGATAATGTAGTGGGGAAAACTCTGCAGCGATAGTGATCGCTCACTCCGAGCAGCTCCATTTGGTCTTCGAATTTCCCCACATGCCTTATCAGATCTGCCTTTTCTGTATAAACTGGCAGTACCGGTGCTTTATACTTCACTGGCCGCTGGGCTACTCTAATTCGAGCACAGAATGGGCTGCCACTTCTGTGGTCTACTGGATCGATTACAGAAGGTCGTTTCGACAGACCTTGAACTGTTGCCGTCAGTGCATCACGCTGGGCTTGGAGGCCTGGAGCCACTGCTGGGGGCTCAAGTTCTGGACCGCCTAGTCGAGCGCTTCTATCCGGCGCACCATCATTAAGTAATTCTACTTGACTGGTAGGTCGGTTCAGATCTTGCCCTTCGACCGGGATGGTCCTTCTCCTGTCGGTAATGACATCTCTTAAATCCTTCTGAGAGGTATGCCTCCCTAACCGATCGAACACTGTGCTCCGAGTTTTTTCAGAAGGCTTACTGTGTGGGACATGCTCCTTGCCACTGCGCTGCTGGTTGGGATGCAGTGGTGGCCTTCCTGTCTGTGATGGGCGGTCTTTTCCTCCTTACTAGTTGTTGTCATTCTTTTCCTTCGACTGGTCAGTGTGATGACTATCAGCTTCATCACGACCATCCCCGTCTTTGAAGTGCGAATTTTTTTTACCTCGAGGAGCTCTATTATGCTCCTGCCTAGGTGGAGTCTTTTTACTGCCTGATTTGTGACTTCTGGATCTGGAAGTTTCTGATCAGTGGCTCCTAGAGGGGGTTCTGGAGTTCCCCCTTTGGGTTGAGGCAGCTCCCGGCCATCTTCTTCCCGACCAAGAGGTTTATTACCACTTCTATTTGGTCCTCGAGAGTTGGGTCTGTCAGTAGTTTTTCGACCAGCTTCTGTGGTCCTTGCTCCTTAGGTGGCTGTTCCTCGCATTGCAGCTTGGGAATTAGCCTGGGCCAACTACGTAGCTGCCTCCAAAGCGAGTGCAGCTTCGAGGTGTCGCTTATCGGCCTCCTCTTGCTGTCGCCTGATCTCTTCACTCCTGGCATCCATCTCCCGTCTTTGCTGCTCAAATACAGCCATCTGTCTAGCCATCTCTTCAGCGAATGACTCCTGTCGGGCATTGAATTGTGCCATTTCCTTCTGGAAAGCCCCCATGGCTTCCTGGAGTTGTTCAACTTCTGGAGTCATGTCCTCGAGCAAGACTCTAGGCTCAGTCTCGTGGTCTTGAGGACCAGGACCTTATGATCTAGCAGGCTCTTTAGAGGAACCTGGCTTCTTGGAAGCCGCATTGGTGTTCTTAGGCGCCATAAAAATAAGGAAATTGTCTGTTTTTCTCTTCAGGCTCTCAATGAAAGCACCAAAATGTTGACCACAGATTAGGCCAACGACGTGTAGACGTCAAAACTACAATAAACCTTCAAGAGAAAAAACGACACTGATGATTTTTATAGTGGTTCAGCCCCAATGTGTTGGTAATAGCCTAGTCCACTTAGAGTTATGATTATAAATCTACACTCAAGATTAGATGAACCTGAGTTAACTGAGTTTCTTCAGTGCAGATGAAAAGAATACAATACTTCTCTCAAAATACCAAAAAATCTCTTAGGAAAATCAGAATCTGAATCCCTAAATGATGCCATGGGCTTTGTATATATAGGCCCAGGATCGTACAACCGAAATCCCTCATAATTGGGATCTTTGTTTTACTCTCACAATATTTAGTTAATAATAATATTTAAAATAAAACAATACACGACTTCTTTGGGATAATCTGAGAGATTCCCGCGTAGGCATGACTGATTCTAGTCTTAGTCGTTGCTGGAATTTCGCTTACATAACAATCTGTTCAGTAATTTGGCGTCACTTCTTGGAGAGAAACTAGTCGGCCATGCACTCCATCGGTCGACCAAACACCTCACTAGTCAGCCACGCTCCTCACCGGTCGGCCAAACACCTCACTGGTCGGCCAAACACCTCACTGGTCGGCCAAACTCCTCATCGGTCGGCCAAGCACTCCTCTGGTCGGTCAAGCACCTCTCCAGTCGGCCAAGCACCTGACTGGTCGGCCGGAGCAGTTAACTGATCAGTCAAGTATCTCTTGCCACTTGTCACCTTTATTTCCACATCACCATTTTCAAATTTTGGGATAACACTATTTTTATAAAAATCAACATCATTTGATTCCACAATAACTTGCGCATTTAGATCATAGAACCTATATGTTTTACTATTAATTGCATAACAAACAAATACACATTCATAGGATCTACATGCTAACTTAATTCTTTAGGATTAGGAATACTAACATAAGCCAAAAACCCTAATTTCTAAAATAAAACAAGTTAGGTTGCCTATTTTTCAGAATCTCATATGGTGATACTTTGCTCTTAGACTTAGGAACTCTATTCAAGACATAGAAAATAATTAACAAAATTTTACCCCACCAATGAGATGCAGCACCAGAATTCAATAAAATAGCAACAACAGATTCAGTAACTGTCCTATTTTTATTTTAGCTTTACCATTCATTTCAGGTGAATATAGTGCAATTTTTTCATGAACAATGCCATGTGGATTATAAAACTCAATAAACATGCTTGAATCATATTCAGTTCTTCTATCATTACGAAATCTTTTAATTTTCTTATTAAATTGATTCTCAATTTCAGTCACAAATTATTTGAACATGTCAAGCACATCACTTTTGTTTTTAATAATATAGACATAGCTAAAATCAGAACAGTCATCAATAATTGTAATAAAGTAGTGTTTACTATTTCCGGTCAATACCCCATCAAGCTCACATATATCAGAATGAATTAAATCTAAAGGCTCAGATTCTCTAACAACAAATCTATATGGAGTTTTAGTTATTTTTGCTTGGCTACAAAAATCACATTTTTCAAAATTATTTAATGACATTTTTGTTGGTATTTGTTGACGCAGTTCTTCGCCAACAGGTAATTAAGAAAATAAGAGGAAGGGATTAGTGCTTAACTATGAACCGAAATAGATGAATGATCTTTTTGAAATGGACTGGTGACACAATTACGTTTTTTAGGTGGTTCAAAGGTTAAAATCCTTCTACTCCACCAGTCAATATTATTGCTATATGCTTGGTATTCTTTTACAGGGTATTTCCTTACACAATAGAATCCAACCCTTTGCAACTCCCAGGGTCTCCATATTTATAGGAGAGGGCACCTGGGAGTTGGTAAGAAGGTCATCCTGTGACCTTCTTACCTATCATGTCACTTCCGTGACATTCATGATTAATCCCTAAAACCTGACACATGAAGTGTGGTCTAATCAATAGGTAAGAGGGATAATGGGCCGCACGGCCCAACCCAGTTGTGGGCGCCTGAATACGCGTGTTCATGCTGCGTGTCTGAGAAGTCAGGGATATATCAGACACATGATGTCTGATATATGCACGTTTACCTTGCGTGGTTGACTTTACAAAAGGTCACAGCCTCCAACTCCAACTCGTACCACGAGCTGGATGCTTCCCTCAACCTGTGGTCTTCAGAGTCCAGACTCAGTCCTTAAGTAATCTTGGTGAACCCTTTGGATACCCGAGCTAACGAGGTAGGACCTGACGACAGCAGCTCCGGTCATGGGGGATCCACGTGGCTGATATGATTTAGGCTGTATCTCAGCTCGCTAATAGCCCATGGGAAAATTAGGGCGTACATTTGCCCCCCAAGCCCCTGCTCGTGGTACACGACGTCGTGTAGGGCCACAGTAGGGGCTTTTAGGCTTCCCCACAACTCTTCATATTCCACATTTTATGCAGGTGTCGAATACGTGGAACATCGTGGTTGGTGACGGTACGTCTTCCGAGAACCGCATTAAATGGCCTAGCCTACACTCAGCCGTCGTTCTGCCTTTCGAGCGGAGAGCCTTGGATCCCACATCAGGGCAATCCAACGGTCCTCCTCACGTGGCCTTTCACGTATATAAAAGGGATGGCCACCTTACGCATGGGCCACCGTTCATTTGAAAATTTTCAAAATTTTCCTTCTTCTTCTCTCTTCTTCATCTTCAAAAGAAAAACCCTCTTCTTTCCGGCCGCCATTCCCAGCACTCAAGAAGTTCAGGTGTAAGGGCTCCCTTGATGCTTTGGAATCAACTACCCCGACGAAGCCCCAACCCAGACGTTCCCTTCATCCTCTTCTACCCCAGAATACTCCGTAAGTCCCCTGACTGTGCATGTTTTGAAATTATTTTTCACTGTAGCCTAGGTAAATATTTATTGTAGCCGCATGCAAGGTTTTGTTGGTTTTTTGTGGGTATGAAGGGAGAAAACTTTTAGGTTAGGGTATCGGCCGTATACGAGGGCCATTTAGGAGTATGGCTCAACGGGTGCATTTTCTGGGGGAACCTTCTGGGTAGGATTTTTGGTATGGTTGTTTAAAATATCCAGTACTTTTGGGTGCAAAACCGGGTAGCTTAGGAGGCACGCTTCATAGGCGGTTTTGTACCCCTTGCCTACTGAAACTTTCCCTCCAAGGAAATTTTTCATCCTGACCCTCCTGTCACACGAATCCCAAGTAAATGGGGATCTGTTGGGAGTATAGGCGCGTGTTCATAGAACCGCGTGGTTTCACTCTCCCCGGGCTGAGCTTACCTCAGCTCGTGCAAAGGAAACACCTTCAGATTCTTCTCCATTTTTAGGTCGCCTTTTCTAAAAATTCTTCTTTTGTTCGCTAGGCGACCAGATGGGCCCCAAGAAAAACACTCCCAAGAAGAACATAGGCAGCTCGTCTTCCTAATAGCACAAGGGAAAGGAGGTGATGGACGATTCCCCGATCCCCACATTCGGGCCAGCAGTGGAGCGGGAGCTCGAGGTGGCGCCCGATGCTTTCTTCGAGGCGGAGAGGATCATCTCAAAGATCACCGACCAGGGGAGAGTGAATAAAATATTCCTCTCCCACAACATCGAACTGGGGAGAGGCGCCCTTATTGCCCGACCTCCCGCGGAAGGTGAGCGGAGCTGCGCGCCGCTCGACGAGGTGTTCTCGGCGTAGAGCGGCGAGCATTTTAAGGCGGGGGCTTTCCTCTCGCTGGACCAGTACTTCGCCGACTTCCTCAACTATGTGAGGTTGGCGCCTTTCCAGCTCCCCCCAACTCTTACCGCCTGTTGGCGGGGTTGAGATACCTTTTTCTGAAACAGGAGTGGGAGGTCCCCACTCCGGTAGACATTTTGTACTTTTTCTGCCTCAAGGCTAGCCCGGAGCAGCGGGGGCGAGGCGACGAGTTCTATTACTTGACTCGGTTCCCAAATACGGCGGCGGTCATCGAGCTGCCTAGCCACCCCAATGACTTCAAAGACCAGTTCTTCATGTCCACGGGGTTTCGCAACTGCGAGCTGTACTACTTCAACCGTCCACGTAAGTGCTTGTTATCCTTAGATCATTAGTTAAGTATCGATTAGCTCCCCCCCCTGCCCCTCCTTTTTCTTTTATTAGCTTCTGACTTGGAACAATTCTGCAGCCATTTTCGCAAGGACGAAGAAGTCCGTGATCCTCGGGAGTCAGTACGAGACACTGGCGGGCTTGCCCCCCAGTGAAAAGGACTATCGCCAGCTCGTGACAGACGAGATGATGCTGGCCTGCAAGCTGATCTCCCCAGGCCAGACTCTGAACCTGAGGAGGCCCCGGGTGCCTCCCCCAGCTCGCGAGATGAGGCCTATCCCCGAGGAGGAGGCCGCGGGGGATGATGATGAGGAGGACGAGGTGCCCCTCGTGAGGAAGAGGAAGCGGGCACTGGAGGTCGCTCAAAGAACGGACGAGGAGAGGATACGTTCCGGAGCAGCTGCAGGTCCCTCCGGCCAAGGTAACCCATATATGTTTAGGAACTTAGATAGGGCCACTACAGATCCCCGGCTAGCTAGGTTCAATCCCACACAGCTCGTCCAACGCCATCGAAGTGATCTAGACTTTGACGTAACCCTGCTCCATTGTGTCGACCGGCTCGTGCTGGATTACGAAAGTAGCCGCCCTAGGGGTACCATAGTTTTAGACAACACCCTAGCCTTTAGGTCGGTCCTATTCGAGGAGTATGGGACCAACCTTCAGTCATGGCCATCACTCTGGGATGGTGTCGTAGCTCCGGGTCTTAGGCAATACGTAGAAGAGTCTAGTTCTGAGGCAGCCTTGGATCCAGAACCCACACCAGCTCGAGAAGTAATTGTCTTAGATTCCCCCGCAGAAGCTCCGGGGCCGATGGTCGTGACCATAGATTCCTCTTCTAGCTCAGGGGGTAGGATTCCTTTTAGTATATATATATACTTGAGTTTCGCTCTTTTTTTTTCTTTGTTTTTGTTCTTGTATGACTGCTTACTGATATATTGATGTTGTCTTTGTTTTGCCAGAGGAGATGTCTCAGTCCGGGGGAAAAAATCTGCGAGCTATGTTCACCGGAGGGAACTCCTCAGCTGGGGCCTCTGGGCCCAAAATGAAGAAGCTCCGGGTGGCGAAGAAAGCCGCGGGGACCCTAACCAAGTCCCTTGCATAGGGGAAAGAGCAGACCCCAGCTGCCCAGGCTGAGGAAACTGCACCTCTTGCTGTTGTGGGGAGCATGCCCCCACCCCCTCCGCGAGCTCTGGCCTTTGTCCGGGAGACAGGAGCGGAGCTCGGGGCCTCGGCAACCGTGGCCCCCGAGGTGCGTATCCCGGTGGACCCCCAGGCCCTGGAGAAGATTCCAGACGTCTTTCGAGGGACGATGTATGAGACGGCGAGCTACGCCGTCGACCCCTTCTACCGCTTCAATGAGAGGGAGCTGCGGGCCATCGAAACAAGGAGCCCGGTGGGCGTAATGGAATCTTCATTGGGCATGGCCCTAAGGGTAAGCTGACTTTACCCTTATTTTTTATTATCATGCCTTGCCCTGTTTTTCCTCTTTTTTTTTTCTAAGGCAGTTGCCTCTGTTTTTGCAGAGCGTCTTGGCCCTTCACCGGAGCATAGCCAGGTCCAAGGCCCAGCTCGAGGATATGAGGGGCAAGCATCAGGCGGCTTTGGCTGCCCATCAGACTTCCTTGTAGACGGTCCAACAGAAGGAAAATGAAGCCAAGGATGCTCTGGTGGCCGTACAGGCCGAGCTGGAAGAAGCCCGTCCCAAGCCTCAAGAGGCCGAGGCTACCAAAGCCGCCCTCGCTGCCGCACTAGTCGAGCTAGACTCTGTGAAGGCTGGGGCCGAGGAGGCTAAGACCGCCTTGGAAATGGAGAAGGCAGCTTCTAGCACCGCCATGGAGGACATGCTCTACCATTGCTGGGCCTATAACCCGGACGGCGACTTCTCCTTCTTACGAGCGGACGGGGAGGTCTTCCTGGAGGGGTTCAAAGCTCGCCTCCAGCAGGAGGCACCTTCTGAGACTGGGGAGGCACCCATCGTAGCCGAGTAGGAGGGCGAGACAGCGACCTCCACGGGGCAGCCTGGTGGAGCTTAGGGCCTTTCCTTTTCGCACCCATTCCTTTAATATTCTCATTTTTTTTTGTTTGTAACTTTGCATGAGGTTTTTCCACCTCGAGACAATTGGTTTTATCAATTTTTTCTTTTAATTGGTTTATTTCCCTTTGCCTCTACGCATTTTAGTCACTACTTTGAAAAACTTAGTTCGTGTTAATTTTTCACTAATATCCTGTGCTTTTTAAGAAAAAACACTGATTAATCAATTTAAATTAACTTCTAAGTTTTATGACCTGGTTATGTCCAGGGACTTAGTTTGAAAACTTAGTTCGCATTAATTTTTATCAATATCTCGTGCTCTTTAAAAAAAAAACGATCAATTGATTTAAATTAACTTCTAAGTTTTATGACCTGGTTATGTCCAGGAACTTAGTTTGAAAACTTAGTTCGCGTTAATTTTTATCAATATCTCGTGCTCTTTAAAAAAAACAACGATCAATTGATTTAAATTAACTTCTAAGTTTTATGACCTGGTTATGTCCAGGAACTTAGTTTGAAAACTTAGTTCGCGTTAATTTTTATCAATATCTCGTGCTTTTTAAGAAAAACAACGATCAATCGATTTAAATTAACTCCTAAGTTTTATGACCTGGTTATGTCCAGGAACTTAGTTTGAAAACTTAGTTCGCATTAATTTTTATCAATATCTCGCGTTTTTTAAGAAAAACAACAATCAATAGATTTGAATTAACTTCTAAGTCTTTAAGGTGACCTGGTTATATCTAGGCACCATATGCCCCCCAAGTAACTAGGAAAGGGTCTTTCGTGGTTACTTTAGATTACACTTGTAAACATGTACAATCATAAACGAAAAGTTAATTCTCATTGCTTAATACATAAAAAATGGCCTTTTAGGCCTTACAAGGGTGTCATTGATAATATTTCTTCAAATGGATGGCGTTCCAAGTTCGTGGGACTGCCCCTCCATCGAGCCGAGCTAATTTGTAAGTTCCTTCTTTAATGACCTCGATGATTTGATATGGCCCTTCCCAGTTCGGTCTCAATACTCCATCTTTGGGATCCTTACCGGCTAAGAAGACCCTCCTGAGGACTAGGTCCCCAATGCTAAAGGCGCGCTTTTTGACTTTTGAGTTGAAATAACGAGTGATTTTTTGCTGGTAATGCGCGAGATGGAGTTGCGAATCTTCTCGTCTTTCATCGACCAAGTCAAGGGAAGTGCAAAGTAGCTCATGGTTACGGTCCTGGTCATATGCCTGGACTCTGTGCGAAGGTACCTTAATCTCCACAGGGAGGACTGCCTCACTCCCAAAAGCCAGGGAGAAAGGAGTATGACCCGCAGGAGTCCAATGTGAGGTTCGGTATGCCCACAGAACCTGGGGGAGCTGTTCTGGCCAGACCCCCTTAGCTTCATCTAGTCTCTTCTTGAGGCCCACCTTTAGGGTCTTATTGACGGCCTCGACCTGGCCATTTGCCTGAGGATAGGCCACGGACGACAAGCTTTTCACAATCCCGTACCTTTCGCAAAATTTGGTGAATAGGTCGCTGTCGAACTGAGTCCCATTGTCAAAAACAATTTTCTTGGGCAGCCCGAATCGGCAGATAATGCTCTTAACCACGAAGTCGAGGACTTTTTTGGAAGTTATCATTGCCAAAGGTTCTGCCTCAGCCCACTTCCTGAAGTAGTCGATGGCCACCACAGCATATTGGACCCCGCCCTTTCCAGTAGGGAGGGCGCCAACCAAGTCGATTCCCCAGACCGCAAATGGCCACGGGGAAGAGATCATCTTCAGCTCGACTGGGGGAGCTCAGGCAACTGTGGCGAATCGCTGGCACTTGTCACATTTCTTGACATACGAGATCGAGTCCTTGGACAGAGTGGGCCAGTAATACCCTTGCCTTAAGACCTTTAGGGGCAAGCTTTGCCCCCCAGTGTGATCCCTGCAAAATCCCTCATGCACTTCTTGCAGGATGGCCTTTGCTTCGCCTGGAAGAACACATCGTAGGAGAGGTAGGGAGTGCCCACGCTGGTATAGCACCTCGTCTACCACCGTATACCTTGGGGCGTGGTACAGTACCCGCCGCACATCATTATGCCCTTCAGGTAGCTTCCCCTCGGCGAGATATTCAAGAATGGGGGTCATCCAGGTCGGCCTGGCGTCGATCATCTCGGCCTCCGCCCTGACTTCTTCTATACTTGGCTTCTCCAAGAATTCTACTAGCACTAACCCCAAAGCCTCCGTCTCCCCGGAGGTGGCGAGCTTGGCAAGAGCGTTTGTGTTAGCGTTCTACTCCTAAGGTATCTGCTCGATTGAGCCTCGCCCAAATGCGGACAACTCAACTTTTACCTTTGACAGGTAGGCATCCATCTTGGGTCCTCGTGCTTGATATTCGCCCAGAACTTGGTTTACCATGAGCTGGGAGTCACTGAAGCACTGGACGGAGCTCGCCTTCAGCTCCTAGGCTATTCTTAGCCCGGCCAGCAAAGCTTCGTATTCAGCCTCGTTGTTGGAGGCCTTGAATTCGAATCTCAGCGCCGAGTGGAATCTATATCCCTCAGGGGATATCAGAATGATTCCCGCCCCGGAGCTGTTCTCATTGGATGAGACATCCACGAAGATCTTCCATGACGCCTGGGCTAAGGTGAGCTGGGGTGAGTCTTCTACAGGATCTTCCCGGAATCCTGTGCATTATGCTACAAAATTGGCCAAGGCCTGACTTTTTGTAGCAGTTCGTGGGGTGTATAAAATCTCTAACTGACTGAGTTCGATAGCCCACTTTAATAGGCGTCCCGATGCTTCAGGTTTTTGCAAAACCTGCCTTAAAGGTTGATCGGTTATGACGTGTATTGAGTGGGAATAGAAGTACGGCCTGAGCTTTCGAGAGGTCGTGATGAGGCAGAACACCAATTTTTCCATCACTGGGTATCCGGATTCAGCTTCGAGAAGTGTCTTGCTGATGTAATAGACAAGGTTTCTGAACCCGGTCTTCTTCTCAGATGAATACGGCACTAGCTGCATCCTCTGTGACAGCTAGGTAGAGAAAAAAGGGCTCTCCTGCCTTTGGTTTGGATAATACGGGTGGCTCGGCCAGATGTGCCTTCAGGCCGAGGAAAGCACTTTTGCATTCTTCTGTCCATTCGAACTTCTTATTTCCTCAGAGTAGGTTGTACAATGGCAGGCACTTATCGGTGGATTTTGAAATAAACCGATTGAGGGCTGCCACCCTTCCTGTCAGGCCTTGGACGTCTTTGCGCGACCTGGGTGAGGGAAGCTCAAGTAATGACTTGATCTTGTCGGGGATTGCCTCGATTCCTCGGGTATTGACGATGAACCCCAGGAATTTTCCAGATGCGACTCCAAAAGTGCATTTATGTGGATTAAGCCTCATGCCATACTCCCGTAATATTTTGAAGCACTCCTCCAGGTCGGAAACATGGTTATCGGCAGTCTTTGACTTAACCAGCATGTCATCAACGTACACTTCCATGTTCTTTCCGATCTGGTTGGCGAACATTCTATTTACTAACCTCTGGTACGTAGCACCGGTGTTCTTCAGCCCGAATGGCATGACCTTGTAACAATAGACGTTAGTCGGGGTCATGAAGCTGGTGTGCTTCTGGTCCGCCAGATTCATGGCGATTTGGTTGTAGCCTGAGTACGCATCCATAAAGGACATGAGCTCGTGCCCCGCTGTGGCATCCACCAATTGGTCAATCCTTGGCAAGGGAAAACAATCTTTGGGGTAGGCTTTATTCAGGTCGGAGAAGTCGATGCAGGTCTGCCACTTCTCGTTGGGCTTCGGGACCAGCACGGGGTTGGCGACCCAAATCGGAAACTTGGCTTCATGGATAAAGCCGCATTTCTTGAGCTAGGCTACTTCTTCCTCTAAGGCCTCAGCCCGGGTTGTTCCCAGGCGCCTCTGCTTCTGGGACTTCGCATGAACGCTCTTTTCTAGATGAAGGATGTGCATGATGACATTTGGACTGATTCCCACCATGTCCTCATGTGACCACGCAAACACATCCAGGTTATCCTGTAGAAACTTAATCAGCTCCGCTTTCCTCTTGTTATAGAGGCCTTTCCCGAGCTTGACCGTCCGTGAAGGGTTTTGTGGATCGATGCTTACTTCCTCGAGCTCTTTAATGGCCTGGAGCTCGGACTTATCCTCGCTTATTCGGGGGTCAATATCCTCACTTAAGACGATATTTTCCCTTTCAGCACTCTGAGGTTTTTCAATCTCAAGATCAGCTAAAGGTTCCTGAGATTCCTCTCCTCCACCTTGGATGGCCATTGCTAGCAGCCCGGGTTTCGATTTTCCCTTCATGGAAATGCTGTAGCATTCCCTTGCAGCGAGCTGATCACCACGGACCGTGCATATCCCCATGGAAGAAGGGAATTTCAGCGCCAGGTGGCGAACGGAGGTGATGGCCTCAAAAGCTATGAGTGTGGGTCGACCCAAAATAGCATTGTATGAAGCAGAGCAGTCGATAACCACAAACTCGAGGAGTTTGGAGACTGTCCGAGGTCCTTCTCCTAGGGTGATCACCAGCTCGATCGTCCCTATGGCCGCTGATCCTTCTCCTGAAAAATCATACAGGATTATGGAGGTCGCCTTTAGCTCGGCGACAGTTAAACCCATCTTCTCCAGCGTGGACCGGAATAGAAGGTTTACCGAGCTCCCATTATCGATCAACACCCTCCTAACCCTTTGATTAGCGAGCTTCACTGCTACGACCAGAGGGTCGTTATGAGGGAATTGGACATGGCCAGCATCTTCTTTTGTAAAAATGATTGGTTGCTTCTCCAATCGCTGTTGTTTTGGCAGACGCTGCTCTGGGACGAACTCTACCCCGTTATGCGCTTTGAGTTCGTTTACGTACCTCTTTTGGGCACCCCTGCTCGTGCTAGCTAAATGCGGACCTCTCGAGATTGTGGATATCTCTCCTCCTATCACTGGAGGAGGGACGTCTTGATCCACCCGAGACCCGGGCTGACTGGCCGGGGCCTCCGGAGTAGGTCGGCTTGCTGGAACCCTATTCCGCACGTACTGAGCCAAGGAGCCAGCTCTGATGAGAGTTTCGATCTCATCTTTCAAATGCCTACAATCATCGGTATTGTGGCCAACATCGTTGTGGAAACGACAAAACTTGGAGGTGTCTCTCTTCCCCTTCTGGTGCTTTAACGGCTCCGGCTTCTTCCAGGGGAGGCGAGCAGAATTCGCCAGGAAGATGTTCTCCCTAGAGTGGGTGAGCTCCGTATAAGTTGCGTAGACCGGCTTAAATTTGTCTACGGACTTATTCTTCTTTGGGCCGTGCTGGCTGCCCTCGCCGCTCCCCTTTCTTTTGCCTCCGCCGAACTGGTTATTCTGTGTAACGTTCTGGGTCGCAGTCACGACCTCCGTTCCTACTCCAGCGGGCTGCTTAGGGACTTGGCTGGTCCCTGCACCTGAGGCTTCAGCCTCCTCCAAGTCGATCCATTCCTGGGCCCTATTTAGGAACTCGTTCACTGAGCTAACTCCCTTCATTTGTATTTCTTTCCAGAGTCCCCCTCCGACGAGGATTCCAGTCCTCAAGGCCATGAGCTTGGAGCTGTCATTTGCGTCTCTGGCCCGAGCAGCGACGTTCGCGAACCTGCTCAGGTAAGCCTTTAGAGGCTCGTCGGGCTGCTGCCTCACGTTAGCCAGAGAGTCAGCCTTTATGCGGGCAGCCTGGGAGGCTCGGAATGCCCTTTTGAAGTCAACAGAGAAAGTTTTCCAGGAGCTGATTGATTGTCTTTTGCTTTGTTTGAACCACTGCCTGGCTGGTCCAGTCAGTGTGGAGGGAAATATCAGATACCTCAGCTCAGGGCCAATGTTGTGGGCCATCATCAGGGTGTTGAACATTCCCAGATGATCCGACGGGTGTCCATCTGCGTTGAATTTGGACAGGTGCGGCATGCGAAAACTGGGTGGGTAAGTCGTTGTTGCTATGCTGGGGGTGAAGAGTTCAAGCTTGTCCCCTGAATCATACTCGTCTTTCTCTTTCTCCGACAGGAGCTTCCTCATTAGCTCCTCCATCTGAGCCAGACGCTCAAGGGTTTTGTCCTGATTTCCTTGGTTATTCCGGGGCTGCTCGACAGCTCCTGATCCATTGTATACATTTGGTGGGTTATTGCCCCTCCTATCTTGAGATAGGTTATTTGGGGCGTTCCCATCGTTATGCACCTCAGACAAGTCTCCCCCTGAGCGAGCATGGCTGCCACCTCCTACTGGTTCCCTCTATGAGAGTTTAGGCGATCTCGCAGGTCTCCCCCCTGGGTGGTTTGAGGACTTTGCACCGAGCTTAAACATTGACGCAGGTCTTCGCCAGAAAGGTCACTCCGGAGACTGCCAGTCTAGTAGCTCCTGTTAGAGAAGCTCGGAGTCCGCCTTTGGGGGTGAGGATCCGAGCTCTCTCTTGGCGCCCTACTACGTCGGGAAGGTCCTGCGGATGGCGGGTTTCTCCTGCTGCTTCCATAAGCTGGAATATCTCGGATGGGCCGAGGAGGAGACAGATATCTTATTGGAGACGGAGGGTGCCTGACCGGAGATGCGATCCTGGTTCCATCAGGGCATACCAAGTTAGGTGAGGGCCTTTCAGCCCTGCCAACTTGCGGGTCTCGCGCCTGGCGATCTGGGCGAGGCGCAGGACGGCTGGTGGGGACGGGCTGGTGCTGTGAGCCCTCCCCGGATCTCCTTCTGGAATTCCCTCGAGCCCTCCTGGGCGCGCTCGAGGCTGGCTGTGAACTGGGAGTTGAAGTTTAGACCGAGCGGCTATACTGTTGCTCGGTTCTAGGCATTCATTCGAAATTTTCCTCTCGACGGTGCGATGAGGGAACAGAGTTGGATGCCGGCGGTCTGTCCGAGCGGCTAGGCCTGGACCGATTACCCCGGCGGGACTTACGAGTCTCGCCTTGTCTCTTTCCAACGTTAGCGTCGGTTGTAAGAGGGGGTAGTCGGGCCAACACCTCCTTGATCTGCTGATTAGCTTTCGCTAGTTGGCTCCTCAGCTGAGCGTTTTCCATCTCTACCACAGTGTAAAAATCTGGGTTTGGATTAGGTGGCTGGGGTGCCGAACTTCCAGTGTCATCTTGGCCCACCAGCTGTTTGCTCGGCCGCTGCTGGACCTCAGGAATTTATTCACCGGAGATGGCGGCACGATGGGCCTCTTGCCCATCATGTTGTTCCACCTCGTTACCGTGTCTTGATCGAGTGGTCACCATAGTTGGATGTTTGCGATAGCACCAATCTAACTAGCTCTCAATGAAAGCACCAAACTGTTGACGCGGTTCTTCGCCAACAGGTAATTAAGAAAATAAGATGAAGGGATTAGTGCTTAACTATGAACCGAAACAGAAGAATGATCTTTTTGAAATGGACTGGTGACACAATTACATTTTTTAGGTGGTTCAAAGGTTAAAATCCTTATACTCCACCAGTCAATATTATTGCTATATGCTTGGTATTCTTTTACAGGGTATTTCCTTACACAATAGAATCCAACCGTTTGCAACTCCCAGGGTCTCCATATTTATAAGAGAGGGCACCTGGGAGTTGGTAAGAAGGTCATCCCGTGACCTTCTTACCTATCATGTCACTTCCGTGACATTCATGATTAATCCCTAAAACCTGACACATGAAGTGTGGTCTAATCAATAGGTAAGGGGGATAATGGGCCGCACGGCCCAACCCAGTCGTGGGCACCTGAATACGCACGTTCATGCTGCGTGTCCGAGAAGTCAGGGATATATCAGGCACGTGATGTCTGATATATGCACGTTTACCTTGCGTGGTTGACTTTACAAAAGGTCACAGCCTCCAACTCCAGCTCGTACCACGAGCTGGATGCTTCCCTCGACCTGTGGCCTTCAGAGTCCAGACTCAGTCCTTAAGTAATCTTGGTGAACCCTTTGGATACCCGAGCTAACGAGGTAGGACCTGATGATAGCGGATCCAGTCATGGGGGATCCACGTGGCTGATATGATTTAGGCCGTATCTCAACTCGCTAATAGCCAGTGGGAAAATTAGATCTAGAGAGTTTTGATAGAGAGAAGGTTTTGAATAGATTTCAGGTTTAGAGAAAATTATCACTTTTGAGAGAGAGTCTACTTATCCATCATTTTCTGAATATCACGTATATCAGATTTATAAGGATATTTTAATCTAATTAAATAATCTTTATTTAATTAAAATATAATTCAAATTAAAACTGATTAGATATTTTCATTTAGTTATATATTTAAATAATATTTAAAAAGAATACTTAAATAACTAATTAAACAAATTTATTTGAAATTCAAAATTCAAATCCCAGGGATAAAATCACTGATGCTAGGCGCCACACACTGTACTGTACAGTGTGTGTCGCCCATCCCTATTAGGGTTGCCCTAATTTTCTCTTTTTTTTTTTATCTAATCAACTTACTTTTAAGACAAGATATTTATTCCAACATAAATATCAGTTATTTCAAAATTAAATTTATCTTAAAAAATCAATTTTAAAATGAATAAATATCATATTATAAATAAGATATTTATTATTTTCTCTCTTTATATTAATCCAAACAAGATTAATATTAATTTTAACTTATAGTTTTTCAAAATAAAAACTATATAGTTAAATAATTAATTAATTCACAATTAATCAATTACCCATAATTATTTCTTTTCCCTGAAAAATTAATTCATTTGCAATTTAGTCCTTTCTCTTAACAAATCTTTCTTTTGACATCCTTACCCTTGATTGTGTATGACAGAGGTGTTCTAGGGACCTTGGACCTATAATACGAAGCTCCAATAAACCAGATTATTAATTAAACTATTTAATCTAATAATCTTATTTATTAATTCCATGACTACTGCACTATAAATATGAAATTGCGCTCTAAGTATTTATAGAATTATATTTACAGAGTTTTCTCTAGTAGTCCATTGATATAATCAATATATGTAGTTATGTTCTCTGTTGACGCGATTTTTCGCCAACAGTGCATTACAAATATTAGTTGGAATAACCTAGTGCTTAAGGATAAACCGTAAGGAGAATAATCACTCTTCAAGCTACTTAAAAGGATATAGTGATAACACTCATTCCTTTTTACGTGGTTCGAAGGTTAAAATCCCCCTAGTCCACGAGTCAATATTATTACTGTATGTCTCTCACTATTTTGACAGAATATTTGCCTAATACAAAGAAAACCCAACCCCTTTTCTATCCAAGGCCTTGGTATTTATAGGAGAATGATCCTTGGGTAGGTGTTGGGGTCATCCCGTGATCCCTTGATCCCTCACATCATCTCTGGGACACTAATGAATAACATTTACATTTTATATTGAAGTGTGGTCTAATCATTAGGTAAAATGGATCATGGATCGCATGGTCTAAATCAGGCATGTGATGTCTGATCATGCACGCTTATATTGCGTATCCGGGAATTCGGGAGTAAACAGACACGTGATGTCTGTTTTCGCACGTTTATATTGCATGGTCAACTTTATAAAGATTCTGGGGTACGTTAGACCTCTGGCGTACCACGAGCTAGCGTAACGTCAGCTCGTGCCTTTTGATGCTGTACTGCACAAATGGTTCCAGACAGTATGCTGCTTTGAACTCATTAGCTCGAGCTATTTGTCTAGGGAATCGTGCTAAATTCCCCCGGATGAACAGTGAACATGTGGAACATCGATTATAGCCTTTTTCTAGCCAGTTGTACACGAGCTTCCTAAAAAGGTATGTGCTGATTTTCATGGCATACATTTGCCCCCCAAGTCCCTGCTCATGTTCTATGACGTCACTTTTGACTTTCATGGCAGGGACTTTTAAACTTCTATTACGATTATCCAGGCCCTGCCCATCATTTGAGTACTGGACATGTTGAACGCCATGATTGGCGTCTGTCCGGGTTTCGAGGATTGTATTAAATGGCCTGGCCACCTTTTTGCCATGGTTTCATCTTCCGAATCATGACCCTCGTATCTCGCATTAGCTTGATCGGACGGTCCTCATTTCCTTAAGCCTTTTACGTATAAATAGGGCTGGCAATTTTCAATACTCATTGCCTTTCATTCGAAAATTTCCTTCATTTTCTCTTTTCCGAGCTTCAAAAACTCTTCTTCTTTTGATTAAAATCCCAAAAATCCCCATAATCTCGTCACAAAAACCCTCAGAAACCCAGTCATCAAGGATTTCCCCAGGAGTCCTTCTTCTACGTTGCTTGCAACTTTCGTTTGAAGAACATACTGTAAGTTTCCTATTTTTTGTGTGTTTCAATTTTCTTCCTTTTCCTTTGTCATGTGAATCTGCACTTTATAGTCACCAACAGTAGGTTGTTCCTAAATAACTTTGGTGCATAGGTTTCGATTTTAGGCGTATTGAGTAGATACTAAAACATGTCTAAGATTGTAATGTTCATAACTAGGTAATTTTTGGGTGATTTCTGGGTAAGTTTAGGAAATACCCATTCGGGATATGGAAGACGAAGAGGTTTTTAGGGTATAAAACCGGGTAGCTTAGGGGTCACGTTTCTTAGGCAGTTTTTCTTTAAAACCCCTTCCCCAAGGCAAGTAATGGCCTGACTCTGCTGATACACAGATCCCTGAATATTAGGGGTCTGTTGGAAACCTAGGCGCGTGTCCACAGCAGCGTGTGGCATCACACCGCGGGCTGACATTACTTCAGTTCGCGTGTTTGCACCCCTGGCCTTTGTTATTTCTCCTGTTCAAAATTTTTTACGTCGTCCACTAAAAACTCCGTCGTTCTTATTCGATAGGCGAGCTGATGGCACCCAAGAAAGGCGCATCCAAGAAGAATGTAGCTAGCTTGTCATCCCAGCAATCTCGCAAGGGAAATGAGGTCATCCCTGATTCCCCCTACCTGAGTTCGGCCCCGTGGTGGAGAAGGAGGTCGCGATTGCTCCTGACGCCTTTTTCGAGGCCGAAAGGATTGTCTCTAAGATAACGACCCAAGGAAGGGTCAACAAGATCCTGCTGTCCCATAACATCGAGGTTGGGACGGGGGCTCTCATCGCCCGATCTCCCTACGAGGGAGAGCAGAGCTGTGCACCACTTCAGGATGATTTCGTGGCTTAGAGTGATGAACACTTAAAGGTCGGGGCCTTTCTCCCCCTTAACCAGTACTTTGCGGACTTCCTCAATTATGTGAGGTTGGCACCATTTCAACTTCCCCCGAATCGTCTACTAGTCGGGCTGAGGTATCTCTTCCTGAAGCAGATGTGGGAGGTCCTCACCCCTGCAGATATCCTTTATTTCTTCTACCTCAAGGCTAGCCCGGATCAACGGGGACGAGGTGACGGGTTCTACTATTTGACCCGCTTCCTGAATTCACCCGCAGTCATCGAACTGCCCAGCCATCCCAACGACTTCAAAGATCAGTTCTTTATGTCGAATGGGTTTCGCAATTGCGAATACCATTACTTCAACCATCCTTGTAAGTTTCCTATCTATTCTCAGCTTGCGAAATTATTATTATTTTTTATTCTTAGATTTTTTGCGTGTATACTGATTGGAGCATCATTGTGCAACCATTTTTGCGAGGACGGACAAATCAGAGACCCATGGTGGTCAATATGATACCCTGGGGGGGCTTCCACCCAGTGAGAAGGACTACCTCCAGCTCGTGTCTGATGACACGATGTTGGCATTTAAGTTAATCTCCGCAGGCCAAACTCTGGCTTTAAGGAGGATGCAGGCTACTTACACAGCAGCTCGCGAGCTAGCGCCCATCCCTGAGGGAGGCGCCTCAGTTGACGGCGATGACGAGCAGGAAGAAGAGCTCGAGGTGCCACTTGTGCGAAAGAGGTGAGCTCCTGAGATCGCTCGGGAACTTAATGTGGAACGAGCTCAATCGGGGGCAGCAGCCAGTCCCTCCAGCCAAGGTAACCCATGCCCTTTTCGGGACCTAGACAGGGCTGCCGCAGAGCTTAGGTTAGTTAGGTTTAACCCAAACCAGCTCGTACATGGTCACCAAAATGACCCTGACCGTAATATAACCTTGCTCATATGTCATGACATGGGCCGTCCTAGGGGCACCGTAGTAGTAGACAACACCTTGTCTTTTAGGTCGACCTTCTTTGAGGAGTATGGGACCAACCTTAGGTCATGGCCCTCCCTTCTTGAGGGTATAGTTGCTCCAGGACTTAGAAAATACGTAGAGGAGTCCAGCCCTGAGGTAGAGCCTGACTCGGAACCTCCCCTAATCCAAGAAGTGGTTGACTTAGACTCTCCTTCCCCTATAGCAGTTCCGAGGCCGGAGGTCGTGGAAATAGACTCCTCTAGCTCAGAGGGTAGAATTTTTGTTACTTTGTATGTATTTTCTTGGTAAATTGATGAACGTATATGCATACTTAGCACATTTCCCATTATTTTTCAGGTGAGGAGATGGCACAGCGAGGGGAACCTGACATCTTATCGATGTTCCAGGAAGGGAGATCAAGTGAGGGTCCCATTGCCAAGAAACTTCGGCCTACTTCAAAGAAAATGCCCCCCTCGGCTGTGACTGCTTCCAAATCCCTGGCTAAGGGGAAGGGCTCAGGCTCGGGAGCTCTGCCCACCGCACCCCAAGAGAAGAGGGTGTTAGGAAAATATTGTTTTGCCTCAATGGAAATGATTATAATATTACAACTCTATGCAATAATATTACAAGTAAATATAGATTGATTAAAAAGTGTTACAACTCTATGACAAAAGATACATGTAAATATAAAGAAAGAGGTAGAAGATGATAGAAATAGAAAATACAACTCTAAGACAAAATATACAAATAAACTAGAAGTAGTATAATGAAAAGATATAGATGAGATTACAACTCTAAAACAAAAGATACATGTAAAAGAGTGAATAATAGAAGAAAAGAAAAGCAATAGAATAAAAGAACAAGAATAAGAACAATGAACAAAGAACTCTCACTCACACAACCAAAGTGAAGAGTATTGGGGATCACCAACTTGAACAAGGTTTGAAACCTTTGTCCAAAAGCTTATTTCCCCCTAACTCAAGCACTAAGGGATCTCTCACAGATTTTGGAAATGCTTTCTGGAATAATCAAGTCTCAATGTGTTTCTAGCCAAGTGCTCTAGTGGATAGAAATGGTGTGTCTTACAAGTGAGCATTAGGCTCCTATTTATAGAGTTTAGAGACACCCTTTGAATTTCAAATTCCACCAACCCCCATGGCTGTTACCAATGATTAATTGGGTGTTTTATGGAATTAAAATAGAGATTTGGGAGTTACTTGGCTGTTGGAAACGTTCAAAATTTGATAAAAACCGAATTAGTATGAATCTGTCAGCCACTAGCGCCGCAGCGCTTGTTTCAAGCGCTGCGGCCCTTGGTCAGTTTCAGCAACCAATTTTTTAAGTTTTTTCCAAAACGTTCCAATTTATTCCCACTTGATTTTGTAACTTCCATACACAATATGAGAGTTAAAATCACATCTCTATCAGCCATTTCACATATGGCTTTAAGAAATTCATCTCAATATTGTGTAACAACAAATCTACACAATAATGGGTGATATTTAGGAGTTACAAATTTGTGATGAATTTGTAACACTAAATATGTTACATGTTTGGATATTTCACATATATCCAAATAATGTAACTCTCTATTATATGTTACAATGTGTGACACTCTATGTCACATTTATTTAATCTAAAACATTATATTATAAAATAATATAATATTACATTATATTATAAAATAATATAACAGAGGGGTTCGGCTGCACCTCCTCCTTGCTTTCCCCCGGCTCCTGCTCGGGACCTGGTAGCACTGGTTGGTCCCACAGCTCCAGTAGTCCCTGCCGCCACTGTTCGCATCCCCGTCAACGCCCAGGATCTGGAGAAAATTCCAGACACTTTTTGGGGGACCATCTTTGAGACGGTGAACTACGCGGTGGAGCATTTCTATAAGGCCAAGCCCAACGACCTGAGGGCGATCGAGGAGAGGAGCCCAGAGAACGTCATGGAATCTGCCCTGGGGATGAACCTCACTGTAAGCATTCTTCCCGACCTGACTTTTCTTATTTTTCCTTGGTATGTGCCTAACTGTTTCTTTGCTTTTTGCAAGTGATCTTAGCTCAACATCGCAGCATATCTCGGGCTAGGGCCAGGAATGATGAACTCAAGGCCGAGCTCCAGACTGCTCAGGCCGCCCTGACTGCGGCCCAAGCTGCTCTCGCCGCCTCTCAACAGAGCGAACAAAGTGCCAAGGCTGCTTTGGCGGCGGCCCATGCGGGTGAACAGGCGGAAAAGACTGCCTTAATCACGGCTCAAGAAGGCAAGCAGGCGGTAAAGGCTGCCTCGGCAGCCCTTTAGGCCGAGCTCGAGGGGGCCAAGGCCGAACAGCTGAAGGTCAAGGTGGCTATTTAGGATGAGAAGAAGGCATCGACATCCTCCATGGAGAACATGCTGTACCACTGCTGGGCCTTCAATCAGGACAATAACTTCTCCTTCATGGCCTCTGAAGTGTGGGGGCACTACCTCGAGAATTTCAAGGCTCGGCTACAACAAGAGCTGCAGTCTGAGACCGGGGAGGCCTCTGTCGCTGGCGAGCAGGAGATCGAGGAGGTGATGTCCTCAGAGCGGCATGGAGGGTCTTAGATTTTATTTTCCCTTTTTTATGTTGTATATTTTTCTTTTGTGAATGTTAAGCACGAGGTTGCTCTCCTCGAGATAATTTATATATATTATTTTCAGTTATCTAAGTTTTATTTATTCCTTGATATCTTTCTCATGCCTTATGATGTGCACGTTTAAACCCTTAGGAAATGACCCTTAGGTCGAGATCAACATTCTTGGTCGTAACCAAAAAAGAAGATTTATATCTTGCCTGTTAAGTATCAGGCCTTGGACCCGGTTGTATCCGGGGTTTTCTTTTTCTTTTTTAAATAAAAACCTAGTTCGCGTTAGTTTGATCGATACTTTGCTTTTTCTTTAGAAAAAAAATTGTTAATCAATTTAACCAACTTCTAAGTTTCGGAACCTGGTCGTGTCCAGGATATTTAATTAAAAACTTAGTTCGCGTTAGTTTTTTTGACACCTCGCGTTTTTTAGAAAAACACTGGTTAATCAATTTAACCAATTTCTAAGTTTCGGAACCTAGTCATGTCCAGGATATTTAATTACAAACTTAGTTCGCGTTAGTTTTATTGACACCTCACATTTTTTAGAAAAACACTGGTTTATCATTTTAACCAACTTCTAAGTTTCGAAACCTGGTCGTGTCCAGGATATTTAATTAAAAACTTAGTTCGTGCTAGTTTTATTGACACCTCGCATTTTTTAGAAAAACATTGGTTAATCAATTTAACCAACTTCTAAGTTTCGGAACCTGGTCGTGTCCAGGATATTTAATTAAAAACTTAGTTCGCGTTAGTTTTATTGACACCTCGTGTTTTTTAGAAAAACATTGGTTAATCAATTTAACCAACTTCTAAGTTTCGGAACCTGGTTGTGTCCAGGATATTTAATTAAAAACTTAGTTCGCGATAGTTTTATTGACACCTCGCTTTTTTTAGAAAAACACTAGTTAATCAATTTTACCTACTTCTAAGTTTCGGAACCTGGTCGTCGGGTTGTCTGCCCCCTAAGTAATCAGGAAGTGGACTTTCTGGGTTACTTTGAACTAATATGCAGATGAAACCGTACAAAGATACAAATATACCATAAACATATATTTTTTATTTATTTATGAAATTAAATGGCTTTTATATTCGAGCCTTACATAGACGGGTGGTTTGATCACTGATAATATTTTTTCAAATGCATAGCATTCCAGGTCCGTGGTACCGTTTCTTCACTAAGTTGGGCCAATTTAAAAGTACCTTCTTGTATGATTTCCACTATTTGATAGGGCCCTTCCCAACTCGGGCCTAAAGCCCCATCTTTGGGGTCCTTGCCTGCTAAAAATACCCTTCGGAGTACCAGGTCTCCTAAACCAAAGACACGCTTTTTGACCTTTGAATTAAAATAACGAGTGATTTTTTGTTGATAATGCGCGAGCTGTAGCTGTGAATCTTCTCGTTTCTCATCAATTAGTTCAAGGGACGCGCTGAGTAGTTCGTCATTCTGCTCCGGGCTAATGGTCTGGAGCCTATGTCTGGCTACCTTTGTTTCGATAGGGAGGACGACTTCACTTTTGAAAGTTAAAGAGAAAAGGGTATGCCCCGTGGAAGTTCGGTGGGAGGTCCGGTAAGCCCACAGCACCTGCGGGAGCTGCTCAGGCCATACTCCCTTAGCATTGTCCAACCTCTTCTTAAGGATTGCTTTGAGGGTTTTATTCACAGCTTCGACCTGCTTGTTGGCCTGCGGGTAGGCCACCAAGGAGAAGCTTTTGATTACGTCGTGTTTTTCACAAAATTCGGGAATTGCATCCCATTGTCTGATACAATCTTTCTTGGCAATTTGAATCGGCAAACAATATTCTTGACCACAAAGTCAAGGACACTTTTTGCGGTGATTGTAGCCAGGGGCTCCGCCTCCGCCCATTTTATAAAATAATCGATGGCCACTACTGCATCGCGAACTCCTCCCTTCCCCGTGGGCAGGGCTCCAATTAAATCGATTCCCCATACCGCGAATGGTTAGGGGGATGATACCCTTTTTAGCTCGACTAGAGGAGCGCGGGCGATGGTGGCAAACCGCTAGCACTTATCACACTTTTGGACAGAGGAGATGGATTCCTTTGATAACGTGGGCCAAAAATACCCCGACCGTAATATTTTCAAGGCCAGGTTTTGCCCCCTAGAGTGATCCCCACAGAATCCTTCATGCACCTCTTGCAAAATAGTTTTGGCTTCCTCTGGCAGAACACACTATAGTAGAGGTAAGGAGTGGCCACGTCGGTACAGCTTCCCGTCTATGATTGAGTACCTTAGAGCTTGATAGAGTACTCTCCTCGCGTCTTTCTGCTCGCCAGGCAATTTTTGTAATGCCCCGAATTCTCTGATATGGTTTAATGGCGGGATTAGTAGGTCGGGAGGGCCATACTTGCTTAATTATGCCATTAAATGATAATATGCATGTATATGTGAATTATATTATGATATGATGCGTGCATGTGGGTCCACATCTGAATAATTATGCTATTTTGATAATTTGGCCCATTGAGGGTGAATATGTGTATTTAGGTGCATATGTGATTTGTGAATGAGATTCCATTATTATGGAGATATATTTGAGCTATTCGGCATGAGATGGTCATATATAATGGATTAGCGGTTTTTTCATAACGGGGTCAATTTTGGGGTAATAGAAATGTTTATTTGATGATAAATTGGGAGTATTTGAAATCAGGAGGAAATTTCGAAGGTTTTGACTATAATGTCCCCGGGGGTGTTTTCGGGACCCCGAGCACTAGGTTTTATTTGAGGTTACTTAAGCTTGAAGTAGTTTATCAGATAGAACGTTCGTTAGAAAACCTCTCGTTATTCCTTTCGTTAGTTCGTTTTACCGTTTGAACCTTTTTGAAGATATCTCGAGTTCTAGGAGTCAGAATCAAGTGAGGATCGAGGCATAGCGATCCTAGGAAAGATTAGAAGCTTATTAACCGAAGGATTTGATGGAAAACAACCCAATCGAAGGTAATCGAAGTTTAAGTTTTGAGTTTTTTGAGTTTCTAAGCTTTGAATTAGATTTTGTAAATTGTTGAGTTTTTGGTTGGTTTGAACCTTGGGTTTTGAGGGTTTTGGAGCTTTGGGAAGCTTGGGAGCTTTGTTTTGATGATTTGGGAATGTTTAGATATGGGTTTGGAGGCCTTAGAGGGTTAAAAACACGTTTGGGAATGGCCCAGAGTTGGGGGTCGCGACCCTGTTCTTGGGGTGTCGCGACCCTGCTTTGAAGAAGCAGGTGGGAGTTCTGAACCTGCTGGGCACCGCGGCCCTTACTTCAGGAAATTCTGGGGGCCGTGGCCCAAGGTGCCAGGGCCGCAGCCCTTGCCCTGTTTTCACCCCGTTTGCTCGTTTTGACCCCGGGAACTTAGCTATAGGCCTCGGGAGTGTTCCTACTACTTGGATTAGTTTGGATTGATCTCCCGGAGGCTAGATATTGGTTTGGGAACCTATGTTGATCATTATTATTAATGATGTCCCGTGTTTGGTTATGATTAGGTGACCGCTAAAGGATTGAAGGTTGATCGTTCTCAAGGGTCGTTCTTTTAACCTTTCTAGCTCGAATCTGAGGTAAGAAAAATGCACCCTGTGTATATATGACATGCATGATTATTATTGAGGCATGTTGATTGATAAATGTGGACATGGATTGCCTATTGAATGCTAGCGAATGTTGAATACTTGTATATGTACTGACTAGTCAGGGACACTGACCTAAAGAGTCAGAAATGGCATAGCGCCATGAGCGCCGGGCCAAATGAAGATTAGATCTAATCGATATCAGCATTGAATGGCTCTATGGCATTAATGCTGGACTGACCCTAAAGTCGATGAAACTTATAAGCGCTTGACTAGTCTAAGACTAGTTACTCAGAGCCAGGGCATAAGGCCACGGTGACTGTTGTCACATGGCTTGGGAACGATGTTCTAGGGTTATGACTCTATGGTCATGAGGAAGGTTATGTTGGTGACTATTCACCATACACCTATCTTGGTCAAACTTATGAAGGTTCACTTATATGTTAAGCCCAAGTGACCCCATTGTCACAAGGATAAAGGGGGCTGTACCCACTTTTGTGACTGTCACCTATCTGTTTTGGACTGATAGTCCTGAATGATTATTATGATCATTGTTGATATTATATCATGCTATATTATGTTTTCTTGCTAGGCCTTGGCTCATGGGTGCTATGTGGTGCAGGTAAAGGGAAAGAAAAGCTCACCCAGCCTTGAGTGGAGAGCTTAGGTGGTGATGTGTACATATGCGGCCGCATGACCACCACGGCCAAGGCGTTCTCAGAGGAACTAGGGGGTTCACCCTATTTTGCCGCTTAGGTCGGCGGGATTGTAAATTTGAAACAGTAATGACCATTTTGTACTGAGAACAACTTGTAAATGTTTTGATTAGCTCTGCAGAGCAATTTGTAATGAAAGATATCCATTCCTTTTTATTAGTTTTCCACCTTAACCTATTAATCACACTTAGAGCACGTTTTTAACCAAAGGACTCGGGTAGCGGGTCAACTTTCTGGTTCACCGTAACTGTTCTGGGGTAACCAGGGCGTTACAATTTTCCTGTCGTAAGATACTCTATTATGGGAATCATCCAGGTCGGTCTGATATCGATCATCTTGACCTCCATCACACTTTCTGCCACGCTCGGACTTTCTAAGAACTCCACTGGTACTATGCTCAGAGTCTCGGCTTCTTTGGAGGAAGCGAGTCTGGCCAAAGCGTCGGCATTGGTGTTTTGCTCGTGAGGGATCTGCTCGACTAGGCTATACTCAAACTCTGATAGCTCGTTCTTGACCTTGACCAGGTAAGCTGCCATTTGTGCCCTTCGAGCTTGATATTCCCCAGATACCTGGTTTACCACGAGTTGGGAATCATTGTAGCAGTTAATGACCATGGCCTTCAACTCCTTCCCCACTCTAAGCCCGGCCAATAGGGCTTCGTATTCGGCTTCATTGTTGGATGCCACGAACCCGAACCGCAGCACAAAGTGGAAACAATGCCTTTCTGGGCTCCGGACCCGTTCTCATTAGATGACTCGTCTACGAAGATTCTCCATAATTCCCGCACTGGTTCTCTCAAGGGCTCTTCCTAGAATCCAGTGCATTCAGCCTTGAAATCAGCCAAGGCTTGGATTTTTATCATAGTTCGGGGTTGTTGATCCCAAAAGAGGGTGTTTTAATATTTAAACTCGCAAGTGCACGAATCGTTTCAGAATATAATGTTCATGTAAGTACGAGGTCGAACCCATGGGAGTTGACTAACATCAAAAGAAACTATTTCAAACAAAGCAAGAATATTCTAACCTAGTTCCAAATATTTGATGAGATTTTGTTTTAGAAAAATAAAAGACAAGTAATAAAAATATTAATGATAAAAATGGTTTTCAAATGAGATATGTAAAATAAGATTATTAAGATTTTAGAATCCACAAATGCAAGTTCAATAGTATTTATAAGTATATTGATTTCCAAGTTTAGATATAGTTGAAATAAATCACACTATATTTTTTTCAAAATACATTTTCTATTCAAGCACAAGTTACTTTAAAAAAGGTAGGATTTTTCTTCACTTATATAAGATATAATTTCTAAGCATTAGTTGTGTTACAACCTAATGAAACTACAAAAAATCAAAGAGATTATGTTTAGGCAAAATATGATACTTATGCTCTAAGAATTAGATGTGAACAATTTAATGAAAAACATTTAATCAAAGAATATCATATTTTTGCATAATGAAGAACTAAGTGTAATATGCTTTAACACTCAATAATAGATGAAAAATGCATATCTTTGATAGAAAAATCCATAAACAATGTTACACAAATGGGAAATTAACATACAATAAAAAATACTATCTAGTTACATTTTGCTTCATCATCATCTTAATAACCTTTGAAAAATATTAGAAGCTCATAACTAGATTGAAATAAAAATTACAAAATAACATACTTGACATGCTCTTCCAAAGATGAAATGGTAGAGAAAATAGTGAAAAGAAGAGAGAAAAATATGAAGTGTGGAAGAGGTTGAAAAGATGAAGAAGAAGAGCTCCCCAAATGGTCTTACAAGACTCTATTTATAGGCAAAATATGGAAATTAAATTAATCAAATTAAAATAAATAAATTGATTAATTTAATTGTGTTGGGAAGTGGTAGGATAAATAGAGTAAGTGTAAGAGTATTGGAAAGATGAAATGTTTGGTTGGGTAAAAGATTAGTGAAAAGCTAGGGTAAAAAAATGAATTAGGAATGTTTATTTAGGTAAGAAAAATAGGGAAGAGTGAATTGATATTTGAGTGAAAAACATTGGGAATAAAAATGTGAGTTTTGGCCTTTTTGGTGGCTGTTTGGTGCTGAAGGAGTGCTGGGCCTTGGGCTTGCTTTGCTGAAGAGCTAGGCGGCTGCTGGTGTACTAGCCCATGCGTGGGAGAAGGAGCTGCATCTTGACTTCGGCTGGCAGGTGGAGCTATAGCTGAATGGGATTAGGTCGTGGGCCTAGAGGAAATGGGCTGGGGGAGCTTGCTTCAAGGCACTGGCGTGGCTGGCGTGGCTTTGGAGGAGACGGCTGGAGCTGTGCTGGCGGTTGTGAGGTGATGCTGGGCGCAGCTTGGAGAAGCACCTGAAGGAGGAAGTTTGGTGTACGGCTGGGGTGAGCAAAAGGGCTGTTGAGGAGTGCAGGTGGGCCACGGCAGAGGCTTGGGCCCATTTGGGTTTTCAAAAACGCCAATTGCTTTGAAATTTGCCACTTTTTCTTTCTTTTCTTTATTCTTCAAACACAACAAAGATACAACATAATTCCTACACCATAAAAAAATTAAATTAAATAACAATCAAATATTTTCACTTATAAATAAATCAGATTAATTATTTGAAAATACGTAATTAAAACTTAATTTAATATATCAATCAAGATCAACAAAATTGCACTTTTATTTTACTTCTATCTAAACTATATTAATTACACATAATTTAAACTACAACATATTATAATAAAATATATAAAAATCTAGAAAATTACAATAAGACTAATAAATGTAAAATTACTTAAAAACTTAATAAATCAATTAAGAACTCAAGAACTAAGCAACAATTAACCAATAAAAAGTGGTAAAATAACTCTATTTTGTAGAGTTATATAGTATCTCGAACTGGCTGAGCTCGACCGCCCATTTCAACAAACATCCCGATGTCTCAGGTTTCTGCAGCACCTGCCTTAAAGGCTGATCGGTTATCACGTGGATTGAATGGGATTGGAAATATGGCCTAAGCTTCCTGGAAGCCGGAATAAGGCAGAAAACCATATTTTCCATTAGAGGATACCGAGATTCTACTCCGAGAAGTCTTTTACTTATATAATATACTGGCTTCTGAACTCGGTCCTCCTCCCGGACCAACACAGCGTTGGCCACATTTTTAGTCACTGCTAAATAGAGAAAAAGGGGCTCTCCTGTCGTTGGTTTAGATAACACTAGTGGCTTGACCAAATGTGTCTTCTGGTCGATGAAAGCCTGCTCGCACTCCTCAGTCCACTCGAACTTTTTATTCCCCCGAATTAGGTTGTAGAATGGAAAACACTTATCAGTGGATTTAGAAATAAACCGATTGAGGGCCACCACCCTTCCTCTCAGACTCTGGACATCTTTATGCGACCTGGGCGAAGGTGTCTCCAGCAACGATCTGATTTTGTTCGGGTTTGCCTCTATCCCCCTGGTGTTGACTATGAATCCCATGAATTTTCCCAACGCCACTCCGAAAGTACATTTTTGGGGGTTTAGCCGCATATTATACTTCCTTAGAATTTCAAAACATTCCTTCAGATTGGAGACATGGTTATCGACAGTCTTTGACTTGAATAGCATATCATCAACATACATTTCCATGTTTTTTCTGATCTGATCAGTGAACATTCTGTTGACCAACCTCTGGTAGGTCGCCCCAGCGTTTTTCAGCCCGAAGGGCATGACTTTATAGCAGTACACATTGGTTGGAGTCATGAAGCTAGTATGTTCCTGGTCTGCAGGGTTCATGGCGATCTGGTGATATCCAGAGTATGCATCCATGAAGTACATGAGCTCATGCCCTGCGGTGACATCAACCAACTGGTCAATCCTTGACAAGAGGAAACAATCCTTAGGATACGCTTTATTTAGATCGGAGAAATCGATGTAGGTCTGCCATTTTCCATTTGGATTTGGGACCAGGATAGGATTGGCGACCCAGATTGGATACTTAGCCTCACTGATAAAGCCACACTTCAAAAGCCTAGCTACTTCTTCCTCTAGTGCCTCAGCTCGGGTCATACCGAGACGCCTTTGTTTCTGGAATTTCGCAAGCATGATTTTTTCCAAATTTAGCGTATGCATGATGACACTCGGGCTGATTACTATCATGTCTTCATGGGACCAAGCGAAAAAGTCTAGATTTTCTTGTAAAAAAGTTACTAGCTCCGCCTTTCTTTCAGTGTCAAGATTTTTCCCGAGCTTAACGACCCTCGAAGCATCTTTGGGATCAATGTTTACTTCTTCGAGGTCTTCAATAGCCTGGAGCTCGGATCTATCTTCACCCATTCGGGGATCAATATCCTCACTCGGGGTGGCTCCCCTACAACTGACTGGCTGAGGTTCTTCCATCCCAGGATTATCTCTAACTTCCTGGGATTCCTCTCCTCGATCATGCACGGCCTTCGTCTGCTGCCCGGGTTGTGATTTTCCCTTCATGGAAATGCTATAGCTTTCCCTAGCAGCGAGTTGATCGCCTCGGACGGTACATATTCCCGTGGATGAAGGGAATTTTATCGCGAGGTGGCAGATTGAAGTTATAGCTTCAAATGCCATCAGTGTGGGCCTACCCAAAATTGCGTTGTATGTGGTTGGACAATCCACGACCACAAATTCGAGCAGCTTAGAAACAGTTCGTGGTCCTTCACCTAGGGTTATCACCAACTCAATCGTCCGATAGTTGTCGAACCTTCTCTGGAAAAACCGTACAACATCATGGAGGTTGCCTTTAGTTCGGCCACAGACAATCCCATTTTCTCCAATGTGGACCTAAATAGCAGGTTCACAGAGCTCCCGTTGTCGACCAAGGTCCGCCTAACTCTCCGATTGGCAAGCTGAACGGTTATGATTAGAGGGTCGTTATGCGGGAATTGGACATGACTAATGTCTTCTTCAGTAAAATTGATCGGTTGTTTCTCCAATCGTTGTTGTTTAGACAAACGTTGCTCCGAGACGAACTCAACTCTATTGTGAGACCTCAGCTCATTGACATACCTCTTTTGGGAATTTCTGCTCGTGCCTGCCAGATGAGGGCCTCCAGAGATGGTGGTTATTTCACCCCTATTATCAGAGGAGGGGGTCCTGACTCACCTGGGCTCCGGTCTGATTTGCGGGGGCTTCCAGAGCTAATTGAATGTTTTTCCTAGCGGGCTGATTAGGAGTGACTCGATTCTGGGCATACTCGGCCAGGGCCCGACCCTGATGAGCATCTCGATCTCATATTTCAAATGCCTGCAGTCATCGGTGTTATGACCGATGCCATTGTGGAATTGAATTTTTTTTGAAGGGTCTCTCTTCGCCCTTTGATTTTTTAGAGGCTCCAGCTTCTTCCACAGAAGGCGGGCAGAGTTCGCCAAGAAGATGCGCTCCCTGGTATCCGTGAGGTCGGAGTAAGTCGCGTAGATTGGTTTGAATTTCTCCATGGGCTTATTTTTCTTTGAACCATTCTGACCGCCTTCGCCATTTCCCTTCCTCTTACTTCCTCCCCCGTGGTTATTCTAGGTAACGGTTTGAGCCGTAGCTGCCATGTCTGTTACCTCTCCAACGGGCTGTGCAGGGACTTGGCTGGTTCCTACAACTGAAGCTCACGCCTCTTCCAGGTTGATCCATATCCAAGACTTGTTCAGGAACTCGTCCACTGTGTTGATGCCTTTTCTCTGGATCTCTTTCCACAGGTCGCCTCCGACAAGGATTCCTGATCTCATCGCCATAAGCCTAGATCTTCAATCCGTGTCTCTAGCTCGCGCGACGATGTTGGAAAACCTACTCAAGTATGCCTTCAGAGGCGCTCCGGGCTGCTGCTTTACGTTTGCCAAGGAGTCTGCCTTTATCCGAGCTGCTTGAGAATCCCGGAATGCCCTCTTGAAGTGTAACGACCCAAATTTACTAATAAGGCTTAAGGGCCTTGATTAGTGTGATGGGAGGACATAATTGGAATATATGTGATTTAATGATTAAAAGTATGCTATATGACTATTTGAATATCTGAGATGCATGACTATGTGTATTAGTATGCATGTAGGCCCCGATTAGGTTAGAAAGGGCATAACTGTAATTTTGGCCCATTGAGGGCATAACTGTATATATATGTGATAATTTTTGAGCCCACATTATTATGCAGATATATTTGTGATCTGTGATACGAGACGATCCTAGTGAGCAGGTTAGCGAAAAAGTCACGGCAGGGATTTATACCCGGCTCAGGGCGAGCCTGGTGGTATAAATGGGAATTTAGAGAATATATTGGGGTTAATTTTGACATTGAAGAATATAATTGGTGACTAGCTAAGTGTCGGGAAGTAAGCGGTAAATATGTGAGACACTCGAGGAGTTAGCGGAATTGGGTGATATGACCAAAATACCCCTAGGTGGATTAAAAGATTTAGAATTAAAGGGGAGGGTATTGTGGTCATTTAGCTTATAAAGGATAGGTATAACTTAGGTTTTATGCCTTAGTGGGAAATGTAGAAAGGGCTGGAAATTCTGAAGGAAAGAAAAGAAGGGAAAGAAAAGGAAAAGGGAAACAGGGTATTTTCAAGGACGGTTTGGCATTTCCCCATCTGTTCTTGAGGTATTTTGGAGTAGAAACTCAGGAGGAGTTTGGGCAAGAGCTAGAGGCGAGGATCCCTGTACTAGCTTGAGGAATTGGCAGAGCAATTCATCCACTTGAGGTAAGACTTTGAGGTTTTCTTCAGTTTTTGGTGTTGGTGTTGAGCTAGTTTTCTAAGCAAGGTTCTGTGGGAATCTTAGGGAGTTGAAGCTGGGAATTTGAGGAGGTGAAGGCTAAGCAAGAGTGGGAGATATTCTAAGCTAAGCTCACTCATCAGAGGTAAGGAACTTTAGTTTCAAGCTTTGTGATTTCTATGGTTTTGCTGAGTTTCTGAGTTTTAGGTTCAGTTATGGTGAAATCTTTGATTAAGGGTGCATGTGGTTGAGTTATGTATGGTTGGGATGCTTGGGATGAGTTAGACATGTTAGTAAGCTTGTCTTTAAGTTTGGTTGAAGTTTGGAAAAGTTTTGGTAAGGTTTGGCTCGGGGAAAATCGAAGGAGGAAAAAACAACATTTGTTGTTCTGTGACTAGCGCTACAGCGCTAGGCCTTATACCCTGGGATGATTTTGGGCTCTGTTTGTAGCGCTGTAGTGCTACCCTGTTTCCATATAAGGGTTTTTGGGTTATTTTCAAGGGTTTTTTCCCGGGGGTTTGGGGTTCGATTCCACCACCCCGTTTGGTGGAATTGGGGCTTCCCGAGGGCTCGGGATTGGTCTCGAGGTTAAATTTTGGAGTTGAGGTTTGGTGATGATTCTGATCTATGGTTGTGACTAGGTGTGGACTAGGGCTCAAGGGGGATTGTGCTCAAGGATCAAAGTGAACGAAGCTAGCGAATTTAAAGGTAAGAAAACTGCACCCGGTTATATGTTTGGGATGGGACTAAGTGCTCCCGATATCTGTATAATGTCATAGATGGTATTATGCCATGGGACATGTGATAAACGGCCTAAGGGTGCCATATACAATATTTGCGTACAGAGAGCGGTTTGGCCACTGGTAGCCGAGGACAGCTTAATATTCACTGAGCTCGGTTTAAGCGGGCCGGAGTAAGTGGGATAAACAGAGGGTGCGACCTAAGGGAGCTAACCCAATTTATCATCTGTGAATTGATTATTGATATGAAATGATATGTTTGGTATGCTGAATACTTGGTTATCATAGATGCGTAGACTATTGAGAACATGTTTATGTGATATGAGATATTGGATTGTCTGTTGAATGTTTATGCTTTGTTAGTGTGTTTTCTTGCTGGGCCTTGGCTCACGGGTGCTACATGGTGCAGGTAAAGGAAAAGGCAAGTTGGACCAATCCTGGGATGGAGAGCTGCGGGGCTGAATGTACATGGTCAGCTGTTCGGCCGCCATGGCCGAGGAGTGGATCAGGACAAGGAATGCCTAACAGTCTGTTTTGCCTTAGAAGGGCTATTTACCATATTTAAATCTTGAATCTTTGTAAATGGTTTAATTTTAATATTTTTGGGATCCCGTGTAAACATAAAATGTTTATTTGTAAGAAATGCTATTTTTGTGGCCAAAATCTTTTAACCCTAGTTCCATTATAGTTTCAATAACACGTTTTTAATTAAATGACTTGATTAGCAAGTCTAGCACCTTTATAAACACACAGTGTAAAGGTCTTGGCTATCTAGGGCGTTACATGAAGTTAGCGGAGAAGCTCTTCCACGAGCTGATAGAATGCTTCTTGCATTGCTTGAACAATTGCATGGCCGGTCCGACCAGAGTCGAAGGGAATACTATGCATCTTAACTCAGGTCCGATGTTATGGGCCATCATTAGGGTATTGAACATCCCCAAGTGGTCGGACGGATCTCCATCTCCATCGAATTTTGATAAATGGGGCATCTTGAAACTTGGTGGGTATGGTGTTGCAGCGATGTTGGGGGCGAAGAGCTCAAGCTCGTCCCCTGAGTCATACTCATCTTTTTCCTTTTCTGATAGGAGTCTTTTCATCAGTTCCTCCATCTAGGCCAGCCTCTCGAGGGTTGGGTCCTTGGTTCCCTGGGGATGTTCAACAGCTCCCATTCAACCGTACGCATTTGACGAGTTATTGTCCCTCTAAGTTCGAGCTTGGTTTGGTGGGGCATTCCCGTTGTCGCGTACTTCGGAAGGACTTCCCTCATAGTGTGTGTCGTTGACTCCATCGCGAGCCAGATTGTTCCTTTGTGAGTTTAGGCGATCTCACAAATCGGTATGTGGGTCAAGCTGAGGGTTTTGAGCTGAGCTCAACTGATTCCTCAGATCTGCGCTGGTCCTACCACTTTGACGATCCTCTGTCCAATAACTTCCATTAGAGAAGCTCAAAGCTTGTGATCGAGGATGAGGATCTAGAGCATTCTCGCATGCTCGTGGGACATGAGCAAGGGCAGCGGGAGGAGGATTCCTCCTGCTGTTTCCGTAGGCAGGGATGTCTCGAGCAGAACAAGGTGGGGACGGATGCTTGATCAGTGACAGAGGGTGTCTGATCAGTGAAGCAATTCTCATTCCATCAGGTCAGATCAAACTAGCCCGCGGTTGCTCTGCTCCACCATTTCTGGTTCCATGTGCATGGCGATCTGATCGTGGTATAGGGAAGTCAGTCGGGACATGCCGTCTTTGTGAGTTTTTCCTTGACTGTTTGCATGGGTTACCATGGGCATTCGACGGTGGCGTTGAACTCGAAGTCGAGGTTCTAACTGACCGGCTGACTCATTGGTGATCCCTGGGAAAGCCACCAAATGGGGTTTCTTGGTGATTGGGCGGCACGGGAGTAGAACTTGGAGTTGAGGTTCCAACCGATCGACTTGGCCTGGGTCAACTATCCTGGCGAGACTTACGAGTCCCGCCTTGCCTCTTTCCGACGTTAACATCGGTTGCAAGAGAGGGTAGTCGAGCCAAGACTTCCTCGATTTGCTTATTTTCCTTGGTTAGATGGCTCCTCAACTGCATGTTCTCCATCTCTACCGCAATCAAGTAATCCGGGTTCAGATTTGGCGGTAGAGGTGCTGAACTTCCAGTGTCGCCATGGCCCATCGGTTGTTTTCCTGATCGCTGATGGATCTTTGGGCCTTGTTCGTCCGAAACAGTGGTATGGTGAGCCTCCTACCCACCATGCTAATCTGTTTCGTTACTGTGCCTTGAACGAGTGACCACCATGATGAACTTTTTCCTGAATCTTTTCCAATGGCACTTATTCACAGCTCTCAATGAAAGCACCAAACTGTTGACACAATTTTTCGCTAACAGTGTATTACAAAAATTAGCTGGAATAAACTAGTGCTTAAGGATAAACCGTAAGGAGAATAATCACCGTTCAAGCTACTTAAAAGGATAGAGTGAGAACACTCGTTCCTTTTTAAGTGGTTTGGAGGTTAAAATCCCCCTAGTCCACGAGTCAATATTATTATTGTATGTCTCTCTCTATTTTGACATAATATTTGCCTTACATAGAGAAAACCCAACCCCTTTTCTTTCCAAGGCATTGGTATTTATAGGAGAATGATCCCTGGGTAGGTGTTGGGGTCATCCCATGAACCCTTGATCCCTCACATCATCTCTATGACACTAATGAATAACATTTACATTTTATATTGTAGTGTGGTCTAATCATTAGGTAAAATGGATCATGGATCGCATGGTCTAAATAAGGCGTGTGATGTCTGATCATGCACGTTTATATTGCGTATCCGGGAATTCGGGAGTAAATTAACACGTGATGTCTGTTTACACATGTTTATATTGCATGGTCAATTTTATAAAGATCCTGGGGTACATTAGACCTCTGGCATACCACGAGCTAGCGTAACGTCAGCTCGTGCCTTTTGATGTTGTACTCCACAAATGGTTCCAGGCAGTATGTTGCGTTGAACTCATAAGCTCGAGCTATTTGTCTAAGGAATCGTGCTAAATTCCCCCAGATGAACAGTGAACACGTTGAACATCGATTATAGCCTTTTACTAGCCAGTTGTACCCGAGCTTCCTAAAAAGGTACGTGCTGATTTTCAGGGCGTACATTCTCCATTATTTCTTCGTTAATTAGAGCTGGTCAAAATTATTGTTTTACCCTTCTAATTACCTCTTGATCCTTAAGTATCATTAATTCACTGGCAAATAATTAATCTATAATCTAATTATAGATTTGAGCTCAATAACTATTCACTTCCATAATCAATCCTTAAGGGAACCAATATTCGATCAGTTAGGAAAGCATGGATTCTAATATTGTAATTCATGTTCCCAGCCATCCATGATATTGAATCGCGAAAATAAAAGTCATTAGCCTCATTATTCTAAGAGACCTTAATGAGTGAATCAAAAGATCCAATAAACATAAACAGGAGTTCATGAATACTCAGGATTTAGACTGATCTACAAATGATCATCTATGATGACAAGAATTAAATATTTACGTCAAACCACAGTTTATAAAGATAATTAATTCTCATCGGTCTTGTCATATATAATCTCTATTATATACAACACATTTACTAAGATGTCTATCCACATCAGTAATCCGAATCTAGATTACTTGCATCTCGTATGCTTAGCAAACCGTACTAGTAACCATTCATTAAAGATTCATCACTTTAATATGTTACTGACTATTTTATTCATTATATATGATCTTGATTCTCTCATACTAATAGAAGATCATATTCTCATGAATGAATAGGGAATTTTATTCATTAGGTATGTTGACCACGAATTTGGCCAACGACGAGTAGACATCAAAACTACAATAAACCTTCAAGAGAAAAATATGACACAGATAATTTTATAGTGGTTCAACCCCAATTGATTGGTAATAGCCTAATCCACTTGGATTTGTGATATATATATATCCTACACTTAATATCAGATAAACTTGAGTCAACTGAGTTTCTTAAGTGTAAGTAGAAAAATACAGAGTTTCTCTCTCTAAACTCTCTCAGAAAATACCCCAAGAATGCCCTAAGTCACAGTCCCAAAGTTTCAAAACTAGAGAGTTTTTCCCACTCTCAAACGACCAGGCCCCCTAAAATGATGCCATGAGCCATTTATTTATAGGCTCATGGATCGTACATAAATATCTCCCTTTTAACGGGTCCTTCGTTCTTCCAACAGACTTTAATTAATAAAAATATAAAAAAATTTAAACAACAATAATATAGCTATTATTCTGGGATATCTGAGAGATTCCCGCGGTAGTTGAGAATTATTCGGGTTAAAGTTGTTACTGAGTACATAAGCAAGCAACTCTCGTAGGCAAAGCACTCCTCTAGCACACCTCTGGTCTAGCATGACACATCTCTGGTCTAGTAAAACACTTTACTAGTCGGGCAAAATAGATGACTGGTCAGCCAAGCACTTCACTGGTCGGCCACACACTTCACTGGTTGGCCAAACACTCCATTGGTCGGCCAAGCACTCTACTAGTCGGCCAAGATAGGTGACTGGTCAGTCAAAAATCTTTACCGGTCGGACATAAATTCTATCAGGTCGGTCAGATCACTTTATCACAACTCCAAAGATCCAATACATTTATTAACTATTAATGTGCCATTTACTGACCATGCATGGCCACTTGTCACTTCTGATTGCGACATCATCGAACTAAAATTTTGGGGATAACAAGGTAGCATGAGATATTATGATAAGACCTGGCCCTTGACTGTTGCATGAACGATAAAGATATGCTTATTAGCACTGATGTTGCTTGTGAATGCAAAGGAAACGCTCATTAGCATTGTTATATGGACATGTAGGTCAGGACAATCTCATTAGCGCTGTCATAGATACATGTATGCCAGAAAATGTTTATTAACATTGTTATTTGGTTATGAATGTCATAAAATGCTTATTAGCATTGTTATTTGATATAAATGTCAGAAAATGCTTATTAGTATCACTATTTGTTATAAATGTCAGGATGTGCTTATTAGTACCATGCTTGGATATGAATATGATTCGACATTCTTATTAGAATGATTGTTGAATGTGAATGATTAATTGTTTGGTCTTAGACCGTGAGACGACAAGAGGTTTAGTTATTACTACCTAACTGGCCGAATTGATTATTGCAGCAAGGTATAAGCTTGGAAGTATGCTTCCAAGGCAGATATAGTCATTAGCTAGCCAGGAAGATCATGGCCAGAATGACAGACATGGTCAGAATGATAATCAGGGTCAGACCCCTCTGCCAACTCCTGAGAATTGGCAGCAAGTGCTTGCTGATATGCAAGCCAGACAATTGAGGGAGGTAAAAGATATCCGCCAACGTGGTTGTAGATGCCTTAAGCCGGAAGGGTTTGGGAAAATTAGGCAATGCAAGAAAAATATCCAAGGATTTGGCAGAGGATATGACCAGAGCTGGAATTGAGTTGCTGGTGGGCCAGTTGGCCAATATTATGCTGCAATCTACATTGTTGGAGAGAATAAAGGATAGTCAGTTGGGTGATCCACAACTGACAAAGATCAGAGGGGACGAATTAGCTGGAGTGGCTAAGGATTATATAGTGTCAGATGTGGGTATGCTGAGGTATAAGGGTTGGATCTGTGATTCGTTGGATACTATTATCAGACGGGAGATTCTGGATGAAACTCATACTACCCCTTACTCTTTGCATCCATGCACCACGAAGATGTATCAAGATGTGAGATTGTTATATTGGTGGCCTGGGTTGAAGAGGGATGTGACAGAATATGTGGCTAAGTGGTTGACATGTCAATGGGTCAAGGCTGAGCATCAGAGACCACCAGAGCTATTACAGCCTCTGAACATCCCAGAGTTGAAATGGGAGGGCATCACAATGGAGTTCGTGGTGGGGTTACCGAGGACCTTGGGTCAATATGATTTGGTATGTATTATCTTGGACCGATACACCAAATCAGCCCACTTCTTACCAGTGAGGATGACATATACAGTTGACCAGTATGCAGATCTCAATGTGAGAGAGAAAGTGCGCCTTCATAGGGCTTCGATGTCGATTGTGTCAGATCGGGACCCCACATTTACTTCCAAGTTTTGGGGAAGTTTGCAGAAGGCCATGGGTGCACAACTGAAGTTTAGTACTACTAATCATCCTCAAACATATATACAATCTGATAGGACGATTCAGATATTAGAGGAGATGCTGCGAGCATGTGTGTTGGACTTTGAAGGATACTAGAGTAAGTATTTGCCTTTGATAGAGTTTTCCTACAATAACAACTATAAGTCGACCATTGGGGTGGCTCCTTATGAGATGTTGTACGATAGGAAATGTATTTCACCCATTCATTGGGATGAGACAGGAGAAAGGAAATACTTGGGTCCTAAGGCAGTTCAGAGGACCAATGAGGCTATTGAGAAGATCAGAGCTCGGATGCTCGCTTCTCAGAGTAGACAGAAAAGTTATGCTAGTCCGAAATGCAGGAACGTGGAGTTCCAAGTGGGAGACTATGTCTTCCTTAGAGTCATACCATGGAAATGGGTGAGGAGATTTGGGAAGAAAGGCAACCTGAGCCCTATATTTGTAGGACCATTTTAGATCCTGGAGAGGATTGGTCAAGTGGCTATAGATTGGCCTTACCTCCGGCACTGTCATCCGTACACAACGTGTTTCATATTTCGGCCCTTCAAAAATATGTGTCAGACTTGACTCATGTGTTGAGTTACGAGGATCTGGAGCTTGAGGTAGATCTCTCATATGAGGAACAACCAATCCAGATACTACACAGGAAGGGCAAGGTCGTGAGGAACAAGACTATTCCTTTAGTTAAGGTATTATGGAGGAACAATACGGTCGAGGAAGCGACCTGGGAGCTGGAGTCAGATATGCTCAATCAGTATCTCGAGCTATTCAGGTAAAATTTTGAGGACAAAATTCCTTTAAGGAGGGACGGTTGTATCTCAAATTACCTAATAGGGCTTAGGGCCTTGATTAGGGGCCATGATGGAAAACTAAGGAAAACTATATGCTTATGTGATATTTATGTGTATCATTGTATGATTATGTGAGTAATATTATAATATGACTTGATATGCATGTTTAGGTGTATTAAATAGGCATGTGGGCCCATTCTTATCAGATGGGAAATTTTCGTAATTTGGCCTGTTATGGGTATATTTGGCATATATGTGATATATGTGAGAGACCACATTATTATGTGGATATATTTGGGTTACTAGGCACGACGCGATCCTAGGGAGCAAGTTCGCGGGAAAGTCACAATCGGACCAATACTCGACTCTTGGTGAGTCAAGGGGTATTTAGTTTATTACTGGGATATTGGGTAATGAGAATAAATATTCGAGGATATATTTGGAATTAGTAAGATTAGGAGGGAGTTCTGGAGATTTTGACTATATTCACCCTCAGGGACGTTTTTGGGTACCCCGAGCCTTGGGGTTTGGTTCAGGTAACTTGAACTCTAAGTGCTAGTTTGGGAGAGCTTTTAAAAAATCTAAAATCACTTTTTGGAGAAGTTATGAATTAAAAAGTGTTTGGTAAAATTTAAAAAATAACTTTTTAAAGAATTTAAGTAAAAGTTTCAGTTTTTAGCCAAAGTTGGCCCACCCCAACTTTAGGATTTTAGCTTTTACGGGAAGCTAATTTATTGGTTTAATGAATATTTTATTGGACCAAATTACCCTCAATCTAATCACAAAATTCTCATTTTACCCACTTTAATTTTAGGGTTCTTTTCTGTCTCAACATATTTCATCTCTCATAAAATAAAATCACTAACAGCCGACACTCCTTGCTAACCTCCATCTCTTCATAATTATCACTGGCATGTATTTTCTATATATGTCGTTCATTAATCTATTAAACTTCTTTCTTGTTTTTTTGTCATAGTTTTTAAAATTATTTTGCCCGTATTAGGCTATATGTATTTAGTTAATATACCTTTTTTCGTTTTTTTTCTTGCCATGGATTTTCGAGCCTTACATATTCTATTGATTCATAAACTATGAAGACTACGGCTTTGTTTTTTATATAATTTTTTTTAATCCGACACAATCTGAAAGTCCCCTATTTAGATATAGATTTCAATATGTGAGCGGCAATAGAATTAAGAAAATATATGATGATGATAGCAATAAAGAAAGAAAAGAAAAGATGATATAATATTCTGAGTCACTTTGGTGATATCAATGTCTTATCAACACAAAAGCCTGCCTCTTCTACTACTCTTATTACAAAGAGATCATCATCTCATCTCATCCCATTTCATGACAAAATTCTTCTTCTTTTTCCCTTTCTTCTCTCTCCCTCTTCAATACTGTTCCATTTGTCTAATCACTTTCTCTCTCTATCTAAAAACCAACTCATAACACAACTTGATTCACTATCAATTTAGCATAATGTTCAATTAGTGATGACTGTTGTAATTTAATATTAAATTTTATAATTTAAATACTTAAAATTTCATATTAAATTGTACCAATTAATATTTACCACTTTATACAGTGTATTAACGTGTAATATAACAATAGTCTAAAAATATATAGAGTTATAAGCATTAACAATCCATGAACAACAAGAATTATAAAGATGATAAATTAGTCTTTGGCCTAGGATTTGATAAAAAGATTTGTAAAGATGATTTATATTTTTCTTAGAATTAAAATGATTAATTAAGATAGTTAAGTACATGTATAGTGCCTCATTTTTTTTAGTTCAATGTTGTTTTGAATAATATAATCTTTTATAAATGAAATTCGAATAAACATTGCTAAGTACATGTACTATTACTTATTATTTTACTTTAATTAGATGGAGAATGAAAAAAATACGTGTATTTAAAATGAGAGTGATATACCAAGATGTAAAGCAGTATGGGATCTTGAGGCAGTGAATCTATTTTGGATTTTTGCATCAAAGAGGTTGACGATGGTCATTGCCCTACTACTTATTTAGATAAAATTGGCTATGTAAACTTGATAAAAAATATGAAGAATGCCACTTGAAGAGTTTATACAAGAGCCCAACTAAAAAATAAGTGGGATGGGTTAAAAAATGATTGGAAGCTTTGGAAGCAACTCATTGGCAAAGAAACTGGTTTAGGATGGATGCATATGAAAATTGGTGGAATAGTAAATTATAGGTACAAGTAAATCTTGTTAAATACTTTTATTATATTAAAATATTGTTTTATGAATTTTACATTTAATTAACAAATTCTTTTTGTAGAGTCATCCCAATGCCGCAAAGTTTTGCATTTGGGGAATTGAATTTGAGTTAAAGCAAAAGCTAGATAGGATTTTAATGAACATTGTTGCTACAAGAGAGTATGCTTGGACACCTTCGTCTGGAATAATCCCATCTAAGTTTGAATTTTTTTTCAATGATAACGGAACCTTATATGAACAACTTGAGAGTAATGATGATGAGCCAGAGATGGCTAATATTGATAGAATGCCTGAAGAGGAAAATAACAAGAGATCAACTGAGCTGCTTGAGAAACAAAATAAAAAAGTGAAAAAAGAAAAAGGATAAATGAAGAAGGGAGGGTCTACGATGATATTTGAACAAATTGGCCGTCTTGTTGATGTTGTGGAGACTAGAAGTAGAACTATTGAAATAGCTAGTGTGAGTAGTATATCAGAAGTTATGAAAGTGTTAGATTCTTTGCCTAGAATTGAGGTTGGGAGCAACTTGTATTTCTTGCAACTCGCTTGTTTATAGTGAAAGAGAAGAGAGAGAGATCTTTGTTTCATTGAAAGAACCCGAACTCAAGCTTAAATGGCTCAAGTATGAGCATGATGTTGCCACTCTAGTATAACTATGATGCTTAAATGGCTTACACTTTAAGTGTTTACTTTCAAACTTTGTGTTATGACTATTTATTATATGTTTGTTGAATTATTTCTTTTACTTGTATTGTTCTCAAAATTTTGTTATGACTATTTAATTTATGTTTGTTATATTATTTCTTTACTGGCATCTGCTCTCTAGACTTTGTTATGGCTTTTTCATATGTATTAATAATTCAATTAATATTGGCAGGTTTATTTTACATTACAAATAATGGTAGATACTGATGAGGAGATTGAGTGTATGTGTAACCACATGTATTATTCAACATTATTATACAACATACATTGAGAAGACTCCTTGTATGAATTCTTCTCAAACTGGTCATATGTGGTTGATGGAAATATTACAAGGAAATGAAAGTAGATGTTATAGGATGGAGAAAGATGTTTTCATTAAATTATGCAATGAATTGGAAACTAATTATGGATTTAAGGGCTCAAAGAGAATGCGTGCTTTTGAAATATTATGCATGTTTTTATTCACGGTAGGTCATGGTGTTGGAAATCGGTTAACACAAGACCGATTTCAGCACTCAGGCGAGACAGTTAGTCGATATTTCAATAAGGTTTTAGATGTTTTATGTCATATGAGTGTAGATGTATTAAAACCACCTGACCTAGAATTTAAAGATGTTCCTAAAGAGATATTGAATGATTCAAGATATATGCCTCATTTTAAGGTAAGCGATACTTCAAAATTATGTTTTTTTTCTTTTTTATTCAAAGTATAATGTTTGTAATTTGATTTTTCTCCTGGAATTGTATTGGTGCAATAGACGGTGTGCATGTGAATGCCATAATTCCTCCTGAAGATCAAGTACCGTTTTGTTGGTAGAAAAGGGATAACGACTCAGAATATTATGGCAATATGTAATTTCGATATGCAATTTATATATGCATATGCTGGGTGGGAAGGTTCTGCCCATGATATAAGAATATTTTTATCAGCTTTACGTGATCCAACTTCAAATTTTCCAAAACCAACTCAAGGTTACAATTTACACACATATTTTAAAAAAAAAATCTCTACAATTTCTTTAATTATATTTTTTATCTTGTATTTAACAGGAAAATACTATTTAGTGGATGCGGGATACCCACAAATAAAAAGATTTTTAGGACCATATAAAGGCCAAAGATACCATATTCCACAATTTCAACGAGGTAGCAAACCTATTGGTTATAAAGAGGTTTTCAACCAGGCACATTCTTCTCTTCGAAGTGGTATTGAACGAACTTTTGGAGTATGGAAGAAAAGACAGAAAATATTAAGAGATATGCCTAGTTATCCATACACGAAGAAAGTAATAATAGTAATTGCATCAATGACCTTGCATAATTACATTCGAAGGCATGCTAAACATGATCGTCATTTTGAAAAAATTAGAGATAATCCAGAATACTGTGCAAATGATCAAACAACTAATGTTGAAGATGAAGATGAAACAGCTAGAACTTCGAATTCAAATTAAATGGACAACATCAGAGATATGATTGCTACAAGTTTAATGAGAGATACCTAGAAATAATATTTTCACATATTTTTCCCTTTTATATTATCTAAGTTATCATATTGTGTTATACATATTTGATTAAACTTTAGATTATATGTTCAAAACTTATTTTATTACTTTCTTTTTATAAAAAAAAATATCTTACTAATTCTTTCTTTGTATAATTTTTTTAAAAATAAATTTTGTCAAAAGAAAACTAATAAATTTGATTTAATTTTCTAATAAAGTAAATAAATATAAATATATCTAGTATGTGTGAATTTGTTTTAATAAAATAAAATGATGTCTATTTTTATCTTTTTATATTTAATAGTTATCCAATCATTTAGTTTACCAAACACTCTCATACAACTTTTCCAACTCTCACATGCTTAAAATCTGTAATTTACCAAAAACTTAGCAGCTTTTTCCCACAGCACAGTTACAACTATTTTTCCCCACAGCACAGCTGCAATTGCTTTTCTCCACAGCACAGCTGTACCAAACTGGCCCTAGGTAACCTGTGATAAACAGAAAACACATTCAAAACTCTCATTTTCTCTCCCATTCTCTCACTTAACGCTCTTTAGCATTTTCGAAGGAACCTCGAGTTTTAGAGCTCAGATTCAAGCGAGGTTAGAGTCACAACGATTCTAGGGAAGGTTAGAAGCTTGATAGCCTGAGGATTTAGCTGGAAAACAACTTAATCAGAGGTAATTTAAGCTTTAAGTTTCCAAGGATCTGTTTCCTTAAGTTTTGACTTGGATTTTATGGTTTGGTGAGTTTTTGATCCATTTGAAAAGTGGGTTATGTGGCCTGGGACGTTCTAGGGATGTTTTGAGATTGAATTGTTGGTTTGGTGTGGTGTTGGGGTGAGTTTTGGGAGGATTTGGATCAGAGAAAGTTGGGTTCGCAGGTGACCCTCATGAACTCAGGAGTCTGGGCAGGGTCGCGCCATGGTGCCTGCTGGGCTGCGCCGCGGCCCGTGTCCAGAGAATTTAGGGGCTGGGATCTTTGTTTGTGAGAGCCTCGACTCTAATTGTGGGGCGCCGCAACCCTAATTGAGGGGCACCGTGGCACAAATAGGGGCTTTTTCCTAAAGAGAGTTTTGAGTGCGGGAACTCAAACCTAAGGGCCTACGATCGATCCTACTACCCGGTTTAGTAGAATTTGATGTCCCGGAGGCTAGGACTTGGTCCAGATGCCTTTATTCGCTCATTATTGATGGGATTCTATAATTTTTTGTGACTAGGTTATCGCTAGGGGCTCAGAATCATGATCTTGCTCGAGGGTCGTTCTTATTATAAATTACACTCAGACATGAGGTAAGAAAATTGCACCCATTATGTGGTATATGTGATTAGGTCTTGGCCCATTTGTTTAATATAGATTGATTAGGGCTTGGGCCCCTCTAAACGTGCATGAGTATCATTATGCCTGTGATTGTTCGATTAAGCATGTTGAATGCTCTGTATCTGGATATTTGTTATATAATCAATGCCTGTTTGCATTATCTGATTGAGAAAGGCTTGACTTATGAGTCAAGGACGACAATAGTGCATTGAGCGCTGGTCGAAAGCATTAACTTATAAGTTAAGGGCAGCAATAGCGCACTGAGCATTGGTCGAAAGCATTGACTTATAAGTTAAGGGCGGCAATAGCACGCTTAGTGCTAGTTGATATGGTTAGGCCTAATAAGGAGCGCATCATATGCTTGTCCGATCCAATGGTCGTGGAAAATTAAGTGCCAGGTGTGCTGGGCCAGTTCCAAGGCTAGTTATATAGATGATACGACAATGGGCCCTAGGGAGAATTATTAGTCCCATATCCTAGGGTTGGGCTCCCAGTATAATTTATTAATCATGTATTTTGGGTAGCAGGCCCTGGTATGATTCATTAATCATTTAATTAGGGAAGCTGTCCCTATATGACACTGTAGTCATTTATACGAATGATATGCATGCATGAGTAGGTTTATTACTTATAGGCATGCCTATTGTGATTTGGTAATGTGTTATTAACTACTTATGAGCATGTTTAAGTTTTCGTGTTGAGCCTTAGCTCACGGGTGCTATGTGGTGCAGGTAAGGGGAAAGGGAAGCTAGACCAGCCATGAGTTGGAGAACTTCGGTGGCGGCGTGTAAATATGCGGCTGCTCGACTACCACAGTCGGGGTTTCTTATAGGATTAGGGTTAAACCCTATTTTTGCTGCTTTAGTCAACGAGTTGGAACTTTTGAGTTGTAATTACCCTTTTGGAAATGTAAACATTTTTTATGGGATCCCATGTACAACTTAATGTTTTAACGAAATAACTATTCCTTTTGACCGAAATTTTTTAACCGTACACTGTTAATCACATTTAGCTGCACATTTATGGCCAAATGACTAGATTAGAGAGCCTAGAACTTTTTAAAATACACAGTGTAACGACCTTGGCTATCCAGGGCATTACAATTTTCATTGTCTACGTAATTAGGGCTGGGCCCCGTTAAGGAACATGCTTATTATTGTGCCTGTAATTAATTGACTGAGATATATGATTAATATGTATGCATACTTGTATTGCTTGAAGTATGCTTATTTGTATCTTTTTGTCTAGTTATCTTGCTGAGCCTTGCCTCGTAGATGCTATGTGGTGTAGGTAAGGGAAAAGGAAAGCTAGACCAACCATGAGTTGGAGAGCATCGGTGGCGGCGTGTACATATGAGACTGCTCGATCACCACAACCAGGGTTATCTTGGAGGAACTAGGGTTGTATCCCTTATTTTGTCGCTTAGGTTGGTTGGTTATAACTTTTGAACTGCAATAACCCTTTTAAACATCTATTATTATATTATTTTGGGATCCCACATATGTACTAGACTTCTAAATGAAAATTCAATGTTTCCTTTTGACCAAATTTTTTAACCCTAACCTTTGTCACTAACCTTAGTTACACGTTTATAACCAAGGGACTGAATGAGCAAGTCTGGCACTAATTATAGTACACAGTGTAACGTTCCTGGATAAGGAGGACATTACAACTTGGTATCAAAACTGCCAAAGTTTAAGGGTTCCTAAAGACTAGTCGGGCATGTACACTCGCTACTAAAGACAAGCTCGACTCAGGGTTTGGTAACTACTAATATGATTAAGTGCTTAACTGTTTAAATAAATGTATACGCATTATCTGCATGCCTTATTAGGAAGCATGAGATTATCTGATAGGGCCTGGCCCTTGACTGTTGCATGGATGATAAAGATATGCTTATTAGCTTTGTTATTGCTTGTGAATGCAAGAGAACCGCTTATTAGCCTTGTTATATGGACATGTAGGTCAGGACACACTTATTAGCGCTATTAATTGCATATAGGCTAAGAAATGCTTATTAGCACTGTTAATACTGGCAGGGATTAAAAGAACATTCTCATTAGCATTTTTATATCTATATAAATGCTTGGACATGCTTATTTGCATTGTTAATTGTTTATGAATGCCAGAAATTCTTATTAGCATTGCTATTTGCTAATGAATATCAGGAAGTGCTTATTAACACCATGATTGAATATATTATGTGTTGGCATGCTTATTAGCATTGCATATGTTTGTTTGTGCGGCCTTGGACCGTCAGGCGACAACAGAGTTTAATTATTACTTACCTAATGACCAATTTGATCATTGTAGAGTGGGATAGTTATCAGTATGCTTCCTCGAAGGTCAGAGAGGTTGGCTAGCCTAGAAATACAAGCCATGGAAGAGAATGACCAGGGCCAGGCCCCACCGCCAGCTCCAGAGAACTGGCAACAGGTGGTTGCTCATATGCAAGCCAGGTTACAGAGGCAAGAAGATGAGATTCGTCTCTTGAGACAGCAACAGGTTCTAGCAGGCAACCTACAACCTGCAGTACCGACAGTGATACAGCCAGTGGTACCAGCGACAGTATAGCCCTAAGCAGTGGGAGATAGATGGGAAACCCTGTATAAGAGGTTCAGGAAACAATACTCTCTGGTTTTTTAGGGCAGCTCAGACCCACTGAGGGCTGAGCAGTGGATGACTATTATAATCACAATCCTAGATATCATGAGGATAGGTGGTAATGAGAGAGTGGCCTGTGCCACTTATATGTTTCGGAAGGATGCTCGAATATGGTGAGAGGTTGTATCCCAGACCAGGGTTGTAGATACTATGCAATGGGAGGAATTTAAAACTCTGTTCAATGAGAAATACTACAATGATGCAGTTAAAGTTGCGAAGGCTGAAGAGTTCAATAAGTTACTTTAGGGCAACATGTCAGTGGCCGATTACGCCTTGAAGTTTGACTAATTGGCAAAGTTTGTTGGGGATCTAGTGCACACTGATGGGACCAGAAGAGAGAGGTTTCTCCAGAGGCTAAAACCTATGATAGCTCGGGATGCTCATATCACTATTGTGCCATAAGTGATTACTTATGCACAAGTTGTTGAGAAGGCGCTCACAACTAAGAGCGCAAAGAACAAGATTTGGTGCGAGAATGTGACCATAAGGGATTCTAAGAGACTGGGACCTCCGCTTGCAGGCTTTGATAGGGGGGAGGCCCTAGTGACCAAAATAGAAATATTCCAAATACATTTTCGGCTCAAGGGCCAAATAGGAGGCCACGGGGTGTACAGATAGGCTGCCAGGGTGGTGGTGAGACTTGGAAGGCATTGCCGGAGAGTACTCATTGCAGGAGGCTCCATATTGGGGAATGTCGGGCAAAAGCCTGCTTTGTTTACGGTAGTGTGGGACACCTGAAGAAGGATTTCCCTAATGCCAGGAAGGAAGAGCCCAAGAAGGTGGTGTCAGGAAAACTTATACATGATCTTGTTTATTTTCATCTAGATCTTATATTAAACAAAATAATATAAAAAAACCTAGAAAATGTTTCTAAAATTGAATTCAAACTGAAATAATGATAAGAATACTTACATTATACGCAGCAAAATAATAGAGTCATTCCTTCAGTTTCTCTAACCTTTATATCCTTTCTGTTGCAGAGTATTACCAAGAAACTGAAACGTTCTTCAATTTTCTTCACAACCTTCCAAAGTGTCCTTAGAATCACCTAGGATAGGGTGGGCAATTCTCAACACATGAGATAGATACAAAGAGAAGAAGAGAAAAGAATAGTGAGGCTTAGAAAAGGACTTATGTTTGGAGATAGAATCAAAAACCTACTAGATCTTCTGATCTTCTCATAAACTTGTGATTCAAAATCTTGTGTTTTCAACTCTCTCTTAGCATTTCTTCTATAGACTCAATTAGGTCACTTATTTAATTAAAAATAAATAAAATAATAGCCAATAATTAGCACTAGGTCAAAATTATCATGGGCTTTAGGCCCGTGAAATTACCCATTTAATTATAAGGCTATTGGACTTAAAATCAATGCATGTATTATTTTCTATTGATTTAATTAATTAAATAATTATTTAAATATTTTATCAAATTAATTATTTATAATTTGAACCTTGATTTAAACTTATTTATGAATTTAGATACCAATTTATCTTAATTAATAAATATACCATAATTTCTCTTTTCTTCTCTAAGTTACGTAACTCTGTGAAACTATCCAAAATTGACCTGGTCAACTTTGATAATTAAATCAATTAATTGAGACAATCTAGATGATTTTATCCAAGGTATAATGGGGAACATGGGCCTATGAAATCAAACTCGAATAAGTTATCATAAATCTAATTAATAAATTTACTAACTTATTAATTCCCCATGACTCCACTAAAGACTCATAATTGCACTCTTCATTTCTTAGAACACTTTTTCTGCAATATAAATACGTTATTAATTATCCATTGTTACAACCATAATTATCACTCAATCCTCTATAGTTGGTCTACAATGAGATGTGACTAAAATACCGTTTTACTCCTCATTGTAGTTTATCTTTAAAACACTTAATTCCTTGTAAATGATATTTTAGTAAACTAATATTAATTACTGAAATGAGATCTCTATCATTTAGCACCTTCAACAAAACGAAAAGGAAACATTGTTTCACTTCTTCATTAGAAGCTATAAAAGTTCATATATATGACTAACACTCCTACTCAATTATAGTACCAAGTTCCCTAGATGTAAGTATGGGCTAGTCCGTAGGGTAAGCTGGTAACGAACAAGTCAAAGAACTCAAATAATACAATTAGTTAGAATACTAACCACTCAGAATTGAGATTGAATTGACCTATGGTCAACTATATGATATGACTAGAATAGATAAAAAATTGTATGTTTACTTATCCTTTCTTCTGTCAGTATCGGTCCAGTCCAATGTGACAAACACATCTGATCTTATCTACTTTTCTAATGTTTTGGAAAGAATATAACACTGTAATGTGTAAGTAGATTATATCGTAGATTGCCAAGTTAGTGTAAATCCTGTGCACTGACTAATCTTAGGACTAACTTATTTTGAACATGTGATCATATTTATATTCCACTGTGATTACGTCACTATAAATACGATTAACTATATGCTCGGGATTTAATAGAAGTTTATATTAAACAATAATCATGAAAATAAAACATGTGAGCAAAGTGATTGACCAAGTAAAAAAATGATTTCTATTCTTTTATTGATAATAAATGAGATTATAAAGAAATTGGGTTTTAATTAGGGCATAAAACCCCAACATGTGGACAGCCTGACGCTAGCTCGAGTGTTCCGAGGCTAGTCCCTCGGTGGTTACAAGTCAGCTCTCTAGTGCTGGGACCCTTTATACTGTTTTAATTGATTCAGGTGCTACACATTCTTTTGTTGCTAGTAGGATTATTGATGGATTGTGAAGACCTTGTGACTTTTATCATGTGGGGTTTGGTACTATGTGTTGACCCAAGATTTGGCCAACTGACACGGAGTCAAAATGTGATTGATATGAATGAATGTATAGAGAAGAACGTATGGCAAAAACAGTAAATCACACAAGAATTTTTATAGTGGTTCGGCCCCAGGATCTGGTAATGACCTACGCCCACTTAGACTGATATTGATATAAGAATCAGAAGAGTGATCAAAGAACCAGGGTCCAATGAGTTTCACTAACCTCTGAAGAACAGTACAGTATTCCCAGGAAAATAATTATAGTTTTCAATGATTCAAAAGCCAAAAGTCCCTCCCTTGAGCTATCTCTTGCTATTTATAGGCTCAAGGGGGATTACAAAAGATTGTTACAGATATTCTCCCCTGAATAATCGGGTACTCAGGAGATTGACTGAGATAAATTCGGGATTACAAAGATCTTCTCATCAATGTTGCCTTGTACATGGAACCATTGACCAGACTGGTCGCGGGTAAGACGGGCTTACACTGCTTCTAATGTGTCCTCTGGTCGATACTCTAGCAGACGCTTCCAGGTGTCAGCCACGTGTCCAGGGATCACTTGCCACGTCACTAATGCGAATTTATTGGATAACACTATGCTACCTATTGGGGAGTTAGTGGTTTCCAAGAGATGGGTCAGATCACTGCCAGTGACAGTGGATGGCAGGGAGTTGTCAGTTGACTTGATAGAGTTGGTTATGTCTGACTTTGATATAATTCTGGGTATGGAATGGCTAGAGAAGTATGGGGCAACGATATATTACAAAAAGAAGATGGTAACCTTTGAGCTTAAGGGTGAGGATCCCTTTATATTTGTTGGCACTGTGTATGGACCTCGTATACCTATGATATATGTACTTAGAGCTAGGGACCTATTACACGAGGATGCATAAGATTCTTGGCTAGTGTTATGGATACCACTCAGGTCGTACCAGTGGGATAAGTACATACTAGATTAGTCTGTGAGTTTCTGGATGTGTTTCCAGAGGATCAGCCAGGGTTACCTCCGCACAGGGAGATAGAAGTTGTGATTGAACTGGCGCCAAGGACAGAGCCAGTGTCTAAGGCACCTTATAGGATGGCTCTGATAGAGCTAAAGGTATTAAAGGTTTAGTTACAGGAATTACTAGACTTCGGTTTTATCAGACTCAGTTTTTCGCCATGGGGCGGATCTGCTCTCTTCGTGAAGAAGAAAGATGGTTATTTGAGGATGTGCATCAATTATAAAGAACTAAACAAGTTAACTATCAAGAACATGTATCCTCTGATAAGGATTGATGATCAGTTTGACCTGTTATAGGGTATGACAGTATTCTCCAAGATAGATATTGATCTCGTTATCACTAGCTGAGGATCAGGGGGGTGGATGTACAGAAGACAACTTTTCGCACTAGGTATGGGCATTCTGAGTTTTTGGTGTTTTCATTTGGACTACCTAATACCCCAACAACATTTATGGATCTGATGAACAAGGTGTTCAAAGATTACCTGGATCGATTCTTGATCGTCTTTATCAATGATATACTGGTATACTCTCAGACAGAGACAGAGCACAATCAACATCTCATATTAGTACTACAGCGGCTGAGAGAGCACGGGCTGTATGTGAAATTCAAGAAGTGCGAGTTATAATTGCCACAAGTGACTTTCTTAGGTTACATAGTCGGTAAGGATGGAATTATGGTGGATCCAGCAAAGATTGAGGCGATCATAGATTGGCCAAGGCTGAAGAATGCTTTAGAGATTAGAAGTTTCTTTTGATTGGCAAGTTTATAGACGCTTTGTGGAGGGATTTTCAAAGATTGCGTCACCACTGACAAAGTTGGCACATAAGAATCAGAGGTTCATATGGTCAGACAGGTGTGAGGATAGCTTCCAAAAGCTAAAGAAGAATCTGGTCACCGCTCCAGTTCTGAGTCTTTCTAAAGATCAGTACAAGTTTGTGGTATATTGTGATGCCTCGAGACAAGGCCTAGGTTATATCCTTATGCAGATAGGAAAGGTGATTGCCTATGCATCACGTCAGCTGAATAAGTATGAGCAGAGGAACCCCACACATGATCTAGAACTTGTAGCAGTGGTTTTTGCACTGAATGTGTGGCGACACTACTTGTATGGTGAGAAGTGTGAGATATACACAGATCACAAGAGTTTGAAATAATTCCGCGCCCATAAGAGAACCAAGACGTGTGCTAAGGTCCCTTAAAGGCCTAAATGCATGCTTGAGCCACGAAACGCTCGAGCCACCACCCTCTCGCAACGGCCTCGCATGCCTAGGACCGTGCCCCACGAGATGATCTCGCGTGCCCAGACTCGCGCCCCAGCAGACGTTTGGCCTCACGCAGCCTTGCCCGAAGCACCCTCGGCGTCGCGCCCCAGCAGGTGTTTGGCCTCGCACAACCATGTCCGAAGCACACCGTGGCCTCGCGCCCAAGCAGGCGTTCGGTCTCGCACAGCCTCGCCCAAAGCACCCTTGGCGTCGCGCCCCAGCAGGCATTCGGCCTTGCGCAGCCGCTCCCAAAGCACCCTCGGCCTCGCGCCTCGGCGCCGTGGCCTCGCGCCCCAGCAGGCGTTCGGCCTTGCGCCCCGAGCGAACCACCCCATCATGTGGCCATGCGAGGGGGGAGGGCCTCATGAAGGGAACTTGTGAGCAGCTAGGGAGCCACGCCATCATGTGGCCATGCGAGGGAGGCCTCACGAAGAGGACTCGTGAGCAGCCTGGGAGCCACGCCATCAGGGGGCCACGCGAGGGAGGCCACGCGTCAGGATGGTCGCGTCACCAAGGGGCTCGCGAGGGAGGTATCTCGCCTCACACCCTTAGACATCTGGCGAGGCCATATGCTTATCACCTATGGCCGTGGGTGGCCTCGAGGTGCTTCAGGCATCTCGTGCCCAGGACCCGAGAGCCCCACCTCACATCACGACCATTACATACACAAGTATCCCATTCCCTATATCTTGAGACCCCAATGCTTAGAGGCTCCGGTACGAGTCGAATGGAACACACTTGTACGATCTAGTACTGGGTACGGCCGTTAAGACCCCGTATGTCGAGTACGGACACCCGTACCAGTGGGGTAGTGGGAATGCTGGGATAAGAGTTATGGCCCATATGTCTACGGCCAGGAGTCAGAGTCGACACCACTACCACCTGTGCCACTATGTATGTCACCACTCCTCGGACATAGGTATGGACAAGTAGTGGAGACATCCTCCTGACGCCTACCCCTGTACTGGATGCACGACCACAACCTTTGAAACCACTCTCCTGACAGAGTACTTATGTACCACTTGGTCTCTTGGACCCCCATGTATCCAAGGCCATTAGAGCCTGCTATAAAAAGAACCTCTCTCCCACATGGGAGGGGGTTGGAAAATTTACTGTAGCAAGTGCTTGAGAGTGAATGAAATATTTATTTCACCATTGTTGTTCTGCCATTGTTCTTGAGTTATTACTTAAATTTCTAAGGCTTTCTTATTGACAATCTCTACTTTGCAATTTTTTCCAACTTAACTTAGTTGACGAGTTCTCACCGTCAACAGTTTGGCGCCATCTGTGGGAACGTAAGTTCCAAGCTACTATTCTACCATTACTTTCGGCAATAAGAAATGCCAAGACGTTCAAAACGACTCAGGGAGCCACGGGAGGTGGAGGTCCACCTTACCGGAGTCCAGCTGAAGGCCTCCATGAAGGACCCTCCTCCACCCAGAGACGTGGAGCCCCCAAGGGACTCTGGGGTTCACGAAGGTGATAGAGAGGCCTCGTCACCGACCGCACCACCTGGAGAGAGTCCTCCAATAGCACCACCGGAAAATGCTAATGAGTTCCCTCTCCCTAAATCACCACAGGTACCGAACTCCGGTCGGCAGGACCCGGGCCCCTCTACCCGTAGGCGTGATAAGCATCCCCGGGTCCATTCCGTGAGCTCGAGTTCGAAATCTTGATTCTATGAAGAAGAAATACGTGAGCTCCACCGTAAGAACCAAAGGTTGGAGACCACCCTGGAGAACATGCAAGAGGTGCTGAACAGCCTATTGCAGGGTAAGTCAAGCGTGACCTTACCTAAGAGGAAGGAGAAAGGTCGGGAGGGGGTGGAAACCACCGTACCAATAGATGATGGGAGGACCCGGCACTCTACCAGTAACACCCCCCGAGCGAAGCGACGCGAACATCCTGAACCACCGAAGCAGGCCCAGAAACCAGAGCCAAGGACCAACGCTGCCCCTTGCAACGAGGACGAGGTCACCTCTAAGAGATCACCCTCACATTTACGGGAGGAGCTCAATAAAAAGAGGGCGGGTAAAGGGACCACACCCCCTATGGTGCCTCGAGAGGGCAAAAGGGTGGGTGATCCTAACCCATCCGCTTTAAAGGATTCCCTAAGCAAGAGAAGGCAGGACTTGGACACAGAAATGAAGAGCCAGTGAAGCAAGATCATCATCGTCATCGCCTTATGATTTATGTTATGTTTTAGTAGATTTTCCTTGTTGGGCATTAGGCTCATTCCTTTTATTTTAGATGGTGCAGGAAAATAAGCTTGGAAGGCGGGATGGATTCATGGCAGCTTTGGCATGTGTATTGGGCATGGATTGAATGGATGGACTGCTAGAAGATCGAGGATGAAGTTTATATTTTTGAGTCTTTTCAATTTATGTATTTATTTTCCGCATTTAGTATTTTGAACAAATAATTAAAGGTTTGTGTTTTTTTTTATGTTTTTATGTAATAACAATGGGATCCCGTATTTTGGATTTTTATAATAAAGTACTATTATCCTATGTATCTATTCCAAAATAGTAGCTATGTTTTAGTAGTTTTTAATGGTCCAAGGTCTTAGAATTAGTTGGGTCATTATAGTTGGTATCAGAGACCACATTTCATATGCATGAATTTCTCCTTAATACACACGCACAAGCTCCGGATCTAACTGGCAATGTAAGTGTTTATATTATGATTATTATATCTATGTTAATAGCTAACATTTTATTCATTATGTTTTCAGTCAAAATGAATGGAGCTTTGACTTATCATGATATCCGAGCCATTAAGGCATTGAAAAGGATTAGAGAACCAAGGAATACAATAGGAGTGCAAGAAAGAATCACTCAAAGATTGATTTTGTTTTACAAGGAGATAATTCACCTTCAAACCACTAAGTAAATTATGATGAGAGCCATGGAACAATATGTCTTAGTAATTAGGCATTTTAAGGATTTTCCTTTTGTAGTTTCAAAATTAGAAGAATTATGGGAGACTATGGATGACAAAGATGATTTACCGGTATCCATGAGATATTATTTTCTTATAGTTAGGTTTACCTCTAAGTTTGAGTTTCAATTCACTAATGAACAAAAGCATAATATCTTAATCAATATTCCACGAGGAAGTTTCGAGGCTCATAGTAATGATGATTATTAAGAAATAGATGATGATATGTTAGATGAAGGGTCAGATGTAGAAGATCATGATTTTTAGAGATTTACCCTAGTTATTATTAGTATAGTTTATTTATTTTGAATTTATGATTGTAATTAGTGAAAATATTTTTTTTCAAATGAATAAAGTTGTTATTTTTGAATGACATGTATGAGTTTGATTTTTTCTACAATCATAATAAATTTAGAATAAATTCAATAAATAATGACTGAGTTTGGTGTGGGTGGATACAAATCCATGGACCGGATTTTGTATTGAGAGTTTAGGGGGCCATAGTAGTGGGAACAATTTTACTGATCCCAGCCTTCCCTCAATAAGGTTAAGTTTGGAACAACGACGAGTTTCGAGCCTGAGAATTAAGTCATATAGGATGGTTAGAAACAAACTTAGAAAATAATAAAGATGGCTTAATGTTCTAACTATAGATACACACCCTAATTTCTAAAGAAGGCTTACATAATTTTTCATAAGAATTCATAATTGATAGGTCCGAGTTATGTTTGCTTAGAGTAAGTTTTGCCTTAGAACCTATTAGGGTAAGTTCTAACGTGTTTTCTCAACTGTTATAACTTTCTTGAAGATGTCGCTACGAAGATCTGCACGCACAAATGACAATGCCTCCAGCACCACCAATGCGACTTATGAAGCCCCTCCAGTCCAAAGAAGGGGAACGCGTGCTACTACTGCTGCTGCCAATAGAAATTCACCACCTCCGGTTGGCAACACTACTGAAATTATTTGGCTACGTCAACAAGAGGAAGAACTGCTGCAACAACAACAAAAACAACCGTAGCCTCACCCCTAGCCTCAGCCAGCGGCTCAAGCACCCCAGCAAGTAGGATATCAGTACGAGGGATGGCCGATGGAAAACTATGCGCTTTATCCAGCTCAGTACATAGAGCCAATCTACAAGCATTTTCATAAGCAACACGTTCCAAACTTTGAAGGGACAACCGACCCCTTCGAGGAGGAAGAATGGCTTAGGAATGTAGAGCTGATTTTAGCACATATGAACCTCGATAACGCGGATCGCATATCTCGCGTTTTTTCTCTTATGAAAAAGGATGCTAGAATCTGGTGGGATTTAGTACAGCAAACTCATTATGTCACCACCATGACTTGGACCATATTTGTAGAGCTATTTCACAAAAAGTATTACAACTTGGATGTTATCGCGACAAGGGTGGAAGAGTTTGCTAGTCTGAAGCAGGGAAATTTGGCGATAGTTGAGTACGCTCGACAATTTGATCGTCTAGCCAAGTTTGCATCAGAGTTGGTCCCAACCAATTTCTTAAGTGTTACTAAGTTCACCAGGGGACTCAGACCTAAGATTGAGCTTGGAGTCAAGCTTGCAAATCCTAGATCCACTTCTTACGTTGATGCTCTAGAAACGGATATATAGGTGGAAAGGCTCCAAGCAAATGATAGTAAGGAGGAGGCAAGTAAGTCTGAACCCAAGTAGCAAAATCAGACTCAAAACGGTAGAAACAATAACAATCACCAGCACAACAATAATGGGAAGAAAAGAAAGCATCCCGATGGTAAGGAAGCCGATGGTGACAAAAGAACATGGAATAACAATGGAAATAATAGGTCGGGTTATGTGGAATACCCTCAGTGCTCCAAGTGCCAGAGCAGACATCTTAGGGAGTTTTGTGCAAATACCAAGGGTTGTTTCAAATGTGGCCAGGAAGGTCATCGGAAAAAGGAATGTCCGCAGCTCAAAACAGAAGAAAAGAAGGACAACAAGATGGTTCCTGTAACGCCCTACTTCCTTAGAGCCGTTACTAAGTGAGTTTTAAGACAAAACAGTGCAATGAACTCGCTAACTGAGGTTTTGAAACAAAAGTGTGTCTAATAAAAAGTTAAGGCTGTAATCTTTGAAAGTGCGTTGACTTAATAAAAAAAACTTCTAGTATTAAACAGTTGGGATCCCAAAATAAGGTTTGAAAACTATTTACATCTTGAAATAAGTTTACAGTTGATCAGTTCTAAAAATCATAGATTATTACAGCCATTTTCAAACAAACCCCCAACCAAAGCAGTCGGGTAGGCCAAACATGTACGCGTCGCTTCACGCTCTCCGTACTCATGGTTGGTTGACTCAGTCCTTGCCCTTACCTGCAACACGGAGCACCCGTGAGCCGAAGCCCAGCAAGAAAACTCATGCAGAACATAACATATGTAAATATACAGTTAATCATATCAGATAGTCCACAGATAAACAAGTCAACCATTAGACTAAGCAAACACGGCCATGCCGCCCCAGAAGCCTTACCGAAGCCTGGGGTATCGGTTCTCACCGTAAGGATAACACATGTATCCACCGGGCCCTGCCCTGACTATAGCATCCCATGTGCTAAGTGTTACTTCCGGCCCCGCTGCCGCACCCGGCCTACGCCGCTCTCGGCCCTTGCCGTTCATTTTATTATAATCACACATATAATATAACACAACAACATTCAAACGAATATTAATTCATTTAAGTCTGCACCCTAGCATGTGATGCAATATAGGGCCGTGCCCTGCAATCATACTATGGGCCCGTGCCATATCCTACGGGTGTTATAGTTTTCTTACTTGTATTCCGAGCCTCCTGAAGCACTAAAGCCGCGAGCACGGTCCTCAAGCACGAGCCTCCCCAATATCCTAGTCACAACACACATGAAACATCCTTTAATACTAATCAAATCATAACCACTTCCCGGGACCAATCCCACACTCTCGGGACTCCCAAATTCCTAAAACAAATCATCGGAAACATCCCCCGAGCCCCTGGAACAAATGCCCAAAAATGCAAAATTTCCCATCCTGAAAAAGGCGTAGCGTCGCGGCGCTACCCGCAAGGGCCGCGGCACCCAGCGAAGTTAGAAAGCTCCCCTGACTGAAAACAGCCTCGTGCCGTGGCGCCCAAGAACAGGGCCGCGGCGCTCCTTCGCGAACCCAGAAAAACTGGGTTTTTCCTCGGCCTTTCATCATCCAAAACACTCCCAAAACATCCCCAACTCACACCTAAGCCCCAAAATCAATTCAAAACCCCACATAGACCATTTAACAACTCAGAAACACAATCAAAGAAACCCAAACACACAATCAAATCACCAATATCCACATCTTTGATTTTCAACTTCAGAAAATATAAAACCCAAAACCAAACTTAAACCATGCTTAAATTCCTCAAACCATAACAGAAACAAGCCTTAAATTTACTTAGAATCCTTACCTTGAATGAAGAATCCAACCCTATGCATCCTTGATTCATCTCCTAAGTCTCAAATTTCAGCTCCTTCACTCCTCTTCTTCTCCTTCTTCTTCTTCTTGCCCTAGGTCTCCTTCAAGCTTTCATTTTCTTAATTTTTAAACAAAACCCCAAAATGGATAAGTGCCAAACCATTCACCCCATATAACCCAGCTGCAATTTGTCTAAACCCCTTGCCAAATGACCATCTTACCCCTCCTTGCCTATCCTTTCCTAACTAAACCTCAAGGGCTTACTTGTCATTTCCTATCCATTACAATTCTACCATTTTACCATCAAAACCTATTACTTTCTATGGTTACTAATCAGTTACACAAGTTACCAAATTACCAGTCACCAAAATCTCTCAAGAACTAAGTTACAAAATCCCCGAATTACCCCTAGGCTCCTCCTGAGTCGGGTATAGAAATCCCGTTGTGACTTTTAAGTTAATTTGCTCTCTAGGACCGTCTCGGCACATGCATCACAATAATAACACCATGCTCACGTGGTACAATTCACAGAATACAATTATCACATATCAATACAGTTATGCCCAACATGGCCAAAATTACAATTATGCCATTCTAACACGATCCGGGCCTACATGCATACTAATATACATAGTCATGCATCTCAGATAAACAAATAGTCATATAACATGCTTTAAATCATAATCATGTATTTAACTCATCAAAGTCACACATAAATCCCATCATGCCCACCTGGCACGCTAATCAAGGCCCTTAAGCCTTATTAGCGAATTTGGGTCGTTACAGTTCCAGCCAGAGTCTTTGCCTTGAACTAGGGAGAAGTCGAAGCTAGTAACAAAGTGGTCGCAGGTCAGCTTCCTATCCTCAATATTATATGTTCAATATTTTTTTATTTGGGAGCAACACACTCGTATATCTCGTTAGGAATGATAGAAAAATTAGACAAACCTTGTGAAAGATTTAGAACTAGGTTTGTTACGGAGTTGCCTTCAGGCGAAGTAGTTCTATCATCATGAATAGTACAAGGAGTACCAATCAAAGTCGAGGGTACAAAACTAGAAGGAGACCTGATAGAACTAGAGATCAAGGACTTTGACGTAATACTGGGCATGGATAGGCTAGCAAGGCATGGCGTAACCATTGATTGTAGGCGCAAGCAAGTGACGTTTGAAACTCCTAATAGTCAGAAACTATGTTTTATGGGAAAGGTTTTAGGACTACAGGCACCACTTATCTCAGGCGAACTAGTACCGGGAACCGAGAAAATCTCAAAGGCACCATGCCGGATGGCGCTTACCGAACTCAAGGAGTTGAAAACTCAATTGCAAGAGCTCTTAGAATGGGTTTCATCAGACCGAGCCATTCACCGTGGGGAGGACCGGTTCTATTTGTGCAGAAGAAGGATGGAAGCATGCAGATGTGTATTGATTACCACGAGCTAAACAAGGTGATAATTAAGAACAAGTACCCGCTACCAGATAGATGACTTATTTGATCAAAGATTGATATACGGTCTGGTTATCACCATCTCAAGGTATGGGAAAAGGATATACCAAAGACAACTTTTAGAACTTGATATGGACATTATGAGCTTCTAGTTATGTCTTTTGGTCTTACCAATGCTCCAGCTGCATTCATGGACTTAATGAATCGAGTCTTCAAGGATTACTTGGAAAAATTTGTCATAGTGTTCATTGACGATATTTTGGTGTAATCCAAGGACAAAGTCGAGCACGAGGAATGTTTAAAACTGACCATGCTGCGACTAAAGGAGCATCAACTTTAGGCCAAGTTCAAAAAATGTGAATTTTGGCTATCGCAAGTAGTGTTCCTCGGCCATATAGTATCCAAAGATGGAGTCATAGTAGACCCAGCAAATGTAGAGCCTGTGAAGGATTGGCCAAGACCTAAGAATGCGTCAGAAGTCAGAAGTTTTGTTGGGCTACAAGGCTATTATCGGAGATTCGTCGAAGGCTTTTCTAAGATAGCCACTCCACTTACCAACCTAACCCAAAAACAACAAAAGTTCAATTGGATGGATATATGTCAAGAAAGCTTCTAGTTGCTCAAGGATAAATTATGCTTAGCACCAGTACTTTGTGTACCAACACCCAACGACAAGTTTGTAGTATTTTGTGATGCGTCAAAGCAAGGGTTAGGCTGTGTGCTGATGCAAAATGACAAAGTGATAGCCTACGACTCAAGGCAACTGAATGAATATGAGCAATGATATCCAACACACGATATGGAGTTGGCAGCGGTGGTCTTCGCATTGAAGATTTGGCGCCACTATCTTTATGGAGAACAGTGCGAGATTTATACGGACCACAAGAGTTTAAAATATTTATTCATGCAGAAAGTGCTCAACATGAGGCAGCACAGGTGGTTAGAACTAGTAAAGGATTATGTCTGCAAAATCCTATACTACCCAGGAAAAGCGAATGTAGTTGCAGATGTGTTAAGTCGAAAGAGTTACGGAAATCTAACAACCTTATCCAGACTTGAAAAGCTGCTTCAGCAAGAGCTGATTAATGCCGGGATAGAACTAGTCAAGGGTCAACTGGCTAATTTGTCCATCCAGTCAAGTTTATTAGAAAATATATGGATCGGGAAAGGGCACGATGACACGTTAGTATCGCATATGGCTGTAGTCAAAGAAGGCAAGACTACAAATTTCTCCATATCAGGACAGGGGTTCTTGAGATATAAGGGTTAGGTGTGCGTGCCGAATGATTATGGAATTAAGATGAAGATTTTAGAAAAGGCACACACTACCCCATATGCAGTTCACCCGGGGTCGACCAAGATGACTCATAACCTTAAGGCACCATATTGGTGGTTAGGAATGAAGAAAGACGTAGCAGAATAAGTGCCTTATATGCCAGCAAGTAAAGGCGAAACATCAGCGACCCACAGGCTTATTGCAACCGCTTAGCATTCCGAAATGGAAGTGGGAAGACATAGCCATGGACTTCGTGACAGGATTACCACGAAAAAATAAGCAACACGACACAGCTTGGGTTGTGGTAGATAGACTCACCAAGTCAGCTCACTTTCTCCCTGTCAAGACTACATATACTGCAAATCAGTATGCAGACATTTATGTTTGAGAAACAGTACGACTGCATGGAATCCCTAAGACCATAGTATCCGATAGAGGATTGATGTTTACATCAAGATTTTGGGGAAGCTTGCTGCAAGCCATGGGTGCCAAGCTAAGTCTCAGTACGACATTTCATCCTCAGACCGATGGTCAGTTTGAGCATACCATACAAATTTTAGAAGATATGTTGCACGCTTGTGTACTAGACTTATGAGGATCGTGGAGTAAGTATTTTCCACTTATAGAATTCTCCTACAATAATAGCTACCAGGAAACGATCGGTATGGCACCCTATGAGTTACTTTATGGATGGAAGTGTCGATCGCCGTTACATTGGGATGGGGTAGGATAAAGACAACTTCTTGGACTCAAAGTTGTTAGAGAGGCTCAAGACGCAGTGGAGCTGATTAGAAAGCATATGCTCGCTGCTCAGAGTCGGCAAAAGAGTTATGCGGATGCCAAGCGATGAGATGTGGAATTGAAAGTCGGAGATCAAGTCTTCTTAAAGATATCTCCTACGAAGGGAGTGAAGCAGTTTAGGAAGAAAGGAAAACTTTGTCCCCGGTTTATAGGTCCTTTTGAGATATTGGACAAGGTGGGAACAACATTATATAGATTAGCCTTTCCGCCAGCTCTAGCAGATAGACACAATGTGTTTCACATCTTGATGTTGCGTAGATATGTGTTAGACCCATCTCACGTCCTCAAGTACGATACGTTAGCACTCCAGAAAGACCTGAGTTACAAGGAACGACCAGTTAGCATCCTATGTGGGAGTTGGAGGAAGACATCCTAGCATGGTATCAAGAATTATTTGGTAAGTAAATTTTGGGCACCAAATTCTTTTTAGTAGTTGAGAATTGTAGTGTCTTGGAATTTTACTTAGCTAGATAGTAGTAGTAGTAGTAGTAGTAGTAGTAGTAGCTTAGTATTCTAGTTTTAGGATTATTGGTTCAAGCCGGGATTTAGTTGGAAACTCATAGAAATAGTTATGGATTTTATAAGTTTAACCTCTAGTTTAGAAATATTAATTTTAACATAAGGTTTGATTAATTTAGCTGGTCCTAGAAATATTATTTATTATATCCTAAGGTTTAGATAGAATAATTAAGAACGTGACACTTGTCACATGCATGTTTGTTAAGGATTTAAGGGTTTTAGATGAATAAATTAATAAAGGATAAATCTAGAAGCTCTAGAACCTTCCAGCAGCTGTTAGGATCACGTTTTACTAAGTCAAAGTTGTTTTACCAAACTTCAAGGGTGCTGAAATTGTGCAAAAACGTGTTTAAAATATTAGCGTATGATGATATATCGTAGCTATAGGGGCTGATATGTTGCCTAAGGTTGATTCAAAAAATACGTCGACTTCGCACGAACGAAACCACGAAGGCTCGGAACATAGGGGCAGGCGATATATCGCCTATAGGGGGCGATATATCGACCATTTGTGATGTTTTTGAAATTTCGTGGAACTGAATTAGAAATAGCCCTCAACAACCTAGATTTGCTCCTGAATGTTTTTGACCGAGTTCTGGGCATCTGTTGAACCGAAATTCAAATTTATTCAATTATTATTCATTTATTTATTCTTTTTAAAAGGGGTTAGTTTCACTCCTTGAACTCTATAAATAGGACCTTGCACCCAGTCATTTCACTCATCATTCAAGCATTCTTCAAAGCCTCCAAGCTGCTAAGTTTATTCTAGAGAGAAAACACTATGGTTTTGGGATTTAAAAGCTTTTCTTAATACTTGAGAAGTAAGATAGAGTGACATTTTGGTATTGAGGTGTGAATCAGAGTTCTAGTCTATCAAAGGTATTCTTATCCTCAGGTTTAATTATTATAGTTCATTTATTTTCTTTCATTTTCTTCCAGATCCTAACTTGTTATTATGGCTTTTGGTTAGGTGTTTAAGTTTATTGAAACATAAGGTTTTTCGAAAAGTTTCCATCTTGATGGTTTAGATCTCATTTTCATCTCCATTTCTTTAGAAACTTATGACTCTTACTATTGGTTTTAGGAGTTTTCCAATCCTGTTCTTGTCTCCAATATCCCAGTTTTGGTTAAGGAAAATAGGTTAAATTATATGTGTTATGATATGTTTATATGCTATGTTATGTTTATGTATATATGTATGTATGTATGTATATGTTTTATGTTGTAGTCACTTGGGGAATGTAGTTGCTTAGATAGCAAATCAATCCCAAGATTTTTATCATTATTGTAGATTAGAGTTATGATTAAACCTACCTCGATTAGTAGACAGAGGACCTAAATGGGTTATCATATACTATTTTGTGATCTAACCTATCTCGATTAGTAGATAGAGGACCTAGATGGTTTTATCATATAATGGCCATTAATATTGTATTCCTATGTTTATATGATATACGTTTTTACGTAATATGTTTTATAGTATATGTTTTTAGTCTTATGATTTATGTTATGTTTTAGTAGATTTTCCTTGCTGTGCTTTAGGCTCATTCCTTTTATTTTAGATGGTGCAGGAAAATAAGCTTAGAAGGCGAGATGGATTCATGGCAGCTTTGGCATGTGTATTGGGGATGGACTGAATGGATGGACTGTTGGAAGATAGAGGATGAAGTTTTTATTTTTGAGTCTTTTCAATTTATGTATTTATTTTCCGCATTTAGTATTTGAACAAATAATAAAGGTTTATGTTTTCTTTATGTTTTTATGTAATTTGAAAGAGTGGATTATAATTGAAGTATGAATGTTATGGGTGTGTTTTAGCACTACAGTCGGTTGTGAATGTGGTGTGATAAGATATTTCCCGTGGGGAAGGCTTTTGAATATGCTCAGCATGTTTAATGGGTAAAATTATTGACTGCAGATTCAATCAGAAGGTATATACCCAAGACAATTAATGAGGCCTGGTGGTGGTTATACCGAGGCTGGGAAATACGGCCAGGCCTGAGTTCTTCACCTGCCCCTCAGAATTTGCAGCAGGTATTTACAGATATGAAATTAAGATTGTAGAGGCAAGAGGAAGATATCATGTGTTTAAAATAGCAACAAGTTCTGTTAGGGAACACCTCTTCCTTTGCTATGCTAGGAGTGGCACCAGTATTGCCTCAGCCTAGGGTTGAGAATAGGTGGGAATTTATTTGAGGAAGATTCCAAGAATATTACCCTTCAGTTTTAGAGGGAGGCCTAAATCCATTCAGAGTTGAGCAATGGATGGGCATGATCAGTTATATTCTCAAAAGTATGGGGGTTGTAGGTCACGATAGGGTGATCTGTGTTACATATGTATTGTGGGATGATGCCCGAACATGGTGGGAAGTAGTATCCTTGACATGAGATACAGCTGTGATGGACTAGAAAGAATTTAGGCAGCTGTTTAATGAAAGATATTACTGTGATGCAGCTAGGACTGCAAAGATGAATGAGTTTTTGAACCTCGTTCAGGGAAATGCAACAGTAACAGAGTATGTTAACAGATTCGATGGGTTGGCCAAGTTTGCTTTTGATATGGTACCCACAGATGTGGCTTGGAAGGAAAGGTTTATCCAGGGATTGAATACCAAAATAGCTCAAGGCGTTAGAGTCACCCTAGTGCATGAAATCTCTACCTACGCTCAGGTGGTAGGGAAGGCTCTTGCTGTTGAGAACACAAGAAATCAGATAATGAAGGAGAGTGCTGGAGAGCATAATGTTCAAGTAGTGATACCACCATTTGAGGGATCAAGAAGGGGCGGAGATCCCAGTGATCAGGAAGGAAGAGTAATCAATGTATCTGGTACCTCTGGTTTAGAAAAAGGGTTCTGAAGTGCTCCGGTGTGCCATTGGGGCAAGAAAGAAAATTGGAAGTCTTACCCAAATTGCATTCGGTGCAAGAGGCATCATCTGAAGGAATGCCGAGCAAAGGCATATTTCTTTTGTAAAATGGTTGGGCACCTCTTTAAGGATTGCCCAGGACGGAGGACAGATGAGTAAAAGGGGGCGGATAGCTCGGCTCCAGCTTGAGTGTTCGCTCAGACGCAGTCAGAGTCAGAGACTGGGGCAAGTTCCTTAGTGGTGGCAGGTCAGCTTTCTAGTTCTAATTTTTGTATTGTGCTGACTAGTTTTAGTGCCATGTTGTTCTTTGCATGTTTCATCTAGAGAGGCATAGATTTGTTATGCATATTACATGGTTATGTTGTGATGAGAATTTGATAGTTCATTGGAAATTTTAAAATATGAGTTGGATTATTGTGGAAGGGACTCATCAGTTAATGTGATAGAGTTGGTTATGACTGACTTCAGTATGATCTTGGATATGGATTGGCTAGCCAAGTATGGGGCAATGATAGCTTGTAAGGAAAGGATAGTAATCCTTGGGTTTGATGGTGAGAAACCCTTGTATTTGTTGGCACTGTGCATGGACCTTATATACTTATGACATTTATATTTAGAGCTAAAGATCTATTGCAGGAGGATGCATAGGACTCTTAGCTAGTATGGTGGATACCACTTAGGTTGTGCCAGTGGGACCAGGACAGACTGGACTAGTCTCTGAGTTGCTCGATGTATCTCCAAGGGATTTTCCAGGGTTACTTTTACACAAAGAAATAGAATGGTGATTAGGTTGGTGCCCGTGTAATGACCCAACTACTCTAGACTTTTGGACCATTAACAAAAACTATACATAAACACTAATTCTTAATAACACTTACAAGTGATAAGATCATAACTTTATTAAAACTTAAAAAAAAACAAAGGTCAAACTTACATAAAATTTAAGTTAGGATATGGGATCCCATTGTTTGAAAACCAAAACATGACATAATGATAATTAAAAAGAGATTACATAATAAAATGCGGAAAAATACATATAAAAACCATAAGAACAAAAACTACATCCTCGAATCGAAACTCTCGGCTCTTTGAATCCATTCCGCCTCAATACACATTCCCCAAGCTGCCAAGAACCTTTCCCACCACTAAAACTATTTTCCTGCACATATAAACAAAAAGGAGTGAGCATAATGCCCAGCAAGGAAAATCTAACATATAACCATATACATAAAAATTCATAATGCAACATAAAACATACTATAACACTTATGTCACATACATACTATAATGGCCATTATTACTTGGGGTCCCATAAACTAAACAAATCATATGCCCATTAGATTAGTGGGGTCTTGCTAGCTAAGTAAGTCATATGCCCATAATCTATTTGGGGCTTGTTAGTTGTATAGGTCATATGCACAAGTCTACAAACATACTTAACATAGCATTTTTCATAACACATATTCATAAGATAACATATAAAATCATAAAACACATATATCCTATCCTATTTTCCTTACCAAAATAACCGGGATATGGGAACTGATTTGGGACCTTGGAACACTCCTAAAAACCATTTATAATATGGTGAGTATATTGAAGAAAAGAGATGAAAGTGAAAAAGGAACTATGCTATCAAAATATACTTACCAAAAAACTTATGCTTAAGAACTTGGATTTCCTAACCAAGAATAGGAATAAGGTTAGAATGAGTAGAAGACTATGAGAATTTTAAAGAAAATAATACAGAAATGGAATAGAAATTGGAAATACCTTGAAGACTTATATGACCAATCTAAACCTTGAACCGAAATGTGAATAAACCTTACTTCCCCAAGTGTTTGATAAGCTTATAGTGATCAAGCTTATAATTCCCAACCCAAGTGTTTACACTCTCACACTCACCTAGCAACTTGCAGCCTCTGAACTTAGAGTAATAGATGAATAAATGGCTGGGTACTAGGTCCTATTTATAGAGTTTAGGAATGAAAAGATCTTCATTTAACTTGAATAAAAATAATGGCATTTTAAGTGAAAATAATTTGAATTATCGTTCAGTAAAGGCTGAAGACTCGTTCAGAAAGGTGTTGGACTTATCAAGAGGTTGAAGGTTTGAATGGAGAAGGTTTTTGAAAACTTTCAAAATATGTTGAGACAGACGATATATCGCCCCCTATAGGCGATATATCGCCTGGGCCATTATGCCCGAGGAAATCGTGCAACGTTTCGTGTTTTCCGTATCTTTGTACTGCGATATATCGCCCCCTATAGCTGCAATATATCGGCAATCGCTGAATATTTAAACACAAAATTACACATTTTTAGCTTAATTTAAATTGAGTAAACAGCCTTGACTAAGCCTTCTAACGTTTCAAAGCTGCTGACTGACCTTAGAGTATTCAAATTTTAACCTTAATAAATTAAATCCTCAAAATACTTAATCATTAATAAACCTATTCATAACATGTGCTATTATCTAATTGGTTCTTATCTAAAACTTATAGTATAATAAATATTATCCTCAATATCAATCATATTAATCAAACCTTAGGTTAAAATTAATATTCCTAAACTATAGGTTAAACTTAGAAAATCTACAAGTACTACTATGAGTGTCCAAAAAAATTCCGGTCTGAACAAAAAATCCACGGTCATAAAGATAATACTATTATTACTATTATACTACTATCTAACTTAGCTAAGTAAAGTTCTTTGCACTCTACAGCCCGGGACTGAACCAGGTCTAGGGCACTGTATTGAACGGTTTCAGCAGAGCTATAGGAACCAGAGGTTCAGTTAATGAGTAAGATGGTATTCTTTAAAGTGGATCTTTGATCTAGTTATTACTAGCTAAAGATCAGGTAGAAGGATAAGAAGAAAATTGCCTTTTATATCAGATAAATGCACTGGGAGTGCTGAGTTATGTTTTGAGGATTTGATTAATGCTGAGTTGTTTTGATGGATTAGATGGACAGAGTATTCAAAGATTATCTTAATTGGATTTGTGATCATCTTGATCGACAGTATTGTCAGTATACTCTCAGTTAGAGATTGGCCAAGGTCAAGGAACACCTCAGAGGGTAGGAGTTTCCTTAGACGAGTAGGATATTACATGTACGTTGTGGAAGAGTTCTAAGTCTTCTTACAGACCAGAACCAGTTTGTATCCCAAACCCAAGTGTATCTCTCTATACTAATACTAGCACCTTGGAGGCTCTGATCAAGTACTTGAAGAATGAAGAAAATGATTGAGCACTAGGTCCTCTTTATAGAGTTTGAGGAGTGAAACTATCCTATTAAAAAAATACTTAAATCCTTAAATAAACATGATTATGACAAGTGTCATACTCTTAATGGTTTTGGAAGGTTCTAGAGTTTTTAGATCTTTCTTTTATTTAAACTTAAATCCTTAAATAAACATGATTATGACAAGTGTCATGCCCTTAGTGGTTCTGAAAGTTTCTAGAGTTTTTAGATCTTTCTTTTATTTAAAAATACTTAATTTCATTCTAACTATAATCCAAATTTAAATTTAAATAAAATAGAATCCTAACTTATGTAGAAAATATCTCTAAATTATCTTATTAATATTTTTATAAAATAATTGAGGAATAATCTAACATAAAAAAATATCCCAACCTCTAACTTCCTCAATCTCGTAACTCTAAACACACTTATAGTAAAATCAATATAAGTCGAGCTGTAGGATTCCGATTTATACCATCTTCATACCGTTAGAAAGCTAATTCAATTATCTAAAACTTTCTAGAAATACTATTTATCGAAATTCATAATATAACTGGGTCAAAAATAGGTCGGAAGTTACAGTACCCTAGAGTTACGAAAAATCTATATAATTATCTAAATAACAACCTAACCCACAAATATCTTAACTAACCATAAAATAACAAACTCTAATTCCATAGGCTGATTTCAAATTTACTAAGCCCAAAATCTTATTGGGCTTTTGGGTTTTATGTACGCTCGATCCATAACACTTTTTAGTAATATCATAATTAATTTATTCTTATGCAATCATCCCATTTTCCACTATCATAAACCTATACTATACTATAATAATCATAACTACTAAAAAAATTAAACCTTATTCTATCACCACAACTCAAGCTAAATCTATTCTATAAAAGTAAGACAACCTACCGTCACAAAAATAAAGAGGTCTAAGAGAAAGATAACCTCAGATACTACATATAAGAAGCTTAAATACTTTAGTTTACAAAAATCCAAGAAATGCTTTTTGTCTCCCCGGCCAGGAGGATGTATTATCTAAATAATAATGTCAATTTATTCTTTTACTAAAAAAGAAGGACATGAGACAGTATTCCTACAACTCAGTGATGGACTGTTTAATGTAGTGATGGACTGATACAGTGCTTTCGTAAAACTCCCTCAGTGGCGCCGCAATGTTTCTTGGAAAAATTCAAAGTGCCAAAGCGCTAAATCTCGATGCTGAGGCAAGTAGAGATGAAATTTTTTCACACAACCTCCACCATGGGCGCCGCAGTGCTGGAATAGTGGTGCCCCAGCGCTACAACATTTTTCTCTAAATTCTATTTTTCTTCACTTTCGATTCTTGAGCCACCACAACTCATTTCTTCCCTCTGTCCATACCTCCAAATTCACCTATTCTTCTCTATTGCCAGTAAAACTTTAAAACATAGAAACTAAGTAAACATGCTATCAAAACTATTATTCCCTTACTTCTTTTAGAGTCTTAAGACTTACCTTACTCGTACTGTAAGTAAACAATAAAATGCGGGAATTTGTCAAGGGAATTGAAATCAAATATATAAAAAATTAAACACTTATCATCCATCGGAACACATATCTGATCCTTGTACCTCAGCATATCAGTCTTAGAGACGGTAAAATTACAAAAAATGCTTTCAACGGGTCAAATTACAAAAATGTCAATTTCTAACAAAAGCGGGTCTTTAAACATATTTAATACACATAACCATGCATACTTAATTATACAATAATATAATTCACATAAATCCCTCTTGAGCCCTCCCGGTACGATAATTAATGTACAAAACCTTATTAGGAGTTTTGGGACGCTACAATAGAGAAAATGACTTCATATGGAGACTTTTTGTCAACAACAGGTGTGGGAGGAAGGTTGATTAAATGGGTAGAATTTGAGAAATACTCCCTCCAAAATGACAAGGGCATATGAGCTTGAGAGAGAAAGGTAAGCCCATCTCGACGATGTGCCGATGTTTTATTCAACAGTCCCATTTTGCGAATGGTCATAAGGACAGGGATGATGAAAATGAATGCCAAGGGACATAAAGAAGGGTGCGAGACTACGGTATTCGCCACCCGAGTTGGATTGGAACAATTTAATTTTGGTGTCAAACTTGCGTTCAATCATTTTTTGAAAAAACTAGAAAATTTTGTTGCACTTCAGATTTGAGACGAAGACGAAAAATCCATGTGAATCTAGTGTGATGATTTATAAAATGAACGTAGTAGCGAAAAATCATCTTTTTAAGGTATCGGGGCAGGACCCCATACATCAGTGTGTATAAGTTCAAGAATAGAGGAAGTAGAGGTGGTAGAACGTGGATAATGTAGATATTTGGATTTCCTAACAGCACATGCAGTACAATAGTCATGATAAACAGAAATACCAACTGAAGATTTCATTGAAATTTGTTTCATTACATTAAGAGAAGGGTGGCCAAACCGTAGATGCGAAAGAAAATTAGGAATAAATTGTATTAGACACACTAGGACTGAAACTCAACGACACAGCAGATGTGAACGTAGTAAAAGACTTGGACGAAGGAGTTGGACATGACTGGGATGTGGTTGACAAATGAGTGATGACTTGATAGAGGCCTTCATGCATTCTCACCTGAAGTAGCACCTATTTCGTATTGAGATCCTTAATAAGACAATGATCAAAATAGAGCTCAATGTAAGCATGGTATCAACTAGTAATTTTGAACACTTCGTCAATTTTTTGTAATGGTTGGAACAACCAAAAAAGTATGTAAAAACAAACCAAGAGAGGTGGAGTGGGGAAATAAAGCAAGAGAACCAGCGTGAGTGATAGGTAGAGATGCACCATTACCAATAATGAGTTGTTGGGTACCATTGTATTCAAATTTGTTAGGCAAAAGTGAGATGTCATGAGTGACATAAGCACCACAATCAAGATACCAAGCCGAGTCCAAAGTGGAGTGAGGAGAGGCAAATAGAGCTTTTTGATCATTTTTTGGAAGACATGAAGGGCTCATTGAGAAGACGATGTTGGGAGAGTTGGAAGCCCTGGTGAAGGAAATATCAAAGCGGTGATAACACTTGGTGCTGGTATGGCCAAACTGGTGCCAAAGTTTACAAATCAAATGAGCGGAAGCACCACACTTGCCACAGGTGCAACCGCGGCCCCAACCTCGAGGAAAGGAAGAGCCACGAGAAGAGTTAGAACAACCAGAAGGAAAAGAACGTCAAGAGTGAGTGGCAAAGTTAGTTGTAGGAGGAGTAATGTCCCCCGGTGATAGAGGTCATTTGGTCGAGACACATCTCCTAACTTTGAAGAAGAAATTGCACTTCTTGAAGAGAAATAGAGTCCCTGCATGAGGTAATATTGACAGCCACAGGGTTGTACTCAGGACCAAGACCTGCTAAGACATAAAGAAGTAGTTCTTCATCATAAATCAATTGGCTTGCTGCTAAAAGACTTTCAGCTAAGTTTTTCATTCGTAACATGTAATCATGAATGGTGAGAGAGCCCTTTTTGAGGGTTTGAAATTGCAATCGTAATTGCAGAGACCGAGTTGTGCACCTGGTTTCAAAAGTAGTCCAAATCTTATGAGAGGTAGCAGAGCGAATGTAACGTCCCAAATTTCTAATAAGGCTTAATGCCTTGATTATTGTGCCGGGAGGGCATAATTGAAATTATTATGTGGAATTAATTGGATATATGTGGATTATGTGGCATACATGATTTATATGGTAATATGAATATATGTGCATGTTTATGTGTATTATATATGCATGTGGGTCCGTTCTTGTTAATAAGGGTATATTTATAATTTTTACCCATTGAGGGTATAAATATAATTATGTGTGTTAAATGATTGGGGCCACATTATTATGTAGATATATTTGCAATATTTGGCTCAAGGCAATCCTAGTGAACAGATTAGCAGAAAAGTCACAACGGGGTCAAATACCCAGCTTGGGGTGAGCCTAATGGTATTTTGGGAAATCCAGTGCATATTCGGGGTTTATCGGTTAATGGGTAATCATTTGGTGATTATTTGGGTATGTTGGGATTAATTGAGAATTTATAGGACCTATTTGAGGGTTAGCGGGAAATGCGGCCAATGACAGTGTCTCCCTTGAGAGCTTTGAAAGGAAAGTCTTGGATGAGGGGCATGATGGTCATTATGGTCATTTCCCTAGCCTTGAACTACCTTAGTCTTCTAGGGACCTTAGGAGCTTTGAAAGAAGCATTCAGTCTATCCCCTCACACACTCTCTCTCGTATATACCTTTTTCTCTTGGACACTAGGGGTATCTTGAATTTTGAGGAGGAAGGCTTGGAGAACTGAAGCTTGGTGCTACATACTGATTTAGGGTGTAGTTAGGAGATGAATCCTAGCTAACGTAAGATCTTTTGGTCCTGTAAAGTCTAAGATTTTAGCTTCCATTTTTTATGTTCTTGGCCTTCAAAGCTTAAGGTGGGATTTATGGGTTTTTGTTAGAATTTTGGGTATATGGTGGTGTTAAAATGTGTTCTAGATGAATTGCTTTCAGTTTATAACTCAATTAAGGCTTTAGTATATGTTTTGGGTGAGTTTTGGTGACTTTGGTTCAGGGGAAAACACAGGAGAAGTGCTGGAAAATCTGGGTTCGCGGGGTCGTGCCACGGCGTTGCTCTTGAGCGTCGCGACCTGCATGAACTCAAAGGCCTAAGGGGGTTCACTGACCCGCCTTAGTGCCGCAGAGCGTGTCCACGGAAATGCCCTAGGATGATCTCTAACTTGTAGAGGGCTGCAACGCCTCTGAGGAGCGCCACAGCTCAAATAGAGACTGTTGGCCAATTAGGATTTTTTTTAGGCTCGGGAACTCAAACCTAAGGGATCAGGAAGGATTCTACTACTCGGTTTAGTAGAATTTGAGGTCTCGAAGGCTAGTATGTTATTTCAAAGCTTTTAATTGGTTTAGGTCTTGATGATTATCGTTGTTGCATTGTGACTAGGTTATACCATAAAGGCTCGAGATTAGGAATGGTGCTCGAGATCGCCTTATAATTTCAGCTTGGGACTCGAGGTAAGAAAACAACACCCTTGTTGTGGACGGGGCTTAGACCCCTGTAAATGGATATGACTGTGAACATAAATGTGATTATTCGTTTAAGCATGCTTGTATATGCTGCTTATGATTTTGTATTGTACGATCTATACGTTTGATTATAATTAAACTGAAAGTTCGACCTAAGAGAGCTAGGGCCGACAGTAAGTGTGCAGAATGTAGCCCAGCCTAAGGGAGCCGGGGTCGGTCATAAGACCAAAGGTCTTGGCCTAAGAGCGTCGAGCCTGAACGTCACTTAAATAAATAGAAGTGTCGATTGCACTTGTCTAACTGTATTGATTGTTAAATTGAATTATGTGTTGGATTGAGCAGGATATTACTACAAAGCTTATTGCGTATACCCTGTTGTTTATTGAATTTTTTTTATTTAAGTTTATAATTTATATACTTTTGTTCATTTGTGTTTGTTGATTTGTGTTTTCTTACTGAAACTTGGCTCACGAGTGCTATGTGGTGCGAGTAAGGGAAATGGAAAGCTGAACCAGCCGTGAGTTGGAGAGCTTTAGGGGCGGCGTGTACATTTGCAGCTGCTCGACCGCCATGACCGAGGGATCAACAGGGACTAGAGCTAACTTAGTTCTACCGCTTAGGCCACCTTATGTTGTAATTAATTTTGGAGTTGTTAATGCCTTGTTAACACTTATTTTTGGGATCCCATGTACAGACTTATGCTTTTTAATGGAAAACGATTATTCCTATGATCAAAATCTTTTAACCCCGATCCATTAATTATCTTTAGTAACACGTTTATATCCAAATGAATTAATTAGCAAGTCCATCACTATTTAAAATACACAGTGTAATGGTCTTGGCTATCTAGGACGTTACAGTGAACAACATGCCCCATCATTGGTTCAGTGACGGAGTTGAAAAGCTAGCTGATGAGGGCTTGATCAGAATGTTGCCAGAGAGTGTAAGCGGTATTGGTGGTGTGAGCAAGGTGAGGCCCAATGGTGGAAGCAGAAGTTGGTGTGTCTATATATTGGTCAGGGCAAGGAATGGTGCCAAGAAGAAAACTTCCAAGGTCAAAGGTACGAGCAGTTGTAATGACCCAAATTTCCTAATAAGGCTTATGACCTTGATTATGAGGTCGGGAGGGCCATAATTGATTTATTATGCCATTAAATGATTATGTGAGTTATATCATAATATGACTAGATATGCATATTTAGGTGTATTAAATATGCATGTGGGCCCATTTCTGTTTAATTGGGCAATTTTCATATTTTGGCCATTTTGGGCATATTTGGCATATATGTGGTATATGTGTGGTGCTTCATTATTATATGGTTATGTTAGGGATACTCAGCACGAGATGATCCTAGGAGGTAAGCTAGTGGGAAAGTTACAACGGGATTTATACTTGACTCAGAGTGAGTCAAGGGGTATTTAGTACATTATCGGGATATTGGGTAATGGGAATAAATATTTGATGATATATTGGGAGTTAGTGAGATCAGGGGGAAATTCTGGGAATTTTGACTATTTTACCCCCGGGGGCGTTTTCGGGACCCCGAGCATTAGGATTTGCTTGAGGTTACTTAAGCTTGAAGTAACCTGTTAAGAAATAAAAGAAACGTTTAGTTCGTTCTCTCTCCCTCAAAGTTTTATTTTCGACACCCGATCACATTTTCGAAGGAAACTTGAGTTTTAAGACTCAGATTCAAGCGAGGATCAAGGCATAGCGACTCTAGGGAAGATTAGAAGCTTATTAGCCGGAAGATTTAGTTGGGAAACAACTCAATCGGAGGTAATCCATGTTTTTAAAGTTTTTAAGCTTTTATTGGATTTTATGATTTGATGAGTTTTTTATTTGATTGAGGCTTGGATTTTATTGGTTTTGGATCATGGGGATGTTTGGGAACTTTGATTTTGGGATTTGTATATGTTTGGGTAGGTTTTTGAAAGGATTTTAAAGAGGAAAAATTAGGTTTTTGGCTGTGTTCGTGATCGGGTCGCGGACCTGTTCTTGGGCGCCGCGGCCCAGGCTTGATAAAGAAGGTGAAGTTGGCTGATGGGCAGTTAGGGCCGTGGCGCAAGGTGGCGCACCTCGGTGCTAGGTACAAGAAGAAATGGGTTTAACCTCTGTTTGGAGGCGGGCCGCGGTGGCTGAGGGCAGCTTTTCCTAGATTAGGTTTTTAGTCGTGGGAACTTAACTCTAAGGGCCTGGGATCGATCCTACTACCCAGTTGATTAGGATTCGACGTCCCGGAGGCTTGGGCTTGGTCCAAAAGTGTTTATTTACTCATTTTGATAAGGTTTTATATTATGGTTGTGACTAGGTTATCGCTAGGGGATTGGAAACAGGATTGTGCTTGTGCCTCGTTTATTGGTAGCCTGTGCTTGGACCAAAGGTAAGAAAACCGCACCTAGTATGTGATGCAAGAGATACATGTGATTAGGGCATGACATGAATATTGAATATGGAATTGATCAGAGCTTGAGTCTCTGTAAATGTGCATGATCATCATTATGCTAGTGATTGTTAAGTAAGCATGTTGAATGTCCTACATTTGGATATTTGACATATGATATATGCCTGGTTGCATTGCTTAATTGTGAGTGGCACTGACCTATGAGTCAGAAATCGGAACGAGTTGTATGGTATTGGCTTAAGAGTCAAGAATGACATTGATGTGTTCAACACAAGCCGAAATGATTAGATCTAATCAACATAAGCATTGAATGAATCATCATGAGCATTAATGCTTGACTGACCTCAAGTTCGATGAAAACTAAAAGCGCTTGTCTAGTCTAAAGGCTAGTTACTTAAAGCCAGGGCCAAAAGGCTCAAGTGACTGCAACGTCACATGGCTATGGGTGCTGAGCCCAAGTTCGTGACTCACTCATCAGTCACTTATCTAATTAGGATGCGGAGCCCAAAGTGTGACTCTCTAGTCACCTATTTGATTAGGGTGCGGAGCCCAAAGTGTGACCCACTCATCTTATTAGGGCTACAAGCCCCATCATGATTAACATAATTTTAAAGTGTTAATCACTCATCTGATTAGGGCTACAAGCCCCAGTATGACTACCAAAATCATAAAGTGTTATTCACTCATCTGATTAGGGTGTAGAGCCCAAGTGCGTGACTTAATTGTCACTTATCCGAGTCACTTATTCTTAGATGGGCACATTAGCCATCTATTCTCACTATGACTTGATAGTCATCTATACAAAGGGCATGGCCCATAAGTCATCTATACAAAGGGTCGGTCCCATAAGTCATCTACACAAAGGGCAGAGCCCATAAATCAACTATACAAAGGGCAGGGCCCACAATCATTATTTGGCCTTATTTGCATGCATGAATAGGGATATTATTGCTAGGAATGCCTATTATGATTTAGTAACATGTTATTAATGTTCGTGAGCATATTGAGTTTTCTTGCTGAGCTTCGGCTCACGGGTGCTATGTGGTGTAGGTAAAGGCAAAAGAAAGCTGAACCATCCTTGAGTTGGAGAGCTTAGGTGACGATGTGTTCATATCCGACTACTCGACCACCACGGTCGAGGGTTTAATGAGGAACTAGGGATAAACCCTATTTTGCTGCTTAGGTCGGCTGGTTGTAAATATTTTGTTGTAATTAACCTTTAAAATATATTTTCGGCATCCTAATGTATACAGTAAACATTTTAGTGAAACGTTGTATCTTAACCAAAAATTTTAATCCTAAACCGTTAATCATACTTAGTTACACGATTATAGCCAAATGACACGATTAGTGAGTTTAACACTGTTTAAAATGCACACCGTAACGGTTCCTGGGTAGTAGGGCATTATAGCAGTGCTCAAAATAATGGAATGCCATTAGGAGTAATTCTAACGGTCAATTTCGATGGTGAGAGAGGCAAGATGCTGAAGATAGGAGTACGATTGTTGAGGTAGAGTGGGAGTGAAAGCAGGGAGGTCATTAGTGGTAATGGCCGGTGGAGCATAAACAGGTGGAATAGCACCAACAATATGCGGGGTAAGAGTAGCAGGCGGGGTACTAAAGTCGGCAACACCAATGGAGCCCGTGGATGAATGAGTCAGAGGATCCATTGGCGTTGGTCAAAGGCACCTGATAAAAAAACAAAACAAAACATATTAATTAAATAAAGGAGCAAAGAAAGAATTGACTATAAAATTTTACTGCTATTTTTATGCTCAAATGAGAAAGGAGCTAAAGGCTGCCATTTATACAATGTTACAAAGGATTCTAGAGGGAATAATCGTACAAGAATTTGTTACACCAGCTATCACTAAGGTACAAAGGACAGTCACCTACAATTTTGATTGAAATCAATACACACTAATGGACAATGACAACATTATCTTGATAGCACAACAACTACGTGTGCTTTGGTGAATTGGACTCATTGTGCTGAGATGTGAGCCACATCACTGCCTTCTTCAAAAGTATGGAACCTGTCAAATAGTCATTACTCTATCATAAATCATAATTAACTAGACAATCCCTAATACACCAAACGATACTAAAAGATGCATCGATCTATACCCTGCGTAGTAACATGCCTATAAGTCGAAGGAGTGAGATCGGTAAGCCACCCTTCATAATCATATATATCCATGACTACAATGGTCCCAAAAAAGTACAAAGTCTAATGAAATCTTTTATTTTCCTAACCTTGCATATCGCTTTTTAATAAATTATAAAATTTCAATTTATAAATCGACATTTATAAAAATAAATTTATTTTTATTTTCTAGAAAAATTTTGACAGCATAACAACTATAATTTCATCATTCCAAAATTTTTAAACCTGTAAATAGTTGTGACGACCCTAAGGTAGGGTACGTCCGCCACATACTCGTAATTCCAAGGTTTACAAGTAGGTTAGGCACTTGACCAAATGAATTAAATAAAAAGATACTAAGAAATACAGAAAAATTTAAAACTTTTATATAAACTTATTAATATAAATTATTACACGTATGAATACTTTAATTTAATGTAGCCATATGAAAACTCTAAACCACTATTGCATTGCTACTGACTCCGTGCTCCGCAAGTTGTTTAACATCTAAAGCCACACCTGGAAAAATGTTGGAAAATAACATAATGAGCTAACGCTCAGTAAGTAAATCTCATGCATACACATACACATGAATGTCGTGAGTTTGAAGTGCACATATACTAATATGTTGACTTATGTAATTATGCATTTCATTTATTGCTCACACCCTTTCAAACTTTACTTTTATACTATTTCTTTTACTTTCACATTTTTATGGGCCCAATATCACTTGTGCACACTGTTTGATTCGGCCAATGCCTGCAGGGCTTGTTACACATATCATATAGAATCCCATGGGTTCTCCTCTGGCTAGCCATCATCGCAGCTAGGCTCATCATAACACTCATTTCATCGTTGCCATAGCTGCCATACTTATTACACATATGGAGGAGAAAGCCGGGAACATGGCAAACATATCTGAATGGTCAACTCTGACCTAGCCCACACTAGTGGGCAGCCACTATGAGTCTTATAGGCCTCCGTCTTCTTCATTGCACTTACTTAATTGCTTCATCGAAACAGTGGCACACTTTTTAAACATCTTATTATCACTTTGCTTAAGCCTTGTGTCATTAAAATGTTTAACTTTACCTAAGACTTTTCAAGGCATTTCATAACTTTCTCATATTCATATGCATGGTCTTATATGACATAATAATGTATCACATAACTATACATGACATGCATACATGTAGATGCTGAAATGCCAATGTTCATGTTCATGATTCATGTTCGATGGTAGTCAATCAAGGCATTGTATCACGTCTCATATAACTCAAAACATCTTTAGTCATAATACATGAAGCTTTGCGTTGGCGGCGTTGTTATACCTTAACGTAGAGCTATGGCTCAGGTCTAAGGTTTCCAGCCTAAAAACTTAAATGCTTCATATATCAAAACATATAACAAAATCTTGAACATAAAAGTAATCCACATATTCATCAACATAAGAACACATACTTGCACATAATTCATATCAATCTTAACCAAGTAAGACATCTTTCACATATCACGAAATTCATCAATTACATATCACACAACACCATTATGATATTCATATAACCATTCTTCTCATAATTATCATATGCATCATCATCATCCCATACTTAACTCATCAGATATACACAATCAATGTAGTCATGCATCTTACACTTAAGCACAAAAGGTGAGATTTACTTACCTTAGGTCCTTAGCTTATTTTAAAACTGCTCACCAAGAGTCAATCAATCAAATCCATAAAAATCCTATTCAAGGCACATCATTTATTAAATTCTATCAAAAGCGTAAATATACATTATTGATAGTGTATATTAACAATACCAAAAACTATATAAATGATAATGATAATTATTATTAACGTAATGCAAACATATAAAACCATGCTTTAAACCTTGCTCATAAAATAATGTACTCTTATAATAATAATAATAATAATAATAATTATTATTATTATTATTTTTATTATTATTATTATTATAATAAGAACAACAACAACAATAATAATTATCTTCTATAAATAAACTTATTTCAATATTAATAACAAAATACTTCAATAACAATACATATATGAATGTGTTGACGCGGTTCTTCGCCAATAGGTAATTAAGAAATGAAGAGAAAGGGATTAGTGCTAAGTGTGAACCGAAACAGATATAAGATCTTAGAAAAAGAAAGAGGTGACACAAAACACGTTTTTTGAGTGGTTCAAAGGTTAAAATCCTTCTACTCCACTAGTCAGTATTATTGCTTTATACTGGATATTTGATTACAGGGCCTTTTTTACAATAGAGAATCCAACCCTTATTAAGTCCCAGGGTCTCCATATTTATAGGAGAAGGCACCTGGGAGTTGGTAAGAAGGTCATCCCGTGACCCTCTTATCTATCACATCAAATCTGTGACATTCATGATTAATTCCTAAACCTGAAACATAAGTATGGTCAAATCGATAGGTAAGGAGATAAAGGGTCGCACGGCCCAACCCAGTCGTGGGTGTCTGAATACGCACGTTCCTGCTGCGTGTCCGAGAAGTCAAGGGCATATCAGACACGTGATGTCTGATATATGCACGTTTACCTTGCGTGTGTTGACTTTACAAAGGGTCATAGCCTCCATACTCAGTTCGTACCGCGAGTTTGATACCTAACTCGACCAGAGGCCTTCAGAATCCGAGGTCAAGTCTTGGGCAATCTTGGCGAACCCTTGGGTTTCCTCGAGCTAAGGAGGTACGACCTAATGACAGAAGCTTCGGTCTATGGGACGTCCACGAGATAATTATGATTAGGCCGCGGCTCGGCTTGCTAATCAGCCCGTGGGAAAAATAGGGCGTACATCTGCCCCCCAAGCCCCTGCTCGTGCTATGCCACGTAGGGTATGACCACAGTATGGGCTTTTAGGCTTCCCCATGAACTCTTCATATTCCACCTCTTACGCTGGCGCCTGATACGTGGAACATCGTGGTTGATGACGGTACGTCTTACGAGAACCGCATTTAATGGCCTAGCCTATGCTCAACCGTCGTTCCGTATTTCGAGTGGAGGGCCTCGGATCCCTCACCAGGGCCATCCAACGGCCCTCTACACGTGACCCTTCACGTATATAAAAAAGGGGTGGCCACCCTACGCATGGGCCACCCTTTCATTTGAAATTTTTCTGAATTTCTCTTCTTCTTCTCTCTTCATTTCAGACAAAAAAAACCCTCTTCTCCGTGACTGCTATACTCAGCGTTCAAGAGGCTCAGACACAAGGATTTCTTCAAAGCTTTGGAAGCCGATACTCCGACGAAGCTTTCACCCAAGCAATACCTTCATCCACCTCCCAGTCAAACACTGTAAGTTTCCTGACCATGTGTATTTTGAAAATATATTTCACTGTAGCTTAGGTAAATATTTTATTGTAGCCGCATGCATGGTTTTATTGGGTTTTTTGGATATGGAGGATGAAAGCCCTTTTTAGGCTAGGGTATCTTTGCTGTAGGAAATCATTTAAGGGTATGGTTTACAGGATGCTTTTTCTGGGGAAAATTTCTGGGTAGGAGTTTTGGAACTTTTGGGTGCAAAACCGGGTAGCTTAGGGAACACGCTTCACAGGCGGTTTTGCAATTTTTTCCTACTGAAACTTCCCCCCAAGGAAAATTCTATCCTGACCCTCCTGACACATGAATTCCGAGTAATCGGGGATCTGTTGGGAGAATAGGCGCGTGTTCATCGAACCGCGTGGTCCCACTCTCCACGGGCTGGGCTTACCTCAGCTCGTGCAAATAAAATTTGATTTTTCCTCACGCTTGGGTCGCCTTGTCTGAAATGTTTTCTTTTGTTCGTTAGGCGACCAGATGGCACCGAAAAGGAACGCTCCTAAGAAGACCGTCAACAGCTCGGCCTCACAGCAGGACAAAGGAAAGGCGGTGATGTCGGACTCCCCAATCCCCACCTTTGGGCCGGCGGTGGAGCAGGAGGTCGAGGTCGCCCCCGATGCCTTCTTTGAGGCGAAGAGGATCGTCTCAAAGGTCACCGACCAGACGAAGATCAACAAAATCTTTCTCTCCCACAACATCGCCCTGGGGAGAGCATCCGTGGAGGCCCGACCTACCGCAAAGGGCGAGCGGAGCTGTGCGCCGCTCGACGAGTCATTCGCGGCCTGGAGCGGCGAACATTTTAAGGCGGGGGCCTTCCTCCTGCTGGATCAGTATTTTGCTGATTTCCTTAATTACGTGGGGTTGGCCCCATTTCAGCTCCCCCCCAACTCCTACCGCTTGCATGCGGGGTTGAAATACTTGTTTCAGAAGCACGAGTGGGAGGTCCCCACTCCTGTGGACATCTTATACTTTTTCTGCCTCAAGGCCAGCCCGAATCTGCGGGGGCGAGGCGACGGGTTTTACTACTTAATCCGATTTCCCAATACGGCTGCGGTCATCGAGCTGCCCAGCCACCCCAATGACTTCAAGGTCCAGTTCTTCATGTCGACGGGGTTCAGAAACTGCGAGCTCCACTACTTCAATCGCCCTCGTAAGTGTGTTTTTTTTTTATCCTTAGCTCGGAAGTTAAGTGTCGTTTTTGCTCCTCCCACATCCTTTTCTGACTTAGACCAATCATGCAGCCATCTTCGCGAGGACAGAGAAATCTGTGACCCTCGGGGCCCAATATGAGACACTGGCGGGCTTGCCCCCCAGTGAGAAAGATTACCGCGCGCTCGTAACGGACGAGACGATGGTGGCCTGCAAGTTGATATTCCCAAATCAGACTTTGAACCTCAGGAGGCCCCGGGGGCTTCCCCCAGCTCGCGACACCAGACCCATCATCGTGGAGGAGGTCGCGGAAGACGAGGATGAGGAGGACGAGGGCGACGAAGTTCCCCTCGTGAGGAATAGGAAGCGGACCTTGGAGATCGTCCCGGGACGGGCGAGGAGATGATCCAATCTGGAGCAGTCGCGGGTCCTTCTGGCCAAGGTAACCCTTACATGTTTAGGAGTCTAGATAGGGCCACAGCAGACCCCCGGCTGACTAGGTTCAATCCTAGGCAGCTCGTCCATCGTCACCGAAGTGATCCGGACCTGAACACAACCCTACTCCATTGTGTCGACCGGCTTGTGCTGGACTACCAAGATAGTCGGCCTAGGGGTACCGTAGTAGTAGATAACACCCTAGCCTTTAGGTCGATCCTATTCGAGGAGTATGGGACCAACCTTCACACATGGCCATCACTCCGGAGGGGTGCCGTAGCCCTGGGGATTAGGCAATATGTAGAGGAATCTAGCCCTGAGTTAGACCCGGACCCAGAACTTGCACCAGCTCGAGAAGTAATCGACTTAGATTCTTCTACTAGCTTGGGGGGTAGGATTCCCTTAGTACACATACTTGAAGTTTTCTTTACCCCTTCGCTTTTGTTTTTGCATGATCATTAATTCTCGAACTAACCATGTTTTTGCCTTGGCAGAAGAGATGTCTCAGCCCGAGGAGAGCCTGCGAGGTGCGGTCTTCGGAGGGAACGCCGCCGCTAGGCCAAGAGTAAAGAGGCTCCGGACGTCCAAGAACGCCGCCGGGATCCCCACCAAGTCCCCTGCGAAGGAGAAGGATCAAGCCCCAGCTGCACAGGTCGCGGGAGCGGTCCTTCCTGCTGCAGGGGGAAGCAATATGCCTCCACTGGCTCTGCGAACTCCACTCGCTGCCCGGGACGCAGGAACGGAGGTCAGGACTTCGGCCATCGTACCCTCCAATGTACACATCCCAGTCAATCCCCAGGACCTGGAGAAGATCCCTGAGGCCTTTCAGGGAACGGTGTATGAGTCGGCGAACTACGCCGTCAGCCACATATACAAGTTCACCGAGAAGGAGCTTCGGGCCATCGAGACAATGAGCCCGGTGGGCGTGCTGGAGTCTTCACTAGGCATGGCCATGACGGTAAGCTAACCTTACCCTTTTTGTGGTTTTTTACATTGTCATATTTTGCCCTGCTTTTTTCTAAGGCAATTGTCTTTCCGTCCTCGCAGAGCGTTGTCGCCCTTCATCGGAGCATCATCAGGACCAAAACTCAGCTCGGGGACATGAGGGACGAGCATCAGACTACCCTGCAAGTGGCCAAGGATGCCCTGGCGGCCTCGCAGGTCGAGCTGGAGAAAACTCGTTCGAAGGTCCAAGAGCTCGAGACCTCCCTTGCCACCTCGAGGACGGACCTAGACGCCGCGAAGACTGAGGTCCAGGTCGCCCAGGCTGCCCTAGAGGCCGAGCGGACAACTTCAGAAAAGTCCATGGAAGATCTGTTCTACCATTGCTGGGTCTACAATCTAGATGCAGACTTCTCTTTTATGTTAGCGAGTCTCTAGGCGCACTTGCTGGTGAAGTTCCAAGCTCGCCTTGATAAAGAGGCGCCCTCGGAGACCGGGGAAGGCTCTGGTGCCTCCGAGCAAGGCGAGACGGCGACCTCCAAGGGACCACCTGGCAGAGCTTAGGGCATTTCTTTTCTTTTGCCCCCCAATATTTTTTAAATAATTTTTATGTAACCTTTGCATGAGGTGCTTTCACCTCGAGACAATTTGCTTTAACGCTTTTAATTGATCTTCTCTTTTTTGCCTTTACGCATTTCGGCTACAATTTCTTGAAAAACTTAGTTTATGCTGATCTTTTTCCATATCTCGAGCTCTTTAGGGAGAAAAACGATCCATAGATCTAAACCAACTTCTAAGTTTTATGACCCGGTTAGGACCAGGAACTTAGTTTGAAAACTTAGTTCGTGTTAAATTTTATCCATATCTCGAGCTCTTTAAGAAGAACAACGATCAATAGATTTAAATCAACTTCTAAGTTTTATGACCCGGTTAGGACCATGAACTTAATTTGAAAACTTAGTTCGTGTTAACTTTTATCCATATCTCGAGCTCTTTAAGAAGAACAACGATCAATAGATTTAAATCAACTTCTAAGTTTTATGACCCGGTTAGGACCAGGAACTTAGTTTGAAAACTTAGTTTGCGTTAACTCTTATCCATATCTCGAGCTCTTCAAGAAGAACAATGATCAATAGATTTAAATCAACTTCTAAGTTTTATGACCCGGTTAAGACCAGGAACTTAATTTGAAAACTTAGTTGGCGTTAACCCTTATCAATATCTCGCATTTTTTAAGAAAACAACGGTCAATCGATATGAATCAACTTCTAAGTCATTAAGGAGACCTGGTTATATCCAGGTACCATATGCCCCCCAAGTAACTGGGAAAGGGTCTTTCGTGGTTACTTTAGATTACACTTGCAAACATACATAAAAGCTGACTCTCATTAATACATAAAAAGTGGCCTTCCAAGCCTTACAAGTGAATCATTGATAATATTTCTTTAAGTGGATGGCATTTCAAGTCCGCGGGACCGCCCCTCCATCAATTCGAGCTAACTTATAAGTTCCCTCCTTAATGATTTCGATGACCTGGTATGGTCTTTCCCAGTTTGGTCCCAAAACTCCATCTTTGGGATCTTTCCCGGCCAGGAAAACTCTCCTTAGGACCAGGTCGCCAATGCTAAAGGCCCGTTTTTTTACCTTGGCGTTGAAGTAGCGAGTGATTTTCTGCTGATAATAGGTGAGCTGGAGTTGCGAATCCTCTCACCTTTCATCAACTAGATCGAAGGAATTGCATAGGAGCTCGTGGTTTCGATCTTGGTCGTAAGACTGGATTCTATGCGAAAGCACCTTAATTTCCACGGGAGGACTGCCTCACTCCCAAAGGTTAGGGAAAAGGGAGTATGACCCATAGGAGTCCGATGTGAGGTCCGGTACGCCCATAGGACCTGGGGGAGCTGTTCTGGCCAGACCCCCTTCGCTTCATCCATTCTCTTCTTGAGGCTCATCTTCAGGGTCTTGTTGACAGCTTCGACCTGGCCATTAGCCTAAGGATAAGCCACGAAGGAGAAACTTTTTACGATTCCGTATCTTTCACAAAACTCGGTGAACAGGTCGCTGTCAAACTGAGTGCCATTGTCGGAAACGATCTTCTTGGGCAGGCCGAATCGACAGATGATGCTTTTAACCACGAAGTCCAGCACCTTTTTGGATGTTATCATTGCCAAAGGTTCTGCCTCAGCCCACTTAGTGAAGTAGTCGATGGCTACCACGGCGTAACAGACCCCGCCTTTTCCAGCGGGGAGGGCGCCAACCAAGTCTATCCCCCAAACGGCAAATGGCCATGGGGACGAGATCATCTTCAGCTCGACTGGAGGAGCTCGGGTAACTGCGGTGAATCGTTGGCACTTGTCGCACTTCTTCACGTATGAGATCGAGTCTTTGGACAGAGTTGGCCAGTAATACCCCTGCCTCAGGACCTTTAAGGCCAAGCTCTGCCCCCCAGTGTGATCTCCGCAACATCCTTCGTGCACTTCCTGCAGGATGGCCCTTACTTCACTTGGAAGAACACATCGGAGGAGAGGTGGGGAGTGCCCATGTCGGTACAACACCCCATCGACTATCGTATACCTAGGAGCTTTATACAGGACTCGCCGTGCATCGTTACGTCCTTTAGGCAGCTTGCCTTCGACGAGATATTCAATGAAGGGGGTCATCCAGGTCGGCCTGGCATCGATCATCTCGACCTCCGTCTTGACATCTTCTATGCTTGGTTTCTCCAAGAATTCGACTGGTACTAGCCCCAATGTCTCCGTTACCCCAGAGGTGGCGAGCTTGGCAAGAGCATCTGCATTAACGTTCTGCTCCCGAGGTATCTGCTCGATCGAGCCTCATTCAAACGCGGACAGCTCAAATTTTACCTTTGCCAGATAGGCGGCCATCTTGGGTCCCCGTGCTTGATATTCGCCCAGAACCTGGTCTACCACAAGCTGGGAGTCACTGAAGCACTGGACGGAGCTCGCCTTCAACTCCTGGGCTATCCTCAGCCCTGCCAGAAAAGCTTCGTATTCGGCTTCGTTGTTGGAGGCTTTGAAACCGAATCTCAGTGCCGAGTGGAATCTATGTCCCTCGGGGGATATCAAAATGATTTCAGCTCTGGAGCCGTTCTCGTTGGATGAACCATCTACAAAGACCCTCCACGAAGCCTGAGGCGAACTTATTTGGGGTGAGCTTTCTGCGGAATCCTCCTGGAATCCCGTGCATTCTGCCATGAAATCGGCCAGGGCCTGACTTTTTATAGCAGTTCGCAGAGTGTATAGTATCTCGAACTGACTGAGTTCGATGGTCCACTTTAACAAACGCCCCGATGATTCAGGTTTTTGCAAAACCTGCCTTAAAGGTTGATCGGTCATGACGTGAATCGAGTGGGACTAGAAGTACGGCCTGAGCTTTCGCGAGGCCGTGATAAGGCAGAACGCTAATTTCTCCATCAAGGGGTATCGGGATTCAGCCCCGAGAAGTCTCTTGCTGATGTAGTAGACTGGTTTCTGAACTTGGTCCTCCTCTCGTACCAGTACGGCACTAGCTGCGTCCTCAGTGACAACCAGGTATAGAGAAAGAGGCTCTCCTGCCTTGGGTTTGGACAGCACGGGCGGCTCAGCTAGATGTGCCTTCAGGTCGAGGAATGCGCTTTCGCATTCTACTGTCCATTCAAACTTTTTGTTTCCTTGGAGAAGGTTGTAGAATGGCAGGCATTTGTCGGTAAACTTCGAAATAAATCGGTTGAGGGCTGCCACTCTTCCCGTAAGGCCTTGGACATCTTTTCGCGACCTGGGTGAAGGAAGCTCGAGCAGTGATCTGATCTTGTCGGGGTTCGCCTCGATTCCTCGGGTATTGACTATGAACCCCTGGAATTTCCCTGACGCGACTCCAAAAGTGCACTTCTATGGATTTAGCCTCATGCCATATTCCCGTAGTATCTTAAAACATTCTTCCAGGTCGGAAACATGGTTATCGGCAATCTTTGACTTGACTAGCATGTCATCAACGTACACTTCCATGTTTTTTCCGATCTGGTCTATGAACATTCTATTTACTAGCCTTTGGTAGGTAGCTCCGGCGTTCTTCAGACCGAACGGCATGACCTTGTAACAATAGACGTTAGTTGGGGTCATGAAGCTGGTGTGTTCCTGGTCCGCCGAATTCATCGCGATCTGATTGTAGCCCGAGTACGCGTCCATAAAGGACATGAGCTCGTGCCCCGCCGTGGCATCCACCAACTGGTCGATGCTGGGCAATGGAAAGCAATCCTTGGGGTAGGCTTTATTCAGGTCGGAGAAATCGATGCAGGTCCGCCATTTCCCGTTAGGCTTCGGGACTACCACGGGGTTGGCAACCCATATTGGAAACTTGGCTTCACGGATAAAGCCGCATTTCTTGAGCCGAGATACCTCTTCCTCTAGGGCTTCAGCTCGAGTTGTTCCGAAACGCCTTTGCTTCTGGGACTTGGCAGGAACGCTTTTATCCAGATGAAGTGTGTGCATGATGACACTCGGGCTAATTCCCACTATGTCCTCATGTGACCATGCGAATACGTCCAAGTTATCCTGCAGAAACGTAGTCAGCTCCGCCTTCCTCTTGCTACAGAGGTTTTTCCCGAGCTTGACCTTCCGACAAGGGTTCTGCGGATCGATACTCACCTCCTCGAGCTCCTCAATAGCCTGGAGCTCGGATCTGTCCTTGCCTATTCGGGGGTCAATGTCCTCACTTAAGACGACTTTTTCCCCCTCGGCGCTTTGAGGTTTTTCAATCTCAGGATCAACTAAGGGTTCCTGAGATTCCTCTTCACCTTGAATGGCCATCGCCAGCTGCCCGGGTTTAAATTTTCCCTTCATGGAAATGCTGTAACATTCCCTGGCAGTGAGTTGATCGCCATGGATAGTGCAGATTCCCGTCGAAGTAGGGAACTTCATCGCAAGGTGGCGAATGGATGTGACGGCCTCGAAGGCTATGAGCGTAGGTCGGCCCAAAATAGCATTGTAGGCAGCGGAGCAGTCAATGACCACGAACTCGAGGAGTTTGGAGACTGTCCGAGACCCTTCACCTAGGGTGATCACTAACTCGATCATCCCTATCGCTGCTGATCCTTCTCCCGAAAAACCATACAACATCAGGGAGGTTGCCTTCTGCTCGGAGACAGTTAAACCCATCTTCTCTAGGGTGGATCGGAATAGGAGGTTCACCGAACTCCCATTGTCTACCAGTACCCTCCTCACTCTCTGGTTGGCGAGCTGGACGGCTACGACCAGAGGATCATTGTGAGGGAACTGGACACGACCCGCATCTTCCTCCGAAAAAATGATTGGTTGCCTTTCCAATCGCTGCTGCTTTGACTGACGCTGTTCCGGGACGAACTCCACTCCGTTATGAGCCTTTAGTTCGTTCACGTATCTCTTCTAGGCGCCTCTGCTCGTGCCGGCCATGTGCGGACCTCCAGAGATGGTGGATATCTCCCCTCCTACCACAGGGGGAGGGACATCCTGATCTAACCGAGACCCGGGCTGACTGGCCGGGACTTCCGGAGCAGGTCGGTTTGCTGAAACCCTGTTCCGTGCATATTGAGCCAAGGGGCCGGCTCGGATGAGAGTCTCGATCTCGTCTTTTAGATGTCTGCAATCGTCGGTATTGTGGCCGACGTCGTTATGAAAACGGCAAAACTTAGAAGTGTCTCTCTTCCCCTTGTGGTGCTTTAATGGCTCCGGCCTCTTCCAAGGGACTCGAGTAGAGTTGGCTAGGAAGATATTCTCCCTAGACTGGGTTAGCTCGGTCGGTATAAGTCACGAAGACGGGCTTAAACTTGTCCATGGATTTGTTCTTCTTTTGGCTGTGCAGATTATTTTCGCTATTTCCCTTTCTTTTGCCTCCACCGGGCTGGTTGTTCTGTGTGACGTTTTGGGTCGCTGCCACAACCTCTGTCCCCACTCCAGCGGGCTACTCGGGGACCTAGCTGGTTCTCGCAGCTGAAGCTTCGGCTTCCTCCAAGTTTATCCATTCTTGGGCCCTATTAAGGAATTCGTTAACCGAGCCGACTCCCTTCCTTTGTATATCCTTCCAGAGGTCTCCTCCAACGAGGATTCCAGTTCTCAGGGCCATGAGCTTGGAGCTATCATCCGCGTCTCTGGCTCGAGCAGCAACGTTCGCGAATCTGCTCAGGTAGGCCTTCAGAGTCTCACCGGGCTGCTGCCTCACGTTAGCCAGGGAGTCGGCCTGAACACGGGCGGCCTGAGAGGCTCGGAATGCCCTTTTGAAGTCAGCTGAGAAGGTCTTCCAGGAACTGATTAACTGTCTTTTACTTTGCTTGAACCACTGCCTGGCAGGTCCAGTCAGTGTGGAAGGGAAGATTAAACATCTCAGCTCGGGGCCAATGTTATGGGCCATCATCAGGGTGTTGAACATCCCTAGATGGTACGATGGGTCTCCGTCCCCATTAAACTTTGACAAGTAAGGCATACGGAAACCAGATGGGTACGCCGTTGCTGCTATACTGGGGACGAAGAGTTCCATCTCGTCCCCTGAATCATATTCGTCTTTTTCTTTTTCTGATAGGAGCTTCCTCATCAGCTCCTCCATCTGAGTCAAGCGCTCGTGGGTTTGGTCCCGATGTCCTTGGTTATTCCGGGGCTGTTCAACAGCTCCGGATCCATTGTACATATTTGGTGGGTTATTGCCCCTCCTATCTTGAGATAGGTTATTTGGGACATTCCCTCCGTTACGTACTTTGGACAGAGCCCCCCTTGAGCGAGCATGGTCATCTTCTCCTACTTGTTCCCCTCTATGAGAGTTGAGGCGATCTCGCAAGTCGCCTCCCTGGGTGGTTTGATGACTTTGCGCCGAACTCAGACGTTGGCGCAGGTCTCCCCCAGAGAGGCAATCCTAGTTCCGTCAGGACGAATCAAGTTTGGTCGGGACCTTTCAGCCCTGCCAACCTGCTGGTCCCGCGCCTGGCGATCTGGACAAGGCGCAGGATGGTTGTTGGGAACGGGCTGATGTCGCGAGCCCACTCCGGATCTCCTTCGAGAATTTCCTTAAGCTCCCCTGGGCGTCCTCGAGGATGGTTGGGAGCTAGGAGTCGACGTCCTGACCGAACGGCTGTATTGCTGTTGTTCGGCTCTAGGCATTCCTCTAGAATCTGCCTCTCGATGGTGTGATGAAGGGGTGGAGTTGGCTGCTGGAAGTCTGTCCGAACGGCTATGCCTGGACCGATTACCTCGGCAAGACTTAGGAGCCTCACCTTGCCTCTCTCCGACGTTAGCGTCGGTTGTGAGAGGGGGTAGTCGGGCCAGCATATCCTTGATTTGTTGGCTAGCTGTTGCTAACTGGCTCCTCAGCTGAGCGTTCTCCATCTCCACCGCGGTATAATAACATGGGTTCAGATTAGGCGGTCGAGGCGCCGAACTACCAGTATCATCTTGGCCCGCCGGTTGCTTTCCTGGCCGCTGCTGGACTTCAGGAACTTGTTCACCAGGGGTGGCAGTATGATGAGCCTCCTTCCCATCATGTTGCTCTGCCTCGTTACCGTGACTGGATCGAGTTGTCACCATAGTTGGATGTTTGCAACAGCACTAATCGAACACCCTCTCAATGAAAGCACCAAACTGTTTACATGGTTCTTCGCCAACAGGTAATTAAGAAATGAAGAGAAAGGGATTAGTGCTAAGTGTGAACCGAAACAGATATAAGATCTTAGAAAAAGAAAGAGGTGACACAAAACACATTTTTTGAGTGGCTCAAAGGTTAAAATCATTCTACTCCACTAGTCAGTATTATTGCTTTATACTTGATATTTGATTACAGGGCCTTTTTTACAATAGAGAATCCAACCCTTATTAAGTCCCAGGGTCTCCATATTTATAGGAGAAGGCACCTGGGAGTTGGTAAGAAGGTCATCCCGTGACCCTCTTATCTATCACATCAACTCTGTGACATTCATGATTAATTCCTAAACCTGACACATAAGTATGGTCAAATCGATAGGTAAGGAGATAATGGGCCGCACGGCCCAACCCAGTCGTGGGTGTCTGAATACGCACGTTCCTGCTACGTGTCCGAGAAGTCAGGGGCATATCAGACACATGATGTCTAATATATGCACGTTTACCTTGCGTGTGTTGACTTTACAAAGGGTCATAGCCTCCATACTCAGTTCGTACCGCGAGCTGGATACCTAACTCGACCAGAGGCCTTCAGAATCCGGGGTCAAGTCTTTGGCAATCTTGGCGAACCCTTGGGTTTCCTCAAGCTAAGGAGGTACGACCTAATGACAGAAGCTCCGGTCTGTAGGACGTCCACGAGATAATTATGATTAGGCCGCAGCTCGGCTTGCTAATCAGTCCGTGGGAAAAACAGGGCGTACAGAATGTATATATTCAAATAGTCATTTTATAAAGAAATCATATTTTTAACATAAAATTGAAATGATCGATATAATGATAATAATATAAATATAAATATTTATATTATTATTAATTAGTCATAATATCAATTCCAGTGATATAATAAATATACTTTCTCCAAAATTCACTGGTCTTACAAATATCAATAACTGTAAGAAACTAATATTTGATATTATTTTAATATTCAAATATTAACAAAAATATTTATATATAATAATAATTGTTAAATAATAGATTTACTATAAATCACACTTTTCATATATATATGAAACTATATTCTTGATTTACTTAACAAAATAATAACAATAACAATTAAAATTAATTAATCATAATAATTTCCATATTAATAGAAAATAAATTATATATATTTTTATAATTTATTTAATATCTAATATTTTCTAGAAAATTGGACAGAACAACGACTATAAAATGGACAATCCCAAAATCAAAACATGTATCAGAAATACATATAATCTCAAACAGCCAATATAATTACAGAAAAAATATTCAATATATCAGTAATATATAATTATATACTATAAATACACATAATAATAATTAATCTAATCAATAACAATATAGATCAAAGAATTTATACCACAATGATCGGGTTCCACAACAAGTTAAACGATGATTTTCTGAAACTCAAAACGTACTTCAGAACCTCGAACACTAAGTTTCGACTGTCGGTCTATGGTGGATCGCGGTGGCTCGTGGTGGGCCCACCACCCAACTATGGTAGATGTAGGAACAATTTATTGGGTTTTGAAGCCCACGACACGAGGAACACGATGGTGGTGACGTATCGGCAAACGGATGCCCGAGGTGGCCGAATCGCAACTTTGAAGTCGCCGGGTGGCCGAACTGAAATCGACCGGTTGAGGTGTTTAATCGGCGAGTGAGCTCTAGATTCTCGCGAGGTCGATAGTTCGAAGGCCTTTGAATCCAACGGTCCAGCGCGTGGCTATATGTGGTGGTCGAAAAGTAGTCCTGCGTCGTCGACAACAGTAGCACGCAAAGAGGAGAAAGAGAGAAAAAGAAAGAGGAAGAGAAGGTGAGAGAAAGAGAAGAAAATTTTTCTGAGGAGAGAAAGAGAGAGAGGCTCGGTTAAAAGGCTGAAGCCTCACTCTTTTTTTTTTAAATTACACTTGGACCTGAAATATTAAAATTATTTTCAAATAAGCCCTTTAGCAAAACTTTCTTAATTTTATAAAAATCTCCAATTAAAATTATATGGCATTTGGGTCCAATACTTGACTACTCAAGTTTCTCTCTCTTTAATCTCATTAATAACATAAAATCATATTTTAAACACTATTTTTCCATTACTATTTCTTAAATTTGTAAACTTGTACATTTTATGTATTGAAACTCTAATTTATAATAAAAAAATATATTATGAAAATGGGATATTACAATAGCATTGCAAAATACCCAGAACAATCCAGTATCATTAAAATTCACTACTACAAAAAAGGCTTGCGAGCCCTAAAAAAGTTTATAGGACTCGCGCCCCACGAGTCCTCTATTTGGGAGCTTTAAAAACTGAGGTTTTTAGGGCTCACATTTCGAATCCTAAAAAGTTTTATTTTTAATTTTTAAAAAATTAATTGATAGCCAAAGATCCCGCAGGAGCTCCGACATTAACGGCGATGCCACCACCCCACGGTGGTGGTTCGGGAAAATGATGACTGGGCATCGAAGCCCAAGTCTCAGGGAGCATCGTGGTGGTGGTGGTTCTTCTTTGAAAGGCCTAGAATGGCTGGATTTGAACTATGATTTCTCGGACCTCCATGGATTCCAGTGAATGTCGGCTTCCAATTCCGATGGACGTTGAGTTCAATCCTTTAGTGGGTTTTGATGGCCGAATCATAAGGAATGCACTAGTGGTTGTTTGTTTCAGGGTGGCTCGAGGCGGTCGGAAAACACTCAGAAGTGTTTGGGAAACATAGCACCACCGTGACTTCGAACGACTCTATGTGGCGGAGGGCGGAGCGTGAGGGATTGGGCTCGCAGGGGTCGAAGGTCGGCGACCTTCTGCGTCCAATGAGGTGACGCGTGTCGATGGGGGACGGCGGCAGGGCGACGGTCGGGGCCTCGTACTGACGCAGTCAGGTGAGAGTTCTAGAGGGAAAGAGGCGGCTCGTTTTTTTTTCTTCTTCCTTTTTGTGTGCTGATGAAAAATGATGCCCTAATATAGAAAAATTAAAAAATGATAGAAATTTTTGTCATATTTTACTTAAAAGTTTTTAGGACACACTTTGGGAGATCTTAATACTCTTTTAGGACACCCAAAGTGAGCCCTTAAAAGTCACCACTCATATTACACTTAAATTTTCTATTCAGGTTTTTTAGGACCCATATATATTTTTAGGACACTCATTGCGAGTCCTAAAATGTGTTTTTAAGGACTCTTAATGAGTGTCCTAAAAATTTCAGGAACTTTTGTTAAAAAAAAATTCAAACTTTTAGGACACACATCAGTTTTTTGGGCTCGCACTGCGTGTCCTAAAATAAATTCTTTAAGGACTCTCAATGATTGTCCTAAAAAGTTCAGGAGTTGTTTTTAGGGCTCACATCTATGTGAGTACCCTAAAAAACTGTCCTAAAAGACTGTTTTTGTAGTAGTGTGTACGCCCTGAATATCCGCACGTACTTTGTCGAGCTAGGAAAGGGTCGTAACAGATCTGCCAAGTGTCCACCATTCATTCGGAGCTATTTGTTACGGTCCCTAAATAAAGCTGATGGATCATTTAGCTGCTCATCACTTGGAGCTATTGTGTCGACATAGTAGAAGCCACGAGCTAGCGCCACATTAAGCTCGTGGTGCAACAGAGGCCTGACATACCCCTGAATCTTTATAAAGTCAGCCACGTAATATAAACGTGCGTATACCAGACATCACGTGTCTGTTTTATTCCCAAATTCTCGAATACGCAGCATAAACGTGCGTGATCAGACATCCCACACATGATTTGGGCCATGCGGCCCATTGCCCATCTTTACCTATTGATTAGACCATACTAATGACATGATGGATGAAGAGATCACGGGATGACCCCAATACCTACTCAGAGATCAATCTCCTATAAATACAAGAACCCTGGATAATGTAAGGGGTTGGATTCTTCTTGTAATGCAAATACTCTTTAAGAAATAGTAAGGAAAGATCAATAATATTGGCTGGTGGACTAGGGGGATTTTAACCTCTGAACCACCTAAAAAATGAGTGACCATATTTCTTTGCAATTATTCTCCACATTCTCGATTATTATCATTTTCATATAGCGGTTTATCATTCAGTACTAATCCATCCTATTTATTCATATAATTTACTGTTGGCGAAAAACTGCGTCGACAGTTTGGTGCTTTCACTGAGTGGTTTTTAGATTAGTGCTATCACGAAAACTTGATCATGGTGGTTACTCATTCGAGGCATGGTAACGAGGCATATCAACATGGTGGGTAGGAGGCGCACCATGCCATCATATCCAACGAACCAGACCCAGAGGTCCAGCAGCGATCGGGAAAGCAACCAATGGGCCATGATGACACTGGGAGTTCAGCGCCCCTACCTCCATGAACCCAGGTTACCTGACGGCGATAGAAATGGAGAACATGTTGTTGAGGAGTCATCTAGCCAAAGCGAATAAGAAAATCGAGGAACTCTTGGCCCGGCTACCCCCTCTTGCAACTGATGTTAACGTCGGAAAGAGGCAAAGCACGACTCACAAGTCCTGCAGGGATAGTCAACCCAGACCCAGTCGGTCGGTTAGAACCTCGACCCCAAGTTCTGTGCCCATGTCGCACCATAATCAGGAAACTATGTTTGACGAGTTTCCCAGTGCCCATCAGCAAGTCAGCCGGTCAGTCAGAACTTCAACTCCAAGTTCGGCTCCACCGTCGAACGCACCCAGGAGAGCTCGTGGCAACTCGCGGTGGAGGTCCGGGGAAAGCTCGCGCAGACAACTTGCTCCGGATAGCCCTCCCATGTCGTGGTCAGATCATCGGGCGCAGGAAGTTGGAGGCGGTGGGATAGAGCGACCGCGAGCTAGTTTGATCCGGCTAGATGGGACTAGGATCGCTTCACCAGTTAGGCATCCCACTTCGCTGATAAGATATCCATCTCCTCCTCGTCTTGCTCAAGATATTCCTACATATGGGAATAGCATGAGGAATCCTCCTCCCGCCATTCCTGCTCATCGCCCGCGAGCACGAGGAAATGTCCTGGATCCTCTCCCTCAGCAGCAGGCTCTGAGTTTTTCCAATGGGAGCTATTGGACCAAAAGCCACCGAAGTGGCAGTTCTGGTGGAGACCTACGAAATCATCTAAGTTCGGCGCAAAGCCCTCATGCCGCCTCGAGGACTGACCTTCGAGATCTCCTCAACTCGCAGAGGAGAGTGCCGTCTAGAAACGAAAGTCGTGCTCACCAAGAGGATGGTCCTTCTGAAATACGCAACAATGGGAATGTCCCACTTAACCAAGCTCATGCTTGGAGGGACAATAACCTACCTAACATGAACAACGGGATGGGGATTGTTGAACAACCCCAGAACAACCCTGGTATAAAAGACCAAACCCTCGAAAGTCTAGCTCAAATGGAGGAACTAATGAAGAGGCTCATGTCAGAGAAGGGAAAGGACAAATACGACTCGGGGGGGGGGGGGGGGCGAGCTTGAGCTTTTTGCCCCAAACATCGCAGCAACGGCATACCCGCCGGGTTTCAAGATGCCTCATCTCTCAAAATTTGATGGAGACGGAGACCCATTGGATCACTTGGGCATGTTCAACACCCTGATGATGACCCATAATATCGGACCCGAGCTGAGGTGCCTAATATTCCCTTTGACTCTGATTGGGCCAGCTAGGCAATGGTTCATGCAGTGCAAGAAGTAGTCAATCAGCTCGTGGAAGAATTTCTCTACTGACTTCAAGAGGGCATTTCGAGCCTCCCAAGCGGTCCGCGTCAAAGCGGATACCCTAGCGAACGTGAAGCAACAGCCCGGGGAGTCTTTAAAATCTTTTGCCAACGTTGCGACCCGAGCTAGGGATGCAGACAAAAGTTCCAGACTCATGGCTATGAGAACAGGAATCCTTGTTAGGGGCGGGCTGTGGACAGAAATCCAAAGGAAAGGTGTCAACACTGTGGATGAATTATTGAACAAGACCCAGGAATGGATAAAATGGGAAATAGCGATAGCATCGGTTGCGGGAACCAGCCAAGTCCCTAATCAGCTCGTTGGAGCGGGAACGGACGTCGTGAAAACGACTCAGACCATTACCCAGAATAACCAAGGGGGTGGAGGCAAAAGAAAGGGAAACAGCGAGGGCGGCCAACACGGTCCAAAGAAGAGCAAGCCCGTGGAAAAATTCAAACCGGTCTACGCGATTTATACCGATCTTACAAACACTAGGGAACACATTTTCCTAGCGAATTCTGCCCGCCTTCCCTGGAAAAGGCCAGAGCCCTTGAAACATCAAAAGGCTAAGAGATACCCTTCAAAATTCCGTCGATTCCACAACGACATCGGTCACAACATCGATGATTACAGGCATCTAAAGGATAAGATCGAGACACTCATTCGGGCCAGACCCTTGGCTCAGTATGCTCGGAATCGGGTCGCTCCAAATCAGCCAGCCAGGCAAAATGCTCAATCAGCTCCGGAAGCCCCAGCGAATCCGACCGGAGCCCACGTGGGGCAGGACCTCCCTCCTCCAATAGTAGGAGGAGAGATAACCACCATTTCTGGGGGCCCCCATCTGGCGGGATTGGAGAGACCGCCAATCAGTTTCACCGAAGAAGATGTCAGTCATGTCCAGTTCCCACATAACGATCCTCTAGTTATAGCCTCCCAGCTTGCCAATAGGAGAGTCAGAAGGGTGCTAGTTGATAATGGGAGTTCTGTGAACTTGTTGTTTTGGTCCACGTTAGAAAAAATGGGGATGTCGATGACCGAACTGAAGGCCACTTCCATCATGTTGTATAAGTTCTCTAGCGAAGGGTCGGCAGCGATAGGCACGATTGAATTAGTAATAACCTTGGGAGAGGGACCCTGAACTGTCTCCAAACTCCTCGAGTTCGTGGTTATTAACTGTCCCACCGCGTACAACGCAATTCTGGGTCGGCCTACGTTGATGGCGTTTGAAACCATTACTTCTATCCGCCACCTCGCAGTCAAATTCCCCTCCTCTACGGGGATATGTATGGTCCAAGGTGATCAGCCCGCTACCAGAGAATGCTATAACATTTCCATGATGGGAAAATTACAACCCGGGCAGCAGACGATGACCATTCAGGGCGGAAGTGAGAAACCCCAGGAAAAGGGAACTAGCTCTGGGATAAAGGAATCTTAGCCGGTCGAAAACTTAGGTACCACCCTGAGTAATGATATCGACCCTAGAATTGGCGAAGATAGGTCCGAGCTCCAAGCTATTGAAAAGCTCGAAGAGGTAAATATCGATCCTAAAGATCCTTCGAGGATCGTTAGGCTCAGAAAAAACCTTAGTAATGAGAGAAAGGCGGAGCCACTGAAATTCCTCCAAGAAAGTCTAGACATTTTTGCCTGGTCTCATGAAGACATGGTGGGGATCAGCCCGAGCATCATCATGCATACCCTCAGCTTAGACAAAAGCATGCCTGCGAAGTCGCGGAAACAAAGGCATCTGGGTACGACCCGAGCTACGGCCCTGGAAGAGGAAGTTGCTTGGCTTTTAAAGTGCGGTTTTATCTGCGAGGCAAAATACCTGATCTGGGTCACCAACCCTGTATTGGTCCCGAAGCCCAACGGATTATGGCAGACCTGTATAGAATTTTCTAACCTGAATAAAGCGTGTCAAAAAGATTGCTTCCCCCTGCCAAGGATCGACCAGGTGGTGGACGCCATGGCAGGGCACGAGCTCATGTCCTTCATAGATGCATACTCTTGTTACAACCAAATCACTATGAATCCTGTGGACCGGGAGCATACCAGCTTCATGACCCCAACCAATTTTTATTGTTACAAAGTCATGCCCTTCGGGCTAAAAAACGCCGGAGCTACATATCAGAGATTGGTCAACAGAATGTTCGTTAATCAGATCGGGAAAAACATGGAAGTGTATGTTGACAACATGTTGGTCAAGTCAAAAACTGTCAATGACCATGTTCCCGATCTGAGAGAATGTTTTGAAATCCTAAGGAAGTGTGGTATGAGGCTGAATCCCCAAAAATGTACCTTTGGGGTTGCGTCAGGAAAATTTCTGGGTTTCATAGTCAACACCAAAGGAATAGAGGTGAACCCTGATAAAATCAGATCGCTACTCCAAATGCCATCACCCCTGTCGCAAAAAGAAGTCCAAAGTTTGACAGGAAGGGTGGCAGCCCTTAATTGGTTCATTTCCAAATCAACCGACAAATGTTTGCCATTCTATAACCTGCTCCGAGGAAATAAAAAGTTCGAGTGGACCGAAGAGTGTGAGCGTGCCTTCCTCGACCAAAAAGTACATTTAGCCGAGCCGCCATTGTTGTCTAAACCAACAGTAGGAGAGCTTCTTTTTCTTTACCTAGCTGTCACGGAAGATGCGGCTAGCGCCGTGCTAGTTCAGAAAGAGGACCAGTCTTAGAAGCCAGTCTATTACATTAGCAAAAGGCTCCTCGGAGCCGAATCTTGATATCTGTTGATGGAGAAAATGGTGTTCTGCCTTATCACGGCCTCCAGAAAGCTTAGGCCGTATTTCCAGTCCCATTCAATCCACGTCATAACCGATCAACCTTTAAGGCAGGTACTGCAGAAACCTGAGGCATCGGGATGTCTTTTGAAGAGGGCTATCGAGCTCAGCCAATTCGAGATACTATACGTGCCACGAACTACGATCAAAAGCCAAGCTCTGGCTGATTTCGTGGCAGAGTGCACTGGATTCCAAGAGAAACTGGTGGAAGAACTGGTGCAGGCCTTGTGGAAAGTCTTTGTGGACGGTTCATCTAATGAGAACGGGTCCGGAGCTAGAATCATTTTGATATCCCCAGAGGGACATTGTTTCCACTCCACGTTTCAATTCAGATTCGAAGCGTCCAACAACGAGGCCGAGTACGGAGCTTTATTGGCTGGGTTGTGAGTGGCCAGGGAGCTGAAGGTTAGGTCCATCCAGTGCTATAGCGATTCCCAGCTCATGGTAAACCAGGTATCAGGGGAATACCAAGCGCGGGGAACCAAGATGGCGGCCTACCTAGCCAAGGTAAAGAAGGAGTTGTCCGCTTTTGAGTACATCCTAGTCGAACAGATCCCTCGGGAGCAGAACACCAATTCTGATGCCCTAGCAAAGCTGGCCTCCTCCAAGGAAGCCGAAACCTTGAGCCTGGTACCAGTGGAGTTCCTAGAGAGACCAAGTGTGGCAGAGAATATAGGAAAGATCGGAATGATTGATGTCAGGCCTACCTGGATGACCCTCATAGTCGAATATCTTACCACAGGGAAGTTACCCGAAGAGCGAAAGGACACAAGAAAGATACTCCACCAAGCTCTGAGGTATACGGTCATAGACGGAACGTTGTATCGGCGTGGCCTCTCTCTGCCTCTTTTGCGATGTGTTCTGCCAGAGGAGGCTAAAACCATTTTGCAGGAGGTGCATGAAGGCTTTTGTGGAGATCACAGTGGGGGGCAAAGCTTGGCCTTGAAGATATTGAGGCAAGGATATTATTGTCTCACTCTATCAAAGGACTCGATCTCTTACGTCCAAAGGTGTGACAAGTGCCAGCGGTTTGTCACGATCGCCCGAACTTCACCAGTCGAGCTGAAGATGATCTCGTCCCCGTGGCCGTTTGCGGTCTGGGGGATTGACTTAATTGGTGCCCTACCCACGGGAAAAGGAGGAGTACGCTATGCGATAGTAGCTATTGACTACTTCACGAAGTGGGCAGAAGCGGAGCCCCTGGCGACAATAACATCAAAGAGAGTCCTCGCTTTTGTGGTTAAGAATATTGTCTACCAGTTCGGACTGTCGAAGAAGATCGTGTCTGATAACGGAACCCAGTTCGATAGCGACCTCTTCACCGAATTTTGAGGGAGACACGGCATAATTAAAAGTTTTTCCTCCGTGGCCTACCCCCAGGCTAATGGGCATGTCGAGGCTGTGAACAAGACGCTCAAGGCGAGTCTTAAGAAGAAACTGGACAAAGCCAAGGGAGTTTGGCCCGAGCAGCTCCCATAGGTTCTATGGGCCTACCAGACCTCGCACCGAACCTCGACGGGGCACACCCCTTTTTCCATGACCTTCGGGAGCAAGGTCGTCCTTCCTGTCGAAACAAAGATAGCCTTGCATAGGGTCCAAGCCTTTAGCCAAGAGCAGAATGACAAATTGCTTAGCACGTCCCTCGACCTGATTGACGAAAAGCGAGAAGATTCACAGCTGCACCTCGCACATTATCAGCAAAAGATCACTCGTTATTTTAATTCAAAGGTCAAAAGGCGTGCTTTTGGATTAGGAGACCTGGCGCTTCGAAGGGTATTTTTAGCGGGCAAGGACCCCAAAGATGGTTCTTTAGGCCCGAGCTAGGAAAGGCCCTATCAGATCATCGAAATCGTACAAGAAGGTACCTTCAAGTTAGCCCGACTTAATGGAGAAAAGGTGCCACGGACCTGGAATGCTTTGCATTTGAGAAAATATTATCAGTGATCAAATCACTCCTTAATTTAAGGCTTGCGTATAAAAGCCAATTAGCTTTGGTGGATAAAAAATATATATAACGATTTTTAATTTCATTTATGTCTGTACGATCTTGTTTATGTAATTAAGTTCAAGTAACCACACAAGTCTACTTCCTGGTTACTTGGGGGGCAGATCACCCAGCCAACCAGGTCCTAAAACTTAGAAGTTGGTTAAATTGATTAACCAGTGTTTTTCTAAAAAGCACGAGGTATCAATAAAACTAACGCGAACTAAGTTTTTAAAATTAAATATCCTGGACACAACTAGGTCCTAAAACTTAGAAGCTGGTTAAATTGATTAACCAGTGTTTTTTCTAAAAAAGCACGAGGTATCGATAAAACTAACGCAAACTAAGTTTTTAAAATTAAATATCCTGGACACAACCAGGTCCTAAAACTTAGAAGTTGGTTAAATTGATTAACCAGTGTTTTTTCTAAAAAGCACGAGGTATCGATAAAACTAACGCGAACTAAGTTATTAAAATTAAATATCCTGGACACAACCAGGTCCTAAAACTTAGAAGTCGATTCAATTGATTAACCAGTATTTTTTCTAAAAAGCACGAGGTATTGATAAAACTAACACGAACTAAGTTTTTAAAATTAAATATCATGGACACAACCAGGTCCTAAAACTTAGAAGTTGGTTAAAATTGACTAGCAATGCTTTGCTATCTCAAAGAAAAACGGTCAATAAAACTAACACGAACTAAGTTTTTACCAAACACATCATAAAATATATAAAAAAAAATAGAGATTGAAGTACAACTCGAGATAACTGAAATCAATAAATTGTTTCGAGGAGAAAAACCTCGTGCTGAATATTTACAAACAAAAGTAAATAACAATGAAAATACAGAAAAATTCTAAGCCCCCCCAGGCCGCTCTGAGGACGTCACTTCCTCAACCTCCAGCTCACCGGCAACAGAGGTCTCCCCAGTCTCAGTCGCTGCCGGCAACTCCTGTTGCAGCCGAGCTTTGAACTTCTCGAGGTAGTGCCCCCATGCGTCGGAGGCCATGAAGGAGAAGTTGCCGTCCTGGTTGAAGGCTCAGCAGTGGTATAGCATACTCTCCATGGAGGATGCCGACGCCTTCTTCTCCTCTTGAACGGCCGCCTCGACCTCCAGCAATTTGGCCTTGACCCCCGCGAGCTCGGCCTTAAGGGCTGCCGAGGCAGCCCTTGCCTCCTGCTCGCTTTCCTGGGCAGTGGTTAGGGCAGCCTTCGCCGCCTGTTCACTCGCATGGGCCATCGCCGATGCAGCCCTAGCGCTCTGCTCATTCTGTTGAGAGGCGGCGATAGCATCTTGGGTCGCGGACAGCTCGGCCTTGACTTCCTCGTTCCTCGCCCTAACCCGAGAGATGCTGCGGTGTTGAGCCAAGACCGCCTACAAAAAAGCAAAGAAACAGTTACACATACCCGAAAAGTGAAATATATATATTAAAAGTGAGGTCGGGGAAAATGCTCACTGTGAGATTCATCCCCAACGAAGACTCCAAAACGTTTTCGGGGCTCCTTTCCTCAATCGCCCTCAGGTTGGTGGGCTTGGCCTTGTAAAAGTGCTCCACCGAATAGTTTGTCGTCTCGAAGACGGTCCCCCGAAAAGTGTCTAGAATCAGCTCCAGATCCTAGGGGTTTATGGGGATGCGAACAGTGGCAGCAGGGGCCACTGGAGCTTGGGGACCAACTGGTGCTACCGGTTCCCGAGCAGGAGGTGGAGGAAGATGAGGAAGGGTCGCAATTGGGGCTGCGGCGGGCGGAGCTCCTGATCCCGAGCCTTTCCCCTTAGCTGGGGATTGAGAGACAGTCGTAGCCGAGGGCGGCGTTTTCTTGGAAGTAGGCCGAAGCCACTTGACAAGGGGACCCTCGATCGATTTCCCTCCTGGTAACATTGAGCGGATGTCCAATTCCTCCCTCTGTGCCATCTCCTCCCCTGAAAAAAAGAATGGAAAATGTGTTAAGAATGCATATACGTTCTCAAAAGAAAATTATTAATGATAAATATACACGAAGTAGCAAAATTCCTACCCTCCGAGCTAGAGGAAGAGTCTATTTCCACGACCTCCGGCCTCGGAGTTGCTACAGGGGAAGGAAAGTCTAAAGCAACCACTTCTTGGATTAGGGGAGGTTCCGGGTCAGGCTCTACCTCGGGATTGGATTCCTCCATGTACTGCCTAAGTCCAGGAGCAACTATGCCCTCGAGAAGGGAGGGCCACCACCAAAGGTTGGTCCCATACTCCTCAAAAAAGGCCGACCTAAAGGACAAAGTGTTTTCAACTACTACTGTGCCCCTGGGATAGCCCGCGTCATTACGCAGCACTAATTGATCTACGCATTGGAGTAGGGTTATGTTACGGTCTGGATCGGTTCAGTGGCGATGCACGAGCTGGTTTGGGTTAAACCTAACTAGCCTAAGGTCTTCGGCTGCCCTGTCTAGGTCCCAAAAGGGATAGGGGCTACCATGGCCAGAGGGGCCGGCTGCTGCCCCTGACTGAGTTCTATCTAAGTCGGGATCCCGAGCATCCTCTGGAGCTCGTCTCTTCCGCACGAGCGGCACCTCGGGCTCCTCTTCCTGCTCGTCGCCACCATCGGCCGCGGCATCGACCTCGGGAATAGTCTCCAGCCAGCGGGCTGCTAGATGATTGGCCCGCGTCCTCCTCAAGGCCAGAGTTTGGCCTGCAGAGATCAACTTTCACGCCAACATCGTGTCGTCTGACACGAGCTAGCAGTAGTCCTTCTCGCTGGGCGGAAGCCCCGCCAAGGTATCATATTGACCCCCAAGGGTCATGGACTTGGTCGTTCTCGCAAAAATGGATGCATGATGATGCTCCAGTTAGTATACAAGCGAAAAGAAAAAGAATTTTTTTTTACGCGAGCTGAAGATAGAAGGCTTACGAGGACGGTTGAATTAGTGGTACTCGCAATTGTGAAACCCATTCGACATAAACAATTGATCTTTGAAGTCGTTGGGATGGCTAGGAAGTTCAATCACCGCGAACGAGTTTGGGAAGCGGGTTAGGTAGTAGAACCCATCACCTCGTCCTTTTTTATCCAGGCTGGCTTTGAGGCAGAAGAAGTAGAGGATGTCCACCGGGGTAGGGACTTCCCATTCGTGCCTCAGGAAGAGATACCTCAGCCCCGCCAACAGACGGTAAGAATTCGGAGGCAATTGAAATGGTGCCAACTTTACATAGCTAAGAAATTCGGCAAAGTACTGATCCAGAGAGAAGAAGGCCCCGACCCTGAGATGCTCATCGCTCCAGGCCGCAAAATCTTCATCAAGGGGCGCGCAGCTCCTCTCACCCTCGAAAGGAGGGCGGGCAGTAAGAGCGCCGGTCCCAATCTCGATGTTGTGGGACAGCAGTATCTTGTTAACCCTCCCTTAGGTCATGATCTTCGAGACTATCCTCTCCTCCTCAAAGAAAGCATCAGGTCCCACCTCGATCTCCTTCTCCACCGTGGGACCAAAATGAGGGATGGTAGACTCCATCGCAACCTCCTTCCCTCTGCTGGATTGCTGGGACAACGAGCTAGCCGCGCTTTTCTTGGACACATTCCGTTTGGGCCCCATCTGATCGCCTAGCAAACAAGAACGAGAAAAAACTTAGTAGGTGACCTAAAAGCTAAGAAAGGACAAGCAGCGCGAGAAGAAGGGTTTTTCATACGCGAGCTAAGGTAATCTCAGCCCGCGGGGTGTGATGCCACACGCTGCCATAGCTACGCGCCCAAGTTTCCAACGGATCCCTGATATCCAGGGGAGGGTCAGATTATTACTTGTCTTGGAGGAGAGGTTTTGAGAGGAAAACCACCTAGGAAGCGTGACCCCTAAGCTACCCGATTTTACACCCTAAAAACCTCTCACCTTCCATATTCTGAATGGGTGTTTCCTAAATCTACCCAGAAAGTTACCCAAAAATTACCTAGCTATGAACATTGCATTCCTAGGCATGTTTTTGGGTATACTCAATATGCCTAGAATCGAAACCTATGCCCCAAAAACAAAGAAAAAACAGCCTATTGTTTACGACTATAAGACGTAGTTTTTCATAACGAAGAAACAAGGAAATCAAAACGTACAACGGACAAAGAACTTACAATGTATATTCCAAACGAAAGTTGCAGGCAGCGTAGGAGTAGGAGTCCTGGTGGAATCCTTAAGGTTGAACTTCTGAAAGGCTCTTGTGGCAAGAATGTGGGGATTTCTGGGATTATGACCAGAATAAGAAGAAGAGCTTCTAAAACTCGAAAGAGAGAAAATAAAGGAAAATTTCGAATGAAGGGTGACTAGTACTGAAAACTACCAACCTTATATATACGTAAGAGTCATGAGGAAACGAGGACCATCCGATCAAATTAATGCGAGAAACGAGGGTCATAACTCGAGAAAGGAAACAGCGGCAAAAGGGTGGCTAGGCCATTTAATACAATCCTCGGAATCCGAACAGACGCCAACCACGGCGTTCCACGTGTCCGATACCCAAGTGGTGGGCAGGACATGGGGAGTCGAAAAGGAAGTTTAAAAGCCCCCACTGTGAAGATAAAAAATGACGTCATAGGTCACGAGCATGGGCTTGGGGGCCAATGTACGCCCTGAATATCCGCACGTACTTTGTCGAGCTAGGAAAGGGCCGTAACCGATCTGCCACGTGTCCACCGTTCATCCAGAGCTGTTTGTTACGGTCCCCAAAAAAAATAGCTCGAGCTGATGGATCATTTAGCTGCTCATCACTTGGAGCCATTGTGTCGACATAGTAGAAGCCACGAGCTAGAGCCACATTAAGCTCGCGGTACAACTGAGGCCTGACATACCCCTGAATCTCTATAAAGTCAGCCATGTAATATAAACGTGCGTATACCAGACATCATGTGTCTGTTTTATTCCCGAATTCTCAGATACGCAACATAAACGTGCGTAATCAGACATCCCACGCCTGATTTGGGCCATGCGGCCCATTACCCATCTTTACCTATTGATTATACCACACTTCACTGTAAGGTTTAGAAATTAATCATCGGTGTCACATAAATGACATGATGGATGAAGAGATCACGGGATGACCCCAATACCTACTTAGAGATCAATCTCCTATAAATACAAGAACCTTGGATAATGCAAGGGGTTGGATTCTTCTTGTAATGCAAATACTCTATAAGAAATAGTAAGGATAGATCAATAATATTGGCTGGTGGACTAGGGGATTTTAACCTCCGAACCACCTAAAAAATGAGTGGCCATCTTTCTTTGCAATTAGTCTCCACATTCTTGATTATTATCATTTTCATATTACAGTTTATCATTCAGTACTAATCCATCCTATTTATTCATATAATTTACTATTGGCGAAAAACCGCGTCGACATAGTGATTTAATATCAAACATGATATCTAATAATTATATGTGGATAGATAAAGTATGGTTTATGAAATTTTAAAACTTTTTAACTACTAGAAAACAAGTTTCAAGAACTCCCACCTCTTATGTGTGTTTTCCTAATAGTCCAATTAGCTTGGAAGCTTTTAAGAACAACAATTGATAAATCTCTCTTTATTGATTAAAAATGCACATCGCTGCCAAAAATAATATTCTAAGGTTAGAATCGAATTCAAGATGGCAAAATGAGTCCCTAATAATATTTAATATCAACTTTTACACCCAAAACTACATTAAACTTACTTTGGGTGTACGGATAGCGACGGTGGTGTCAGTTTTCGGCGACCCGCAACGGTGGTGTGAACTACACCTGCCAATGTGAAGCTCTTAAGGTGCTCACTAATCTTTCGAACATGGCCAAAGACTAATTTCAGCAAAAAATGACTAAAAAATCACAAATTGTCGCACTTCCAAGAAGGCTAGATCTACCACCCTCCGTCAAGACTTTGGGGGTGTCAACTTGGGCAAAAGATAGATCTTGAAGTCAGGATCATGATTGTACATCTATTGGTTGGTGAAAAGCTTCAACAGCGACAAAAAATGGCCAGAAAAATAAAGTGAAAACCAAGCTTTTCAAGTGTCGTCGTGGAGGATGAAGGCGCATGTGTAGCAATGGGTCTTCGTGGCTAGCTTCATTTTTCGATGGAGAGGTTAATGGTGGCGTACGTGGGGAGTTCCGGCGACGACCTGCAGTGGTGGTGGTGATTAATGTGGCTATGGAAGAAGAAGGAAGAAAAAGAAGAGAGAAATATGGGTATCGGGTAAGGAAAAGAGAAAGAAATGGGCCATTAGTTCTAGACTCTTCTTTTACTAATAATACCTCTCATTTTCTTGAAAAAAATCATTTAAGTCCCTCAATAATTTATTTATTTATTTTTCTGGGATTTTACAAGTTACTTATGGTGTAAGTTGTTGAACTGATGCCTAAAATTTTTGGCCTTAGTCATAAGTTAATGTCAAAAGTACTTTTTTTTTTTGATGAACCAAAGTATATATTGAACCACAAGCCAATTACAAAACAAGCTCAAAAAGAGCCCCCTCTAACAGAGGTATTACATGAGACTTAATTTCTCAAGGAAAGCTAAATCTTTGCTCTCCAACTTAGTTCTAGACAAATTAGCAACTCTAGCTTTCCAGTAAACTTTTAACAAATAAAAAACTTTATCCACAGTCATAGAACATAAATTAAACAGAGAATTATTCCTATTCCACCAAATCAGATAAACTGAAGCAGCTAAAACAGCTGCCACCAGCTTTTGCTTCAGACCCTTAGGCTTCCCCATCATCCAAGTAGTCCAATCTTTAAACTGAACCGGCCAAATAGCATTCCCCAGCCATTCAGCAATTCGACTTCTCACCAGCTGAGAAAACTGGCATTGAAAGAACAGATGGCCATGGCTTTCCTGCTGCATATCACAAGTCGGGCACATAACAGAATTCAATTGCATATGACACCGCACCAGATTGTCTCTGGTCAGTAAGTGACCCAAAGTAGCTTGCCAAATGATAAATCTGTGCTTGGGCAAAGTCAGATTGCACCAAACCACGTGAGCAAAAGGGACCCTTTCCTTGTTAAGCAGCTGAACATAAAGCTTGCTAACATTAACTTTGTTGTTCTTAACTGCCTTTTCCAACACCTCTGCAGTAATAACAGATTTCAGATTAACCAACTTACGTCAGTACCAACTCACATCTGAATGAATTTTGTAATCCCAGAACCTTTGCCCTTTAAGATAAATGGCATCTATCCATTTCACCCAAAGGATATCTTGTTCAGAGGAAATAGCCCGAAGGAACTTAGCTAATAGCACCTTATTCCATTTAGACCCTTCCTTAAACCTAATACCACCCAAGCTTTTAGGAAGGCAAACCTGATCCCAAGCCGTGAGATGAATTTTACTCCTGTTTTCATTACTGCTGGTAGTCCCCCACAGAAATTTTCTACAAAGCTAATCAATCTCATTAACAACACTCTTTGGGAGAAGGAAAATACTCATCCAAAATTCTCTAATCCCCAATAAAATAGAGTGGATAAGCTGAGCTCTCCCAGCAAAGGACAAATGCCGACTGGACCAATGATGAAGCTTCATGTGGATCTTCTTTATTATTGCAGCACAGTCCCCTGCTTTCCACTTTGTAGGTTTAAGAGGAATTCCAAGGTATTTTAAAGGGAAAGTACCTTCAGTATAATGAAGACACTCCAGAATATTCTTGGTCTCTTTCTCTGCCATACCCCCAAAATAAACCCAAGACTTATCTAGGTTGGCTATTAAACCAGAAGCAAGACTAAAAGACTTGAAACAGTCTTTAATGATCTGAACAGATGCATCAGCTCCCTTACAAAACAGCACCAAGTCATCAGTAAAACAAAGGCTCACCAATTTCAGACTTACAAAAGTACTTTTTCTTGTAGTAAAAATCCGTTATTTTAAATAAGACTTTAGATATTTTTTATGCTAAAATCCTTAAAATCATATTTATTTAAAAAAAAAAAAAAGAACTCTTGATAATAAAATATTGTGTCCTAAAATAATTTAAAATTTACATATCATTATAATTTTATTAGGAATTGTATTTATAATACTAAATAAAAAATGCTTGATGTTTTAAAATATGATAATATCCTACTCAAAGAAATGCTCAAAATAAATAATTACTCATTCACATTTAGTTTGAACAAAATTCTTTAATCATTTTTTTTTATGATTATAGAAGTTTAGAAGAAATGATATACTCAAAGATATTGTTATGAAACTATAAATATAAATATATATATATATATAATGGAATAGATGCAGAAATATATATCTTCTACGACAATGGTGACAACAATTACAAAGGAGAGCTTAAGGGATAGTGAGAAGAAAACCGTGAAGGGAGTTGGGATCAATAACAACAGCCAATGGGAGCAGTGCTGATGATGAAAGAGTAGGAGTGCTCGGTGGTGACAACGGGGTGTGCTTGACGACACTACAAAGAGTGTCAAGTGTCAAGTGCTATCAAGAATATCACTTTACAAATAATTGTTTAACATATGCATGCATTTCTGCAAAACATGGTTTAAAACAATGTTCATTTACATGAAGATGGTTAACATTATATGCGAATTATTCGCAGATATATTTTAGTTTCCAAAACTATGAAATTTTGAAATCTCGAACATTGATAAAATAAAAATAAAAAATATATTGTGATTAATGTGTTGTGTGTGGTATAAATCTACATAGTTTGTGTTAGTCAGCTCATAACGTAAGCAAGTACGTGTCTAACAACCTACTATATAAACTTAAGAATTGATCAAGAATCAGAGTGATTGCTAGACAATTGTGATTACTATATGAGAAGTATTTTAAATGATTATGTTTTTGGGAAATTTACATCTCATAATTATTTAAAATACTTCTCATATAGTAATCACTTATAATATTTTATTTACATGAATACCGTGCTACATTATTAAAAAAATATCGGATTTATAAAATAATATACTTGAAATTGAAAAGTTCATAGAATCCCAAATTTTTCTATTTTTCTGGATTTTCAAAGGCAACCTTTTGATTGATTATGATACCAATAAAATAATATTTGGTTACATTTCATAAAAGTTTCATTTTTTAGATCATTTTATTAGAAGTGTATTAAAACTTTTCATTTAAAAGTTATTATGTAGTATACTAAACACGTAAATTTTGCTAATAGATTATATGATAACTTGTTATATATATTTTATTGTAATTCATTATTCTCTAAAATAAATTCGAAAGTAACCTAAAAATATTTTAAATGATAAGATACTATAATATAACCTAAAAATAACTATTTAGTATCTTAAGATAATAATCTATACAGATAAGTTTTGGAGGTAGCCAAAATATATATGAAATAATATGGTTTAAAAATAAATATTTATATATATATACATATAAGAAAAGGTAATTTATCAATATCTTATCAACATCATAAGTAACTAAAATATTATTTTTGAAAATTCATAAAAACGGAAATTTCAGGATTGCCTCAACTTTTCCTATTTAGACATATTATTTTTTAAATTCCATATTTTTTGATGATGTGGTAAGGTAGTTTAGTAGATAATAAGTTGTAGGAGATTTTTGTGATTATTTTATGATATATGTATTTTGATAAAAAAAAATTGACTCAAATTAAAAAAAATGATATTTTTCTCTCTCTTTTGCGAAATAATGCTTCCCAAACTAGTATATTGTTAAAAGAGTATTTTAGAAAAATACTTCTGCTAAAATTTTCTAATTTATCATTATAATATAATATTCTCGGCAACACCCAAATACTCTCTCAAAGTTGATGTTGACCGTGTCAAAATAATTATTTGCAGATTAATTTTATTCTCTACATTATTTTATGAAAATAATATTTAAAAGTTTTTATTAAATAAAGTGCCCTAAATAGAATATCTAAGTTACGCCCTTGTCAATTCAAGTTGGTGAAAATAGACTTTTTAGATTTTACAATATTAAATACTAGTTTACCAATAAAAGTCAATGTATTTTTTTTTCTTCTATACAACACTTTTTTCAACTACACTCGACACATGATAAGAGTGAAGTTTGAGAATTTCTTTAAAATGATATTTTAACACATTTATTTATTTAATATTATTATTAATATTTTACAAAAATACGATTCAAAACAAGGTTAATTTGCACTTTTGCAAAATACTCTTATGTAATCAATACAAATTGAAATTATTATAAATATATACACCCTAATGTGACATAACCAAATCTCTTTTTTTTCTACCTTGATAATTATTATTATTCAAAATCATTTTAATTCTCCATTAATTTTAGGGGTGTTTAGCAAAATGGATTTTTTTTTTATAGTTATTTAGTATAATAATTTTGTTTTGATAAATTTTTGCAAATGACATTCTAGACACCCCTTGGGAATTCAAGATACTTTATCAGAAATTCAGACACCCTATTAGAAACTATCGCAACTTATAAAGATTCTAGACAATTAGACCCCTTTGCAAATGATTATTAAAAAATGTTATTTTTCAAAATGACATTATAAAGGGGTCTATTTTCACAAATTATTTTAAATTTTTATAAAATGCTGAGTGAGATAGTAACATACTAGTGGGACAAGTGGTATTTTTTGTAAGCTATTAACACATTCTTATTTTAAATTTTCATGGAAACATCTGATTGTTGCTTATACTTATTTTGTTTAAAGAAACGGATATGACAAATTGCAGAGACACTAATTAAAAAAGTTTGTTAAATATAATTGAAGTGTAGTGATAACATAATTATAATCATCCTCATTGTAATTATTATTATTTAAAATAGTTATTATAATTATAATTTGGAAATATATTAATTTAGATTCCTAAGTTCAAGTAAAATATCATCTTTGTCTTTGGATTAATTTTCAAAATACTTAAATCTTATTATCAAATTTTCCATTCAATCAAACACAACATATATATACTCATTTTTTGTCAATTTTTTTTAAAACCTAAATATCCTCAACTTTATTATCCTGCTAATATATACCGATTTAAAATATTTTTTTAATTAATTTAGAGTTTTGAAATTTTTAAATAGAGCCTAATTTTTAATTAATTTTCTATTTCAAATAATTAATTTTTGGAATTTATTTTATTGATAATAATATATTTTAATTATTTTAAAATTTAAAATTTAAAATAATAAATAAATTAAAAGTTTAAAATTATTTGTGTTTTTAAAAATGATTTTTTTAATGTTAAATTGAATAAAATATTTTCCTTATATCATTATTATTTTGAAAATTATAGTTATTATTATTGTGGTGAAACTTTTTCTTGTCAAGAAGCAAATATTAGGTCAAAGAAATTATTATACATGTAGATATTTATGGGCTATATGTATAATATAATTAATTAAGATGAAGAAAAGAAAGTAATATAAAAATAATAAAGAAAGATTGTCAGTGAGGTCAGGGGTAGTTATAAGAAGCGAAAAAGCAAACAAAGGATTGTGAAGGAAACAAGACGAGATGGATGGCGATCGATGAGTGAAAAAGATTTTCCGTTGGCCTGTTGTTTGGTTGCAGTCATATGTGGAAGAGAAGATAGAGAGATAGAGAGATAGAGAGATAAAATAAAGAGAGAGGGAGTTAAGAGTTTGTACAATTGAAGTTATTTGGAACTGGAGCCCTAAAAGGCTTTGAATGGTCTGAACATATAAGGAAAGATGCGCTGCTTTTCATCTCTGTCATATATTGGCTCTGATTCTTATGCATCTATGTCTATCAGACGAATAAAAGAGATAGAGAGAGAGAGTCTGAGGACTTAGTTTATAATATGTGAATATAAATAATTACTTAGTCTTAGCACAAATGTAGCTCATACCTGTTAGCCAAGGGGGAAATTAAAACTACAAGTGTTTTATGTATGTATACGAATTCAGTAGCGTAGAGAGATGAGATAGTGATTTGATATGATATATTATTATGAAGAGAGTTTAATATGTCTGATAGTGGTGTGGACTAGCTAGTGTAAGAGTACTGATACGTATAGTTGAGAGCGACGACTGAGAGTGTCTGAGTTAATTGGCACTGAAAACCATGCATTCTCATATGCCCTCATCAGTTGATTTTTTTGTTGGCTTTTTTCTTTTTGGTTGCTTTTCCACTAAATTCACATTTATGTTTGACTCCTGCTCTCTCTGCCTCCTCTGTGCTACCCCTATTCCCCACCTTATCTCTTTCTCTCTCTTCCTTTCTTTCAATTTCAAATTTATTATATATACATATACAGGAAATAAAAAAAGAAGAAGAAGAAGAAGAAAACTTTTAGTTTTAGGGATTTATTTTATTCGTTAATGCATGCAAAGCAATTCTTTCTGGTGGGTGTGGTTGATCTTTTTATTGATTACAGTAGTTTGGGACCAGTTTCCTTAACCAAGTATGGTATTTACGCAAGGTAATACGTGTGTGTGTGTGTGTATATATATATGTATACATGAGAACTAATTACTTTTATTCATCTAAGCAGCGTACGATAAAGCAAGCTTGATCTCTCACATTTGCAGGAAATATTTAATCTGATACAAAAATATTTATATGATCATTACGAGACCTATATATATATGTGCATGTTCTGATCCAATATTTATACGGATCATTAAGTAATGAACAAAGTAATATGATAAACAACACAATATCACGGAATTGATATGATGAAGCACTTGCTAGATGGATACAAGAGTACGTACACTCGATCGATCAACTACTACAAATTACCCACATTTCATGATACCATGTTATACACTGTAAAAATATATAGAAATTAAATTACCAAAAAAGAGAAAAAGGTCATCAACATATGATATATAATCATAGAGCTAAAGGGGACATTGGGAAAAAAAGAAGAAAAAAAAAACAAAAACCTACGATGGGTTATTAATAGTGGCCGATTTTCCAAGACGATGATCTGATCTTGGAAGAATATGAGTAGTACGATCGTTGTCGAGTGTTTGAGCACAATCCGAGGACGTAGTGGCTATGATGTAAGAGAGAGTTCTTGCATTATTATGGAAGTGGTGCTTACAAGCGTGGCAAGTGAGTTGGAGAAGAGTGGAGTTGAGTTGCTTCATGGCGTGTTCCTTGAGAGCTTGTGCCTTGTCCAATTCCGATTGCGCCTGTTGTCTAATCCTCTTGGCGTTGGCAAATTCCTTCTCCGCCAGCTCTATCTGCCGCTTCGCTTGCTGCCTCGCCTCCTCCGCATAGCTCTTCTCGGCCATCGCCACTCTCAGCTGCTCTCTCACTTCTTCCTTCATCAACCGCGTCTTCTCCATATTGTTGCAATTGGCCATAGTAGTAGTAGTGGTACTACTCATCATGCTCTCTCGTGGGGAGCTTTTGTGATTAATATTATTATTAGTATTCGATTCATTCTTTTCCCCGAAATCCGATGAGCCTATTGAGAGCTGCAACTGAGTAGAGTACTGATTTTCCTGATGATTGTTGTCTGTCTTAGGCGATGGCTGGTTTTCGTCGAGTGTAGGATTTGACATGGTTGTAGTAGTGGTGGTGGTGGTGGAGAGCTGAAGATCTAAGTTGTGGAAGCGTGGATTAGTACTGCTTGTAGTGCTGGTAGTTTTGGATAGGATTGGAATTTGAGGAGAGCGGATACTACTGGTGAGGATTACTAGTGCAGGAGTAGTAGTAGTGTCTGAAGGATTATTGCTAGTTGTAGTATTCATGGGCATAGCCAAATTGGTGTCAGTGCTCGAAGGACTGGGGCTTGAAGCTGTTCGGGACAAGCATGCTGCCGGCTGCAAAGCATGTGATTCTGACCTCAGACGCCCCATGGTGCATGCATCTTGGTGCTCGATGAAGCTCTCCACTCTATATATATATATATATATATATACACACATGTGCATTTAAAGTTAATCATCTATATTTATATGTTATTCATCAAAAACACTACGTACCATGTACATGTATATGTATATATGTGATAAAACCTAGCTAGTGTATTAGATTTTAGGTATAGGAATTTCAATTACATTAAACAAAAACAAATATTGTGTTTGAATGGTCAATAATATAAATAGTGATAAATTTATATATATATATGTATATATATATACTGATTAATTGAATTCGTAAAAGATGATACTACACTGAGTAGAATTTAATAAAAGGTAACTGGGATCATAATGTATTGTAAATATAAAGCTGTAAAGGAAGGAAAAAGCTGTGTAGTGGGTTAGCTATATATTTTATTCAAATCCCATATATAAACCAACAAAGAAATATATGGGCTATGTACGTATACAAATATCTACATGTTTATATATTTATAGATAGGTTGGTATGGCGAAAGAAATCAATCAAAAAGGCTGGCCGGGAAAAAGAAAAATAAAAAAATAAGTTGAACCAAATTAATTATTAATAAATAAATTATCACTAAAAGTAATGATTTGGGGAAATGTGTTCATCTGACTAGATTAAAAAAGGAAAGTGGTATGTAGTAGGAGTATATACGTGTTAAAATCAAAAGTAATTACTTGTGCCGGGATTAAGGTTCCATTCCATCAGTCAAAAAAACATATATTATATTAATATATAACTAGTACGCTCATATATTTTTTTTACTTGTTTTAATGTTAATAAGAACTTTTTATATATCTTTCAAAATTCTAAGAAATAATTAATCGAATATGATTAAAAACATAGATGATCGTGATGAGAGATATAAGGGGAAAAGGTTAATTAATTAAAAAAAATTACCTAGAGAAAACTCGGCCGCAGTCGCAAGAGTGGCCGCGGGTGCCGCAGGTCTTGAGATGGGCCTTGAAATCAGAGTGGACAGCATAGGCCTTGGAGCAACGCTGACAGACCCACTGCTTGTGGTTGCTGTGTTTTCTCCGAAAGTGTTTCTTGATACCAACGAGGTCGCCCAGGGCATGGCAGGGATCGTGGTGCAGACAACTGGGCTCAGGGCACACGAACACCCTCTTCCTCACCACTCCCGCCGGGGTTTCCCTCTTCAGCAGCTTCCACGGCACCTTGTGCCTCCGCCTGTGCATCTGCAGGTTCTGGTCCCTCTGGAACCCTTGGTTGCAGATCTCACACACATACCGGTCCGATTCCAGTAGCGTCTTCGGCGACAGTGACACTACTTCCGCATCCGGATCTAATTAACAATGATAATTATATAACAAGGCCAATACAAAATTACATATAACGATTATATATATATAAATATATACAAACCTGGAGTTCCTGCTGGTCTTCTCTTCCTCTTATTGTTGTTGTTGCTGCTAATTATATTGGTATTCTCCATTAAGCAAGAAAAGGGCTCCGAAGACGAACAAATGTTATTGACCCCTAACATAACATGTATATTAATTATAGATATATATATATAATTAAAGGGGTAATAATGGATCGATGGATACGGATGGTTTGAGACTGATGATCAGAGATATTCTGAATAAGGATCCAATTATATATATGGATGAAGAGAATCAGCGATCGATCTACCTAGCTAGGTAGCTATATGAGCTAATCAGTAATTATAGGGATGAGAATATGAGAGAAAACACATGAGAGGCCAACTGGGGAAAAAGACTCTTTTTTCTTTTGAGAATTTGATTATACTATAGCAAAGCTAGCTAGCTATATATATATATATACCTCTCTCAGCTTTTCTTCAATACAATACATGAAAGTTTTTTTTCTTTTCTTTTTCAGCTCTTGTATATATAGCGCTAAATTGCTTTCTTTGTTTCTTCCAAACGAAACCCTCAACATATATTGTCTTTCTGGTGATCAAGTTGCTCTAGTTGGCTATAATACTAAATAAGAGCATGAGAAAGAGAGGACTAGTAGAGTCTTGTTAAAAGAAGAAAAAAAACTTGTGTTCAAAAGGAAGGCGACGGGGGAGAGAGAGAGAGAGATAGAGAGAGAGAGAGAGCCAATCAGTAAGGTTGAAACTTGATGATCCCACAAGGCAGCAGCTATGGGCTCCAGAAGGAAAAACATCCCCACAAAGAAACAAAAAATCTCTCATAATTCATCTCTATATATTTCATTTCAGTACAGTGAAATTCTTAGGCTTTGCATTTGCATGCATTAATACATATCACCTTCCCCAAGCACCCAAATATACACGTAAGCCATTGTGTATATATTTATAATTTATAAAAGTATATATATTTTTTCTATTTTAATTAATATCCTTCTTTACTTTTACTTTTCTTTTTTGGTATTATGTTTCCATATTAATTTTTTCCCTACCCTATATCAACAGCACTATACATGATATATCTTGTTCTCCATTTTCAGATTATATATTATTTATATTTGTTAAGGCTATTTGTGATCTATTCTTTGGATGTGGAATGACCAAAGTGCCCTCTTAGTCGTGAATGTCCAGATACTCAGATTTTATATTAAATCAGAAACAGCTTTTATAAAGGTGCTGGTGAGGATGTAAAGTCACACTCAAGGGTAAACTAGTCAATGAAATAATAATTCTGTGTGTGCAAAGATGCTTGCTTTTTGGTAAACTGACTGCATCAGCATTACAGTGAGTATTTAAAATTGGCAGGTGTCTTTTTGTGGCTCAATTTGGCAGTTTTCTCAGTTTTTATCTTCCCTCACTCATAATATATACAAATCATATCATCATATAATTCATCTTCAATTCAACACCAAAAACAGAAATTTAGAGATCAATATATATACACGTACACATATATAACATATAAAATAGTATTCAATTTCTTTTGTCTAATATATCCAACTATCTCAATCTGATCAATATATCCAACTAATTAAGTTAATATTTTTGAAAAAAAAAATTAATGATCGATGTGTCAAAATAACATTATATATAATGATATGTTGCCCTAGACTAGGGACTTATTACAATACAACTATAGTATCATGTAACAAATTCACATTACATTCAAATAGACACGTATAAATTTGTAATTAACTAATGACTAAGCTAGCTTAATAATGACGTCTATATATCCCCATCACTACAAAACTTTTGAGAAAAAATAAATAGAATAATAGTCCTAAAATAAAATAGTACTTGCTAGGTACATATATATATAGATACCATGTTAGTGGTTACTAATTAGTTTTGAGGTATATATTTGTTTTGTGGCTACTACTAATTAATTAATTGCATATATTAGCTATTGAGGTATATATATCACTAAATGCATGATACGATATTTGATTCATCCAACAACAACAAGAATTTGAACCATTGAAATATATGTAGATCGAGTTTCTCTACTACCCCTCTACATATATATAACTCTCTAACCCTCATATACTTCGTTTGATCAACTCTCATCAATAAATCTATATATGTCAAATATATCCTCCCTAAGCCACCTACACAGATATATATATATATATAAATATTTTCTTAGGGAGTGACTCGAACACATACATTTTTTTATAACATTGATGTATCTTTTTTCTATATTCGGTGCCTGGATAGATATAATCTCAAAAAAAAATTATATGACGATATATATAGTAGTTATTTAGAACATCCTACAAATTTTCAAGAAATTTTGAATAATTAATTATCGACCGAAATCAGGGTTTAAACTATCTGTTGCACACGTGCCTGTTTTTTTGTGTACGAGTGTAAAATTTGACAGTTTAAACCCTATTTTCGACCTTGTAAATTATTCATAATTTTTTGAAAATTTGCGGGATGTTCTAAATAACTATAATATTTATTGTCAAAAAAAAAATTAGAATTATATCTATCCAAATGCCGAAAATAGAAAAAAAATGCATCGGTATAATAAAAAAAATTAGATACATTTTAGTCACTCCCTAGTTTCTTATTACTTAATTTGAGAAGACTGTTCTTTTTAACAAACTTGAAGATTTACCTACAAATCCCTACTCAAAACTCTTATGTGCATACTTATAAGTTACTAAAAATAATTAATGTAAATTCATATATAAGTAAAAAAAAACATTACATTTACCTCAACAATAATTGACTTAGTAAAAATAGAAAACTAAAAATTGACTCAGTGAAAAAAAAAAACTGATTCAATGTATAGTGATCAAACTTTTGATCTTAATAAATTGATCATATATATATGTATGTGACCTTACTACTTTTTACAAAGAGTTCACCATGATATATCCTCATGTTCCACTTGCAATGAAAAGTATATCTCGCGGGTTTTCCTCACACAGGCCTTTGTTAATTATTCTTTATTACTTTACATCACAGCACATATATAAGCACATAATTCCTCATTATGATACCCATATGTAGCCATAAAACAATTTCCTCTTCACGTTATAGTGTGTGATATATACTGTGAATATAAATTTTCATTAAAAGAATTATTATGGATCACGTTTCCTGTAGTGATGTAAATTTAGTGCAATAAAAAAGTGTCTGCATTTAATTTATATGTGCAGTTTATATTCATTATGTATTTATATCCTACAATAAATATTTATATGTATAAATCACCAGTAAAATAATAATTAAGTTATCATAACTTGCCAAAACATATATACAAATAATAATTTAATTTTTTTTAGAAAATGTATACAAGTACAAAGTGTAAAGATTAAATGCTTATAAACATTTTCAATTGCTTATGTCTCTATCATAATTTCATGTTGAAAAATAAAAAATTATATTGTTATTATAATATAATCACTAAATACTAACTATGCGTGTGTGTGTGTGTATATATATATATAAATTACATCTGTTTTAACTATATTTTTCCATTTGCTCTTTTGAAAATGAAAAATGATGCGTGCACCACTTTAATTGTCAAAGAAGTTTCGGCACACATTCTCTTGTGGCATTTATTTGTTTTGATAATTAATATATAAATCAGCTATATACTATAAATTAATTCTACTTTTATTGACCTTATTTATTTATTAATTAAGAAGCTAGATATCCAAATGATTAATGTTGATTATAAGATTCAATGTATATATGTCTCTCTCCAAAAACCATATATTAATTAATAGAGAATATGGCATTCAACTCAATTAAATTAAATAATTAGTAAAAGAAGAGAATGTGTGTGAAATCCAAGCTATAGCTTTAATTAATCAATTAATCTCCAAATGGTACAAAACTATTACTGTATAACCATGACAATTATAGTATAGTCAAACATATATATATATGGTAGCTAGCTATTATATTGAATAGGTATGTATGTATATATATGTAATTGAGATATATATATAAATAAAAGCAGCAGCAAAAAATGATGAATAAGTTAGAATTAATTACATAAAAGATTAAGAAGGGACACCCAAATTGGAAAGATGATGATATGATGCATGGAAGCATCATTGAATCATGTCTCTGGTGAAAAAAGAATCTCATAAAAAGAAGAAGTTAGACACCAGAAATGTGGCCTCCTGTTGGTGGTTGCCGGGCCCAAAAACAATTGTCACATATCTTTATTTTGCCCACTCACCATAATTTTCACCTTCTTTTTTATATATATATATATATATTCTCACCATATTACCTCTCTCTCTCTCTCTCTCTCTCTCTCTCTCTAAATATATATATATATAAATATTTATTGGATTAATTGCAATCAAAGCTAGCTAGCTACGAAGTACTACATTAGGGGAAATCATAGAAATTAATTAAAAAATCAGACCCCCATAAATAGGAGAGAGAGTGAGAAAAGATATACATTTGATGATTCCCTCTCTTTTATTTGGTTGCTTAATGGAGTTAATTAACAATTATATTGATTTAATAATGAGGGACTAATAATAAATTAATAACATCAAATTATAGTTTAAAGTATAAGAAAGTAGGATTAGATTCGGGATCGACAACACTTGGGTACTATGATTACAAAGGGCATCCAGTTTCGATGTTGCATGTGTTTGAGAATCTGAATCCCATCATCTTCCATTTGGCATTTGCATCCTTCCCCAATACTAATTATATTTAAATTAACAACAACAACAACAAAAAAAAGTACTTTATCAAGTTTATTTATATAATATATATGGGTTAGCTTTTTCTTGCTATAATTAAATAATATTCCACATATATATATATATGTATAAAATCATAATGATCATGCACAAAGAGCTAGCGCAGACATACAAATATATATTATAAATTAATCCATTAATTAATTATGCTAATAACAAGTAGTACTAGCTCTCTCGACTTAATTATTTTGCTCAGCATATATGGCCCAGAAGTTCGTGACATATATATAATAATGATAATATCATGTACTTAGTTTTCTTATATATATATATATATATATATATTTGAGCTACCTACTACTACAAGCTTATCAAGTTTATACACCCAGATAATTTAATTAGGATAAAGAGTACTAAAGAAATTATCTTAATTAATTATATAAATATATATATATATATATATGTTGCCCTTTTCTTGAGCAATTAATATAAAAGTGATCATAAAATTAATCATAACTTTAATTTGGATATTCATGTCACTCATTATTTCGAGCTCTGTCTGGCTATTAATTAATAATAATTAGTATTTGTTCAGTTAACTGGAAAATGATTACGAACAGATAAGGTTTTTCAAAATCTGTCAATAACACTAAATATTAATACATACGTGAATAAGTCTACAATAAGAAATTTGTTGTGTATATATAATAAATTAAATACTCATGATTTCGTTATCTCACGAGATATTTGGTAGGTAGCAAAGACATCGATCATGATATATATAAAAATATAACTAGTTTATTATATTATATTATATTAATTATTTATGATGAGGCCAGGCCAAATTAAGTAGGACAAATACACACATACATATATACAATTTAGCAAGATATATATATGTATATATATAGATACATGGAAACTCGATGATGATCAGCTGGGTGAGAATAGATCATATAGAAGGGGAGGGTATGAATGTTTGGGAGAGGTGATAAAATAATGGAATCACTGTCTCTGTGGCTGCTAAATAATTGGGTGATGGGTAGGCACAACTCATGGGACCCTTCGTACACTGTTTCCCGATACCTTTGTCTCTCTATTTTATTAATTATTACACTTACACACACATATATATATATATATGGTAATACTTGGCTTTATCCGCTCCACATTTCCTAATTAATTAAAATTTCTACTATTATTATTTTAGTCCTTATCAATTCTCCTTCTTTTTTTTTAAAATAAAATAAAATATTTCATATATTTGACTCTAAAAATTTCTCAAACTCGATCGGCAAAAATCAGGGTCAAATTCGACATGTAATAGTAATACTAATAACAGTAACAGAGTCATGTAGCATAACTACTTTTTTTTTTATCTTTTGATTATTTTCCCTTACCAAATTGTACTTATAAGTCTATTTGTTTTACACAAAAGTAATTTTCGTAACTAAAGTACTGTATTCGTGATGACATAACTGAGATTAAAAATAAGAATAATAATAAATATTTGCAGCAATAATATATATTTTTCAGAGACTTTTCTTTTTAATAGTGAAATTCTTTATGTTATCCATATAGATTCATACGTTTTTCTGTTTTTTTTTTAAAGACTCAAACAAATCGTTTTTTAATTTGCTTTATTAAGTATATATTATAACATACAAAAGAAATATATATAATAATATTGAAAAATGGTTGAGATACTGTTTTTTTTTAAGCACGAATTATTTTATTATACTTTAAAATTTTCATCTAAAATTTGAATAAATTTGGATCTAGTCAATAAATACTAGATATAAAATTCATCATTATATTTAGTGTGCTTCTTGGCTGAAAAATAGAAAATGTAACATCACTATTAATAGAAAAAAAAAATTATTTTTAAATTTAGTGAATTATTTTATCATAAATGTATCACAAAGTAATGATTCAATCCGCAAAATATTATTTTTATTCTTATATTTTTCTCTCTGTACAACATTTCTTCATTTGGTAGAGCGAGACTAATGACTACTACTAATTAAATTTAGTTAGAGTACTCTCAATAGAAAAAGAGGTAAACTGTCTTATTCTTTATAGTATAGAAAAAAATTGTTAAATAATTTTCCAATAGGTGATGTAAATTTATATTTTTTTATCTAAATGATAGTATTCACTACAAAAAATGTGACTTTTGCACCGGCAAAAGCCATCTGGTATTTCCCGACGCACTTTTGTGTCGGCAAAAAGTGAAGACGTATATCCATCGATAATGAGACTTTTGCCGACGCAAAATGCATTGCGCCGACAATTGTATCTTTTGGCAACGAAAAAATACGCCGGGAAAAATAAGGATGCACCGACAAAAAATTTTGTCGCGGGATTGTGGAAAACAATTTTAGCGGCGCAAAATTGCACCGGCAAAGATGTTTCTTTTAGTGGCGCAATATTGCGCCGGCAAAAGATGTTGCTTTTAGTGGCGCGTTTTTGCGCCGGCAAAGATAGATATCTGTAGTGGCGCATTTTTGCGCAGGTAAGGTTGACTTTTACCGATGTAATTTTGCGTCAGTAAAAGTATTTTTTAAATAAATTTTTTTATAATATTTCTAATTCTATTTTCAATATATTAATATTAATTAATAAATTTCAATTTTAATATATTAATAATTATTTAATTTTTTAGTAATATTATTTAATTAGAAATAAAATAAAAATTTATAATTATTAATGTTTATTGTCTCTACCAAATATGAAAATATAAAAGTAGTTTAGTAAATTAAATCTCTAATCAATTAAACTTTAAATAAATAAATAAATAAGTTCTACAAATGTGTACTGCCCTCCTCATCATCCCCGCCCCCGTGAGCATCATCGTCCTCGTCCGAATCCTCTTCTGGCAAGTCGACAGTAAAACCAGAAGCCAATACACCAACCTGCTTCAACAAAGCACTGAGCAGTACATCTTGACATCATTGACGACTCTCAAGTTTAGTCGTATACTTCTTTAAATTCTGATTTTCCAACATAATGTCCTGAGTTTGTTGCAAAATGGTGTCCACTTCAAGTGGAAATTGTAATGCCCTAAACTCCAGGGACCATTACGGTGTGCCTTGTAAACAGTGCTAAACTCGCTAATCGAGTCATTTGGGCAAAATCGTGTAACTAAGTATGATTAGCGGTTTAGGGATTAAAATTTTGGTTAAGATATAACGTTTCATTAGAACTTTTGCTGTATACATTGGAATCCCAAAAATATTATTTAAAGGTCTATTACAAGAAAATATTTACAACCAGCCGATCTAAGCGGCAAAACAGGGTTTAACCCTAGTTCCTCTCCTTCAAACCTCGGCCGTGGCAGTCGAGCAGCCGCATATGTACACATCGTCACCTAAGCTCTCCAACTCAAGGATGTTCCAGCTTTCTTTTGCCTTTACCTACACCACATAGCACCCGTGAGCCGAAGCCCAGCAAGAAAACTCAATATGCTCATGAATAGTAATAACATGTCATCAAACCAGAAGGCACATGCCTAGCAAATACAGCCCTATTCAAGCAGGCGAATAAGTTCAAACAAAGAACGAGTGACTAATTACCAAGTCACTAACAAAGGGTCTGTACCTTTTAACAAGTGACTAATCATCAAGTCACTAACAAGGGGTCTGTACCTTTTAACAAGTGAATAATTATCAAGTCACTAACAGGGGGTTCCGCTCCCTCAGCCATGTGACAAAATAGTTACCTAGACCTTTGGCCCTGGCTCTGAATAACTAGTCCTAGACTAGTCAAGCGCTTATAATTTTCATTGAACTTAGGATCGGTCCAGCATAATACCCCATATGAGTCATTCAATGCTAATATCGATTAGATCTAATCTTTTATCGGCTCTGCGTTCATAACGCTTATGTCGTTTCTGACTCTTAGGTTAGTAATACACGACCAGTGCCGATCCTGAATAGTTGGTGCCACACACAAGTAAGCAATGCTATCAAACATATGTCATATGTCAAATATCCGAATATAGGCCATTCAGCATGCTTACTTAACAACTGCTAGCATAATTAGGACCATGCATAAACACAGAGGCTCAAGCTCTGAACAATTTCATATTCAATATTCATAACATGCTCTAACCACATGTTTCTCGTACAACACATGCATCACATTTAATCACTTGACATGCCTCAACAATAGCCATGCATGTCACATTTAAACATCCAGCATGCATCAAGAATAGCCATGCATGTCCCATTTAAGCATCCAACATGCATCAAGAATAACCATGCATGTCACATATACATAGGGTGCCGTTTTCTTACCTTTGGTTCAAGCATAGGTTACCAATAAACGAGTCACAAGCACGATCCTTATTCCAAGCCTCTAATGAAAACCTAGTCACAACCACAAATGGTGATCCAATGAGTTCAAGTTCTAAAACCAATCCCGGAACCAAAACCTAGCCTCGAAGACATCAAACCCCACTAATCCGAGTAGTAGGAATGTTCCCGAGGCCTAAAACCAAGTTCCCGAGATTAAAACACTCAAACGGCCTCAATACCCTGCCTGAGCCGCGGCCCTAGCACCTTGAGTTGCGGCTCCCAGCCACACCATGAGCAAGGGCCACGACGCCCACTAACCAGTGCCACAGCGCCCAACACAGGCCAAACTTCAGCTGCTTCTTCGAGCTTGGGTCGCGGCCCCCACCCAGAAACCAGTCATAACCTCGATTTTCTTCATTCCAAACCTTCCAAAAACATACCTAAACATTTCCAAATCCAAAAATCAAAGTTCCCAAACATCCCCATGATCCAAAACCCATAATACCCAAGCTTCAATTCAATAAAAAACTCATCAAAATACAAAGTCCAATTCAAGCTTAAAAACTTAAAACTTAAAACTTGAATTACCTCCGATTGAGTTGTTTCCAACTAAATCCTCCAGCTAATTAGCTTCTAATCTTCCCTGGGATCGCTATGCCTTGATCCTCACTTGAATCCGAGTCCTAGAACTCAAGTTACCTTCAAAAATGCGATCGGGAGACGAAAATAGAATTTTGAGGGAGAGAGAGCGCACAGAACGTTCTTTTTATTTCTTAGAAGGTTACTTCAAGCTTAAGTAGCCTCAAACAAATCCTAACGCTCGGGGTTCCGAAAACATCCCCGGGGAAAAAATAGTCAAAACCTCCAGAATTTCCCCCTAATCTTACAAATTCCCAATTTATCACCAAATATTGATTCCCATTACCCAATAACCCAGTAATGCTCTAAATACCCCTTGACTCACTCCGAGTCAAGAATAAATTCCGCTGTGACTTTCCCACTAGCTTATCTCCTAGGATCGTCTCGTGCTGGGTAACCCTGGCATAACCAAAGAATAATAAAGCACTATACACATATCACATATATGCCAAATATGCCTGAAATGGCCAAAATATGAAAATCACTCAATTACTTAGAAAATGGGTTCACATGCATATTTAATACACCTAAACATGCATATTATCATTTAATAACATAATAAATAAATTATGGCCCTCCCGACCTCCTAATCAAGGTCCTAAACATTATTAGGAAGTTTAGGGCATTACAGATTTTGCCCGAACATTTGAGAAGTTGATGAAGATGCTACCCTCTTTGCGTCAATTGACCTCAACCTAGGCAACCCCCCAAACCCTTTCTTATAATGCGAGCGGGGCCCAAGGACATCAATGACAATATCCATATCATGCGGGAACTGACTGTCGACATTATCACTGACACAAGAACCAGCAGATGATACAGGGGTCGTACTCTGCGATGCTCGACGCTCGGTCATCTCAGTCTGCACAATAAAAATCACATATCTCGAATTCCAATATAACATTATTTGAAAACTTAACTTATAAATTCTTAATATAACTACATATAAAATATAACTTTATTATCTATCTGCCAACATCCTATCATTAATGACTGCAGACCACTGATTGAAAAAAAATGTAATTAATTTTGTTCTTGTATCAGGGAGCAAGTGGCCCAAAGTTAATTTGGTCATGAAAATCCATATCTAAATCACAATCATGAAGATATTGTTAATATATACAGTAAGAGCAATTAATTCCATTAATAAGAAATTTACCTCTCTAAACATATACATCAACAATATTTGCATGTTTGTGATTTAGATATGGATTTTCATGAACAAACTAACTTAGCTCCCTGATATAGGGACAACATTAGTTACGTTTTTTTTTTTTATCTTAGTCCACAATCATTAATCATAAAAATATTGGCACATAGATTATAAAGATTTTATTGTTAAAAATTTAATTAATAAATAATTACTAATTGACACCAACCAATTAATAAGTAATATTTATTAATTATTTACTAAACTTTTTTAAAGTTAAATGATCATAAATTAGTTAAGGTTAGGCAACTTACATGTTTTGTCGCCGCTTCATCGCTAATCCACTTATCCTTCTTCTTGTGGAGGTGCTTGAATGTGTCGATCATGCTCGGAAGCTGGCCAGTAGACGGGTCCATCTAAAAAAGCAAATTATTTAAACATTGTTACCTTTATAATATTTTCGTAAATGTAAAGATATATGTTATTATAATTTACGTGATCATAAATATGGGCAATGGTGGATTTGGAACAACGATGGATTTGGAACCATATCCTCCTGGTATGGTCATTTTTGCTCGAGCTTCTTTATTTCTCTTCGATATACGCTTCAAACAGAAAATAATACTCATTAATATAGATTGTAATTTTATAATTAAACATTAATGTAAAAACTAAGGCATACCTGTTGAGAATCGGAAGCCCAAAAATCGCATAGAATTTCCCAATCAGAAGAAGTAATCGACCCAAAAGGTTTCGACTTCACTCTCTCGTTGTCCACCTCTCCTCTAACCTGTACCCAGTGTTTCTTCATCGTGTGGCGCCAATCACTCAGATGCTTTTGCATTTGTCTTATCATGGCATCGTTGATTACTGGATTGTCTTGTGGATAAATGAATTTGTCCTAAAATCACAATTAAATTTGGAATTTGTTAAAATATTATGAAGATAGACAAAATCTTTAATAGTGAGTTATTAAAGATTTAAAAAATGCTTACAGATAACTTATGCCGAATAACTTGGATATCAGCTGGCGTTACTTGCTCCCAAGCTAGCGTAGTCAGGGGTACGGTATCACGCATATAACGAGCCATGGAATTGTTGAACCACTTGCTGTACATTTGAATAACTTTCCGAGTTTATGCATCAAACTCTACTTTTAGATGGCTAACTTTTTTGGTGGCCAACTCCTTCTCGATATTGGCACCGTAATAAGCTCCCCTGCCCCCCTTGGAGCAACCACCGGTGTCATTACTTGGTTCGGCCATTCTACATTAAAATATTCATTTATTAACTAATTCAAATTGTGTATGTCTATTGTTTTTTGTTATAAAATTAACATTTTATTACTTATGGTCTTTCCAAACCTACCCTATTCCGACCTAGTGGATCCCTTGGAGATAGTAAGCAGTCATGTAGTTCTCCATATTTTTTCAAAAAGTTTCTCAAACATCTTGAAAAAATGAGGAGCAGTACATGAATACATTGGCTATCCCCAAGGCATCCACTAGGTGCATGTCTATTACTTTTTTTATATATAAAAATTTAACATTTTATTACTTATTGTCTTTCCCAACCTACCCTTTTCTGACCTAGTGGATCCCTTGGAGATAATAAGAAATCATGTACTAATTCTCAATTTTTCAAGATATTTCATCAAATATCTTGAAAAATGAGTATCAGGACATGAATACATTAACTATCCCCAAGGCATCCACTAGGTGCATATGTACGTATATCTGATACTATCATTAATTAATGATAATAAATAAAGTTTTCATTGAATTAAATAAAAAGTTACATATATTTATTCAAATTACATATCACTGTCCTCATCATCACTAACTACAACATCATTACGGACGCCACTATCACTATCACTATCGACTAGAACATTATCGTCATCCTCATCGTCTTCATACTCTACCAACGTGTCATCTTCAAATTCAACTTCATCATCGACAACAAATTCATCTGAACCTTTGCTGTAATGACCCACTACTCTAGACTTTTGGACCATTAACGAAACTATACGTACAAGTCCTTAATAAAACTTACATTTGCGAAAATACCATAACTTTATTGGAAACTTGTAGAAATAAGAGTTACTTTCATAAAATAAGTAGGATATGGGATCCCATTGTCTTAAAAACAAAACATAATTTAAAATAAAAAGGAGTTACATAGAAAGTGCGGAAAAATACATGTAAAACCATAAAAAAGGTAAAACAAGACTACATCCTCGAAAATCGAACTCTCGACTCCTTGACTCCATTCACCACCGATACACATTCTCCCAAGCATCCATGAATCTTACCGCCACTATAGCTATTTTCCTGCACATATAAACAAAAAGGAATGAGCCTAATGCCCAGCAAGGAAAAATCTAACACATAGTTTATATACATAATTTCATAAGAAACATAAAAACTTAACATAACACTTTATCATACACATACTATAATGGCCATTATTACTTGGGGTCCCATAGACTAAACAAGTCATATGCCCATGAGATTAGTGGGGTCTTACTAGCTAAGCAGGTCATATGCCCATAATCTATTTGGGGTCTTGTTAGTCATATGGGTCATATGCCCAAGCCTACAAACATACATATCATAACACTTATCATAACATAAGAAACATAAGATAACATATAAAACATATAACATATGAATTTCTATCCTATTTTCCTTACCAAAGTTACCGGGATAAGAGGACAGTGTTGGGACTTTTGGAACACTCCTAAAACCATGTATTAACAGGGTGAGTAGATTGAAGAAAAAGTAATGAAAAGAATGGAAGGAATGGAATGAGTAAACCTTTGAGAAACATACTTACCAAAAACTTATGAGCAAGTTCTTAGATTTCCTAACCAAAATAAGAATGAGGTTAGAAGACCGAGTAGAAGGCTATGAGAAAGAAAATAACATAAAACCAATGAACTAGGGTATAGAAATACCTTGAAGACTTGAAGACCAATCTAAACCTCGAACTGAAATACTATGAAACCTTACTTCCCTAAGTGTTTGATAAGCTTATAATGATCAAGCTTATGTTTCGCCAACCCAGGTGTTTACACTCTCACACTCACTTAGCACTTGCAGCCTCTGAACTTAGAGCAAAAGATGAATAATGGCTGGGTACTAGGTCCTATTTATAGAGTTTAGGAATGAAAGGATCTTAATTTTACTTGAATAAAAGTAATAACTTTTTAGGTGAAAATAATTTGAATAATCCTTCAGCAGAGGCTGAAGACTCGTTCAAAAAGGTGCTGGACTTATCAAGAGGTTGAATGGCTGAAAGGAAAAAGAATTCAAATTTTTTTGAAATATACTGAAGGAGGCGATATATCGCCCCCTGTAGGCGATATATCACCTGGGCCAGTATGCCCGAGGCTATCATGCATCGTCTCGTGTTTTTTGTATCTACGTGCTGCGATATATCGCCCCCTATAGCTGCGATATATCGGCACACGCTGATTAATTAAACACGAAATTACACATTTTTAGCTAAGTTTGAATGGAGTAAACAGCCTTGACTAAGCCCTCAACGTATTCAAAGCTGCTGACTGACCTAATAGCATTCAAACTTTTACCCTTATTAAATTTAATCCTCAAAATACTTAATCCTTAATCATCCATACATAACATGGGCTTAAAATCCTATTGGTCCTTATCTAAACCTTATAGTATAATAAATATTATCCTTAATATCAGTCATATAATCAAACCTTAGGTTAACATTAATATTCTTAAACTATAGGTTAAACTTAGAAAATCTACAAGTACTACTATGAGTGTCCAAATAACTCCCGGTCTGAACCAAAAATCCACAGTTACAAAGATAATGCTATAAATACTATAATACTACTATCTAACTAGCTAAGTAAAGTTCTTGGACTCTACATTTGCCAACCAAATCATCGACGTTGTACACTTCAGTGAGATTGACATCAACCCGATCATACTGAAGATTATAAAAAATTGGAAGTTCTACCCACAATTGAAATGAAGAAGAATTAACTTCTTGCAATATTGGTATATCATTTGTGGTCTCGGTATCATCAACATTGGAATTTGAGAAATCTCATACTTTCCTCTGAATGTATTCATTAACGAGCATCCAATCATCCCCAGGCTTAGAAAAGGACTTGTGTTCAGAGAGAATATAAAACTATCAGAAAGATCGTGAAGAAAATAGAAGATCGGTTCAGTTTCTTGATAATACTCTGCGACAGAGAGGATACAAGAGTTAGAGAAACTGAAGGAAGGACTCTTAATTCCGCTGCGTATACTGTAAGTATTCTATTTTTGTTTCTCTTTGAATTCAATTTTATAAACATGTTTTAGCCTATCTCGTATTAATTTGTTTAATATTAGATATACATGAAAATAAATAAAGATCCTGTATAAGTTTTTCTATCAACTGGTGTTGACGGTGAGAACTCGTCAACTAAGTTGAGTTGGAAAAATTATCAAATCAAGATCACTAATCGGAAAGCTGTAAAAGTTTGAACAATAACTCAAGAACAATGATAGAACAATAATGGAGAATTCAGTCTTTCATTCACACTTAAGCCTCTGCTACAGTAAAATTTCCAACCCACTTTCAGGTGGTCTGAGAGTTCATTTTATAGCAGGCTCTAATGGCCTTAGGTACATAGTTGTCCAGGAGACCAAGTGGTACATATGTACTGTGTCAGGGGGGTGGCTTCAGAGGTTGTGGTCGTACATCCCGTACAGGAAGATAATACACCAACTTCGCTTGAGATGCGAAAACGAAATGATCATCTTTATAACATTCTTCCTTCACATATACGCTCGTAAAATTGGATTCTACTTTAATTCTACTTGTATTGAATCATCTACACTTAAATAGGAGAACATTGTAACCCATCAAGTAGGACAATTCAATTACTTCTTCTAGAACTCCATAGTAGTTCACTCCTTCCTCACTTGGCACCATTACACCGCAATTTTGTGTTTTAAGCTTCATATCACAACCATGAATCACAAATTTGACACCATTCACTATCATCCCTGGATAAAAGGACATGGTGCCGCTTGATTTGTTTGCGAGAGCATACAATTCATTATTAACTTTAGTAGGTGTTGACTCATGCAAATCGTTCACCTATCAACATTAACATTGAAAGTTAGTTTTGGATTGATTAAGTGGGGTTTCGGAAAAGAATTAACTAATATACATACTCGTTCTTTGAACCACTGAGGAAACTCAGCTTCTTGTTGAACTTCAAGATTCGAGCCACCCCATCTTCTTAATTCATCCATATGCTCACTACAAACGGACAATAGTGTTATGATTTTTTCCTTTACTCGGTAAACCAACAAATTTATTGAAAAAGACTAGAAAACACACCTAAGGTACTCCTTAATTTCGGCACAATTGTTCAAGATATATCACTCAGCCTTTTGCTTTAACTGCGGATTGAGGAGCATACTTGATTTTCTAACCAAATGGACGACCAACAACCTTATAAATAGAATATTCCCGATTTGGTTGGGATTCAACACGATCGTCATTCCTCCCAGGTCGATTGAATCGAGTCTCAACCCCCCGAAGGTACATTGAGCAAAAGGTTAAGGCCTCGTTCACCACGTAAGCTTCTGCAATTGAACCTTCTGGATGTGCACGATTTCTTACATACTGTTTATAAACCGCCATTGAATGTTCAATGGGATACATCCACCTAAAGTGCACAGGACCGCCAAGAATTGCCTATTTCGGAAGATGCAAAACCAAATGCACCATAATGTTGAAAAATGCTAGAGGAAAAATCATTTCCAACTTGCATAAAATGGTGATAATGTCTGTCTCCATCTTCTCAAGGTCTTTCACATTCAAAGTCCGTGAACAAAGTTTTTTTGAAAAAACCGCACAATTCAATAATTGGCTTCCGAACTTCAGGAACCAAATACGATCTAATTGCGGCGGGCAATAACTGTTGAAACAACACGTGGCAAAATAATTGTCTTAAAATGAGGGAAATGATAGTCAAAATATTTCATGACTGTTTGTCTCCATAATTATCACTAAGTGATAATAATATCTTATCTTTGGCAAAAATAATTATTTATTACTTTTATTTTTGAGTCTTGTATAGAAGGCATTTTTGCTTTGTGAGTTTTGAATTTTTGTTTGTTTGTCCCTCTTACTTTGCAAGGGGTTGTTGGCAGGAGCCTTGTTTTGTATTGGTTCGTTTTGGTATTAATAAATTTCTTGCTTACCAAAAAAAAATAAAAAAAAAAATTATTATTATTTATATTTACCAAAGAAAATGTAGCTAATTATTAATTATTACAATTTTTTAAATCATTTAGTTATTTATTACTTTTATTTTAAAATTAATTTAATTATACATATATTTCATTTTGTAATTTTTTATTAAATTCTTCAATTTGTATTTGATTATTTACTTAATTAATAACAATTTTATTATATTTTATTAAATCATTTATATTTTTAACTTTTTTCAATTACAAAACATCTAATATTAATGTTAAAATTAATTATTAATAATTATGATTGGTAATTTTATTTTATTTAAATTATAGTTAAAAATTAATTTTTAGATGTATTTTTTAATTATACTTAAACTTTTATTTAATTAATTATTAAAATTTTATTAATTTTACTAACCCTAACAGAATTTGAGCAACATAACGACTATATTTCAAACTATCCCAAAAAAACACATATATGACCAGAATATTCCTAGATCATACAAAACATATATATACATTAACAAATACATCAATTTACATATATACAAATATTTAACCACAAAAAAACATATACCAAAACTGATTTTTTTATTATTACAATTTTTTTTTATTAAATATGTATTTACAAACATATCACATTTAATATAAACACAATTTAAAAATATAAACATACATTATTAATCTGATTTTTTTTAAGTTCATACTTTAACTAAAATACATATATCACAAAATACAATATAATAAATATTAACACGCAAAAATAAACAATTACATATAAAGCATTAAATAAAAAAAATACATATTCAAATCTGTTTTTTTAATTTTACAAAAAATAATTAATAAATGCTAAAAACATATATTATAAAAATAACTTAAAAATAGTTTTTATTAAGAGAAACAAATACATATAAAGCATTAAAATAAAAATTAATGTTAACGACTATGTTTTTTGTAATTAATGTTAATTTTCCTAAGACTAACAAAATTTGGGCAGCATAACAGCTATATTTTAAACTACCCCAAAATTTTATAAAACCTGCAAACTACACAAAAAAATATACATAATATTCCTAGAGCAATATACAGAATATTCCCAAAGCATGCACAACATAAACCAAGATTAATAACATATATCAAATCTTTTTATATCAGTAACATCAAAATAATTTATTTAGTAAATATTTATAAACAAATAATCTTTAATATAAAAAAATAAAGTATAATTAAAATACACAATATAATATAATAATCTAATCTATTTTTTTAATATACACATAAAGTATTAAAATTAAAAAAAATACATACTCAAATCTATTTTTTAATTTTTTTTAATAAATACTAAAAACATATATCATAAAAATAGTAAATAAAAAATATATTTTACAGTGGGTCGACAGTGGGTCGGGGTTGGCAGTAGCTCTGGGTCGTCAAAGCTGAGAGAGTCCACAGAAACAAAAAAAATATAAATTTTTTTTTTCAATACATAACAAAAACTAAAAAAAAAATACAAAGTTAAACTCAACTTACCTAAGGCAGAGAAGAGATTTGGTGGCCTTGGACAGTCGGGGTGGGTCGGCCTTGGATAGTCGGGGTAGCCGATGGAGGCTCGGGGGTGGCGGTGGGGAAGAAGAGAAGAGATTGGGGGTGGCGTTGAAGGGAGGGTTGAGGTGGAGGGTCGGGGTGGTGGTGGCATTGAAGGGAGTTTGAAGAAGAGAAAATTGAAAGATTGCAAAAATGGGGAAGAAGGCTTGGCGGATGAGGGTATATCGTTATGACTTTTGCCGGCGTGTTTCGTTGCGTCGGCAAAAGTCTAAAATGCGCTGCAAAAGTCAATCAAAAAACCCTAATCCAAAACGGTACCGTTTAAATAAGTAAGCCTTTTATCGACGCAGTTTAGACTTTTGTTGGCGCAACGAAACGCGCTGGCAAAAGTTTGGGCACCAACCTTCTTTAAAACGTGCATCTACATTAATATAGCACGTTTGACTTTTGTCGGCGCGTTAGGTGAAATGCGCTGGCAAAAGTACCTACTAACTGATTCTCCAATTTTCATAAATCTTTGCCGGCGCAATTCGAATTTGCGCCAGGAAAGGTTACCTTTGCCGGCGCAAATGAACGCTGGAAAAAGACCTGGTTTTTGCCGGCACGTTTTACTAATTGCGCCGGTAAAAGTTTCTGTTACCGTCGCAATTCTGAATTGCACTGGCAAAGACGTTCTTTCTTGTAGTGATTTCTCTATATGTATTGAAACACTATTCATCAAGCTCTAATATATTTTATTATTTTTTATAAACTTTTGTATATATATGAGTGTGATACTATTATATTTAATTATTTTATTTTTTAAAATGAATAAAATATTTTCAAAAAATATAATATTTAAATGATGTAGAGAAAAAAATAGAGAAGCTGATGTATGATATAATGTAAAAGTTTGAGGTAAATTATAAAAAATTATGTTTTGGTGATGTATTTTGTAATACACTTTCTCTATAAATATTTAGCTAAAACTTACAAAAACATCTTCCATGAGCTACTTTATATATATATATATATTTATAATAGTTATGCACAAAGTCTAATTAATTCATATCTACATTTACATATCATTTGTATAATACTTTAATATTATTGTTATTTTTCTTTATAAGCTTTTTCTCTCCCATTAAGTATATATTTATTATTATTTTTTTCTTTTATTTTAATTAATAAAATATATTTAAAGATATAATATTTAAATGATGTAGAGAAATATATAAAGAATCTGAAATATATAAAAAAACTGATGTATGATATAATATAAAACTTAGAAGTAAATTAGAAAAATATGTGTTTTGAAAATATATTTTAAATAATGGAATAGAGCGTCAATTAAGAGTGCTCTTATGAAATAAAGTTTAACTATAAAGATATAATTGCGGCTTTGACATTATATAAAAGGATTTTTTACTACCAATTCTTTTTCTTAATAATACACTATAGATTTTCCCTTTTAGTTTTTATTCTTGCTCTTCCTAATGAATTGAATTCTTATCAAAAACTAATTATAAAGTTTGTACATGATTAATAGTTGGTTGTTTCCCTGACAAAAAAAAAGTTGTGTGTAGTTGTTTTACAGTACTTAATTAGATTATTTTAGTACAAAAATAATTGAGAGATCATTATTAAGATTTTATTTTATAAATAAATGAAAAATTGAGTAGACTGATTCCTCTGAAATATTATCGACTAGTATTAATGATATAATAGGTATAATTTATGACTTTATATTAAATGTTTGTAATATTTTGTTTTTTCATTTTTATTTTTTTTTCTTTGGACAACTGTAATAATTTAAAAAAAAAAAAAGAGTTTGGATATCAATAAAGAAGATCTTTTAAAAGTACTTTAAAGATTATAAAAATTATTCTAATTTAAAAAATAAATTCTCAAAATGCCACAAAAGATCTTTCGAATTAGAAACAGAAAATCTTTTATATTTTACCCATTTCAAGTCTAAAATCTAAAAAATCTAAAAAACAGCTTAAAAAATTTAGCCAAACAAGGCATTCATATATATGATGCGCAAAAGTCCTTTTTCTTCTCTTTTCTTCTTTATATTTATATTACTCCCCTACTCTCTAACTAATCTCAACTACAATTATCCGAATATTGTATCCCTGTATACGAAAATTGGTAATTAGGTTATACGAAATAAAATTTATTCAATATATATGGAAAAAAGCTGTATATACCAAGTACCAACTAATTTATAAATTGGGAAAAAAAAGAAATTAAAAGGTAATAGCTTGCGTTGGTCTAAAACAGTAACCTACAATAACCATAATGTATAGAAAGGTATAAATGCGAAGATGACATAACATTTCATCACTTTATGGCCTTTAATTATTATTTTTTGTATTAGAAAAGCTTTTGGTGGTAATTAAGTTAAAAGACTGATCAAAGCAAAGACACAATTTATCACACTCGTACCATTTGTAGCTTTAATTACCGACACACTTTGTAATGTCTTTAATAAGAGTGAAACCACAGCTTCAGAAAGAAACTACCTTTGCTTTATCACCTTCTCTTCATATTTACTGATTATTAGTTCCACTAGTACATTATGATAAAAAAAAATATATCCAACAGAAAAACAAAAAAAAGAAGTAGAAGAGAGAAAAAGTAACAGTGTGCCACGTGTGGATATCATTACAGTCACATTATTACCACCACATACATATCATCTTTAATAATTAAATTAAAGTATATAATATGTATAAAACCAAATTGGGTTGGTAAAAATAATATATAGTGTTAACTTGAAGTTAATAAGTTATCAGGTGCAGTAGCTGGAAAAGAGAAAATAGTAATAATAATAATAATAATAATAATAATAATAATAGTGAAAGAGCAGCAGTAATTGCCTTGTGTAAACTTGTAAAGGGTAGGGATAAAGAATTATATATGGAGTAGGTTTCTCATTGAGCCATGCCAAAAGCCACACAATTTAACTCTGACAATTTTTTTAGTACTACTGATAAAAAATCATGAGATTTGATGGATTTCGAATCCTTTATATACGTTTGCTCCCAAACACACCATACCCATATATATAAACCAGCAATAATATTATCAACTTTATTAAGTGCCAAACCACAAAAGTTATTTATATATATAAAAAAAACGTTCATATTGATTCTTTAAATCTATATGCATGTGCTTCGATAAACTTATAGAAACATATCATCACAAATGTATAAAAAAGAATCCCAAGAACTCTAGCTCAATGTCATAATAAAGCTCTTTTGTATTTTCTACAAAATATGTATAGTATTTTCTACAGGTGTACGTACGTAGTACTATATATATAGTCTGATATAGATTTGATGTATCCTTATAAAATTCAAATGTTTTCTATTTCAATAGTAGGGAAAAAAAAAGCCTATAACACGAACGTACAAATTAAAGGATTTTCTGGTTTATTATTACCCATTACGTTGAAAAGAAAAATAAAACAAAATAAAATCCTATATTTGGTGGGTAAAGCCAAAAATAATAGAAAAAGAGGTATGTATATAAATATAAGGTATTGATGCATATTTTTTTGTGATTTTTTGTGTTTTTCAGTTTGTAAATAGTTTTTGGCGTGATTTTTTTTTATAACCGTGTTTATTGTAGTTATTTAGAGCATCCTGTAAATTTTTAGAAAATTTCGAATAATTTATAATGATGAAATTTATGTTCAAACAGATTGTTACACGCGTGATTAATTTTTTTTATATGCGTAAAAAAACAGTCTATTTGAATTTGATTTTCGGTATTATAAATTATTCAGAATTTTTTGAAAATTTTTAGATGCTCTAAATAAATATAATAAACACAATCATACAAAATATTGGGCCGAAAAAATTCATAAGCCAAAATACATGCATCGATGCATACCTTTTCGGATATCTACCTTAGAATTACCCTATATATATATCTATATATATTGTTGATGGAATTAAAGAGAGTATGGAGGAGAAGCAGTAGTATAGGAGAGGAGATCGGTATGTGTTGGTAGAGACCAAAGAAGATGATACTATGAGATAAGTTGAGTTGAGTGGACTAAGGTTGTCTTGTCCAATCTCTCTCTCTCTCTCTCTCTATAACATTGTCATGCAAGACAAAACCATTGGATGACGATGCCTTACACGTAACCACAGCCGTCAAAATATGCTCTGTGCAAGTGGGCCTCCATTTTCTCATCCACCTGATCATCGTCATCATCATAATCACTTTTGTGAGAACTTGGGCCGAGCCCCAACTTAGTGGGCCCCCACTACTTTCTTCTATTGCATTCACTTTCACTCTCACTTGTAATTATACATCCTTCTTCCCCCCCTTTTTTTTTTTTCTTTTCGAGGAACTTTCTTTTGTCATTATCTTACTAGGCACTAGTCTACTAGCATACAATGTTCAATTTAGTTCTGGGATTATATGCTATATATAACAGAAAATCCAACAATTCCTGGTAGATATTAGGAAACTTGTTAGAGTTACACATACACTCACTGTTGAGACCTGAGAAAGTACGTTAGGAGAGTTTCACTATCAAGTTGTTATGCTCTCTCTCTGTATATGAATACACAAAGTACGTACCAAGGATATAAATATATATATATATATATATATATATATATAAATTGAATAGTAGGAAGGAAGCTTATATAACTTCTTCCTAATAAGGAATAGAATGGAGTGAATTTACTACATTTCGCTTCATTTTTTACTATGAAATTACGTACTCTTTTTTTTTTTTATGGAATGACTTTTCACCAAATTAAAGGAATTAAAATTCTATTTAAAAATAGATGAAATTACTATTCATTTGTGAAAAATATTTCATTATTAGGGTATATTTGTCAAAGTATATATATATTTTTGTATATTTTGTTAAGAAGAAAATGTAATAATTCTTATTCAAAATTCCATTCCAAAATTTTAACCAAACAAAATAATCATGATTCTTTTATTTTCTTTTCTATTTTCATTCTCATTCCATTCAATTTGATTCCAAAAATCTAGATGCGGCAACTCTTGTATCATCTTTAACTTATTTGCTTCCAAGCGTAATCCTTGGTTTGGCATCAAAGTTTAGCAGCATTTGACATGGAATTAATCCACTATACTAGAGCTGCTTCTTCTTAAGGAGGAAAAGAACATAATATGGATAATTTTTTTTTTTTTTAAAATATAGTAGACATTTAAAGAGATTTATTATTATTATTATTATTATTATTATTAAGTGCTCTTGTTTGCTAGATTTTAGTCCCTCAATTTATTTGTGTATTAGAAGAAACCTAGATAATTAATATCTTCGCTACTGTAATTGGGCTTGTATACAAGAAAACATCAATTTTTATAAATTTTGTAATTGACATTTCTACCAGCGACATAGCAGGTGTATAACAATTGACATAGTAGAAGGGTTGGTACATCAGTTGTCATACAATAACTAACATAATAGGGCCCCGCATGACCTTTCATGGTAACATTTTCTTTGTATTCATACAAAGAGCATAAAATTCTTTCATAATCAATCACTACAATTTTCTAAACAAAACTATAAAAATTTGTTAACTAATCCTTCTTGAACTTAAGTGTTTCTCTCGGATTTATCCATAATAGTATTTAAACAAATCCTCAATAATATATATACATATATATAAATAAAAAATAGCAATGAGAAACTTTTAGTACATACCTTAATTTAAGCTAACTTGCCCAAAATTGATCGTTCAAAAATGCCCAAAGATTTTAGAACATATAAAAAACATTGATTCAAGATGAAAAAAAAAAGCACAAAAAATCGTTCGAGAGAGAGAGAATCTGACGTCATAGGGGTCTGATGCATCAACCCTCGCCTAATAAAATAAAGTAATATGACCCTTCCTAGAAGCACCCTTTCTCAAAACAAACATAAAATATTTTACTTATGTTTTGTCCAATTTTAGCTCAATTTTTAGAATTTTGTGGTTCAATAAGCGACATAAATTATATCCACATTTTGCAGTACTGCTTCTAGCTAGGGTGACCTAAAAAAACATTTATGAAGAATCTGGAGACCTAAAAGAACATTTATGAAGGATCTTACATTCTTATCCTTGACGATGTAATTACGTCGGGTAAAATAAAATAAATTAAATAATGAGATTTATAATTTTACAATAAAAATGTATTAGGTTTTGGAAAAATATTATCTGTTTAACTTTTGTATTTTTTTCGAAAATGTGATTGGAGATTATATTTTATTAAATGATATTTCAGACAAAATAAGTAAAAATAGTACTTTGTATCTAATTTTAGTCAAATTATTTTTTAATATGACCAAAATATTTTTTTATTTTTTATAATTTAATGAATTAAAAATTATAATAAATTACTTTTAAATATTAACAATAAAAACAATAAATTAAAAATTAATTTTAATTAAAATAAATAAAAATACATAAATATTAAAACCTAAATCTATCCCAACTTAATTCTAAATTTCCCACTTTCTCTCAAAACAAAACATTAAACTTAAGAAAGCTCAAAATTTGTTTGAACCACACATGATTATACCCATAAAGAAAAAAAAAACATTTTTAAACACAACCATTATTCAGAAATCTCAACCTTATTACAATTGAATCCGTTTTCTTTCTCTCTCTTAGATGTTCATCATCTTCATCAATCTGTCTCTCCACAGAACTACAACGATGGCTCAAATCATCATCATCAATCTTTCTCTAGTTCCATAAATGGACTCATAAAATCATAATAAAGAAAACAAATAACATATCAAAATTTTGCAACCCATAATTTTTCCATCAAAGAATCAAATCAGAACTTTCAACCCCAATGTACCCAAACTTTCTGACCAAGGGTGACAACCTTCTGGGGTTGCTATTGCTGGAGCAGAAGACACTATAGGAAAATAGGTATACAGTAGTTGTTGCTGTAGATTCAGAAGTCGTCGCCAAAACGGTGTTGTTGTAGATTCGTATGTGTAGCAACCTACAGCGATGACAAAACACAATCGTTACAATAGGAAATTCATTTTTTTTGTTGAACTGGGATATTGTGACGACATCTCGTCGCTGTAGGTGGTTGCAAATTTTGAAAAATTTAAAAATTTGAATTTCAAAAACTCCTACAGCGACCACATGTTGTCGTTGTAGGTCAGTGAACTGCCAACATCTACAATGACGACATGTCGTCGCTATAGAGTGTATTGGTTTTATGCCTTCAGTAACAACATGTTGTCGCTGTAGGGTCACGAAATCTCAGACTACTGCGACGACATGTCTTCGCTGTAGGTACTATATAATTAAAAAAATATATATTAATAAAATAAAGAAATAAAACTAATTTATTTAATTAAGTAATAAAACCAATTTAAAATTAGTATAGTCTCCAAAATGTAAAATACAAAACATAAGTAGCACAGTCTCCAAAATAAAATAAAAAACACAAAATATTAATAAATTTAAAAGAATAATATAACCATACTGAATGTCATCTAAATTAATCACAAAGTCATCATCGTCGTCGGACTGTTGTGGTGGCTGTGGTGAATGTGGCTGCTGTGATTGTTGTGATGGAAATTGGCCCAAGCCTAGAAAGTTCGCCATCATGGACTATATCATATTCATGTCCAAGTTAACAAGCTGAAATTGTGGAGCTTGGATGTTCGGATTTGTAGCTTGCATAAATTGTTGCATTTACTGAAAGTTGTTGTTCTGGATCATAATGACTTGACTGAAGTGTTGAACTATGGACTGGAAAACCTCAGTTGGTACCATTGGAGGGCTGACTATGGTGGGCATAAATGGTGATGCCTCTGATTGGGATTGTGTCTTGTTTCTAAATTGGGATTTAGAAACAAGACAATTAATACATAATATAATTAGATAATAAACATATATACAAAAATTTTATTTACATATGCATCCTTAGCATTCGTGTTCACCCATCCATGTGTCGGATGATTATGCATGTCATGGAACGTATCAAAAATATTGGGCGGTTCCTTAATCCGAAGATTCATTTTTAGAAAACAAAATGTAACAAAATATTAGTTAAATATTGAAATTATTATTAAGATAATTGAAAATATTTCAAATTATCTATATTTTTTTATTTACCTTCTTAAATCGAGCAGAAGCATAAGAGGTCGATCCATGGAGACTTGAATACTTCTTTTTTGCTTTGTTGGCAGCATTTTCCTTTGAGTGTGCCATGAATTATGGAGTGGTGAAAATGTCAACCAACTTATGTCAACTCTTGTTATCCATGTCCTCCGGTGGATTCTTTCTGGCTGTCTTGATATCATCATACCCTCCATGTTCATCGAAGTATTTTTTTTTGCGACCTTTTCTATCCTTGTAGCGATCCTGAAACTCTCGCTCAATTTCAGTCTCTATCAGTCGCCACTCAGGGAGAGCTCGGGGAAGAATGAAAAATTCCTTCAAAATAAAAATTAAACTAGTTAGAATTTAGAAATTATAAAAAAAAAAACATTACAAGTGAATAAGTTGATAAATTTACCTTATTCTTTTGCATCAATCCTATCTTGTGCTCATCTGCAACACTCTGCCACGAGTCATAATATATAACGGGACATGGTGACCAATAAGGTTACCAATAAGTCTCGTGAACAATGTCCCAAAATCACCTACTGCTTTTGTAGGTTTACTCCTTCAGATCAAATTGTAGAACCAACAGACCGTTATTGTCATTGACGAGCTGCTGAAATTTTTTAGATCGAGATCGAACACTTCTTTTTGCGGCAGCTATATTGCATATTTTAATTAAACAATAAAATTAAATTGAATAAACTAATAAAAATTTATCATTTATTGATCAAAATAGATAAAGTAGGCACTCGCGGAGGATCTGGAGGAGGATCACCCGCTCCATCATCGCCATGAGAACGAGCAGCAGACATATCTTTATAGTTTATATAATTATTAATTTAAAATTATTTATAAAATAATAGTGATAAAATGAAGAGCATTTGTCAATAAAATTTCGGTAATGAATTTGAAACTATTGAAAAACAAACATTGTTGAGAAAAGTCATATATTGATTGAAAAGTCTTGAAATTAAAACATACACACTAAACATACAATAAGAATATGCATAAGAAAATATTATTCCTCATCAATGTCGATTCATACATCATCATCTGTACTTTCTAAATCATCTTTACTAATTTCGTCATCATCATCGTCATTGATGAAATCATCATCCACATCCAGAATAGATCAAGACGTTTCCACAATTATGCTAGTGTGACCAGGTCGATCCAAGGCATAACCTCCAACTCTCCTAATTCCACAGTGAGTACAAAATTTGATGAAGTACTATCATGCACGACATCAACCTCGTTATCATCATTGATACTTGGATGATCCCAGATGTAAAACCCGAGTTTTGTTTTAGCTATTATTTTGTTATCAATTTTTATGATATTAGTAGCCTTATTTGTGGAAAAATTGGTGATTGCATAAGAATAAATTAATAATAGTATCATTAAGAATTTTAATGATAATGGATCGAGTCTACATAAAGCCCTAAAGCTCAATAAGATTTCGGGCTTAGTAAATTCAAAATCAGCCTAGAGAATTAGAGTTTGTTATTAATTATGGTTGGTTAAGATATTTGTGGATTAAGTTGTTATTTTATATCTATGGTTATTAGTTATGGTTGGTTGTATATTAAGATGTTATTTTATGGTTAGTTAAGATATTTGTGGGTTAAGTTGTTAGTTAAGATATTTGTTATTTTATCTCAATGGTTATTAGTTATGGTTGGTTGTAGATTAATATGTTATATTATGGTTAGTTAAGATATTTGTGGATTAAGTTGTTATTTTATTGTGAATTAGATAATTAAATAGAATTTTCGTAACTTTAGGGTATTGTAAATTCGGCTACGTTTTTGACCCAGTTATATTATGATTTTGGAAAACTAATATTTCTAAAAAGTTGTAGATAATTGAATTATCTTTCCAACAATACATAGATTGTCTAAATCAGACTCCTATAACTGTAGTTATGTTGATTTTACTACAAGTGAGTCCAGAGTTACAAGATTTATAGGAAATGTAATTTTTTGTCTTTATAATTTTAGATTGAGAGAGAGATCACGTGGAAGAGATAGAGAAATTGAAGGTAGTTAGAGGTTAAGAGATTCTTTCCTATGTAGTTTGATGGTTAGATTATTCCTCAATTATTTAATAAAAATATTAATAAGATAATGTAGAGATATTCTCTCTAGAAGTTAGGATTCTATTTTATTTAAATTTCAAATTTTGGAGTAGTTGGAGTAGAATTAGGACAGAAGTTGGGCCTCTAACCCTATAAATAGACCTTTATGCTCTTCATTTTCTCACAACTTCGAAATAGCTCTCAAGCTCTTGGTATTATTGTTGGAGATAGGTATTGTTGTGAAGGCTCGTGATTTTGAAGTATTGATCTTTTGGTTTTAGGGTGAAGGTATGACTTTATGAGGTTTAGAATTCTTGGAAGTATAGTTTTATTATAAGTCTCTAATTTAAATATTTCATGTCATATGTAAGGTTTGGGCGAGATCTATTAGCACAAGCAATCTCTTTTCTTCTCTTTCCACACTCAAGGTAAGGAAAAATGGGTAGTTTAGTTTATGACCTAGTTTGTGATTTGTATGACCCTAACATTTCAGGTACAAAAAGAAGATAAGTGTGGTTGGACCTAAGGTGTTCAGAAATATATGACGAACCTAAGTGATGTTTGGTAGGCTCGGTTGCCAAAATTGTATGATGGACTGATGTCTGAGGCATAATTGTCACCCCTGTATAAGCACCTATCTTTTTCTTATACGTGTCTTGTTATTATGACCTATTATGACCTACGATTATGACCTATAATTATGTCCTCTTATGACCTATAGTTAAGATCTAGATTATGTTTATGTTTTAGGATATTATGAACTTTTGTATGATTCATGATATGTCTGTTATGATAACTTGTTATAAGACTTTTATTTGTATTTTCCTTATTGGGCTTACAAGCTCACTCCTAATGATGTTTATGTGCAAATAATTGAGGTTATAATGGCCAATGGTGAGTGGAACCTAAGAGCTTAGTGATATATTCGTGGGGACCATATAATCAAGGAATGACCAACGGGCCTATGATTTTTGTTTCAAATCATTTGTTTTTAGTATCTTAATTTTCAAATATTTGAATGTTGCTCTTTAGCTTTGTTACAAACCTTATTTTATTTTTGTAAAGACATGAGATCTCTTTACTTATTATGATTTTCTTAAATAAAGGAGCAATATTTATGTTTATGATCCAATGTTGTGATCTCGATAATATTATGAGAAATTAGGGCGTTACAAGTGGTACTCGAGCCACAACTTTATTGGTCCTGAACGTTCTCATGAAAGCCGAGGAGCAAGAGGGCTAGGACCAAAGATCTTACCCTGGCCGAGGAGCATTCTTCTGGGGAGAGCCTTATTGTCACTCGGGAGATCCCGGAGGACCTCGTGCTCCCTGTCAATCCGGCCCTCCCCAAGGAGGGGGACATGGTCCTCCAGGAGAAGAGGACAAGGATGGTGTCATAGGCCTCAGAAGATGGCCGGGACAAACGGGAGGAAGTTTATCGGGCCTTAATTGTCGGTCAAAAGGTTGAGTTTGCTGAGCGCCCGACTGCCTTTAGCGCTCTGCAACCGATCGTGGACCGGCTCGTTGCTGAGACTGGGTTTCATCCCAAGTTGGGGCAGGACACGGCTCCGCTGGCTGCGGATTTGCTGGCCCAGGTTGGAACGACCATGTCCAACATGCAATGGAAGTGGTACGCCACTTTGGCCAATCAAGACGCCTTTTTCATCTCCCAGGCCATTCGTCACCAGGCCACTGCTGTAAGTTATATGTTCACATGTTCTTTTACTTTACCACACTTTTTACTCACACATTTTCTTACTTTGGTTTGCTCCAGGATGCGCTGCTGCCCCACAGAGATGGCGATGAAGCTGGAGACGACCCAAATGGAGTTGGAAGGGGCCGTGAACCAGTGGGAAGCCGCTATGGAGGCCCTGGCCAAGGAGGCTGCTTGGGTTTAGGCTGACCACGAGGAGGCCACTCGGGTTCGGTTCCAACTTGAGGAAACTCTGTCCAGGAAGGAAGCTGACCACAAAAAGTTGGTGGATAGTCTAGAGGTGGAGCTTCTTCATGTTCGGGGCTTGGAGGCATCGACCAAGGCCCTCCTGGAGGCAGCTGAGGCCCAATCTCGCTAGGATCGGGAGAAGGTTGCAACTCTTGACTCCCGGATCCAAACCCTAGATGACTTGCTTCAGCTGGAGGTGAAGCGAAATGTGGAGGTTCGCCAAGAAAAGGAGCAGGCAGATGCTTTGCTGGAGGCCACCTTTGATGAGGCCATCTACATGGCTTAGCTCCAGGACAACAACATAAACCTCCTTGTTTACCCTGATCGTGTCAGAAAGAAAGTTGAATTCGAGGCCAAGGAGAAGGCCGATGCGGGGCTCATGGCCGGGGTTGAACAAGATGAAGCCGTTCCGGAGGCCCCGGAGCAGGTCAAAGCCTAGGCCCGAGCCTTCAAACTATAATCGTAGCTTCTTTTGTGTGTGTTTATATTTGTATTATTTTTATGGATGCAAGTGCGTCCGAGAAAATTTTCCTTATTTGCTATTTTATATGTTGAATTTATTTCTTGCACCAAGTTTTCCCTTTTTTCATTCGTTTGTTTTTTCCTCCGAGATTCACTAAGTGTTTTACCACTTTGCATGAACATGAGTCAAATGTTTCGTCTCGGTTCCAACGGCCGAGATCACCAGAGAAAAGTTGAAGGCATTTAGCCCATCTGGGAACCCGAGTTCGGGTCTTAACGACCTGGACCGTTTTGGACTTGTCAATATAATTTAGCCTTTTTTACCCTGATTTTATAGTTCGGGCTTCAACGACCTGGACCGTTAGAGATTTCTTTTAGGTGTGATTTAACTAATTAACTTGCTTTAATCCTGATGTCCAGGTTCCAACGGCCCAGAGCGTTAGGGAGCTAATAATTATCATCACATTTATTTGTCCTGATTCTGGTGTTTAGGTTCCAATGTCCTGGGCCATTAGAGATTAGTTGATTGGCTTATTTTGAACCTCTGGGTTAGGTTCCAATGGCTTGGGCCTTTTATAAGACTAATTTTAAACAACTTAGACCTAAGACTCACGTTCCAATAGTTCTAGGCCATTACAGAGGAAATGTGGACATGTATTTGGTTATTTGAGACCACATTAGGTCAACCAGATTTTAGTTATTTCATATTCCCGGACCATGTATGTCCGAGTTAGGATTGGGCTTGGGCCATATGTCCTACTGGGTATTATACCTCCGGACCATGTTCATTCGGGTTAGGACTAGGCCTAGGCCTTACGTCTTTATTGGGTTTTGTACCCCCCGGACCATGCATGTCCAGGTTGGGACTAGGGCTGAGCCTTATGTCCTATTGGGATTTTTTACTCACACACCATGTACATCAGGGTTAGGACTAGGCTTGAGCCTTGCATCCTATTTGGTTGGGAGTTAGATTTTTTACCCCCAGTCTATACGATCCAGATCAGGACTAAACTTTGCGTTTTGCATCCTGTTTTGTTTTTATTCCTAGACTTGTTCGTATAGATGGTCATACCCCCCCCCCCCCCCAAGTGAGCGAAGACTGTAGTCTTGGGTCACATGTTCGTGAAAAAGAATGAAGACAGACGCGAACTTTATTTCTTTACAATATTTCTTTATGATGTTTTGTACACTTCATTTTTATTAAGTAAGAAATCGCCATGGGGCGTAAGAAAAACTAAGAATAGAACCATCCCCTCCCGACTACTGATAGTATCGGCGGAGGTGTTCTGCATTCCAGGCCCTTGAGACCTCTGTTCCATCTAGTCGCCTTAAGCGATACGTTCCCGGACGTACTTCATTTTGGATTTCATAGGGTCCTTCCCAGTTCGGTCCTAGAACCCCCACTCCCGAATCTGGGGTTGCAGGGAAGACTCTTCTCAGGACTAGATCACTGATTTCAAACTTTCGGCTTTTAACTTTAGAGTTAAATTGCCTGGCGATCTTTCCCTGATACATCTTCAGCTGAACCTGGGATTCTTCCCGAATCTCTTCAATGAGGTCCAAAGATTCTTGAAGTAAGACATGGCTTTGGACAGGATCATATGTGTCTCATCTATGAGACGGGACGACCGTTTCCACTGGGATGACCACTTCACGTCCATACACCATTGAGTATGGAGTATGTCCGGTAGACGTTCTTTTTGTGGTCCGGTAGCAGTTCTTTCGGCCACTTGCTCTTGTAGGCTTGAAGCTTTTTCTTTAATGTCCCCTTCGAAATCTTGTTCACGGGCTCTGTTTTCTTGTTTGCTTGAGGCTTGCCGACCGCGGAGAAGCTTTTAACGATGCCATGTCTTCCACAAAAGTCGGTGAAGTGGACGCTGTCAAATTGCTTCCCGTTGTCAGACACGATTTTGTGAGGGAGGCCATATCGGCATGCAATGTTGTTAATGATGAAGTCTATGGCCTTTTTGGAGGTGATGGTGCTCATTGGCTCCACCTTGACCCACTTGGTGTAATAGTCAACGGCCATGATGGCGTACTTTACACCACCTTTCCTTGTCAGGAGCGATCCTACCAAGTCGATTCCCCACACTGCAAAAGGTCAGGGACTGGTCATCAAGGTGATTTCCGTTGGAGGGGCTCGCCGGATTTTCACGTACCTTTGGCATTATTTGCACTTGAGGACGTAATCAACACAGTCCCTCTTCATTGTTGGCCAGAAATATCCCTGCCTTAGGATTTTCTTGGACAGACTGAGTCCGGCTGTGTAATCTCCGCAGAAACCTTCGTGCATGATTGCACTCATTTCTATCCCAGACACGCATCAGAGGTATGGCATGGACAACCCTCTGCGATAGAGTTTGCCATCCATCATGACGTATCTAGGAGCCTGGTACTGAAGTTTCTTAGTGGCTGCCCTATCTGCAGGTAAGCCCCTGTGGTTAGGTAGTGGACGAGAGGGCCCATCCAGGACGTGGAGTAGTCTATGGCGTTGACTGCGAGGGCCTGAATGCTCGGTTTGGGAAGATGGTTGATCAGGACAAGCCCAGAGAGCTCTGCTTCAACATCTGTGGCCAGCTTTGCCAATGTGTCTGCAAACCCATTCCGTTCCCTGGGGATTTGGTGGATGGAATATTTCTTGAAGGATTGGAGTAGCTCCCAGGCTCGTGTCACATAAGCGGCCATCCTTTCCCCCTTCATTTGGTATTCCCCCAAGATTTGTCTGACCACCAGTTGGGAGTCATTGTAGACTTCTACACTTGCTGCTCCTACCTCTCGGACCAGACGTAATCCGACCAACATGGCCTCGTGCTCGACCTCGTTATTCGATGCTTCGAACTGAAAGCATAGGGTGCTCTACAACTGATGTCCTTGAGGGAATATTAAGATGATCACGGCCTCGGCCCTGGCCTCGGCTCCAGCCCTGTTTTCATTTGAGGCTCCGTCCACGAAGACCTTACATAGAGGCGCGACGGGGTCGACGGGATCTTCATCTTCAGTGATCTCGGTACACTCCATGATGAAGTCGGCCAGGGCTTGCCCTTGATTGAAATCCTGGGGACGTATGCAATGTCGAATTGACTAAGTTCCACGGCCCACTTCAAGAGTCTTCCCGATGACTCAGGTTTCTGTAACACTTGTCGTAGGGGATGGTTCGTCAGTACCTTTATGGCGTGGGCTTGAAAGTAAGGCCTCAACTTTCGAGACATAATCAGTAAGCGAAATGTTAATTTCTCAATTAGCAGGTATCTGGACTCCCCACCCAATAACCTTTTTCTCACGATAAATCGGGAGCTAGACTTTTCCCTCTTCCCGCACTAGTGCGGCGGTGATGACGTGTTCGGACACGACCAAGTAAAGGTATAATGGCTCCCCATCTATTGGCTTCGCCAAAATTGGTGCTCTGGTCAAATGTTCCTTCAGCTTCTCGAAGGCCTCTTCAAATTCGGCTGACCATTCAAACCTTTGGATTCCTCGGAGGATGTTGAAGAATGGGATGCACTTGTCCGTTGACTTTGAGACAAAGCGGCTCAGGGCCGCTATTCTTCATGTTAGGCTCTGCATGTCTTTGTGCTTTCCTCGCAAGGGCATTTCGATCAGCACTCTGATCTTGTCCGGGTTGGATTCTATCCCTCGTGAGCTTACTATGAAGCCTAGGAACTTCCCGAATGCCACGCCAAATGTGTACTTCTTGGGGTTCAACTTCATCCCATACTTTCGAATGATGGCAAACACCTCTGCCAGATCATCAGTGTGTCCCTCGGAGGTCTTAGACTTGACCAGCATGTCGTCATGTAGACCTCCATGTTCCTTCTCAGTTGGGCTCGGAACATTTTATTGATTAGCCTCTAATAAGTGGCTCTGGCGTTCTTGAGCCTGAAGGGCATGACAATGTAGCAGTACGCACCCTTGTTTGTCTGGAAGCTGGTGTGTTCTTGGTCCGCTATGTGCATTGAGATTTGGGTATAGCCGGAGTAGGCATCCATGAAACTCAACATTTCATACCCGGACGTTGCATCTACCATCTGATCAATCTGGGGTAGAGGGAAACAATATTTGGGGTAGTCCTTGTTAAGGTCAGTGAAGTCGATGCAAGTTCTCCATGTCCCGTTTGGCTTTGGCATCAACACCGGATTGGCTAGCCAAACGTGATACAATACCTCTCGAATGAATTTGATCGAAGATAACTTTCCAACTTCTAATTTGAGGGCCTCGACCCTTTCCGCCCATAGAGGTCTCCGCTTTTTTCGGACTGGAGTCACACTCTCGTCAACATTCAGGGCATGACATATGACGTTACGGTCAATCCCGGTCATATCTGAATGAGACCAAGCCATGCCGTCCTAGTTTTCTTTCACTCGGGCGATAATGGCAGACCTGACCTCTGGGTTCAGGTTCTTCCTGACCTGGATCACTTTGGTCGGGTCGCTGTCACTGATGCACACCTCCTCAATCTCCTCCATGGGTTCTAATGCCTGGTCCGCTCCTATCAGTGGATCTAATTCATCATCTTTCCGGACCATTCTCCGCGCTGGGGGAGGGGTTGGGATTAGATCAACATTCTCCTCCTCGAGAGGCTCTTCGTGGACCATGTAAATTGGTCGAGCAGAGATGTGATAACACTTCTGGGTGCTCTTCTGGTCTCCCCGGAAAGTTCCTACCCTCTTTCTTCCAAACCAGACTGTTCATGACCTTCTTTAATGCGGCCAACTGTTCCATGAACTGTCTGACCATTTTTTCGTCCAGGGGGACCCTTTCGTTCCTCCTGTCATTGAGGTTATTCCTCAGATCCCCCCTCGGGGATAGATCTTTTCCTTGTGGGCCCGTTATTTCCGGGAGTTTAGGCCATCGTGCAAGTCTATCTGAGAAGTATCGTCTCCCGAACTGATGGCCTTTGGCTCTTCCGCATGGTGGTGTCCTCTGTGATCCTTGTTCACGGAGGCACTGGGATGGACACGTTGTTCCCGTTTGGTTTGTCTAGGGACATTCCGGGGCTTGGCACCCTACAGACGCTTCCCTTGTCGATTGATTGGATGATCTCGCCCTGGGATGGGACACATCCGCTCTTTCCTAGGGAGTTGCCTTGGGTTGGCCCCGGTTTTCAGGACGGGATGGGTTTTCCTTTGGGGGTTTGCATTTCCCACAAGGTTAACCACTTTGGCTTTCCCTTTCTCTTGAGCTGGGTTTGATGGGCCGTCTTCGGGATGTGGTCCCTGAGGAGGAATCAGACTCGTGTTTTCAGGCGCGCCGGTCCTAAATGGTGGGGCCGACGGTCATGTTCCTAGAGACAGAACGGTTGGAGGATTGGCTGCCGATCCTTGGGCAGCAATGAAGGCCTGAAGGGCCAGGAGGGATTCTTACATCTGGCGGGTGGCCTCCTTCTGTTTAACTATCCTAGCTTCTTGATCCAGGACTTGTTGTTTCAGTCTGACCACCTCTGGGTCCTCCTGATCGGGATTCATCTCTTCTTTGTGGATTGCAGGATCCTCAGCCTCGTGATCCTGGCATCCCCCTTCATTTTCTTCATCTTCCTCATAATAACCCTCATCATAGTCTGCCCCGTCCTCAAAATTCTGGGAATCGTCAGGCTGAGGCATTTGATAGGGTGTATCCTCAGGTTGGTCTGAGGGAATGGTTGATTGGGCAATGGATCCCTATTGCCTTGCTGTTGTTGGTGAGCAGGATCGAACACAGTGTGCCTGGTGTTCACTATTGTTGCATATATTCAAGATTTCTTTCAAACTTTCTTCGGCTCTCAATAAAAGCACCAAAATGTTTACTGAATTTTTTAGAAACTTGAATTATGAAAGATAAGAGAGCAAAAAGAAAAGATTTAAAGATAATCACACAAAGGTTTTTTACGTGGTTGGGGCGTTAAAGAGCCTTAGTCCACAAGTATATTGTATTAGAGCTTAGAGAGATTTTTCAATGGGGTTTTCTACAAGTTTAGTAGAGTAATTTCTTACCAGAGAAAATTTTGCGATTCTTTCCACAGTACACAACCGGTCCTATTTATAGGAAGTTGGGTGCACTTGGCTTGGGTCGGACTAATCCGAGCCCAATATGGATATAATTATGGTTTGCTCACTAACGGAGGCTTAATACAAGGGATTCTATCAAATAAGATACATTAATCAGGGCCCACTGGGCCGACTTGAGTCTATCCCAGCTTTTTGGCTAACAGCAGTACGTTGCTTTAGACTGGTCTGCATGGGCTGCCAAGGGGATCCTGGGGACAGGATCTGTCATAGTAGTGGTGCCACTGTTCTCAATAACGACGTACATTCCGTATGCAACCTCTTCTGTAGGTTAGTTGAGGAGATCAAACTCCGTGTTTCTCGGGGAGATGTCAGTGTCGGGGACAGTCTATCCTACCCAACCTGGACGCCTGGTCCAGATTCATTTACTAACGTCCTGGTCCGTATACCAGGACCCTGGTTCGTTTGTTAGAACTCGGGTTCATCCACCATCGTCCTGGTCCATTCTTAGACTTGAGTCTATCACCCTTAATCGCATCCTGAATGATGCATTAGGCTGGGTCCAGGAAGACAAATTAGGCCCACATCATGGTCTCGGTTCCCTCGTGTGGGGTCGCCCAGTGGACAATGCTGGGCTTCCTGGTAATTGGGCCACCAGGACTTATTCCTTCCCCATCCATTCGGCTCAGTCTGGGCCTTGGATCTCTTTAAAATAGCTCATGGACCCAGTGTGCCGTGCCGTGTGTCCAAGGGGAAAACAGGGATAACAATAAGAAAAGTACAGAGTAAATTGCCGCAAACACTTTTCTCTACTTGCATCAAATCTAAATTGTACTTCAGTTCAAGTTCGGACTAGTAATAAAGTTCAAAGAAAAAAACTATTTTTACTCCAATTAAGCTCTTTTGGATCTCGCTTTCTTTTCACACCTTCGAAAGTGACATGTTTACCCAGCAAACGATCTAGAACATGTGCAAATTTTTCGAGTATGTCTTGACTACTGAATTTTCTTGGAGGACGTCCTTTTTCATAATTCCCATCAAACAAGTGACTCTTCCTCCACTTATGCATAAAAGATAAGAATCTTCTATGACTAACATAAGTCGTCTTCCCAATTATCCAGCATGAAGGAGTGTCTTCGTTGAATGAAGTACATGCCAAATATCCTTGGCCACTCCAACTAGACAAACTACTATGGCCGAAAATTAGTGACAGTCCATAATAGTGTTGCATGCAGTCTGAATACAATGTTCGTTGCTGTAACGCCCTACTACTCAGGGACTGTTACACTGTGTAATTTAAATAGTGCTAAACTCGCTAAACGATTCATTTGGCCATAATTGTGTAACTAAAAGTGATTAACGGTTTGGGGTTTAAAATTTTGGTCAAAGATACAAACGTTTCACTAAAATGTTTACTGTATACATGGGATCCCAAAATACATTTAAAAGGTTAATTACAATAAAAGATTTACAACCTGCCAACCTAAGCGGCAAAATAGGGTTTAACCCTAGTTCCTCTTTAAACCCTCGACTGTGGTGGTCGAGTAGCCGCATATGTACACATCGTCACCTAAGCTCTCCAACTCAAGGATGGTCTAGCTTTATTTTCCTTTTACCTACACCATATAGCACCCGTGAGCCAAGGCTCAGCAAGAAAACTTAAACATGTTCATAAGTAGTTAATAACATGTTGCCAGTTCATAATAAGCATACCTAACAGTAGTAAACCTACTCATGCATGTATACCATCCATATAAATGACTACAATGTCATATGAGCCAATTTCCCAAGATAACCATCAATGAATCATATCGGGGTCCAATGCCCGAAATGGATGATTATGGAATCATATTGGGGCCCAGCGCCCAAACACATGATTAATAAATCATACTAGCTCATCGCCCTAGGATATGGGACTAATGAATCACCCCGGGGCCCTTTGCCCTGTCCTCTGTATAACTAGCCTTAGAGCTAGCCCAGCGTACCTGGCGCTTTAGTTTTCCCCGACCAATAGATCGATCAAGCGTATGATGCGCTCCTGGTTGGACTAAACCATATCGATTAGCGCTCAGTGCGCTATTGCCACCCTTGACTCATAAGTCAATGCTTTTCGACCAGCACTCAGCATGCTAATGTTGTCCTTGACTAATAAGTCAATGCTTTACGACCAGCACTCAGCGTGCTAATGTCGTCCTTGACTAATAAGTCAATGCTTTACGACCAGCACTTAGCGTGCTAAGGCCATCCTTGACTAACAAGTCAATGTTGGGGCCCAGCCTTAAGATATGAGACTAATAAGTCACCCTAGGGCCCATTGCCCTATCCTCTGTATAACCAGCCTTGGATCTGGCCCAGCATACCTGGTGCTGAGTTTTCCCCGACCAATAGATCGGTCAAGCATATGATGCGCTCCTTGTTAAGCATAACCACAAAGACCAGCGCTCAATGAGCTATTGCCGCCATTGCCTAATAATTCAATGCTTTTCTCAATTAGATAATGCAGACCAGCACATATCATATATCAAATAACCAAATATATAGCATTCATCATGCTTAATCAACAATCACAAGCATAATCATAATTACGCACATACTCAGGTGTTCAAGCCCTAACCATGTTCCTGGCTAACAATTCGGGAGTCACAAGCATAATCATAATCATGCACATTTACAGAGACCCAAGCTCTGATCAATTCTATATTCAACATCCAGACCAAGCCATAATCACATGTATCGCATACTGGGTGCAGTTTTCTTACCTTTGGTCCAAGAACCAATTAAATATGAACGACCCTCAAGCACGATCCTATCCCAAGCCGTAGCGATAACCTAGTCACAACCATAAAATAAAAATCTCATAAGATTCAATCCTTAAAAACAAACTCTGGGACCACTCCCGTGCTCTCGAGACTTCCAATCCCACCCAAAGAGGTGGTGGAACATTCCCCCGAGCCCCCAAAGTACTCCCAAGCCCTAAAAATGAGTTTTGCTGAAATTGGAATAGCACATGGGCGCTGAAAACAGTGCAGGAGCGCCATCCAAGTCAGGGAGTCACCCCTATTTTTCCCCTGCCTAGTGTTGGGGCGCCTAGAACAGCGTTGGGGCGCTATCCTCACAACCCAGAACCTTCTGATTCTTCCCCTGCGTTTCCCCTCGAATTCCAATCACCAAAACCTCATCTAAACACCATCCAAACTCACAATTTAACCCTAAAACCTCATCAATACACCAACCTCATCAAATCCCAAGTTTAAACATAATCAAAACACCACCAATACTCAAAATCACTTCAATTTTTTTGAAACTCAAGAACACCAAGAACACCCTTAAACTCAGAAAAACCATGAATCAAAGTAGGGTTAAAGCTTACCTCAGTGATGGAATCCAATCTTTAAGTTTTCCTAACCAAGTCCCCAGCTTAAGCCTCAATCTTCTAAGCTTTCTCCCTCAAAACTCAATAAGGGGAAGAGAAACGTGATGCACAGCTGAGAGAGAGAAGGTTGCATTTGGCATACTCTGTTTTTCTAAGGTTTCCTTTTGCTGAGGGAAAAAGTGATAAGTCACTGGTTTTAACTCAAAATGATACATATGCCCCTAGGGTCAAAACACTCTCCCAAAGCCCCAAGGACAAGTTTTTGATTAGCCACTTACCCCGTTAATCATAATTAATGTCTCACAATTTTCGTTACTTCCAATATCCTCAAATAATTACAATATAATTTTCCCATTACCTGATCCCGGTAATGTACTAAATTACCAAATTACCCCTAGGCTCGCCTTGAGCTGGGTAATTGACCTCATTGTGACTAAACCACTACTTTGCTCGCTAGGATCGTCTCGTGCTAAGTAACTCAAATATATATTCACATAATGATGTGGAACCACACATATACCACATATATGCCAAATATACCCATAATGGGCCAAATTACAAAAATTGCCCTTTTAATCAGAAATTGACCCACATGCATATTTAATACACCTAAACATGCATAACAAGTTATATTATAATATAACTCACATAATCATATAATGATACATATATATATCACATAATCACATAATTTCCATAATTTGCCTTCCTGACCCCCTAATTAAGGCCCTAAGCCTTATTAGGTAATTTAGGACGTTATAGTTGTGGCGGGTTTGAACTCCTTCATCCCACAACTCATTCAATTCTTCTACCATAGGCCTCAAAAAGGCATCCATGTCCTTCCCAGGTGATTTCAGACCGAAAAGCAATAACGTCAGCATGAATGATGACTCTTTCATGCACAACCAAGGAGGCATATTGTACGTGTTGAATATTACCGTCCACATGCTGTAAGATAGACTCATGTTACCAAATGGATTAAGACCATCAGCAGCCAAACCCAATCGAACATTTCTGGGTTCTGTGGAAAAATCTAGATACCTGGAATCAAATTATTTCTAAGCACCCCCATCAACAAGATGGTGCATCACACCATCTTCATTTGATCGTCCCGTACTATGCCAGGTCATATCATTTGTTGTATGCCTTGAACCATAAAAATGCTTCAGCCTAGGAGTCAAAGGGAAGTACCACAACACTTTGTGGGAGACCTTTTTCCCCTTTGTGTCATTGTCATCCCATCGGCTCTCACCACATACAGGACAACTCTATTTTTGGAAATTCTCCTTCCAGAACAAACAACAGTCGTCCTTGCAATCATGAATTGATTGATGACCTAATCCTAACTTCCTCAATTTTTTTCTTAGACTCATAGTATGAAGTCGGAATCTTATTCTCCTTCGGGAATGCAAATTTCATTAACTTCAAAAGTTCATCAAATGAACTATTTGTCCATTTATTCATATCCTTCATATGCATCATCTTCGCCAAGATGTTTAAGGAAGACAACCAAGTACAACCAGGGTATAAATCAACTTCGACCTCTTGAAACAAGTCATAAAATTGATTATTCGCACTATTGACACCACCATATGAAATTCCTTCATTTACACCCTCTTCGTTAATGTCTTGTTCACTAATAACATCATTGATGATGTCAATCATATCATCAGTCACTGGAGCCTCGTCATCCACTACTGGAGGCATATCATCTTCACCGTGGTAGGTCAATTTCACATATCGCTGCAGAAACTCATATCTCCCAAAGCATTCATGTAACGCCCCAACTCCAGGGATCGTTACGGTGTGCCTTGTAAACAGTGCTAAACTCGCTAATCGAGTCATTTGGCCAAAAACGTGTAACTAAGTATGATTAGTGGTTTAGGGATTAAACATTTTGCTTAAGATGTAACGTTTCACTAGAACGTTTAGTATATACATTGGGATCCCAAAAATATAGTTTCAGAGTCTATTACAGAAAATATTTACAACTGGCCATTCTAAGCGGCAAAACAGGGTTTAACCCTAGTTCCACTTTAAACCTTGGCCGTGATGGACAAGCAGCTGCATATGTACACGTCATCACCTAAGCTCTCCAACTCAAGGATGGTCCAGCTTCCTCTTGCCTTTACCTGCACCACATAGCACCCGTGAGCTGAAGCCCAGCAAGAAAACACAATAGAGCATGATATAATATCAACGATAATCATAATAGCCATTCAGGACCAACGGTCCAAAGCAAATAGGTGACAATAGCCAAAAGTCACAGAAATGGGTACAACTCCCTCTAGCCATGTGACGATAGGGTCACCAGGGCTTAATTGATAAGTGGTTCTTCCATAAGTTTGTTCAAGATAGGTGCATGGTGATTGGTCACCAACATAACCATCCTCCCGACTCTAGAGTCGTAACTAAGGACAGCATCCCCCAGCCATGTGACAAACAGTCACCGGGGTCATATACCTTGACTATGATCATCTGGTCTTAGACTAGGCAAGCGCTTATAAGTTCTTCGACCCTAGGGTCGGTCTAGCATTAATGCCATAGAGCCATTCAATGCATGTTCTTCGACTTTAGAGTCGGTCCCTGACTAGTCAGTGCCATACACAAGCAAGTCATGCCACCAAATATATATCACATGTTCAATATCCATAAACAAGGTATTCAACATGTTTACTAAACAGATACCAGTACAATTAGGACCATGTACAACCACAGAGGCTCAAGCTCTGAACAATATCATACCCAGTATACAAAGCATGTCCTAATCACATGTTTCTCATGCATCATATGCAATATATCCAACAATCCAACATGCACCAATATTAGCCATGCATGTCACGTTCAATAGTCAACCAACATGCATCAGGAATAGCCATGCATGTCATACTCAATAATCAACCGACACGCATCAAGGGTAGCCATGCATGTCATACATAATAATCAACCGACATGCATCAAGAATAGCCATGCATGTCATACATTATAATCAACCAACATGCATCAAGAATAGCCATGCATGTCATACATATATACAGGGTGCAGTTTTCTTACCTCAAAGTCGAGCTAGAATGATTAAAAGAACGACCCTTGAGAACGATCAACTTTTAGTCCTTTAGCGGTCACCTAGTCATAACCAAATATAAGATGCCATCAATAAAAATGATCAACATAAGTTCCCAAACCAATATCTAGCCTCCGGGATATCAATCCCCACTTAACCGGGTACTAGGTTCAACCCCGAGGCCTAAGGCTTGAATCCCCAAGCTAAAAACATGATTCCGACCAAAATTTCCCTAAGGGCCGCGACCCTCCTCAGCTGCGCCGCGGCGCGCCCTTCAGACAGAGGCACACCACCCTGCCAGACGCCAAGGGCCGCGGCGCCCAGCCCAGACCAGGCAAAATGACAGCACGCACACCAGATTTTCCCCTACATTTTCCCTTGGAACCAAACCCTCTAATCAGCTCCAAACCTCCTCCAAACACTCAATTAAACCTCTAAGCATCACCCAAACTTCCCCTCATCAAAACCCAACCTAAATATCAATTAAAACCTCTTCAAATCCGAACTTCCAACAAGAATCAAAAGCTGAATAACTAAAGGGAAAAACAGAGCACAACCTAAATTCAATGACTAGAACTCACCTCAAAACCAGCTTTGAACCTTCCTCAATAGTTGAACCAAGTCCACAAACCCAGCCCTTGAATTCCCTAGCTTAATACCCCACTTTAAGCTCAAGAACACCAAAGAAGAATATGGAGAAGGGTGGTGTACGGGAAGGAGAAAGACACTCTGTTTTGGCTCTGTTTTAATTCCACATGCTTCTACAGCCAGCAGCCAATTTAAGTCATACAAATCCAAACCTAAATGACCAAAATACCCTTAAGTCACTTAAAGCCTCTAAAACCACTTCAAGGGTAAACTTGATACTTTCCACTTATCCCGTTAATCATAATTAACGCTTCCCAATTCCCGCTAATCTCAAAATTATCAAACACCCATAATTCATATCCTGTTACCCTATTACTCCCGGTAACGCTCTAATCATTAAAACACCCCGAGACTCACCCCGAGCCCCGAGCTTAAGCCCGTTATGACTAGACCGAACACTTACATCTTATGATCGTCTCATGCCGAATAGCTCGAACCAATCCACCTTATAATGTGGCTATATTAATTAATCACAACCATGCACCCATAATACACAATTACGCCCACAGCGGCCAAATTACCAAAATGCCCTCATAATTAAAATATGAACCCATATGCATGCATTCACCATCATATAATAATATAATTCACGTAAACATGCATATAATTATTAAATACCATAATAAATCAATTATGGCCCTCCTGGCCTCCTAATCAAGGTCCTAAACCTTATTAGGAAATTTGAGGTATTACAACTATCCCCTCCTTACAGAAATTTCGTCCTCGAAATTTACTCAATAGTTCGGAACCAGAATCTCACTCACTTGACATAAATTCCTTAAGTCATTCCTTGACCTCACTATTTCTATAGCCTTACCTTAACCCAAGGTACATTCTGCTCTATAGAATTTCACTACTTATGTCACAATCTGAACTGGCTATTCCTTACCGGAATACTTAACCTAACCTTCATATTCTCATAATTCAACTCATAAGTTCCTTCGGCCCATGCCCACTGCATGGAAGCACGTAACTCACTATATACAACTATCAATTCTAAGATACAACTGATCCACAATCAGCCTAACCAGCTGAAGCAAACTAAGGCTTGACTTACCTTAATTCCTCACTCATTTTCCCTTGGTGATACATTAGAGAAGATACACTCTCCTGCCTGGAATTCCACACTCCTACTTTCCAGTTCAATAACACTTTTCCATCTATTTTGAGAAATGAGCAACCAAAATTTAAGCTCCAGCAATCTCATAAATCCCCTGAACCACCTCAGGATCCACATATACATCTACGCAATCATCTTATAAGATGTTCTTCCAATAATAATTGGATAACCCTCTCTCTCTGATTTACCATCAGTCTGAGAGTAATAAACTGTACTGAGTTCCATTTATATACCCATCGCCTTCCTAACCCTTCCAAAACCTGGAAGTCACAATAAAGTCTTCATCTAATAAGATAGACCTTAATTTATTTTGTATTTGTTTAGTGTATAATATTTGAGTTTTGAGTCCTTTAGTTAGTATCCTTGGTATGTAAATCTTGACATCTATTGTTAAGATATATGTTTGTTCTTACTTTATTTTTTAATCTTGGTATGTAAATAATTATAGGACTGGTTTGGTTAAAAACAAAATTTAAGTGATAATTTAAATTAATTTATAAAATATAATAATAGATGATTTAGTATTAAGTAAAATATAGTGTTTTTGTTAATATTGAATAAAGAGGATTTAAACTTGATCAATCAGATTATTAGCACCCATATTTTCTTTATCACCATTTTCTTAATTATATAATATTAATTAAACTAAGTGCTAGAAAAATATACAAATTCAATTAAAATTAATTTAAATTTTAAAATATTTTTTTAATGTTTGAATCATTTTTAAATTTTAGTAATAAATTTTGAATTATTTTTTATTTTAAAAAAATTTGTAATTATTTTTTAAATTAAAATTGAAACAAACTAATTATATCACGTCTGTGTTTCTCCATTGCCATTATTAGTGGCCACACCAAATTTTTTGAACTACTTATTAATTTTTGTCAAAAAAAAAAGTATTTAGTCAAATAAGTGAAAGCTTTTATACTACTAACTAACTTTCATCGCAACTTGATATTTTTAATAGGGAAAGTAATTTTGTTTAGATTGTGAAATTTTTTGAAACAAATTTAAGATAGTTTATTTAATAAAAAAAGTGAGTATAGAAAAAAAAAACAACAATAAGTGCATATTATCATGTTATTTTGTTATTTTTTCTCTTTTTTTTCTTGAACATATGTTATTATTATTATTATAATTTGTAAAAATAGAACAAAAAAATTAATTAGTAGTTAATTAATTTTCTTAGTCTCGGTATGTTTGTGATTGATGGTTGTTGACTACAACCATCAATTACATGGATATCGGCACATAAATGATAAGTTTAAAATATTATTAATAAAATTTATCTAATTATTTAAAAATATAAATTAGTCTTAAAGTCAAATAATAATTAATTTATAAAATTATTATTATTATTATTACAAATTAAAAAATTATGAATAAATAATAATTTATAAATTACATGAATATAGAAATTGATAATTATATTTAATAAAAGTTTAAAATATTAAGAATAAATAATTATTTATTTTTTAATTAATTTATAATAATTTAATTAATTAAATAATAAAAGTTAGATATAATATTTAATAAAATTTTAATAAATAATAAATTAGTTTAGGAAAAAAAATTAATTTGTTTATAAATAACATTATCAAATAAAACATCATAAGATATTATAATATTGCATAAGATTTCAAAAATGATAACAAATCTCCTTTGTTATCCATTTCTATTCACATTAATAAAACTCACACTCTTATAACACTTTAGATGGCGATTGACAAGACTTGGACAACATTGAGAAATCGTGGTTGTCAAGAATATTGTAATGGTCTGCAAGCTTTTTTGAGGATGGCGTCGGAACATAAAGATTCTGATGGAAGAATTAGGTGCCCGTGTGTGAGATGCAATAATAATAGATTTGAATCTTTGGATGTAGTTCGGGCACACGTATTTGATAGGGGTTTTCATCAAGCTTATGATAAGTGGATTTTTCATGGTGAGGTGGAAGAAATTGTTGCTAATGAGGTGGTTGATGAGCATGAAGACGATGAGATGATTCACGTTGTGGAAGACTTCCTTTTACCGACAACTGAGGAAGTAGAAAGGGATCCCGGTGGGAGTCAGTATTATGACGAGTTATTTGAGGAGATTGAAGTGGAGTTGTATCCTGGCTGTGATTGAATTTCATCCCTGAATTTTTTAGCAAAGTTATTGCATCTAAAAGTTAGAGGGAAGATGCCTAACAACATATTTGATGGATTGCTGAAGTTGTTAAAGCTTGCATTTCCTAAGGAAAACAAAATCCCTGGATCGTACTACGAGGCAAAAAAGAGATTGAAAAAATTAGGGTTGGGATACGAGTCCATTCATGTGTTTCAGTATGATTGCTGCTTATTTTACAATGAGCATGCATCTAAAGAGACATGTCCAGTATGCGGAAGTAGTAGATGGATTACTTCCGAAATGACGAAAGGAAAAAAAGTGCCACACAAGGTTATGCGTTACTTTCCATTGACCCCTCGGTTGAAAAGACTATACAGTTCAAGGATTACAGCAAAACACATGATATGGCATCACGCTGGGAAATCAAAAGATGAAGGGGTGATGCGACACCCGGTGGACGGCTCTGCGTGGAAGGACTTTGATGCCAAGCATCCTGATTTTTCAAGGGATCCCAGAAATGTTCGTCTGGGCATAGCTGCTGATGGATTTAATCCATTTGGCAACATGAACCTTGCATACAACATGTGGCCTGTGGTGTTGGCAAACTATAATCTGCCACCTTGGTTGTGCATGAAAGACAATTATTTCATGTTGACCCTCCTTATTCCTGGGCTAAAATCACCCGGTAAGGACATGGATGTATTTCTGAGACCATTGGTGGATGAGTTGAAGGATCTGTGGGTTAACGAAGTTGATACAAGAGATAGTACCACCAACAGGATGTTCAAGATGCGGGCAGCCCTTTTGTGGACAGTGAACGATTTTCCAGCTCACAGTAGTTTGTCTGGATGGAGTGGTCAGGGATACAAAGCTTGTCCTACGTGTAATGAGGACACAACTTCCATCCGAGTGATCGGTAAGACATCTTACGTTGGTCACAGAAGATTCTTGCCAAGACTCATCGAATGAGAAGAGACAAAGAGTTCGATGGAGAAGTTGAGAGAAGACGTCCTCCGAGACGGTTTACTTGTGAGGATATACTAGAACAAGTTAATGCTCTTGCAGCACAAGTTCCAGGAAAACATGTCCAATTTGGGGGTGTGAAACGTAAAAGAGGAGTAGATGAAGGTAATTGGAGGAAAAAAAGTATTTTTTACGAGCTTGAGTATTGGTGTACAAACAAATTAAAACACAATATAGATGTCATGCATGTTGAGAAGAATGTGTGTGATAGTCTCCTTGGCACCATCTTAGATAGTGATAAATCTAAGGACACCACTAATGCCAGACATGATTTGAAAAAGATGGGTGTGAGAGAATCATTGTGGATTTATGAAGATGAGAATGGGAAGCTGATGAAGCCGCACGCTCCTTATGTGTTAACTCCGGCGCAGAGGCAACAATTTTGTCAGTTTATAAAAGGAGTAAGATTTCTAGATGGCTTTTGTTCAAATTTGAAGAAGAAAGTGTTCGAGAATGATACAAATATTCTTGGGTTGAAGTCACACGATTGTCATGTGATAATGCAACGATTACTTTCTCTCGGTGTTCGCAAGTTTCTTCCAAAATCTATATCGACCACTATTGCAGAATTGTGCAATTTCTTCAGGCAAATATGTTCGAGGACTTTAAATGTTAAAGATATGGAGGAAGCACAAAATGATCTTATTCAGATATTGTGCAAGATGGAGTTGATTTTTCCTCCAGCTTTTTTTGACATAATGATTCATTTGGTATTACATTTGCCAGAAGAAGCAATATTGGGTGATCCGGTATTTATGAGGTGGATGCATCCTTTTGAAAGGTACATGAAAAAATTAAAGAATTATGTGGGAAATAAAGCTCGCCCTGAAGGGTCGATCGCTGAAGGCTATGTTGCAGACGAGGCTTTTGACCTTTTGTTCAATGTATTTCAAAGGCATTGAAACAAGATTTAACTGTCTTGATCGAAATGAAGATGCAACTTATATCCCACGAAATCTTGCAGTTTTCCAATCTCAATGTCATCCACTCACAAAGGGAACTTTGAAGACTCTCGATCATAAGACTCGTAAAATAGCTGAGTGGTTCATACTTGAGAATTCTCCTGAAATTGAGCCTTATTTATAGTAAGTTTATTCTCTTATAAATTAGAACATGTGTGGTTATTATCAGTTTTTTGTTATCAAGAATCGTAACACTATTCTAATTAACAGCGAACACCTACAAGAGATTAAACAAAAATACCCAGATGGTGATCATGATCGTTTGCATAGGAAAAATTTTCGTTCGTGGTTTCATAAAAAGGTAGCTTTGAACTTTGAACTTTGAACAATGATTTTATTAATGATATATTTTGTGAATCTAATATCATTCTATGTATTTAGATATTTGACTTGCACAAGCTTGGGTCTTTGGAAAACGGTGATGAACTGTTAGCTTTAGCATCTGGGTCAAATCATTTGTCAACCTTTTACCAAGGTTGTATAGTCAATGGTGTTCGATTTATTGCACACAATTGAGACAAAAAGCGCACCACACAGAATAGTGGAGTGTCTGCTGCTGGAACAGAAGGTTTTAATTTTTATAGCACGCTTGAAGAAGTAGTGATACTTTCTTTCACTGGTGCATATTCAGTGGCATTATTTCGGTGCAAATGGTTTAATACAAATCCAAGAATGAAGAAAACAGTCATTGAAAATAATATCACCAGTATAAACGTCAATGGTGAATGGTACAATGATGAGCCGTACATACTTGCTACTCAAGCTAAGCAAGTTTTCTATCTCGATGATTTACTTAGAGGCCGTGATTGGAAAGTTGTAGAAGATGTGAATCATCGATAGATTTGGGACATTAAGGACAATTTTGATGAGGTTAATGATGTTATTGATGTTGTACATGAAACAAGTTCATCAAATTTTGTGTTGACTGTGGACCTCGGAGATTTGATTATGTAATCTGATCAACCTGCTGCATATGTTGGAGCTAATGAAGATGGTGACGACGAAGCTGATATGTCAGAACATGAGGACGTTGTAGATGCAGAAGATGAATTGGTTGTTGAACTTTGTGAAGATGAAAATGTGTCTCCGATTACTGATGGAAATGATAGTGATTACTCTGTTTAGTTCTTTTCTATTTGTGTAACAAAACTATGTATTTAAATATAATGAAGTGTTTTTTTGTAATTATAATATAAGATATTTTAGCTTTGTGAAGATGAAAATGTATCTCCGATTACTGATGGAAATGATAGTGATTACTCTATTTATTTTTTTCTATTTGTGTAACAGAACTATGTATTTAAATATAATGAAGTGTTTTTTTATAAATATAATATAAGATATTTGAGCTTTGTGAAGATGAAAATGTATCTCCGATTACTAATGGAAATGATAGTGATTACTCTGTTTAGTTTTTTCTATTTGTGTAACAGAACTATATATTTAAATATAATGAAGTTTTTTTTTGTAATTATTATTATAATGAATTCAATGTGATATACTTCTATTTAATGCTAATTACTAACTGTTATACCCAAAAATTGGAGAATGCATCCTAGGAGGCTAAGGAGAATGCATTCTAGGAGACCCCAAGGAGGATGTGGTCCTAAGAGACCCCAAGGGTGTGTAGAAGGCAAGCCTCCCAAGGTTTCCTAAGTGTTGGCTCGAACGTGTCCAAGGTAAGTAGCTAAGGAGGAGGAGTCTCATGCAAGAGGAAGGAGACTTAGATTTTGATAAGGAGAGCCTATACAATGTTCGATCGGACATGTTTGGGAGATGCTAAAGGAGAATGCCTTGATCTTGTCCAAGGTGAGATGTTATGGAGGAGGTTGCCTCAATGTTGTCCAAGGTGAGGTGCTAAGGAGGTTGCCTCAATGTTGTCCAAGGTGAGGTGCCAAGAAGGTTGCCTCAATGTTGTCCAAGGTGAGGTGCCAAGGAGGTTGCCTCGGACCACCTTGGTCCGAGGAGAAGCCAAGGAGATTGGTTCAAGGAGGAACATGGCATGCTAGAGGAGAGTGCCATGTTAGAGGAGAGAAGTTCATGTCCTACCACCATGCACGTTCAACCCACAAAAACATGTCCTACCACCATGCACGTCCGACCAACACTTGCATGAGTGGTCAGTAGGAGGTGGATCAACTAGCTAGAGGAGACTAAGTCAATATTCCCAGATACAGCTTCAACAACATACGCGGGAATCTCTCATTCTTCCCACAAATGGGGGGTTTGTTACATTTCGAATTTTGAATGTTTAAATGTAATAAATATAATAAAATATCCCTATCATAAGGGGATATCAGTTGAGGATCCCAGGCCTATATATAGAGAGCTTATGGGATGAGAGAGGGGTCTTCTTCTGCTTCTTCTTTCTAGAGAGAGAAAATTGGGACTGTGTATTCTAGAGAGAGAAAGTTGGGTCTGTGTATTCTAGAGAGAGAAAGTTGGGTATGTGTATTCTAGAGAGAGAATTCTTGTATTTTTGCCATCTGTACTGAAGAAACTCAGTTGGCTCAGTCCATCTGATCTTAAGTACAGATCTATAAATCACAACTCTAAGTGGATTAGGCTATTACCGACAATCGGGGTTGAACCACTATAAAAATCTCCTGTGTTATTTACTTTTCTTGTTTAAACCGTCTGTGTCATTTTTATTTCTCTTGAAGGCTTGTTGTATTTGACGTTCTCTCGTCGTTGGCTAAAAACGCAGTCAACACTAACTAATAAATTTTAAACTGAAGTATAATGTCAGCTGATATAGCTACTTATCACGGCGGAGATGGTGGGGGTCAAGACCCGCCAGATCCTTCTAGGGTACCAACATCTTGCGAGTCAGGTTAAATATTGCATATCAAAATTATTTTTAGAAATTATATTGTTAGATAAATATAACATCAATACTAATATTGATTATTGTTAATAAATTTTAAAGCCCCGCCGACGAGAAGAAAAGGTCGTGGCCCTGCTAGTAATAATGTTCTTGAAGGACGAAGGAAAAAATCTGGGAAACCATTGGATCTAGAGCTTGATCCTGTGACCAACAAAGTGGTTGGGCAGGAGGATCAAGCTTTTATTCGCATGTTGGGCACTCTAGTTTCCATTTTGTGTCTGGGGCATTATTTGGATTTTGCTGATGTACCTCAACAGTTTAAGGATCAAGTGCTTGATCGTATGAGGGTAAAAAAATTACAAATCTTGTAATTTTCATTATTTAATTCCATTATTTACAAGTTGTCTAATATTTTTTTTCTTAATACAGTATTACTATAATATAGACGGTCATTCACAACGTGAGTCAGTTCTGGCAACTCTCAATGTTAATGCTCATAATCTCATCAAGAGAAAATATAAGGCCGTCCCATTCCGCGAGGCCATCAAACAGGCGAGGCCATCAGAGGGGCCGCCGCGGGGCTGTCTAAGGCACCCCATGCGCGAGGCCAAGAGGGGGCCGCGAGGTCGTCTAAGGCGCCCCATGCGCGAGGCCAAGAGGGGCCGCGAGGCCGTCTATGGCACCCCATGCGCGAGGCCAAGAGGGGGTCGCGAGGTCGTCTAAGGCGTCCCATGCGCGAGGCCTAGAGGGAGTCGCGAGGCCGTCTAAGGCGTCCCATGCGCGAAGCCAAGAGGGGGTCGCGAGGCCGTCTAAGGCGTCCCATGCGCGAAGCCAAGAGGGGGTCGCGAGGCCGTCTAAGGCGTCCCATGCGCGAGGCCAAGAGTGGCCGCGAGGCCGTCTACGGCGCCCCATGCGCGAGGCCAAGAGGGGCCGTGGGGCCGTCTAAGGCGTCCCATGCGCGAGGCCAAGAGGGGCCGCGAGGCCGTCTACGGCATCCCATGCGCGAGGCCAAGAGGCCGTCTACGGCGTCCCATGCGCGAGGCCAAGAGGGCGTCGCGAGGCCGTCTAAGGCGTCCCATGCGCGAAGCCAAGAGTGGCCGCGAGGCCGTCTACGGCGCCCCATGCGCGAGGCCAAGAGGGGCCGCGAGGCCGTCTACGGCGCCCCATGCGCGAGGCCAAGAGGGGCCGTGAGGCCGTCTACGACGCCCCATGCGCGAGGCCAAGAGGGGCCACGGGGCCGTCTATGGCGCCCCATGTGCGAGGCCGTGCAAGGTCCCACGCGCGCACGCCCCGGGAGGTCCATCAGCCCACAATCTTCTCAGGAGGCCGACACCCCATGACTTGACGTGTATGGGCCCAGGACCCCTACTCGACGCCACGGCCAGTACGGGCACCAAGGATCCCCTTTTTCACACATCGAAGTCCCTATGCTTAGGAAATCCGGTACGAGTCGAATGAGACATATTTGTACGACCAAGTACTAAGTACGGATACCAGGACCAGTGAGGTTGATGGGGTAAGGATCATGGTCCGTACGCCTACGGCCATAGGGCAGAGCCGACACCACGACCTCCTGCGCCACTATGCCTGCCACCACGTATCAGACATGGGCACAGAAAAATGGTGGAAACGCCTCCCTGACACCTGCTCATGTACGAGATGTACGTCCACGACCTCTAAAGCCACTCCCCTGACACAGTACGAATGTACCACTTGGTCCCCTGGACCACTATGTACCTAAGGCCATTAGAGCCTACTATAAAAGGAACTCCAAGGCCACCTGAAAGGGGGTTGGAAATTTTACGGTAGCAGAGACATTAGTGTGAATGAGATACTGAATTCTCCATTGTTGTTATTCCATTGTTTTTGAGTTATTGTTCAAGTTTTCATAGCTTTCCAATTAGCGATTTTAATTTGATAATTTTTCCAACTTAACTTCGTTGACGAGTTCTCACCGTCAACAGTTTGGCGCCGTCTGTGGGAACGTTAGTTTTAAGCTACTGTTCCACCATTATTTCCGACAAGAAGAAGATGCCGAGACGCTCGAAGCGACTGAGAGAGACGCAGGAGGTCGAAGTTCACTTAAACGGAGTCCAGCTGAAGGCCTCCATGAAGGACGCTCCTCCACCCAGGGACGTGGAGCCCCCGAAAGACCCTGAGGTTCAAGGAGGAGACAGGGTGGCCTCATCACCTGCTGTTCCACCTGGGGGGAGTCCTCCCAGAGCACCACCGGTGCACGCTGATGAGTTCCCTCCTCCAAAACCGCCGCGGGCACCGAACTCCGGCCGGCAAGACCCGGGCCCTTCTGCCCATAGGCCTGACAAACACCCCCGGGTCCACTCCGTGAGCTCGAGTTCAAAGTCCCGATTTTACGAAGAGGAGATACGTGAGCTCCACCGTAAAAACCAAAGGTTGGAAACTACCTTGGAAAACATGCAAGAGGTCCTTAACGGTCTACTGCAGGGTAAGTCTAGCATAACCTTGCCTAAGAGAAAAGAGAAAGGCAAAGGTGGGGTGGAGACCACTGTGCCAGTGGATGATGGAAGAACCCGACACTCAACTAGCAACACCCCCCGCGCGAAGCAACATGATCACCCCGAACTGCCTAAGCAGGCCCAAAGGCCAGCGCCGAGAACCACCGCTGCCCCTCGACATGAGGATGAGGTCACCTCCAAAAGAACGCCCCCAGACTTGTGGGAGGAGATCAACAAGAAGAGGGCAGGCAAAGGGACCACACCCCCTGAGGCGCCTCGAGAAGGCAAGGGAAAGGAAGATCCTAGCCCATCCACTCTAAGAGACTCCCTCAGCAAAAGGAGGCAGGACTTAGACACGGAGATGCGGAGCTTGCGGAGCAAGATTGTCACCGCGTCGGGTGGCCAGGCCTTTGAGGAAGACTTCGACCATGAGTCACCCTTCGTGCGAGAGATTCAGGCAATCCGGCTCCCTACCAATTTTAAGGAGCCCAATATGACCCCTTACGAAGGGAATACGGATCCAAAGTACCACCTGGATGCGTTTAACGATCTCATGAAATTGAGGGGGATTGGAAGTGGTGCCAGGTGCCATTGCTTTGCTGTCACTCTGAAAGGACCCGCCTACAAATGGTTCAAAAGGCTAAGACCGGGGTCCATCAGGTCCTGGCAGCAGTTCTCTGACGAGTTCCTCCAGCAGCACCATGCCGTGCGGGACTACACGATGCCAGGTACCAGCTTGGCCAACGTGAAGCAAGGGGAGAAGGAGAGCCTAAAAAGCTACATTCACCGGTTCAATATGGAGGCCGCAAAAGTGGGGAGCCTAACGCGCCGGGAGTTAAAAATGGCCATTACTGCTAGGGTGCTCCCAGGGAGCAAGTTGTGGGACAACATACTAAAGAGGGAAGTCACTGACTTGGATGACTTCTATGAAAGAGCACAGAAGTACATCCGTGTGGAGGATGGCCACGCAAACCTAAAGGCCAGAAAGGAGGAGCCCCACGCAAAGCCCCCAATTAACGACGGGCCGAATATAGCTAAGAAGAAGAGGACGTATGAGGGGTCGAGAGACGACCCGCAGAGGAAGACCAAGCGAGGGGGTGATCATAGGCCAACGACCTATACTTACTATACGAACCTCACTGACACCAGAGAGCATATTTACGTCACCAACGAAGATCGAGTTCCCTTCAAGAAGCCCCCACCAATGAGAAAGGATCGGTCCAAGAGGGACCCCAGTAAATACTGCCAATACCACAAGGACATTGGACACACCACGACAGAGTGTATCCACTTGAAGGAGGAAATTGAGGAGCTCATCCGCCGGGGGCACTTAGGCCGCTATGTCAAGAGAGAAAGGCAAAGGCCAGAAAACGAGCCCACAGCGCCCCAGGCACAGGAGCGAGCCCCAGAGATACAAGGTGAGGTCCGCACCATTTTTGGAGGCCCAGGATTTGGAGGAGATTCTAGGAAGGGACGAGATAAATATGCAAGAGAGGCTCGACGAAGTCCGCCCCCCTGCGTCATGAGTTTATAACAGTGACCCCCGAAGAGTTTCAAGGGGGAAAACGACTCGATAACGTTCACTGAGGAAGATGCACGAGGGGTACACTTCCCCCACAATGATCCGCTGGTGCTGACAGTCCAGTTGGCAAATATGTGTGTACATCGAGTCCTGGTGGACAACGGGAGTTCAGTGGACATCCTATATCGCCCGGCTTTGGAAAAAATGGGACTGGGCATTCGTCACCTAAAGCATTGCTAGTCGTCACTATACGGATTCACAGGGGATTCAGTGCAACCCCTTGGGATGATTGAGTTGACACTTACCATGGGGGAGCAACCCCGCCAAACCACAGTCATGTCTAACTTTGTTGTTGTAGATTGCGCATCAACTTTCAATATATCACTTAGTTGTCAAGTTCCCGACCCCAGGGGGGATCGCGAGTATGAAAGGAGAACAGAAGGAAGCAAGGGAGTGTTATAACACCTCACTTCGCACGCCTGCAAAGCCACGTGAGTCGATGGCCATGGTGGTGCATGAGGCGATAAGCATGCCCGCAGGGGGTCCGCAGGAGCTGGACCCTCGGGTCGTAGATGAGGCAAGAGCAGAACTGGTAGAAGAAGTAGAGGAGGCTACGGTGACAGAAGAGCCCTTAAGGAAATTGAAGATAGGGAGAAGCCTACAAAGTGACGTGAAGGAAGAATTGATAAGATTTTTGAAGAATAATCTAGACGTGTTTGCATGGAGTCATGAGGACATGGTGGGCATAGACCCCAGCGTAATGTGCCACCACCTGAACATCTCCCCAGGAGCAAGGCCCGTCAGGCAGAAGAGGCGGGCACTCGATCCAACAAGGTACGCAGCGTTAAAGGAAGAGGTTGACAAGTTGAAGGCCAACGGGTTCATTCGTGAGTCCTTCTATCCTGTGTGGGTATCAAACCCAGTACTCGTGCCGAAGCCAAACGGGAAGTGGAGGACTTGCGTTGATTTCACGAATTTGAATAAAGCTTGTCCCAAGGACAGCTTCCCACTCCCCAGGATAGATCAGTTAGTAGACGCAACAGCGGGGCATGAGTTATTAAGTTTTATGGACGCCTACTCGGGATACAACCAAATCCCAATGAACCCTGCAGATGAGGAACACACGTCATTCATTACAGACAAAGGGCTCTACTGTTATAAGGTGATGCCCTTCGGGCTCAAAAACGCGGGAGCCACCTATCAAAGGCTGGTGAATAAAATGTTCGCAAATCAGATAGGAAGGAATATGGAAGTGTATGTGGATGACATGCTAGTGAAGGCCAAAGTAGCAGAAGGGCTCAACAAAGACCTTGGTGAGATGTTTGACACGCTCAGGAAATATCGGATGAAACTGAACCCAGCCAAATGCACCTTCGGGGTATCCTCAGGAAAATTCTTGGGCTTCATGGTCAATTCCAGAGGAATCGAGGCCAACCCCGACAAGATAAAGGCACTCATAGAAATGAGCCCGCCGAAGAATAAGAAGGAGGTACAATGCCTAACAGGGAGGGTGGCGGCCCTTAATAGGTTCATCTCAAGATCCACCGACAAGTGCCTCCCATTCTTTGACATCCTCAAAGGGAGCAAAAAGTTCGCTTGGGATGAAAAATGTGAGGAAGCCTTTGTCAGGTTGAAAGAGCACCTGGGGAAGCCGCCCCTGTTAGCAAAGCCAGAGAAGGGCGAGAAGTTGTACCTATACTTGGCGGTGTCGGAGCATGCCATCAGCGCAGCCTTAGTTAAGGGAGAGAAGAAGCAACAACAGCCCGTATACTATATCAGCAAGCGTCTGGTGGACGCGGAGAGCCGGTATCCAGAGATCGAAAAACTGGCCTATGCGCTAGTAGTGGCGTCGAGGAAGTTGAAGCCTTACTTCCATGCGCATACGATTGATGTCTTAAAAAAGATAGTCCTTTGAGACAAGTCCTACATAAGCCAGAGACCTCAGGGAGGCTAATGAAATGGTCGATTGAGCTAAGTCAGTTTGATATTGTCTACACCCCAAGGGCCTCCATCAATGGACAGGTGCTGGCAGATTTTATAGTAGAATTCACCCATCAGCCGAATGAAGGACAGAGTGAAGGAGGGGCGCAGCCTGTTGTGGAGGATGAACTGGGAGATGTAGAGGAGTGGAGTTTGCATGTTGACGGGGCGTCAAATGAAGGAGGATCAGGAGCGGGCATCATGATGAATGGGCCCGAGGGACACAGAATGTATTGCGCAATCCGGTTTGGGTTCGAGGCCTCCAATAATGAGGCGGAGTACGAGGCGCTCTTAGCTGGCCTGCGCCTAGCCCAGGAACTGAAAGTAACGCGCCTTCATATTTTCAGTGATTCGCAATTGGTGGTATGCCAAATAAAGGGGGAGTACCAGGCAAGGGGGCCCAGGATGGCAGCATATTTAGAGAAGGTGAAGGGCTACCTGGGACGAATGGTGGCATATACTATAGAGCAAATCCCCAGAGAAAAGAACACCCATGCCGATGCACTTGCAAAGCTGGCATCTACCAAGGATGGTGATGTCTTGGAATCAATACTCGTGGAGTACTTGCCAAAGCCCAGCATCGAAGGCCCAGATGTGCACATGATCGGCGTCCCAAAGAAATTATGGACCGAGCCAATCAAGAGGTACCTGGAGGAAGGAGTCTTGCCTGCGGATAAAAACGAATCTCGGAGGTTGGTGTACAAGGCCGCAAGGTACGCCTTGATAGATGGGGTCCTTTACAAAAGAGGATTCTCCATGCCTCTCCTGCGGTGTGTTGAAGAAGAGGAGGCGTTGAAGGTGTTACAAGAGATCCATGAGGGAGAATGCGGCAACCACGAAAGTGGACCCTCCACGGCTAGGAAGGCCACAAGGCAAGGATACTACTGGCCTTCCATGGAGAAAGACGCACAGGACTTTGCCACGAAATGCGACAAGTGCCAGAGGCACTCCAATTACCCTCGAAGACCCCCAAGCGAACTGACCAGCATGCCCAGCCCCTGGCCCTTTGCTATCTGGGGGATAGACTTAATCGGCGCTCTTCCTACAGGCAGAGGTGGAGCGAAGTACGCGGTGGTGGCAGTGGATTATTTCACCAAGTGGGTAGAAGCGGAACCCCTTGTGAAGATAACCGCTAAGCACATCACCTCTTTTGTCAACAAATTCATCGTGTGCCGGTATGGGGTTCCCTACAAAATTATTTCCGACAATGGAACCCAATTTGAAGGAGGAGCCTTCGATGAATACTGTAAGGAAAGAGGTATAAGGAGGAGCTTCTCCGCGGTGGTACACCCCCAGGTCAATGGGCAAGTGGAGGCCATCAACAGGGTCCTAAAGAAGAACCTAAAGACAAAGCTGGAGAAGATGAAAGGAGCCTGGGCAGATGAGCTACCAAATGTGCTGTGGGCTTATAGAACCACCCCACGCACGACAACTGGGGAGTCCCCATTCTCCTTGGCCTATGGATGCGAGGCTGTGCTCCCAGTCGAAATGCGAGTCATGTCCCGCAGGGTGCAGGCGTATGAAGACGAAGCCAACCACATAGCCCTGACCGAAAGCTTAGACCTCTTGGAGGAAAAGAGAGAAAAAGCCCAGATGAGGGTGGCGGTATACCAGCAACGCGCCGCAAGGTACTACAATTCGAGGGTGCGAGAGAGAACTTTCAGAGTCGGCGACCTGGTGCTGAGGAAGGTGCTTCCAAACACACGAGACCCAGGTGCAGGAGTGCTGGGGGCAAATTGGGAGGGACCCTACCAAGTTGCTCAGTGCATCCCCCCAAACACTTACAAGCTGGCGCGCATGGACGACACCATCATCCCCCGGGCATGGAACGCGGAACACCTGAGGAAGTACTACCAGTAAGGCGCCCATGCCCACGGATAAAAGCACAAGTGTAGCGCGCTGCCTTGATATGTACCCGGGCATCAGCCAAAGTGTCCGCCGAAATAAATTTCACCAAGCACTTGGGGGGCAGGACAGAGGGCGGTAACACGGCTAGCAAGGGAAGCCTGAAAAGGACCCTCTAACGGAGGATCTTGGAAAGGACCCCTCACCCTCCTAAAAAAGAGGCTCCTAAAAAAGACCCTCTGATAAGGGATCTTGAAAAGGGCCCTCAATTAGGAGTAGCCTAAAAACAACCCCCTATGCATTAGGAGGACCCGAGAAGGACCCCTTTTATCGGGGCCCTAGACGAAGTCCCTAAACATAGAAAGTAGTAAAAAGACCTTGCAGGGCCCCCCCTGAGTTTACGAGGATTAGCTACCCTCGTGAACATCAAGGAAGCCAAAAGGCCTTACGAAAGAAAAATATATATATATAGTGACAACACTAATAAGTCTAGAGCGGCCACCAAGCCGCCTAGCCAAAAAGGGTCCCAAAAGAGACCCTTGCCGAAATAGTACTATGCAAAAGGACGAGAGGGACGCCTCTCGCAAAGAAATAATAAGCGCGCGCAAGAAAATCCTAAAAGGATAACTAAGACCCAAGGGGTCAAAATATCCTTACAGAAACCACCAAGAGGCACCAAAAGAGGTCCCAGTGAACCCTCTCACATGGGATCCAAAGGACCTCCAGCCTGACAAATAAAAGAAGGGAACCAACCAAACCGCGTCATACAGGCATAAAAGGGCCTCAAATGCAATAGAACAAGAAATAAACAGCAACATCACATGTACTCATACATTAAAAAAAAAAGGGAGTTCTCAAGATAATACAAGGGTTACTAACAGAAAAGTAGCACTAGTAATGACGCTACAAAATAAAAAACAAGAAAGGAGCGAGACTACTTCAAGGCCTCCTGTAGTGGGAACTCCACCAGGCCGCTCGGGCAACAGCTTGCTCGCCGAAAGAGGAGAAGTCAAAGTTGGGATCCTGCCTCCACACATTGTAAAGAGCCTGGTCTATAGACTTGCGCTCGGTTATGACCCTCTCCGCCTCCAAGGAAGCGACCTTCTCCTGAGCCGACTGTAGTTCAGCCCTAAGGGCCTCAACTTCAGTCCCCATTTGGATAACCATCTCATGCGACCCGGATGCAGCGGCCTTGGCCCCCTTGAGCTCGCGCTCCAAGCAATTGGCCTTGCCCCTCAGCTCCTTGATCTTAGTCTTCAGCTTACCATTCCTCGAGTCCGACTTGGCATACTTAGTCTGGGCTTTTGACAATTGGACCTTAGTTGAGCTAAGCTCATTTTCGAGCTCCTGGACCTGGACTATGAGGCCGTCCCTTTCAGTGGTAGATGCGGAAAGGATGCCAGTCGAGTCAGCATGTCGAAGAGACACGATATAGACCTGCACAAGAAAACAAATGGCATCAACAATAAGTAATAAAAAGAAGAACACAGGTGCATCTGTGCATAATGCTAATCAACGCAAGGTGTAAAGCCTCGCCCAGGTCGCGGCACGCCTTAGCATCTCCCCGAGGTCTGATTGAGTCACGTTCCCCAGGCCCCTCCAGTCGGAGACAGGGAGACTCGCAGCTATTGGAACGAAACGCTGCCCATAAACTGAGGCCATCCTGGTCACCCAAGCCTCTGCCTCCACGCTAGGAATATCTGATTGGACTGGAACAGACTACCCACTCGCCGAGGCAGGAGGAGGCACAGCAGAAGAGAAAAATTGAGATTCTGGTGCATCAGCAGGGAGCACCGCGAGCCCGACGAAATCAGCATCTAGTACGCCGAGGTCATGAGGGGTCGGAGGGAAGGCATCGCCGCCATCATGGACAGGAGGGGCGTAGCATCCTGCCGTGGCCTGCAGGTCCAGAGGGTGAAAGGCCGTGTCCTGGACGTGGGGGTCATGAGGAGGACATCCCCCTGGGGACAGGGGGGCATCCTCCATCTCCACCTCAACCGCATCCTCATGCAGTGATGGCCCAGCCGACGTAGCCACAACCTTCTTAGACCCGGTGATCGACCACAGGAACTTAGAGTTAGTGACCGGGGACAATTGGTGGCGGGTGAGATTTTCCACCGTAAAAAGGACCGTCGCCTTCTTCTGAGCGGAATCTGCAGCAATGAGTTTGCCTATGGCCTCCGCCTCAGACCCGATGACCGAAGGATCCGCAAAGTACCCTACAAGAACCACGTCAATGTCAATACAAGCGAGAGTGCAAAACAGTAAGTTCTAGTAAGAGAGAAGGAAGGATCAGGATACTTACTAGGATTAGCACGGAAGCTTTCACGAACCGAGAGAGGCCCCTCTACCCAAAAAAAATCTTGCTTCCATGGCCCGGTATTGGACACCGAGCCCTCTATTAAGGGGAGCTCACTGTTGGCCTTTTGCAAGTAGTAGAAGCCTTTGCACCTGGGCAATGCTATAAGGTTATACAAAGTATGCACCTCCTGCGCCGTCGGGGCACGTTTCTCATTGTCCTTAAACCAGACGAAGAGGCAACTTAAGGTCAGCCAACTGTTGGGCGACAGTTGGAGAGGGGCCAAATCAAAATAGTTGAGAACCGCCACGAAGAATGGATGCAGAGGAATGGTGCCACCCGCCTTCAGAATTTGTTCGCTCAAAGCCACAAAGCCCCGTTTAGGGCGGTCAGCCCCGCAAGTCTCTTGAGGAGCGTGCAGGGCATATTCCGGAGGAGCTCGGTAATGTTTCACGATTGCCTTCAATTTATTCAGAGACACATGAGACACTAGGCTGGACGCCAATAGGGGGGTGTCGTCTTCTTCCTGGACGGACACCTGTCTGCGTGCCTTCGACATATCTGCAAAATCAAAAGAAGCATGCGAGGAAGAGGCAGAGCACTTAACCCTCCATTTTCTCCTCCTAGCAAGGGTTTTCCATCGGGGGAGCGATGGCGGAAGCGCTAAGCCAGGATCAACGGAGACTAGGGGCTGAGGAGAGGAGTTGATAGCCCCGTGACCGTCATCAGGCGAAGGGGGAGTGGGAGGTTCTGGCGGAATGTGTCCCTCCATAAACTCTAATTCCCACCGCAATTCAAAAAGAGCCGTCCTAAGACGCGCTATATGGTCACTAAGGCCCGGGGGTGAAGGTCCTCCGTCTCCCCTCGACACCGAGTCGATTTCGCTCTCTACCACCCAAATTTTATGCCTAAGATCAGCCATGCACTCGAGGTGGCGAATACGGGCCTGCCTCAAAGAATCATAGTCCTGATAAGGGCTGCCCTCAGGGGACTCGGGGTCTGAAGACAGGTCGATAAACTCAGCCCTCGAGGGTATGTCGGACGGGCCCTCACTGGCCATGAAACCACGTCCCAACAGCAAAAAGGGGGTCACGTTTAAACAAGGGGAAGACTACAAAATACAAAGGAACAGGCTTAATACCCCTAGGTGCAAACGCCCTAAATGGACCACTGCAAGGTATATGTATAAAAAAAAAAGAGGAGGGGCGCGCATATGGTCAAAACAAGTTCGGACTAATGTACCCCATCCCAAGTGTTGCTGGTCTGAATCCGATAAAATAAGTAAATAAACGGGAGAAGAAAAGAAAATATACCTCAAGCGATTGAAAGAACGAGGTCGGAGTCCAAGGAAGGTTGGGAGGCGAAAAGCACCAAAGCGTTGAAAATGCGCGTCTGCAAGAATCAATCAGAAATGTGTGTTAGTCCAAAAATATACACACCAAGAAACTAGCTTTAAAAAAAAAAATGATGATGATGATGGAAAAATGGAAAAGTGATGAAATTATAGAGAAAGCGTGGTTGTGGGGGGTTGAACCCTTTACCTCTTGAAAGGAGCAAGGGTCTAACTACCACTAAGCCAAGGAAGTAAGGTGTGAATATTAAGACATGCATGAAGGCCTATTTATAGGAACCAAGATGAATAGTCTACAAGAGCACCTAAAGACTCCCTTTCAGACTAGGGGGCAAGTGTTAATGCTCATAATCTCATCAAGAGAAAATATAAGGCCGTCCCATTCCGCGAGGCCATCAAACAGGCGAGGCCATCAGAGGGGCCGCCGCGGGGCCGTCTAAGGCGCCCCATGCGCGAGGCCAAGAGGGGGCCGCGAGGCCGTCTAAGGCGCCCCATGCGCGAGGCCAAGAGGGGCCGCGAGGCCGTCTACGGCACCCCATGCGCGAGGCCAAGAGGGGGTCGCGAGGCCGTCTAAGGCGTCCCATGCGCGAGGCCAAGAGGGAGTCGCGAGGCCGTCTAAGGCGTCCCATGCGCGAAGCCAAGAGGGGGTCGCGAGGCCGTCTAAGGCGTCCCATGCGCGAGGCCAAGAGTGGCCGCGAGGCCGTCTACGGCGCCCCATGCGCGAGGCCAAGAGGGGCCGCGGGGCAGTCTAAGGCGTCCCATGCGCGAGGCCAAGAGGGGTCGTGAGGCCGTCTATGGCATCCCATGCGCGAGGCCAAGAGGCCGTCTACGGCGTCCCATGCGCGAGGCCAAGAGGGCGTCGCGAGGCCGTCTAAGGCGTCCCATGCGTGAAGCCAAGAGTGGCCGTGAGGCCGTCTACGGCGCCCCATGCGCGAGGCCAAGAGGGGCCGCGAGGCCGTCTACGGCGCCCCATGCGCGAGGCCAAGAGGGGCCGCGAGGCCGTCTACGGCGCCCCATGCGCGAGGCCAAGAGGGGCCGCGAGGCCGTCTACGGCGCCCCATGCGCGAGGCCAAGAGGGGCCGCGGGGCCGTCTACGGCGCCCCATGCGCGAGGCCGTGCAAGTTCCCACGCGCGCACGCCCAGGGAGGTCCATCAGCCCACAATCTTCTCAGGAGGCCGACACCCCATAACTTGACATGTATGGGCCCAGGACCCCTACTCAACGCCACGGCCAGTACGGGCACCAAGGATCCCCTTTTTCACACATCGAAGTCCCTATGCTTAGGAAATCCGGTACGAGTCGAATGAGACATATTTGTACGACCAAGTACTAAGTACGGATACCAGGACCAGTGAGGTTGCTGGGGTAAGGATCATGGTCCGTACGCCTACGGCCATAGGGCAGAGCCGACACCATGACCTCCTGCGCCACTATGCCTGCCACCACGTATCAGACATGGGCACAGAAAAATGGTGGAAACGCCTCCCTGACACCTGCTCATGTACGAGATGTACGTCCACAACCTCTGAAGCCACTCCCCTGACACAGTACGAATGTACCACTTGGTCCCCTGGACCACTATGTACCTAAGGCCATTAGAGCCTACTATAAAAGGAACTCCAAGGCCACCTGAAAGGGGGTTGGAAATTTTACGGTAGCAGAGACATTAGTGTGAATGAGATACTGAATTCTCCATTGTTGTTATTCCATTGTTTTTGAGTTATTGTTCAAGTTTTCATAGCTTTCCAATTAGCGATTTTAATTTGATAATTTTTCCAACTTAACTTCGTTGACGAGTTCTCACCGTCAACACTCAATAAGGAGATGGGGGAAAGATTTCACGAGAGAAAGAACTATAGACATAGACACTTCAAAAATCATTATGTTGGACCAGAAGATTTGGAGAATGTCCTCTCTTAGCCACCTGACCAATGCACTAAGGAGGCTTGGCAGCTTATTTGTGAAATGTTCTTGAGTGAAAGATTTTTGGCTCGTTCCGCTAAAAATCAAGCAAATAGAAGACAAATGACGTATGAAACAACACAAGGCACAAAGTCGTTGGCAGCTAAGCGTCACCAATATGTAAGTGAAGATATTAATTTAATTTTATAAAATAACACATTCTGAAACATTTTGTTTACATTTGTATAGGAGAACCCGGATGCGCATGTTGTTGATATTTGGAGGGATGCTCATATGAGAAAATCGACAAAATCTTTTGTCAATGAGGCAGCTCAACAAGATTATGTAAGTGAATAGTATTGTTTTCTTATTTCTAATGTTTATAATGTTTCTAATTTTTGTTTATAATGTTATCTTTATACAGGAAAAAAATGGCGGCTGAGGTTGAGAGGTCACAGCATGAGAGGCAAAGTCAACAGCAGAGTGAGACATCTCTAAATGTATCTGGTGTTGATTCGTCCCCGGTCGATCAATACGAGATACTAAGTAAAGTACTCGGGGAGAGATCTGACTACCAAAGAGGAGTGGGTTATAGGGCGAAAGGGAAGGCAAAAAAGACATCCTCTAGCTCTACAGATCAAAGTCAGTCCCAAGCAAATACTGCTGCTTCGCCTAATGAAGATATGAGAGTTATGGCTTTGCTGATGAAGGCAATTCGTGAGACGTTTGAGACTTCGACAATTGTGCATCCCAGTAAACTGTATGACCCAATGTTTGATAGTTTTCTTGTAGAGGCATTTGCCACCACAATCCGAAGGTGGTTCGTCTTCTCATGCTCCTTCACAGCAGTATCAGTCTCCTTCACAGCAGTAGTTCCAACCTCCTTCACAGTATCCGCCGCAGCAGCTGTACCAGCCTCACCCAATGTATCCGCCACATATGTCGTCACAGCAACCTCCTCAGTATCAAAACCAATACACTTTTGGACCCTCTTCCCAGTCTCCTCCACTACATTTTAGTTTTACCGATTTTCCAGGAGGATCGATGCAGCCTCCGCCACCTAATGTTAGAAATTGGGAGGTTGGAGGCGAGTCGCAGCCACAGCCTCGAGATCTGTTTGGGGACTCACGCTCGAACGATCATCACAACCACCTTATATTCCTTCACCGCCACAGCCACAGCCGTCACCCTCATCGCCATAGCCACCGCCACCGCCACCGTCACAGTCGTCCTCCTCACAGCCAAACCAAAATGTTGAAGATGAGGACAATTTCAATATTAATCTTAATGACTTTCTTTAGTTACTAGTTTATATATTTGGACTGAATTAATACTTTATTTATTTTTAATAACTATAGTGATATTTACTAGGTTGATCAATATTAAAACTATTTATATTAATTTTAATGTTAGTTATGTTTAAATTAATTAAATGTTTATTTTGTTAAATTATATTATAAATTATTTTTAAAAATAATTAAATTTAATTTTAAAAAAATTATAAAAACAATATTAGCAGTGCCGCTGCCACTAATAACTATGTCCGAGGCATTATTATTAGCCGCGGGTGTGTCAGTCCACCGCTAATAATTATTATTAGCGACAACTTTTTAGGCACGGCGTATTAGCGGCGGAGGCCTATTGCTAATGGGTATTAGCGGCGGATTTGGACATTATTAGTGGCGGAGTCCCCCGCCGCTAATACTGGAATTTCTTGTAGTGACATAAACGCATTCACATTAATTTATATACACATACATATATATATATATATATAAACATATACATACATAACCAAAAAAAAAAAGTAAAGATAAATAAAAATGCATATATACCTCTATTAATGCTTCAACTCTCTCTAAATGCAAATTTGAAATTAAAAATAAAAAAATTAACACTAACCATATCAATTAATTAGATAATTACCAAACAAATGCATCAATTACCAAAACATAAAATCAATACCCAACAGGAAGAGGATGATCCAACCAACGTAGAGGCACTACACTCACAATCCTTGCACAATCTGAAAATACTAAAAAAAAAAACTATCATTAACCATTTTTACCATGTACATAAATCAAATAAATATTAACAAAAAATACATTTTAATGAACAAAATACAAAATAAAGAGTGATAAATACACATACCTGAATATATGGGGCCAAAAATTGGCTTGAAAATCGCCTAAAGGGCATTGGGCGGTGGAGATGGTGAAAATCGTCTTTGGTTTTTTCAGTTTCTAAGAAAATGGGGGAAAGAAAGGGGTTTGGACTGGGGTTAATGATGATGGACTCTATAGCGACGACATGTCGTTGCTATAGGTCTAACCCCAGAATTGTCATTGAAGACAGATCGTGTCGTTTCATTTAACCTACAGCGACGACTTGTCATCTCCATAGATAGGGGAATAGTACATGGAACTTTTTGTTTGCTACGCGTCCAGTCTTTAGCGACGACCTGTCTATAGCGTCATCTCTATAGCGGTCCACTTTCCCTCTATTTGTTTGGGGACCTATAGGGACAACATGTCGTCACTATACACTAAAATTTAACTACTCACTGGAATAAATGGGTCTCTATAGCGACATAGGGAGTGAGAATTGATAACCAAATTTTGGCGGTCAAGGTTTCTCCGTTCCCTGTAGCGACGAAATGTCATCTCTATAGACAAATATATTTCCCTCTTTCTTCGACGAGGACTCTACAACGATGACTAATCGTCGCTACAGCGTCAGTTCCCGCCTCTTGTTCCCTCCAAATTCTTGGTACTCCTTGCTGTAGGATTCCAGGAATTTGGAGAGTCTGGTCGTGTGTTGTTGACGACCCTACAGTGACGACATGTCGTCGCTATAGCTTATTATTTTAATAAATTAAAAAAAATTAATTTTTCGTGGATTTCGATTGCATACATCGACGACTTTAGAGTTGTCGCAATAGATGTTGTCGTTGTAGAGTCTTTTTCTTGTAGTGATAGAATGGGGTAATTGATGTTGGTGGGGATGAAAGGGAAGGGATGGAGTAATCGGTGTCCGTGGGGATGGAGAGAGAGAGAGAGAGAGAGAGAGAAAGAAAAAGGGAAGAGAGATATTGGGCCTTAGGTTTTGATTTTAATTTTAATTTTTTTATTTAAATAACTATTTTTATTATTAATATATTCTCTCTTTTTTATTTTCTTTGTTTTTAATTAACTAATTTACAAAAGTAGGGGCATTTATGTAATATTGAAAAATATTTTGACTAAAATTGGGTCAAAGATACTATTTTGATCCATTTTGTAAAACTTAGGATTTAAATTGTCATTTAACAAAACACATGGGCCAAACTGGTATTTTCTCTCGATTTTATAAATCATTAAAAAAATCTAACATTTTTAGAGGAAAAAAATGTTTATTAATCAGTTTGCATCAATGATTACAAATGTATAAATTTATGTGGAAAAAAAAGATTAGAAGAAATTCAATTCATAGAGAAGAAGAAGAGGATAGACTTAATTCTTATCTTATGAAAAATATTAAGCACGATAATTAAGAACCATTGAGTAATGCTAGACAAATGCTTATTTATCCACTCAAAATTTACACAATAATGCCACAGTGGTTTAAACCACACATAAAAATAGTATGGTTCACCTTAATAATTGAATGGTTTAAAATACATGTCACATCATTATGTGCACATTTTAAATTTGTAAAATAAATGTGTCCAACTTTACTTTTTAAGGTATTCAAAATAGTCAAACCATTCAAAAAAACAAAAAATTTAATGTTCAAACTATTCCCCACCTTAAGATAATCATTTCACAAATTTAACATCCCTTCAAATCCAATATAGGAGCCCAACTTCTTTTTAATTATTTAAAAAAAATGAAAAAATTATAATTTGAGGTGCCTAATTTTCATACTTCGTGTATTAATATTAGGGGTGTTTATCTGATCCGATCTAACCCTTTTACCCTTAACTAATCTATTATAATTAAATGTTGGATGTTGGAAATTATTATCAATCCATTCAATTCCAATTTGGCTTTAAAATCCAATCCAATGAAATTAGTAATTGGATTGGTTTTGTTATTTTAATCGGTGTTTAACTTTTAACTTGAATTTTAATATTAAAGAGATTAAAAAAAACTAATAAATTAATAATACTACAATAATAAGTCCTCAGGAAAACATATACGTGAGATATGGAAAAGAGTTGTGTGAGGCATCAATGTGAGATGAAACTGGGAAAAATAGAGGTGACACAGTAAAATGAAAGGAGTCTCTTTAGGATTTATTTTTTATTACGGTATGGAAGGGTGTATAGTAAACTTAATTTACAGGTAATAAAAACTCTCCAAATCAAATATATTTATAGGGACTTTATATTTGCACTACAAAAATATAGATAAGCACCTCATTAATTAAAAAAAATTAGTTTTAACTCTTTTTTTTCAATATTTTTTTTACATTCTTTAAATTCTTTTTTGTTAATTTCAATAATTTTATTTTATCTTGTTTTCACATTTTTAAAAAAAAAATAACGTATAATTTTTTTTAGAAAAAAACTATTTCTTTAACAAGTTTTTATATATTTTTAATTTTAATTTTGATTTTATTTAAGTATTTCAAATACATACTATTTATATGTATTTTTTAATACAAAAAAGAAAAAAATATAGAAAAATGTGAGCATAACTTGATAAAAATATATATTATATATTAATTTTTAATAAAAATAAGGTGTCTTAATCAAATTTTTGGGTGCAAATATAATGCTCATATTTACATTTTATATAATTTATAATTTTTTATATATTTTACGAATAAATAATATTTTTGACCCCGAACTATGATCGATCCAAATTGTGCCCCCGAATGATTCGCAATGTTGAAAATTCCCTCTGAACTATACAAGTTACTTAAACGTGAGACTTCTGTTAAACTTTCTCTTAGGTGGCTAACATAATGATGATGTGACACATTTTGTTGTTGATGTGGCAATGTTACGTGTAATATAATTAACAATTTTTCCCATCGAACTTTGATCACTACCAAATCGTGCCCATTTTATTAATTTAAAAAAAAAGTAAAACCATAAAAAAATTTCAAAATTATTTTAAAAGATTAAGAAAATAAAAAATACCAAAAACTTTCAAATTATAAACAGATTTGCGCTAGCATAAGTTGTTTTTTCGCAACTCGCTAACTCGTCGGTAAAAGATACATTTGTTGGCGCACATTTGAAATGCGTCGGTAAAGAGTTGTACACTTTTTACAACACCATTTTTTTTCGACGCATAAGGCATTATTGTGTCAACAAAAGTAGTTTTTTCCCGAATTGAGTTTTGAAGATGCTACTTTTGGAAGTGCATTACCCAATTGCACCAGAAATTGGGTAAACATGCTGACAAAAGTCATAATTGCGCCAGAAAAAGATAAAATTGCAATGGAAAAAGTATTACACAATAGAAATACATGTTTTTTTTTTATAGATTTTTTGAAGTGATTTAAGTTTTATGTAGTATCATTCATAAAGTAATGAACATTTAACATCTAATCAATGGTATAATGTCGTTAGATTGTTCTAAGATTAACGACAATATTAATGAACTTTGTAATTATCAACTATTAGGGTTAAAGTGTTGTGATAATTATCGATTATGCTTTTCTAACCATATGATTATCATTTATTTAAAAAAAATTGTTATCATAGATCTAATAAACTGTTTGATTACACACAAAGTTTTTGAATATATACAATCTTAGTCTTAGTGAGCATTATTAGTGTTACTCATGAGTATTGTTATTTTGATAATATATATGTACGTTTCTGTTATCCAAAAAATTGGCATTGATGATGTGGCAACTGATCCCTGGACACGTGGCTGACATCTGGAGGAACTCTGCTAGTGCATCGACCAGAAGACGTATTAGAAGCAGTAAGCAGCCCAGTCTTACCTGCGACCAGTCTGGTCGATGGTTTCGCATGTAATGGAACATTATTGTGAAGATCTTTGTAAATCCCGAATTTAACTCACACAATCTCTTGAGTATCCGATTATTCAGGAGAGAATATCTGTAACGATCTTATGTAATCCCCCTTGAGCCTATAAATAGAAGAAGAGAGCTCAAGGAAGGGACTTTTTGGGCTTGGGAATTATTGAAGATTAGAGTAATTCCCCTTGGAATATTGTATTGTTCTTTAGAGATTAGTGAAACTCATTGAACCCTTGTTCTTTGATCACTCCTTTGATTCTTATATCAATAACAGTATAAGTGGACGTAGATCATTACCAAATCCTGGGGCCGAACCACTATAAAATATCGTGTTCTTATTACTTTTGGTCATTTGATTCTTCTTAACATATTCATTCACATCAAGCATATTCCGACTCCGTGTCAGTTGACCAAAATCAGGGTCAACATTCTGGTGCTTTCATTGAGAGCTTGATTTATCATTGTTGAGAAAATCAATGGCGAAAACTGGAAGGAAAGCTGGACAGGCGGCCGCTGCTGCGCCATCAAACCCACCTCCTCCTCCCCCTGCGATCGTGGCGGAGGATGAGCCACATCTGGACTTTGAGGAGGAAGAGATGGATGATGCAACGCTGAAGAGTACCCTGGGGGCGTTGTAGGAGGAGCTGGCTAGTCTGAAAGCCAGTCAAGAGACTGCTGCCGAAGTTGTGGCGTGGCAGTAGCAAGAGATTGAACGGCAGCGCGCGGAATTAAGCGAAAGGCAGGCAGAGATGGACCGCCGCCAGAGTGAAGCCATGGCAGCCCTTGAGGCGGCCTTGCAACTGGCAAGGAATCAGGTCGCACCTGTTTCGCAGCCTGACCAACCTGTCAATGGGCCACCCCAGAGGGGTCCTAATCCCAGCCCACCAATCGAGCCTTCGAGTCTGCAAAGGCCCGAGCAGCCTCAGGTGCCCCATGAAGATGTCCCACTGGACCCTGAGGCGCAGCCACCATCCTAGGCTGGTTGCGACAATCCCCCGCCACAAAGGCAGAATAGGGTCGAGCATTAGCCTCGTAGTCCTAGACGCCGTAGGGGCGATGAGCCAAACCTACCGAACAGAGGACATTATCCCCCTGGTAACAGGAGGGACTCAGAGTTAGGCTCTGCGGTCCGGGGTCCCCCACGGCATGATAATGCACGGGGACACCACAACCAGCGCAGGCCGCCCTCTAACGTTCGGGACGTTTCAGCCAGGGATGGAAATCGAGGGAACAGTCAATCCCACCTTAGCCAATCACGGTTCAGAGATGGCCATGGATATAATGAGGCCGACTCAAGCAAGGGAAATGCTGGCCGAAGGAATGAGGAAAGAGGTAAAGGCAGGAGCCAGGTACCTCAAGATGACCAGCCCAATAGATAGGACGCTGGGGGGCAGCCCAAGCAAAATAATGTCTTCAACTGGCTCGGGGGTAGCGAGCAGCGGAGAAGAGACGAAGACTTGCGATATGTACTCAACGATCGCCGCGAGCGGCATGGCGATAACCTCCCCACAACAACGAAGGCCACATCGATTCCTGCTGCTGTACAGGCCCAAATAGATGCCCTCAACCAAGCAGTGCAGCAGCTGGTCGGGGGAAGGACGTCGTATATCGACCACGATAGGAGGAAAGGCACTCCTTTTGTACAAAGGATAGCTAATGCAGAAACTCCAAGCAAGTTCAAAATTCCTACACTTCCAAATTTTGACGGGTACGGAGACCCAGTATCTCATGTCAATAAATTTGAGATACAAATGGACATTCAGAAAGTGTCCGAAGACGCTCGGTGCAAGATCTTCCCTGCAACACTTTCTGAAGCCGCGCAGGAATGGTTTTTTAAGTTCCCTCCCGCAAGCATAGTTTCCTGGGAAATGTTCGTAAGGGAGTTTTACGGACAGTTCTATGCAGGTCGAGTGCATCCGACCGAAGCAAACCAGCTGGTTGAAATTCGCCAGCAGGATGGAGAATCAGTGAAGGACTACATCCAGCGCTTTATGCGAGCAGCGGCTGGAGCGAAAACGGTGGGGGACGAAGGCAAAATGATGGCCATAACCGCAGGGGTTAAACGTCGTTCTCCCCTCTGGAAAAGTCTCCGAAAGGAAGGAGTAAGAACTACCCAGGAATTTTTGGACCGGGCTGATCGCTACATCAAGCTTGAAGAAGCCATTGCCGACGATGGAAAGCCCTCAGGCAAGGATAAGAAGGCTTCCGAATCCGCCAAAGTCGCCAATAGGTCCAAGCCTAATGGCAGCGGCAAAGGCAACGGGAACGGCAACGGCAATGACAAGAATGGTGGAAAACGGCCGTATAATGAGCCTTCCACCTCCGACAATAAACGAGCCAAGGGTAATCGTTATGAACCTCGGTTCACTAACTACACTACCCTCGTTGAGTCTCGGGGAGAGGTTTATCAGGCCACAAGTTCTAGTGTGCCTTACAAAAAACCTGGCCCCATTCGAAAGGATATTTCGTAGAGAGACACTACCAAGTTCTGTCGTTATCATAACGACTACGGACATGACACCAATGAATGCAACCAGTCGAAGGACGAAATCGAGTTCCTTATTAGACAAGGACACTTGAGAAGATACGTACGGGCCTCGGGAAATTCCCAACGAGAAGCTCCGGGTAGCAACGAGTAGGCGCCCACGCGCCAACGCTCGCCACCCTTACAGCCTGCCCCTGTGACTGGCACAGTCTTAACCATCTGTGGAGGCCCGGACCTCGCGGGAAATAGCGGAAAGGCCAGGGAACAATATGCTCAGACTCTGCGCCACGACCAGGACATCGAGATGATGATTGTGGAGGACCGCGCACCAAAAAAGGCTCGGTCAGAGGAAGGTGAAATAACCTTCTCTGACAGCGATGCCCAACATTTCCGTTTCCCACATTCCGATCCGCTGGTCATGGACATCCAGATGGCCAACATGATGGTAAAGAGAGTGCTGGTCGATGCAGGAAGTTCAGTCAATATCCTGTATAAGTCAACATTGGAACGCATGAAATTGTCCGTTAAGGACTTGGAGCCCTGCAACCAAACGATATACGGCTTCTCTGGAGAAGGACTCGCCCCCGCCGGATTGATCAAACTACCAGTGACGACGGGTACAGCGCCTGCAACAAGGACATTACTCGCCACTTTTGTAGTGCTCGATTTTCCTTCAGTGTACAATGCCGACATTGGGAGGCCTATACTGGTTGATCTACGGGCCGTCATCTCTATGTGGCACTTGGCCATGAAGTTCCCAACAGACGCGGGGGTAGGATGCGTGTTGGGGAACCAGAGAGAAGCCAAGGAGTGCTACAACGCCTCAATCACAAAGGCGAAGAATGGAACATCGAAGAGCACTACCTCCGATAGGTTGCAGATGACATTCGATACACAAGCCCAATCCGGTGATGAAGTCACCAAATAGGGTGTTGCCCAAAGTGAGGATAGAGACTTAGATCCTCGCTTTGGGGATTTTGAGAAAAACGTTGGACCCGTCGAGGATCTTGAGGAGGTCCAACTCGACAAAAAAGACCCGACCAGAGTCGTGAAGGTTGGGAAAAACTTAGAACCTACCACGAAGCACGCACTCGTGGAATTTTTGCGAAAGAATCAGGAGGTTTTCGCCTGGTCGCACAAAGACATGGCTGGGATAGATCCTGCAGTCATCAGCCATGTCCTGAATATAGACAAGACCTTTGCACCCGTGCAACAAAAGAGAAGGCTGCTCGATAAGGATAGATCGAGAGCCTTAAAAGAGGAAGTTGAAAGGTTAAAGGAGAATGGGTTCATCAGGGTGGCGTTTTATCCATCATGGGTCTTCAATCCAGTGCTGGTTCCCAAGCCAAACGACAAATGGCGAACCTGCGTGGATTTTACAGACCTCAATAAAGCCTGCCCAAAGGACTGCTTCCCACTCCTAAGAATCGACCAGCTGGTCGATGCAACTGCAGGGCATGAAATCCTCTCGTTCATGGATGCGTATTCGGGCTACAACCAGATTAGCATGCATCCCCCCGACGAGGATCACACCAGCTTTCGGACCGTTACAGGTTTATACTATTACAAAGTGATGCCCTTCGGACTGAAAAACACAGGTGCGACTTACCAACGGCTAGTCAACCACATGTTTAAGGAGCTGATCGGAGTAAACATGGAGGTATATGTGGACGACATGCTGGTAAAATCTAAAAAAGGAGAAGGACATGCAAGGGATTTACAAAAGTGCTTTGATGTATTGAACAAATACCAAATGAAGTTAAATCCCCTTAAATGTTCCTTCGGAGTTGGATCAGGGAAGTTTTTGGGGTTTATTGTAAATTCAAGAGGAATCGAGGCCAACCCCGACAAGATAAAAGCCTTGATCGATATGAAGTCGCCAGAAAGGATCAAAGATGTACAAAGTTTAACCGGGAGAATCGCAGCCCTGAGTAGATTTATTTCGAAATCAATAGACAAGTGCGTCCCTTTTTTCAATCTACTTAGGGGAAATAAGAAGTTTGAATGGACAGGAGACAGTGAGCAAGCATTCCAAGCCTTGAAAGTCCATATGGCACAACCTCCCATCTTATCAAATCCGATCGAAGGAGAAACTTTGTTTATTTACCTGGCGATTACTGAAGTTGCTGCTAGCACGGTACTAGTGCGAGAGGAAAAAGGCGTACAAAAGGCAGTCTATTATGTCAGCAAGAGACTGATTGGGGAAGAATTGAGATATCCACCAATTGAGAGGTTAGCATATTGCCTAATCCTGGCCTCTAGAAAGTTGCACCCCTACTTTCAAGCCCATCCTATTACAGTTCTAACTGACCAGCCCCTTCGACAAGTCCTCCAAAAACCAGAAGCGGCTGGACGATTATTAAAATGGGCAGTCGAACTGGGGCAGTTCGATATAACTTATTCACTGCGAGTAGCAGTCAAGGGACAAGTTTTGGCCGACCTTATTGCAGAGTTCACCGAACTCCCAGACAACGAGAAGTGCGAACAGCCTAGTGCGCCTGAGCCTCGATAGAAAGCCCCTTTGTGGAAATTATTCACGGACGGATCGTCTAACGAATCCCACGCAGGAGCAGGAGTGATATTGATAACGCCGGAAGGGCATCGATTTCACTGCGCTATTAGGTTTGACTTCACCGCGTCAAATAATGAAGCCGAATACGAAGCACTCTTCGCTGGATTGAGGATGGTGAAAGATATGAGCATAAAGACGCTTGATATTTACAGTGATTCACAGCTGGTGGTGAATCAAGTTCTAGGAGAATATCAAGCACGAGGCTTAAAAATGGTGGCCTACTTGAATAAAACAAAAGACTTGCTAGCCCAATTCACGGAGTACACCCTTCAGCAAATTCCGCGGGATCAGAATTCAAACGCAGATGCCTTAGCCAAAGTCGCGAGCGTGAAGGATGCTGACACTTTGAACATTGTGCCAGTGGAAAGACTGAGTAAGCCAAGCATACAAGCGGTCGAATCCAGTATGGAGATTCGAATGGAGGATACATGGATGGCACCTTATTTGGAGTATCTGACAAACGGTACGCTACCAACGTATAGAAACAAAGCCAGAACTCTACAAAGGCGAGCTGCTAGGTACATACTGGTCGATGGTGTTATGTACCGAAGAGGATATTCCTTGCCACTACTCAGATGCGTTACACCGGAAAAAGCTAAGGAACTCATGAAAGAGGTGCATGAAGGCTTCTGCGGGGATCACGCTGGGGGGCAGAGTTTGGCAAAGAAGCTTCTAAGACAAGGCTACTTCTGGCCAACTATGAACGAGGATTCAGTGGAGTTTGTACGAAGATGCGATAAATGTCAAAGGTTCTCCAAGATTCCACGAGCAGCTTCGAACGAATTAAAACAAATGCAAAATCTGTGGCCTTTTGCAGTATGGGGGATAGATTTGATTGGATCCTTACCTACAGGGAAGGGCGGAGTAAAGTACGCAGTCGTAGCAGTCAATTACTTCACCAAATGGGCCGAAGTTGAACCGCTCGCTACCATCACGACCAAGAAAGTTCTTGACTTTGTTATCAAGAACATTGTCTGTCGATATGGCTTGCCTAGAAAGATAGTTTCAGACAACGGAACCCAATTTGACAGCGACTTATTCACCGATTTCTGCGAAAGACATGGAGTTATCAAAAGTTTTTCTTTAGTTGCACACCCCCAAGCGAATGGGCAGGTCGAAGCCGTGAATAAAACTCTTAAGGATACCCTGAAGAAGAGACTTGAAGAAGCTAAGGGAGCATGGCCAGAGCAGTTTCCTGAAGTCCTCTGGTCGTATAGAACGTCTCACCGAATAGCGACAGGACATACCCCATTTTCCTTAGCCTACGGATATGAGGCGATGTTGCCTGTCGAATTAGATCCCCCCTCACATCGATGATTAACATACGACCAAGACCAGAACAGCCAACTGATGATGGAATCCCTAGACTCGATTGAAGAGATACGGGAGAAAGCCCAACTCCGAGTTGCTGCGTACCAGCAAAAAGTCACCCGGTACTTTAACTCCAAAGTTAAACAAAGAAAATTCAACGTCGGAGATTTGGTGCTACGACGAGTTTTCTTAAACACCCGCGACCCCATTGCTGGAGCACTCAGACCTAATTGGGAAGGACCTTACCAGATTGAAGAAGTCCTTCATCCGGGCACCTACAAACTTGCACGCTTGAACGGAGATCTCGTTCCACGTTATTGGAATGGAGAACACCTGCGCAAGTACTATCAGTGAACAGTCCTTTTTAAAGGACTGGCTTGTATTAAATTTTACTTTTTACAAGTTTAGCAAAGAGGGTTAGCCACGCTGTATGGCTAATCGCTCGTATATGTAAGATTCTATTTTAGAATCACTCGTAAAGACATGTTTAGTCCATTATTAATACGAGATTATAAGGGACTGTGCGCAGCCAGTTATTCTTGCCAACCTTTGTGAATTTATATTTGCAAGTATTTGTTCATTACGTGTGTTGTTTTGTTGTATTATAAGTATTACTTTTTCTCCCGAGCAGAAATGTTCGAACAGGTCGTGGTCAAGGCAAGTGACCAAGGACCTAAAGCTCCTCGATCACTTGGGGGGCATATAAGGCACATCGATAGCAAAGCATACCATGAGGTATGTAAACACATGAACAAAATAAGTGAAAACATGCTAAGGTACTTAGAGTATTTTTCAAAATTTATATTTTGTTAAATCAAGCCAAAGTACTATGCTAAGTTCGGTCATAACGAACAAATGTTATAATAAATGAAAATGTTATAGCATCATGATGTAATCTCTTACACCGCAAGCATCACTTCTTAGATGTAACTGTTCAAATAAAAGAAAAGGTTTGCTGCCCATGCAGCAAATTCAAAAAAGGAATTGTCTTTACATCACGACCCGTGGGTCGTATAATCAAAAGAAAGAAAAAATATTAAAAAAGCTCAAGAGACATTGGGAGCAGGAGGGTCTTTATCAGCATTCTGGTTGGCAGCATCCTCAGCAACTCCTTCTTCCTCTACGCCAGTAATGCTTGGGGAAGCAGGGACCCTAGCTCTTGCCTCCTCTTCAGCCAGTTGAGCAGTGCAGCGAGCCAGCTCAGCAGTCCTGACATATTTTGAAAGATAGCTGAAGTCGGCACCCTGATTGTGTTTCCAGAAATTGTAAAAACACCGGAGCGTCGTCCTCTTATATCTTTCCAGATTCTTGGAGTTGTTAAGCTCCAGCTGCTTTACTTTGCCCTCAAGAGTAGCAATGGCCTCGTCTTTGGACTTATGCTCCTCTTCCAATCTCTTGACTTCGCGATACTGGGTGCAGTTGGCATCTTGATACTCCTCCCTCTGCTTTATTATAGCTGCCTTCGTAGCTTCAGCCTCTGATAGCTTTGTCACCGTGGCATCCCTCTGCTGAGCCAGCACCTCTAACTCCTTTGCGTGCTTGGCCTCTGCAGCCGAAAGTTCCTCGGCTGCCTTCACCTGGTGCCAGTCGATGGCCTTTGCCCGAGCCTGTTCAATGGTGGCTTGGGTGAGGGTACGAGCAGCAGTTGCAGACAGCAAAGCCTGAGGACAGAAGATAAAGTTAGAACCTATTACAAAGAATAAAAGACTAAGGCCTAAGAGATAAAGAGGCACTTACACTGGCTATTTCGTTCAGAGTCCTGTTCAGGATTTGATCGACTGCCATACTCTCTGCCTCGACCAGTGCATTTTTGACGCGGTCGTTCTTCGCGATGTGCGCGAGGCGGTCTTTAGCTGCTCGTAAGGCATGGCTCGAGAGTTTTGCCCCAAGAGCTTCTTCCCGCTTGTCTTGTTCCCTGGTGGGCGCAGCCGGAGGGTTCAGCGGGGGAGGAGGAGTCTGCTTCTCAGCAGGAGCCGGAGGGTGAGTAGAAGTTCGCCCAGCTGGCACGTCCCTGGGAGCGTCTTCTGTTCGACTCTTCTTGGCCGGTCTCTGGCTTGTTTCGCCGGCCTGTCTCCTTGACGACTTTCGCCGGAGCTGAGGAACTTCCTCTTCCTCCTCAGCATTATATAGGTCAAAGACGATGGGAGTGGCCATATCTGCATACAAGTAAAAACATACAAAGGATGAGATAAAGGCAGATGAAAACTCTTTATTCAACGGAAAAGAAGGTCACAAAGTTAGTACCCGAGCTACAACTACTGGTCGCTATACTATTGACTCTATTAGTCACACACTCACTATCTGGCATGAAGAAGTCTGGCCCTAGATTTGGAGTATATGTAAAGTTGCCCTCCTCGTCAAACAAATGACAGGGAATTGGCAAGCTATTTAAAAGCAAAATAACTTTACCATTTTCATCAGAGGATTCCCCCAGGTCCACAACTGGCTCTTTGGCCATTTGTTTCCCCTTACCTTGGGGAGCAGAAGGCCTTTATGCGGAAGGATTGCCCGTGGGCTCCCTGATTGTAACCCCCGTCGGCCTCCTTCGAGGAGGGGACGCAGGAGGTTGTTGCTCGGGAACCCCCTCGGCAGTGGCATCAGCTACCACGGACCCTCTTGTTTCATGGCGAGGAGTCAGGAGGCCAAACAGCCTCAGGTTTTCATCAGTAACCAGGGACTTGACGCTTTTTTCTGCGTCTGTCATCTTGACCAGTCTATTGGACCTCAACACCATGTCTGGTGTTGGGGTCGGACGTAACCATGGGCCTGAAAGACAAAGTACAGTTTGAGAAAAATGAAAGGAAACTCCTTGATTAAAAGTATCGACCAATCAAAGACGGTACTTACCTCCTCGAGTGAAGGCCAGGTTGTTGCTGGTTATGTTCGGAGTAAGAAAGTACTCCTTTCTGTACTTCCCCACGTTAGAAATGTGCGTAGTGTCACTCAGGAACGTCCGGTTTGTCTCTCATGGTGACAGAGGTGGAAGAAACCCGTCCCATATTGTTGCGGGTTGGATTTAAGGTCGAAAAGATAATTAACCTCGTGGGGAGTAGGTTCTGGCCATTTTTTAAGTTTGTACAGGATATAGAGTGCGGCCAGCATTCTATATCCGTTTGGAGTAATTTGGAAGGGGGCGACATCGAAATAATTAGCCACCCCCTGGTTAAAAGGATGTAGAGGGAGGAAAGCCCCCACCTCTATGTGATACCGAGACCAGGCGCTGTATATACCTCCAGGGTGGTTAGCCCTTTGGTCTGCGGCAGGAATTTTGAGGGAAACCCCTATGAGGGGATACTTCCTGAAATAGTTAGCAACCATCCGAAGGGTCACTACGCTGGTCGGGGAAATATACCACTCGACATCAGGCAGATTCTGATGGCAAGGGCGGGCTCTCATTTGGATATTAGGGTCAGGAACAGGATTGTTTCGACCGCTGGTCGAGGGAGCCCTAGCCTGCGAATCAGGCTGAGCAGGAAGGTTTGGACTATCATCGGAGTCAGTTCTTTTCTTGCCTACGGATTTGGAACGAGCCATTTGAGGAGGAGAAGGACGAGGTTTGGATGAGGATCGAGAAAAAGGAATCTCGTGGATTCGGGCGGCCGGTTGTTCTTCGTCTTCGAGCAGCTGGGCGAGAAGATCGTCGTCGATGGGCCGTTCACCTCCCCACAAATCTGGCATCAATGTCTGCAAACAGAAGAATGGGGAGGTGAGGATGGAGAATTTTTGCAGGCTTTTTAGAATTACGCTGGTCGAGTATAAAAGCCAAACTTTTATACAACAGCATTCTAACAAAAAGATAAATTTTTCCACACGAACAGTTTGAAAACGGATCAAAAGGTGAAAGTAAAAAGTTTTTCAAAAAAGCTTTTTCAACTCCCCTTAGGGCGGGAAAAACCTATTTTCCAACTAGCCTAAAGATCGAATTTTTACTTCGATTTTACGTCCTAAAAGTACGATCCTAACTATCAAACTAACTCATAAACCTTTTTACCCACAAGCATCTCAAACCAGAAACAGATGAACTCAAACAGTCGACATAAAGAAGCATGCATTGCGAAAATACGAAACATAAAAATTCGAAGACTTACCAGAAAAAAGATCGTTGAGAAGGGTAGAGAGTCTTCGGAAGTCGAGGTGCTTTCAAGATGGACTTGGAAGATGCAGAAGGACGGTTTCTGGGAGAAGACGAGAGCTCTGGTTTTAGGGTTTCTGGAAAGAGTAGTGGCGTGTGTAAAAAGAAAAGGAAGATTTCGAAGATATTATATAAGTTTGTCTGTGGCATTAAAGAGGTGTAATCATCAGTTTCCCTTTTTCGAAATATGGGGAAGAGGAATGGCCGCCGAATTATTACCGGGGAACCGAAAAGTCATGATTAGACAGGAGTAGGTTGCTTTTTCCAAGAACACACGAAGAGTTCTGACACGTAAGGCGGGGTTACCGAAGGGTCATTCCCTCAAAAGTTTATTTATTGCTCGTAATAAATAAACTTGGGGGGAAAATGTTATCCAAAAAATTGGCATTGATGACGTGGCAACTGATCCCTGAACACGTGGTTGACATCTGGAGGAACTCTGCTAGTGCATCGACCAGAAGACGTATTAGAAGCAGTAAGCAGCCCAGTCTTACCTGCGACTAGTCTGGTCGATGGTTCCGCATGTAATGTAACATTACTGTGAAGATCTTTGTAAATCCCGAATTTAACTCACACAATCTCCTGAGTATCCGATTATTCAGGAGAGAATATCTGTAACGATTTTATGTAATCCCCCTTGAGCCTATAAATAGAAGAAGAGAGCTCAAGGAAGAGACTTTTTGGGCTTGGGAATTATTGAAGATTAGAGTAATTCTCCTTGGAATATTGTATTGTTCTTTAGAGATTAGTGAAACTCATTGAACCCTTGTTCTTTGATCACTCCTTTGATTCTTATATCAATAACAGTATAAGTGGACGTAGGTCATTACCAAATCCTGGGGCCGAACCACTATAAAATATCGTGTTCTTATTACTTTTAGTCATTTGATTCTTCTTAACATATTCATTCACATCAAGCATATTCCGACTCCGTGTCAGTTGACCAAAATCTGGGTCAACAGTTTCAATGTTGATAAGTAAAACTATATTGACAGTTTGTTGGAACATTAAATAATTATTCATTTTTTCACCAATAAAGGAATAATCGATCATACCATTGTTGTTTAATTATCATTAACAAGAATTAATAGTGATCATATTGATTGTGTGAGCAGATAAGCTCTTGTGATTTACAATTATTGTTGTATGTCATCCAAATTCACAAATTTATAGAAATATTTAGTATTTATAAGTAATTATATATGGGCATTATAAATAATTTGATTAAACCCTAAGTGTTAAAATATTCAAAATGTTAAAGAGTATTGAAAATTAACCTAGTTCGTTGATAGTATCTGTATTGTTGTTAGTCGATATAACAACTAAAAATATTAATATGTAAAACATTTTAACTATTATTTTGTTGTTTAGAAACAGTAAATATTTCAATTATTGTGCCAGGATAATTGTAAAATTTTTAAAAGCAAATTTAGGAAAAAAATAAAAATTGAAAATACTTTTTCCGGCATAAAAATATTTTTACCTTCCCAATTATTTGTCTGCAAAAGTGACTTTTGTCGGCGTAATGTTGAAACGCACAAAAAAAAGTCGAGCGGGAAAATTCCTCCAACCCTCCCCTACGCCGCTGCCTCTGCCCTCCACTATTCTGAGCCGCTCCACAAATTACACTGAGGGTATGTTAATTTTTTTTATTAATTTTTGCTAACTTGATTTTTTTTGTTCAAGGCATTGCTGAGCGAAATTCAAGCCCCTTGGCGCCTTTGCTCGACGCCTCTCGGAGCCTCTTCCCCTCACTGTAATTTTTTTAAATTTATATTAATTATATTTGTTTTTTAATATTTATTTTAATGTATTTTTGTGATATGTTAAAAATGTGATATGTTTTTTTAAGTATAGTAAATTAAAAAAAAAAAAGATTACTTGTGTATGTTTTTAATTTTTAATTTTTTTATATTAAATGTTATTTGTTTGTAAATATTGATTAAATAAATTATTTTGGTGTGCTTAAAAAGAAACAGATTTGGTGTATGTCTTCTTATAGTTAAATATGTGTATATATATTTATGTTTATATATATATATATATATATATATGGAAGACTTCTCAATGGTTACTACCCATAGATAAGTACTAGCAATTATGATGATGTGGCAACATAGTGACTTGGTATAGCAAGTCACCAGCATGTAAATATTTTTTTTTCTACATTAATTTTGAATTTAGTTATTTTTTTTGCCATAATTAATGTTGTTTCCAACTAATGATAGATAATAATTATATTTAGAAATTGACATATATTTGAAAATTTTATAATATTATATTTTCATAATAAATATACGTTTTTCATCAGGTAATCCTTCCAAAAATTTAAAAAAATCAAAATTTATTTTTAGAAATGTTAATTAACAACTGTAAATATGGACTATTGATCTTAATCTAATGGTTAATATTAAAGTAACCATCCATGGGCAGTAACCATTAAGAGTACACCCATATATATATATATATATGTTTGTGTGTTTGCATGTTTTCAGAATATTCTGGAGATTTCTTTGTGTAATTTATTTTGGGATAGTTTAAAATATAGTCGTTATGCTACCCAAATTTCATTAGAATTAGGAAAAATAACATTAATTATAAAATTAAATATTATCTTTAAGATATAGAATTAGGAAAAAATTATTAATATAAGAAATTAATTAATTCATATAATACTAAAATAATAAGACATCATAACACACTTTAAGATATAAAATAATTGTTCACTCATTAATTAATTCTAATTGAAAATAATAATAATTATTTAATTAAAATAATAAGTAAAATTTTAATTACAATTTAAAATAGTAAAAATGATATATAATTAATTATTAAATAAATTATTTAAAAAAAATAAAAGTTTAAGTACGATTAAAAAAATAAAAGTAATAAATAATTAAATAACTATAAAAAATATTGTAATTAATTACTAATGAATTAAATAAATAAAAAATAAAAGTAATAAATTAGTAAACGATTTAAAAAAATTTGTAATAAAAAATTTAATGATTTTAAAAAATATTGTAATTAATTAATAATTAAATAATAGTTTAATTATAATATAATATTTCTAATTTACTCATAAGCCAAAAAACAAAATTTCATAAGAACACATCATAATTTGATATTTTGAAAATAAGAGATCATAATCAACTACATTTTCTTTGGTAATTATTAATATTTATTTTTGCCAAAGAAATGATATTATTATCACATAGTGATAATTAGGGAGACAGATAGTCATGAAATTATGACTATAATTTCTCTCGATTTGAATTGTCTTAGACGATGTTTAATATTTTCTTAATTATTTTTGTTGAAAATGTCGAGCGACAGAAGCTGAATGAGTGGTAAGAATCGTTGGTCACCAGAGTATAGAAATGGTGTTAAGGAATTCATCGAAGCTGCTCAAAATGTGGTGAACGATTGGGGTTTGACTCATTGTCCTTGCAAGAAATATGAGAATGTTAAGTTCCAGTCTCTAAATGTGATTTCGATGCATTTATTCAATAGTGGCATTATGCAGTCCTAGAAAGTATGGAATTACCATGGAGAGTCGCTGCCCCCGCCACTAGAAGTAGTTCGAGATGAGGATAGAGATGAGATGACGTACATCCTTGAGGATGTTTACGCAGAAGATAACACTCTCGGTGGAAGTTTTAATGAACCTCCCAAGATGATGTTACTTGTAACACTCTGGATAGCCAAGACCATTACACTGTGTGTTTTAAATAGTGCTAGACTCTCTAATCGATTCTCTTGGGCGTAAATGTGTAACTAAACGTGATTAACGGTTTATGGTTAAAAATTTTGGTAAAAAAGGAATAACAATTTCATTAAAAATATTTACGTTTATACATGGGATCCGAACATAACATTTAAAAGGTCTATTACAATTCAAAAGTTACAACTAGCTGACCTAAGTGGAAAAATAGGGTTTAACCCTAGTTCCTCCGAGAAACCCCTGGCTATGGTGGTCGAGTAGCCGCATATGTACACGTCACCACCGAAGCTCTCTGTTATACTTAGATTTCGAGCCATGATAAATGTGACCTCGAAAGCTAGATTCGCAGCGAATGAACTCGTAAAGTCTGAAGTATGTTCCAAGACTGAACATCGAGCCTGCAAAGCTGAGACGACTTCGAATATGGTGGCCTCGAAATCCACACGATCTCGAAGGGTAGCTCCCGAGATGCATCTGTCCTCAGGGATGACCTCGGATCATGGGTTCCGAGCCTGACGCGCGTACTATCTCGAAAACCATGTGACCTCGGGAGATGTTATTAGCTCGAAAGTTGATGTGAGACCTGGGAGAATAAGGCCTTGGTGATATATGATAATAACCTTGAATATCTTAAAGTGTTGTCTATAAGAGACATGGTCTACATTTATTACTGTAAATCCCCTAAAATCATGGGATATTATTTGATTAGTTATACACCCCCTGGTCTTCAGGGGACGTTTCCTTTTATATTGGATTACAGGCATTTATGGCCATTTGATTTATTTGCACAAAAAGAGTAACTACCCGAAATGTGTGTGATAGTATTCTGCAATCTTCTCTATAAATAGAGAGGTCATGCACCATTGTAAGGGACCGAATCTCTGAATCTGGAGAGAAAACTCTGAAGAATTCATACTTGAAGAATTTTCAAAGATCATCTTGAGTTTAATAACAAAGACTCGTGGACTAGGCAGATTTAACTGCTGAACCACGTAAAAATTGTGTTTTGTACTATCATATTTATATTGCCCATCACTGTTTGTTGTTTACGTGCTCTTCTTTCATGGTTGACGAAAAACGGCGTCAACAGTTTGGTGCTTTCATTGAGAGCCTTAAGCATTCATTCCTGAGTAAGTCATGGCCACTAATAATCAGAACGTTACTGAAGAAAATTACCTAAGACGTCCTGGGAAACAACCAATGGAAAACCCGGATGTTGAAGAAAGAAGTGGAACTTCCGATTCCTGGGGACCACCTGCTCCACCAAGGGATGAGGATATGTATTACAATCCTGAGCGGTATGTTCCCATTGTGGAACTTGAAAACTGGAAATTGAAGCAACAGTTGGCAGAGGCCAACAAACGGAATGAGGAGTTGGCAAGGATAGCCGCAGAGGCGCAGGTGGCTCAGCCCCCGCCTCCGCGCGAAAACCAAGTCCCTCCTCCAAGGGACGTACATGTTCCTCCCCATATACCTCGTGGGCGCCCACGAAAAGATGCTGCCACAAGGAGGCCGGCTCAACCTCCAGCACCAGCAGAGCCATCCGCTCCCCTAGGCCTCAGAGAAATACTTGGGCAAGGGCCCCGGCTAACCCGCCTGTGGAAGTACCTGCGGGAACTGAGAACAACCGAACCCCTGCAGAGGCTTGGACTCAAATACCTGGGAACGCACCAAATGCGACTGACCCATCTCGGGAAAATTCTTGACCGTCTAGGCCGCGACATGGATGGCAGCCACCGTCACCCATACGGTTCCCTCCATCACCTATAAGATATCCTTCGCCCCCCCGCAGGAATGCTCAACCAGTTCGAGATCAGGGCGAAAGGCGTGCGGGAGGAAGACAAGGAAACGGGGAGGCTTTCCAGGAGTGGAGAGGCGCCCCATCTGAAAAAAGTTAAACATCTCGGTCTTGCACGGCGGAGACGAGGTGACATGGAAAGAATCCATCACGAAATAACTATGCGACGAGTTTTACCAGTGATGATTCTGGAGATACCAGGTCGGTCAGCAAGCATGACCGAGGTCGTAAGAATACTGCAAACCGCAGAAATCGTCCCGACCTGCGAGAGCATCTGAATCAAAGTCGGGGTAATGGTGACCCAATAAATCCGGACCTGAGGGATCGCTTGAATAGGCGTAGAGATCCCTTGCGGAGACGCGAGCCTGGAATTATGGTCGATGACAACCGATTCCAGACAGTACCCCTTGCGGACCCAGTCCAAGAAAGAATCGATCAGCTTGAAAAGGCCTTTAGGCTTTTGAAAAACGAGCAAGAGAATGATCGATATAAAGACTCTGACGAGGAGCTCGAACCGTTTTCTCCCCATATTTCCAATACTCCATTTCCTCAAGGGTTTCGGATCCCTCACGTCCCAACGTTCGAAGGAAAGACCGACCCGTATAGTCATCTGAGCACGTTCAACACCATAATGAGAGCCAGTAACGTGGGTTACAAGCTCAGATGCATGTTGTTTCCAGCATCATTGACAGGACCTGCCAAAATCTGGTTCGAAAAATATAAAAGACACTCGATAACTTCTTGGGAGCAGTTGTCTAAAGACTTTAAGAAGCAATTCAGAGCAATGATGAGGGTCAGACCAAAGGCATCAACCTTAACTAACGTTCAACAACAGCCGGGCGAAACACTAAAAAGTTACCTAACAAGGTTTAATCTGGAAGTCGCCCGAGCTCGGAACGTAGATGACAGTGGGCACTTAATGGCTGTCTAAGCCGGCGTAATGCCGGGGAGTGCCCTTTGGGACGACATGCAAAGAAAACCAGTGAGGTCCATAACCGAGTTTAACAGACGAGCGCAGAGGTTTGTCAATGTAGAGGAAGCGAGGTCGACACTTAATATGACTTCCTAGCCCGAAACTACAACGATAAACGTCAACTCTTCCTCAACCTTGGTGGACCCAGCAGCTCCAAAGCCTGTCGCGAAAAACCCCCTACGAAGAGAGTAACCTCGAAGCCGAGGGAGGAAAGAAAAAGAAAGGGGAGAGATATTTCTCCGTGTATAGAGTATAAACCGAGCTCAATGAGTCTAGGGAGAACATATACGTGGCTAATGAAAACCAGGTCCCCTTTAGGCGTCCGGACCCGATGAGAAATAAAAAATCCAAGAGGGACTCCAGTAAGTATTGCCGATTTCACAGAGACACCGGGCATACAACCGATGAATGTTGACAACTGAAGGAAGAGATCGAAGGATTGATCTCGAGAGGTTACTTCCGGCAATATGTCAAAAACCAGAGTACTAGTCAGGCGGCTGCGGGCAAGAGAGTAGCCGCGCCTCCGATGGCACAAAATAATAATTCCCGAGCTCGGGAAGAAGATAGGCCCCCGCCGATAGATGGAGAGGATGTAATAACCATCTCGGGAGGGCCTCATCCCGCAGGAGTAGGCAGGAATGCCCAAAAGAGATACGTTAACGAGCTGAAAACTGGGGATGGGTTTCCTTATGAACCCGAACCTAGGGCTCCAAAAAGCCAGAGGATTGAAACACAACCAATAACCTTACTCTCATCACTCTCCAGCTGGCCAATAAAAGGGTCCACCGAGTTCTCATAGACAATGGTAGCTCAGTCAACATTCTCTATAAAGCAACCCTCGAAAAGATGGGACTCTCCCTTCGCGACCTGAAAGCGTGTGCAACTACTTTATACGACTTTTCAGGAAAAGGGACCACCTGCATGGGATCCATCGAGCTCCCCGTGACCTTGGGAGACTACCCAGTCTCGGCAACCAAGATGATGGAGTTCGTGGTAGTAGACTTACCATCATCAGCCTACAATGTGCTGCTCGGGAGACCCGCCCTGGTCGGGCTGGGGGCAGTTTCATCAGTAAGGTATCTGGCCCTTAAGTTCCCGACCCCCAGTGGGGTCGGAACATTGAAGAGAGATCAATTAGTAGGGAGGGAATGCTACAACATCTCCTTGAGAGGAAAGAAACAGACGAGCGCACAAGCACTCGCCATCATTCAAAACAAAGATGGAACGGTCTTAGAGATTGACGAAGAGATTGATCCAAGGATTGAGGAGAAAGTTGACCTCGAACCTTTAGAGGAGCTCGAAGAAATTCAGCTCGAGGAAGCCGATCCCTCGAAAAAGGTGAAGGTCGGAAAACACCTCCAAGATGAGACAAAATAGCAATTAATTTGCTTTTTGAAGAAAAATGAGGATGTCTTCGTGTGGTCGCACTCGGACATGGTGGGAATAAGTCCGAGTATAGCAAGTCACGCACTGAATATAGACAAAAGCTTCCCCCCGAAGCAACAAAAGCGAAGACAGCTGGACGAAGATAGAAAGAAAGCACTAAAAAAGGTGGTTGACAGATTAAAGGCAAACTGATTCATTAGGGATGCCTTTTACCCTGACTGGGTAGCCAATCCGGTGTTGGTCCCAAAGCTCAATGGGACGTGGCGAACCTGTATTGACTACTCAGATCTCAACAAAGCTTTCCCGAAAGACTGTTTTCCGTTGACAAGGATTGAACAGCTCGTGGATGCCACGGTGGGGCATGGCCTAATGTCCTTCATGGATTCCTATTCTGGATATAACCAGATTCCCATGCATGCCCTCGACCAAGAACATACGAGCTTCATCACGGATAAGGGGCTATATTGCTATAATGTCATGCCATTCAGGCTCAAGAATGCTGGGGCCACATATCAGCGGCTCGTGAACATGATGTTTTCAGAACAAATAGGAAACAACATGGAAGTTTATGTCGATGACATGCTTGTCAAATCTCAACTGAACAAGAACCATGTTGATGACCTCGAAGAGTGCTTCGGCGTACTCTGGAAATACAACATGAAGCTAAATCCTCATAAGTGCACTTTTGGGGTGTCTTCAGGAAAATTCCTGGGCTTTATTGTGAACTCTCGTGGAATCGAGGCTAACCCCGACAAGATCAAGGCCCTGATTGACATGCCCTCACCTCGAAGGCACAAAGATGTCCAAAGTTTGACTGGCAGGATGGCAGCCCTAAGCAGATTCATCTCGAAATCTACGGACCGTGGTCTTCCATTTTTCAACTTATTGAGAGGAGGTAAGAAATTTGAATGGACGGAGGAATGCGAGCTGGCCTTTCAGGAGCTCAAAAAGCACCTTGCGGAACCACCCATCCTGTCAAAACCTGAAACGAGAGAAATATTGTACCTATACCTTTCAACCACCGAACACGCAATAAGCGCAGAGCTCGTTCGAGAAGAAGAGAAGGTGCAAAGACCTGATTACTACATCAGTAAAAGATTACTGGGGGCAGAGTCAAGATACCCATTGATGGAGAAACTCGCGCTCAGTTTAATTCATTCGTCTCGTAAACTCCGCCCCTACTTTCAGGCGCATCCCATCCGTGTGTTGACTGATCAACCACTTAGGCAAGACTTGTCTAAACCAGAAGCTTCAGGTCGACTTCTTAAATGGGCTGTTGAGCTCGGACAGTTCGAGATCACCTACCACCCGAGAACGACCATTAAGGCACAGGCGTTGGCGGACTTTATAGTGGAATGTACTGGCATAGCCGACGACGAGGTAATAACCCCGGCCCACGAGCTGTGGAAACTTTACGTCGACGGCTCATCAAATGAAAATGGAGGGGGGGCAGGGATCATTTTGGTTACCCCCGCAGGGAGCAGATTTCATTCTGCCTTAAGATTTGGTTTTAAAGCGTCGAATAATGAGGCTGAATAAGAGGCTTTACTCGCGGGACTTCGTATAGCAAAGGAGCTCAAAGCTAGGGCTGTACATTGCTACAGTGATTCCCAGCTCGTGGTAAACCAAATCTTGGGAGAATACCAGGCTCGCGGCACGAGAATGGCAGCTTATTTGGAGAAGGTAAAATCCGCATTGGAGTGTTTCGAATTTTATACAATCGAACAGGTTCCCCGCGAGCGGAACTCAAATGCAGATGCCTTAGCTCGGCTCGCCACATCTGCTGAAAATGAAGAACTGAACGTTGTGCCCATAGAACACCTATTGGCATCTAGCATTAATGACCCCAATAGTTGAATATCTTGAGAACGGAGTCCTTCCAAGAGACCGGAACCAGGCTCGAAAGTTGATGTATCAACTTCCCTGTTACACCATTTTGGACGGAAAGCTATACAGAAGGGGATATTCCATGCCGTTACTTTAGTGCGTAACCCCGCTCGAAGCTAAGAAGATCATTGAAGAAATTCATGAAGGGTTCTGCGGAGATCACACCGGGGGGCATAGCCTGTCCAAGAAGATCATACGCCAAGGATATTTCAGGCCAACTATTAAAATGGATTCTTTCGAGTACGTGAAGAAATGCGACAAATGCCAGAGATTCGCCACGATTACCCGAGCTCCACCATCCAAGCTGACCATGTTGACTTCCCCATGGCCTTTCGCGGTATGGGGCATCGACCTCATAGGCTCTCTCCCGACTGGCAAAGGCGGAGTAAAATATGCTGTAGTCGCCATGGATTACTTCACGAAGTGGACGGAGGCTGAACCATTGACAACTATAACTTCAAAAAAGATCCTTGATTTCGTAGTAAAAAGCATCGTGTGCCGATATGGGGTGCCGAGGAAGATTGTATCCGACAACGGAACCCAGTTCGATTACGACTTGTTCGCCAACTTTTGTGAAAAGAACGGCATAATAAAAGTTTTTCATCAGTAGCTCATCCTCAAGCGAATGGCCAGGTCGAGGCTGTGAACAAAACTCTCAAAAGTTCTCTGAAGAAAAAGTTGGAGGAGGCGAAGGGATGGTGGCCCGAAGAGTTGCCCCAAGTCCTATGGGGATATAGGACCACAGCTCGAACATCAACAGGACATACCCCGTTCTCTCTAGCATACGGCTGTGAGGCAATGTTGCCCATCGAGGTCGAAATCCCAACGATCCGAACTCAGATTTACGATCAAAGTTCAAACCACACTGAGCTCCAGGAGACCTTAGACTTGATTGAAGAAAAACGAGAAGAGGCTCAGTTAAGAAACGCTGCCTACCAACAGCGAACTACTAGGTATTTCAACAAGAGGGTTCGAGATCGAAAGTTCGGAATGGGAGATCTGGTGTTGAGACGCGTATTTTTGGCAACGCGAGATCCGGCAGCTGGAGTGCTCGGGCCGAATTGGGAAGGACCGTACCGGATAGAATCAGTCATTCGGCCCGGTGTGTACAAACTTGCGAGATTGGACAGGAGCCTAGTACCGCGAGCATGGAATGGCGAACACCTTAGACCTTACTATCAATAGTGTAGGAAAAGTGTTGCATGTAACCATGATTTTCTATATGTATTAGTCTATTTGCTTTTGTATTCCATCAAATAAAGATCTATTTTGTTCAATATATTATCTCTTTTTATCTTTTGCAATCTCTCTTAATTTAATAACCTATGGTCACACTCATAGGATATTAAGGGGGCATCATTGGTACATATACCATATATATACCATCGGCTTAAAAAAATAAAAAAACACAAGTATTTGGATTTAACCAGATACACGAGCTTAGATAGTTTGGACATAACCGAATTATCAAAAACACAAGTATTTGGATTTAACTAGATACGCGAGCTTAGATAGTTTGGACATAACCGAACTATCAAAAGATAATAACGTTTGGATTTAACCATATGTGCAAACTTAATAAGTTTGGAGCAAACCAGCCAAAAAACTAATCGACGATAAGTAGGAACCTAAACCTACTTCGAGATAAGTCGAGATCGAGGCTGGAATATCTTAAAGGAAAATAGTTTCGAACTCATAACCTTGGAGTAAAAACCGAGGACGAGAAAAAGTAACTAAGCAAAAAAGATATAACTAAACCAGTCACGTTACATACCATGTGAGAACTTTCGGGTTCATGATTAAAGTAATATCCGACCTTGATAAATAACGAGATCGGAAGCGGATAATTCGAGCAAACGATGCATGAATGCATCGAGTTTCGAGCCTAAATCCACACTATGTTTGTATGAATAAATAAACATAAATGATTCATCAATATAAAATGTGCAAAATATTTCGAGCTGAGAAATGTAAAGCATATAAAGGCCAATAATAAAAGAAATTGTATCAGCCCTGTGGGCATAAATTAAAGTAATTACAAAAATGAGAGGACGCAGCCCCAAGGTAAGATTTCCCCGAAGTCGGATCCAAGAAGGAGGATTCTCCTTGGCCTTCTCAGCATCAGCAGCACCGGACCCCTCAGGACGAATAGCATGACTATCCTTCTGGGCTCCCTCCGAAACGGCCTCACGAGCAGCCTCTTCCGCCTCAAGCCGAGCATTCCACTTGTCAAGAAGCTTCGCCTCAAGAGGACCTAAGAAGCTGGTATCCAGGTCTTAGTTGTTGGCCCACATTCTGTACATGGCCGAGTCAACCGCCTGGTCCTTCTTCTCTTTGTACTCAGCAAGGAGACGAGCTTTTTCACCCTCCATAATATCAAAGGTGGCAGCCTTATCTTGTTCGAACATTTTGTTGGTCTCCTGGAGCCGAGCGTTCTCCTTCTCAATCTCCTCGAGCCTAGCTTTCAGCTTCCCAAGCTCGGATACCTTGGCCTCAAGCTCCTTAGTTCTTTCCTCAAGCTTAGCATTTGCTGCCTTCAGGTCATCACTTGCTTTGAGGTGGAGATCCTTCGCCTCTTGAGCGTGAGACTTGCTCGAATGGATCTCATTGTTCAACTTATAGTTGAGCTGGGCAGTAAAAGCGAGAGACTGACAAAAGAGGAAATCGTCATTAGCACAAGAACTGTGTGATTATAACTAAGAAGTAGAAGAAAACTTGCCGCGGCAGCGAGCTCGATGCTCTTCTCATAGAGGGCAGTGCAGTCCCAGACATTGTTCAAGTATTGCCACTGAGGAGCTTCGAGACTGCTAAAGCTCTGGCCAATTCGGGATATAACATCCGAGCCCAGCATCGACCCATGGGACCCATCTGCATTATCAATTACGTACTCCTCCATGTGGGTAGAAACTGACAACTTCTGAGTTCGAGAAGTAGAAGGCTTTCTAGGAAGTGGACTGATTGTAGGCCGAACCACTACAGGAAGTTGGGGCCCGGTCATGATAGAGGCATCGACCTGCGAAGTCGATACCACAGTTGCGGCACCGAGCTGCGAAGACGGCGTCGTGATGGAGCTGGTAACAGGAGGAGCTAGGGGAGGAGGTGTCTTCTCGGTCCTTTTGGGAACTTTGGTGGGCCGATCCACCTTTCGCGACCCCGCCCTGGGACGCTTGCTCCTTTTGGCACCACCACTCTCGATGATATTGTCGAGGTCGGAGTCCATGGCACCTGCACAGTTCAAATCGAAGTGAGACATAATGATAATAAGCTTGGAAAATAAAAAAGAAAAAACTAAGTAAAGAAAGACCTAACTGGAACTCTCCCCCGAACTAGAGCTCGGGGACCATGAAATTCACCCTTCTTCAGAAGAGGCAGGGGGAGTACCTTCCCTATAGGTGGACGTCAACCTCGAAAGGTCCCTATAGTCGTTTGTCCCATATTGGACGACTATCCCATCCCACACTTCATTCAGACTATACATGGAGTCATACTTCCTGGGCCAACTATCAAACCTATGAACTCGGTCATCTACCCAAGTCCAAATATAGAAGTGGTCCCTATCGTCTGGGCACAAGACTAACCTATCGGGTTTATATTTTAGTAAGGTGGGGGACCACATTCTCGAGCTAAGGATGACTTTACCTTCTTCATCCGAGTCTGAGCTCGAGGCTTCATCATTAGCCTCATTCCCCTATGGAGGACTCCTTCTGCGAACTGGAGGTGGGGGCCTCACCTCTCTCCTCGGAGGGAGGATGCCTGTGGGCAAAGGCACCTGCTCCCAATGTTCATACTTTTTATTGGACCAGTCAAAGGTGGACTGACCCTCTCCCAAAAGTCTGCAATCTCGGAGCTTATCCTCATGCAAAAGGTACAAGAGAGACCTCCTGCCATGAGGGAGTTGGAGCAGGGTCTCTCTATGCCCCTTCATTGCCTCGTCAGGAGTAGGACGCTGAAAGTTGGCTGGAAAGCAAGACACATTTCAACTAAGTACGGATCTTACAGCTAAAATCCCGAGCACAGAGATAAAAAAAAGGTTGGAATACTTACAAATCCGACCGAATGAGTAGCATCGAGACGGAGACAAGCCATCCGTCCAGAAGAAGGCTTTCTTAAAATTAGGTGGGTGATTGGGAAGGTCCTCAAATACCTTTTTTTCTTTGGGATAGCTCGAAAGGTAATAAAAGCCATCTCCTCCCCGAGCTCGGGAGGGATTGCTTTTCAGAAAAAAGAGATATAAAATCTCTTGCGGTGAAGGCCCCTTCCACTTCAGCTCGTGGTATAGCGACCTCAGGGCAGACAGAACCCTGTAAGAATTGGTGTTGAGCTGGAACGAAGCCAACCCAAAAAAATCTGTGAAGTCCTTGAAAAAAGACTTCAAAGGCAACAGTGCCCCTGCCTTCATGTGTTCCTGGCTCCATGCCGCGTATCTCAGCCTGTTGTCACGGTCCCCGGGGGCGTAACAACTTCGTTCGTGAGCGGCCGGAGGTCGAAACTTCAAGGAACTTGACAACCTGAGGCCATGGAGGGCCAGAATGTCAGTTATCTGACTTGTCGTTGTAATCGAGCTCCAATAGTGCTCGGCCTCAAAGATTTCTCTCCTCAGTTGCGAGGTAGAAGGCTCCCCCATAAGTGAAAATTGGAGCTCTCCCGAGCTGTACGCAACAGTCACTGTCAGTTTAGGGTCGAGTGGGATCGGCCTGGGCCCTGAATTGGATTCTGGGTAAATAGCCTCCCGAAGGGTCCTCCTCTTCTTCTCTATGACCTCGTCAATTTGGCGGCGGTAATGAGCTCGAATATCCTCCCGTTCGTGGGCGAGATCGTACTCGCGAATTCGACGTTGATTTCGAGCAAACAGCAATTCAGGGCTCGGGGTTTTGGGCGAATAAGGGATTGCCAGCAACGATCCCCACTGTCTTTCCAGATTCTGTGACATCTAGCGAGAAAGAAAAAATGGTGAGGGCCATGCATGCAAGAATTATGAGCTCGACAGGACGAGCTCGGAGTTTAGGAACAAAACAAGCTCGATACTAAGACCCTTATTAAAGAGTCAGAACGTGTGTTCCACGAGAAAGGGAGAAGAGTGGAAATTTTTTTGAAAATCCCAAAAATCAGGGGAAAAAGAGTGGCGGATAACCAGAAAAGGTAACCTTGGGTATCGTGCATTTGTCAAGGCCAAGGTTTTATACCCGATATCTTAGTGTACAAGAAACGTCTTTTATAATTTTAAAACCTAGAAAACAAAGATCTTGCTCAAACATCAAAACTGGGTATGAACCAGTGATGTAAACCCAGTATGGAAACTTAAAACATAAAAGCCTATCGGACAAAAATTCCCTAACGTATTGTACTAAGAAAATAAACTAGTACATTCACAGAGATAACAAGAACAATATGAACAAAAACTGGGATAAGGGAAAACAAAGATTGGACACTTACACAATAATGGCGATTCCAGAGAAATTGTTGACTGAAGGAGAGGCTGCAAATATGAGCTCACGGACTCGAACAAACCGGAGGTCCTTTCTTTTTTCGGCTGAGAGAACATGCACAAGAAAGAAGTTCTCTGGGATGGCCTCTGGTTTCGTCCCTTCCCTTTTTTGTTTCTGATGCGTGTAAAATAAGAGGAAGAAGAAGACCTTGAATATATAAAGGGAGAAAAGTGATAAAAAGGATTAATCTGGGCCATTGGCCAGAATCCTCATGAAATCCAACGGTCAGGGGTCGATGACATGATGGTACCAAAAAGGTGGCAGATGAATGATCGTGGGCAGGTTTCCAAGGTACTCAAGTATCATAAATGAGCAATGTCCAACTGACGCGTGTCCATTCTCAAGTGTGTGACGGTACGGTTCCCGAAGAAAGTAGTTCAAAAGTTTCCTTCTCGTAGGATTCGAACAAATACTTTTGAGGGGGCAAGATGTTATACCCAGATTTCGAGCCATGATAAATGTGACCTCGAAAGCTGGATTCGCAGCGAATGAACTCGTAAAGTCTGAAGTATGTTCCAAGACTGGACATCGAGCTTGAAAAGCTGAGACGACTTCGAATATGGTGGCCTTGAAATCCTCACGATCTCGAAGGGTAGCTCCCGAGATGCATCTGTCCTCGGGGATGACCTCGGATCATGGGTTCCGAGCCTGACGCGCGTACTATCTCGAAAACCATGTGACCTCGGGAGATGTTATTAGCTCGAAAGTTTATGTGAGACCTGGGAGAATAAGGCCTTGGTGATATATGATAATAACCTTGAATATCTTAAAGTGTTGTCTATAAGAGACGTGGTCTACATTTATTACTGTAAATCCCCTAAAATCATGAGATATTATTTGATTAGTTATACACCCCCTGGTCTTCAGGGGACGTTTCCTTTTATATCGGATTACAGGCATTTAAGGCCATTTGATTTATTTGCACAAAAAGAGTAACTACCCGAAATGTGTGGGATAGTATTCTGCAATCTTCTCTATAAATAGAGAGGTCATGGACCATTGTAAGGGACCGAATCTCTGAATCTGGAGAGAAAACTCTGAAGAATTCATACTTGAAGAATTTTCAGAGATCATCTTGAGTTTAATAACAAAGACTCGTGGACTAGGCAGATTTAACTGCTGAACCACGTAAAAATTGTGTTTTGTACTATCATATTTATATTGGCCATCACTGTTTGTTGTTTACGTGCTCTTCTTTCACGGTTGACGAAAAACGGCGTCAACACTCTCAAACTCATAGCTAGTCCAGCTTCCCTTTCACCTTACCTGCACCACACAACACTCGTGAGCCAAGGCTCAACAACAAAACTTAAACACGCTCATAAGCAGTTAATAATAAATCATAGAATCATAATAAGCATTCCCAGCAATAATAGTCCTACTCATGCATGCATTCTATGCAAATAAGTAACTACACTGTCACACAGGGGCCCACTGGCCTAACTAGAAAACTAATAAGTCATACTGGGGCCATGCCCTAGGATGTGGGACTAATAAGTAACCCTAGGGCCCATTGCCCTATCCTCTGTATAACCAGCCTTAGAGCTAGCCCAGTGTATGTGGCGCTTAATTTTGCAGGACCATTGGGTCGAACAAGCATATAATTCGCTCTTGATTAGGTATAATCATATCGACCAACGCTCATCGCTATTGCCATCCTTGACTTATAAGTCAAGCCTTTCTCAATCAGATAATGCAAACAAGCACACGTTATATAACAATTATCCAGATACAGAGCATTCAACATGCTTAATCAAACAATCACAAGCATAATTATAATCATGCTCATTTACAGGGTCCCAAGCCCTAATCAAATCTATCTTTAACAACCGGGCCAAGCCCTAATCACATACATCATGTATTGGGTGCAATTTTATTACGTCCGAGCACAAGTTAAATATGAATGACCCTCGAGCATGATCCTTTCCCGATCCCTAGCGGTACCCTAGTCATAACCATAATAAATTATATTCATTAATATTGAGTTAATAAAATACTTCTAAACCGAGTCCTAATCTCTGGGACCTTAAATTCCACTAAACTTGGTAGAAGAATCCTTCCCAAGCCCTTAGGTTTGAGTTCCCGTCACTCAAAATATGTTCCAGCCAACTTTCCCTATGCGTATCACGACGCCCCTTTAGGGGTCACAGCGCGCCTCAAGTCAGAGGCCCTTACATTCCCGGGGACGCGCGCTGCGGTGCGCCTACGCAAAAAGACCCCCTGGGCCTTAGGTTCATGCGGGTCGTGGCGCCACAAGAACAGGGTCGCTACGCGACCCAACAGACCCAGTTTCCATCTTTTTCCTCAACCGATTATTTAGTCCCCAGGCATCATCAACACATTGATACCAACCAAAGACAACCCTAAACTCACTCAAAACCCTACCAAAATACAAAATCCATAACTTGAGCCACAAAGCTTGAGAACACCAAAAACTAGTGAGAAATAAATGAGTTTAGAGGAAGGAGATTAATACCTCAACTGGAATTTCACCTCCTAGCTGCAGATAATCAAACCTAGACTTAAGCCTTCAATTTCTAAGCCTTAGCTTCCAAAATTCCCAAGAAACTCCAAGAGGTATGAGAGAGAGAGAGTGTGTGTAATGAGAGAGAGAGAGAGTGGGAGAGAGAGCTCAGAGTGTTTTACTTAATTCTACTAAGTTCTTAATTGGTTGGCTGAGTATATCTAACCCTTAGGCAAGAAATGTCTGAAATACCCTTGCCCTTAGCTTTGTTCTCTTATGCCCTCAAGAGCAACTTAGTCTTTTGTCACATGTCCCGTTAATCATAATTAATGCCTCATAATTCTCGTTACTTTTAATATCCTCGGATAATCACTAAAAAATTTCCCATTACCCAATAAATCCTGGTAATGCACTAAATTACTAAAATACCCCTAAGTTTACCCCGAATCAGGTATTTGATCCTGTTATGACTACACCACTAACTTGCCCCCTAGGATTGCCTCGTGCCAAATAATCCAAATATATCCACATAATAATGTGGTCTGAATCACGAACACACATATATATACAAATACACCCTCAACGGGCAAAAAACACAAAAAGGCCCTTATAATAAGAAACAAGCCCACATCAATGCAAATACAGTCATATTATAATATAACTCACATAATTCATTTATCCATGCATCAAATCACATAATAATGAAATTAATCAGTTATTGCCCTCCTGACTCCCTAATCAAGGCACTAAGCCTTATTAGGGAATTTACGATGTTACAACTATTCCATCTTTACACGAATTTCATCCTCAAAATTTTACCTGAACAGCCGTGGATACTGATCTCGCATGTTGGACTGTAACTCTCAGGTCACCTCTTCGACCTTGTTGTTCCTCCATAATACCTGTTATCCAAAAAACAAGCATGGATGACATGGATAATATTTAGTACACGTGGCTAACATCTGGCAGAATTCGTGCTCGACCATCGACCAGGAAGACATCTACTGTCACGACGTTCGATCTCTTCATACGACCAGCCTGGCCGTACGAATGCTATACGTGGAAAATATCCTATGCAGTTATGATAGTATCCAAAATTATCTCCCATGATTTCTTGAGTATCCGATTATTTAGGAAATAATATCTGTAACAAATTAATGTAAATCCTCCTCGAGCCTATAAATATAGAAGGAGGGCTCAAGGGAAGGGGATCTTCTTCTTCTTTTTTGCTTTCTGATTACTAGAGATTATAGGTACCCTATTTGATATATTGTCTTGTTCTTCAAAGGTTAGTGAAACTCATTGAACTCTAGTTCTTTGATCACTCTTTTGAATCCTATATCAATAACAATTCAAGTGGACGTAGGTTATTACCAGATTCTGGGGTCGAACCACTATAAACTATTGTGTTCTTTATTATTTCGTCATCACATTATTTCCAACGTGTTTGTCCACATCAAGCAAATTTGACTCCGTGTCAGTTGGCCAAAATCAGGGTCAACATTCTGGTGCTTTCATTGAGAGGTTGATACATTATCGTTGAAAGATCAATGGCGAAAACTACCAAGAAAACTGGACAGGCGGCCGGCGCTGCACCATCTCACCCGCCTCCTCCTCCTCCAAACGTGGCTGAGGATGAGCCACATTTGGAATTTGATGAGGAAGAAATGGACTCTGAAACGCTGAAGAATACCCTAGGGGTATTGGAGGAGGAACTGGCCAATCTGAGGGACGTCCAGGAAAGTGTTGCCGAAATGATGGCGCGGCAGCAACAAGAAATTGAACGGCCGCGCCTGGAGCTGAGTGAAATACATGCGGAGATGGAACGTCGCCAGAGGGAGGCCCTGGCAGCCCTCGAGGCAGCCCTACAGATGGCTAGGAGTCAGGCTGCACCTGCCTCGCAGCCTGATCAGCCTGCGAATGGGCCACCCCGCAGGGGTCCCAATCCTAGCCCACCTATCCAACCCTCGAGCCCGCAAAGGCCCGAGCATCCACCGGTACCTCAGGACGATGTCCCGATGTTGGACCCTGAGGCACAACCTCCATCCCAAGCTGGTCGCGGCAATCCCCCGCAGCAGAGGTAGAATAGGGCCGGCAGCCGCCTCGCAGTCCTAGACGCCACAGGGGCGACAAGCCAAACCCTCCGAGCAGAGGACAACGTCCACCTGGTAACAGAAGGAACTCAGAGTTAGGCTCTGTGATCTGAGGCCCCCCACGACATGATAATTCACGGGGACCTACCAACCAACGCAGGCCACCCTCTAACGCTCAAGAAGTTCCAGCCCAGGAAAGCAATAGAGGGAACAGTCGATCCCACCATAGCCAATCAAGATTCAGAGATGGACATGGTTATAACGAGGCCGACTCAGGCAGAGGAAATGCCGGTCGGAGGAATGAGAAGAGAGGTGGCGGCCGAAGCCAGCCACCTAGGGATGACCAACCCGACAGACGGGACGCTGGGGGGCAGCCCATGCAAAATAACATCTTCAACCGGCTCGGAGCTAGCGAGCAGCGGAGGAGAGACTAGGATTTGAGAGACGTACTCAACGATCGTCGCGAGTGGCATGACGAGTATGTCCCCCCAACACCAAAGGCCATGGCGATTCCTGGCACCATGCAGACCCAGATAGATGCCCTCAACCAGGCAGTGCAGCAGCTGGTCGGGGGAAGAACATCTTATATCGACCACGATAGGAGAAAAGGCACTCCTTTCGTCCAGATGATAGCTATGACAGAAACCCCTAGCAAGTTTAAGATGCCTACGCTTCCAAACTTTGATGGGTATGGTGACCCGGTATCTCATGTTAACAAGTTTGAGATACAAATGGACATTCAGAAAGTGTTCGAAGATGCTTGGTGCAGGATCTTCCCTGCAACACTTTCTGATGCCGCAGAGGAGTGGTTTTTCAAATTCCCTCCTGCAAGTATAGTTTCCTGGGAAATGTTCGTGAAGGAGTTTTACGGACAGTTCTACGCGGGTCATGTGCACCCGACTGAGGCAAACCAGCTGGTTGAAATACGCCAGCAAGACGGAGAGCCACTGAAAGACTACGTCCAGCGCTTTATGTGAGTAGCGGCTGGGGCGAAAACAGTGGGAGACGAGGGCAAGATGATGGCCATAACCGCAGGAGTTAAGTGCCGCACGCCTCTCTGGGACAGCCTTAGAAAACATGGGGTTAGAACTACCCAGGAATTTTTGGATCGAGCTGATCGGTACATTAAGCTAGAAGATGCCATTGCCAATGAAGGGAAGCCCCCAAGCAAGGATAAGGGGACTGCCGAGCCCGCCAAAGCCACCAATGGGTCCAAGCCCAACGACAACGGCAAAGGCAATGGGAATGGCAACGACAATGGCAAGAATGGGGGGAAACGGCCACACAATGAGCCTTCCACCTCTGACAATAAACGATCCAAGGGTAACCGTTATGAACCTCGGTTCACTAACTATACTGCCCTGATTGAGTCTCGGGGAGAGGTTTATCAGGCCACGAGTTCCAGCGTGCCTTATAGGAAACCCGCTCCCATTCGAAAAGATATTTCGAGAAGAGACACTACCAAGTTCTATCGTTATCATAACGACTACGGACATGATACCAACGAATGCAACCAATTGAAGGATGAGATCGAATTCCTTATTAGACAAGGACACTTGAGAAGATATATACAGGCCTCAGGAAATTCCCAATGAGAGGCTCCAGGTGGCAACGAGCAAGCGCCCACACGCCAACGCTCGCCACCTTTACAGCCTGATCCGTAACTGGCACATTATTAATCATCTGTGGAGGCCCGCACCTCGCGGGAAACAGCAGAAAGGCCAGAGAACGATATGCTCGGACTCTGTGCCACGACCAGGACATCGAGATGATGACTGTGGATGACCGCGCGCCGAAAAAGGCTCGGTCAGAAGAGGGCGAAAAAACCTTCTCTTATGGCAACGCCCACCATGTCCGGTTTCCACATTCCGATCCGCTGGTTGTGGATATCCAAATGGCCAACGTGATGGTGAAGAGAGTGCTAGTTGATACAGGAAGTTCGGTGAACATCCTGTATAAGTCTTTGCTGGAACGCATGAAGTTGTCCCTTAAGGACCTAGAGCCCTGCAACCAAACAATTTACGGCTTCTCTGGTGAGGGACTCGCCCCAGCAGGATCAATCAGACTACCAGTGACAGCAGGTACAACGCCTGCTACCAGGACATTACTCACTACTTTCATAGTAGTCGATTGTCCTTCGGCGTACAATGCCGTCATTGGGAGGCCTATACTGGTTGATCTACAGACCGCCACCTCTATATGGAACTTAGCCATGAAATTCCCAATAGACGCAGGGGTAGGACGCGTGTTGGGAAACCAGAGGGAGGCCAGGGATTGCTACAACGCTTCAGTCACGAAGGCGAAGAAGGGAGTGTCAAAGAGCACTCCTCCAGATAGGTTGCAGATGGCAATTTATACACAAGCCCAATCCGGTGATGAAGTCACCAAATAGGGTGTTGCCCAAAGTGAGAATAGAGATTTAGATCCTCACTTTGGGGATTTTGAAGAAAATGTTGGACCCGTCGAGGACCTAGAAGAGGTCCAACTTGACGAGAAAGACCCGACCAAAGTCGTGAAGGTCGGGAAAAATTTAGAACCAACCACGAAGCATGCACTAGTGGAGTTTTTGCGAAAAAACCAGGAAGCCTTTGCCTGGTCGCACAAAGACATGGCTGGGATAGATCCTGCAGTTATCAGCCATGTCCTGAACATAGACAAGAGTTTTCCACCCGTGCAACAGAAGAGAAGGCTGCTCGATAAGGATCAGTCGAGAGCCTTAAAAGAAGAAGTTGAAAGATTAAAGGAGAATGGGTTCATCAGGGTGGCGTTTTATCCATCATGGGTCTCTAATCCAGTACTAGTTCCCAAGCCTAACGGCAAATGGAGAACCTGTGTGGATTTTACAGACCTCAATAAAGCCTGCCCGAAGGATTGCTTCCCACTCCCAAGGATCGACCAACTGGTCGATGCTACTGCTGGACACGAGATCCTCTCCTTCATGGATGCATACTCAAGCTACAATCAGATCAGCATGCATCCCCCTGACGAGGACCACATCAGCTTTCGGACCGATACGAGATTACACTGTTATAAAGTAATGCCCTTTGGACTGAAAAACGCAGGTACGACTTACCAGCGATTGGTTAACCACATGTTTAAAGAGTTGATCGGCGTAAACATGGAGGTGTACGTGAACGACATGCTGGTAAAGTAAAAAAAATCAGAAGGACATGTGAAGGATTTACAAGAGTGTTTCGATGTACTGAACAAATACCAAATGAAATTAAATCCTCTCAAATGCTCCTTCGGAGTCGGATCAGGGAAATTTTTGGGGTTCATTGTTAATTCAAGAGGAATCGAGGCCAACCCCGACAAGGTAAAAGCCCTGATCGACATGAAATCGCCAGAGAAGATCAAGGATGTACAAAGTTTAATTGGGAGAATTGCAGCCCTAAGTAGATTTATTTCCAAGTCATGGATAAATGCGTCCCTTTCTTCAATCTACTTAGGGGCAACAAGAAGTTCGAATGGACAGGAGACTGCGAGAAATCTTTTCAGGCCCTAGAAGGCCATATGGCGCAGCCTCCTATTTTATCAAAGCCTATCGAAGGAGAAACTTTATTCATTTACCTGGCGATCACTGAAGTTGCTGCTAGTGCGGTACTAGTACGAGAGGAAGAAGGTGTACAAAAAGTGGTTTACCATGTAAGCAAGAGGCTAATCGGAGCAGAACTGAGGTATCCTCCCATCGAGAGGTTAGCATACTGTTTAATCTTGGCTTCAAGGAAGCTACGTCCTTACTTTCAAGCTCATCCCATTACAGTCTTAACTGACCAGCCCCTTCGGCAAGTCCTCCCAAAACCAGAAGCAGCTGGGCGTTTATTAAAATGGGCAGTCGAACTGGGGCAGTTCGATATTACATTTCACTGCGCGCAGCAGTAAAGGGACAAGTCTTGGCTAATCTTATTGCAGAGTTCACCGAACTCCCACACAACGAGCAGTGCGAGAAGCCTAGTGCGCCTGAGCCTCAAGATGAAGCTCCTTCATGGAAGTTATTCACAGATGGGTCGTCCAATGAATCTCACGCGAGCAGGGTGATCTTGATAATGCCAGAAGGGCATCGATTTCACTGCGCCATTAGGTTCGACTTCGCAGCGTCAAATAATGAAGTCGAATACGAAGCACTCCTCGCTGGATTAAGAATGGAAAAAGACCATGAGTATAAAGGTGCTGGATATTTACAGTGATTCACAGCTGGTAGCGAATCAAGTTCTAGGGGAATATCAAGCACGAGGCCTGAAAATGGTGGCCTACTTGAACAAAACTAAAGACCTGTTAGCCCAGTTCACGAAGTACACCCTCCAACAAATACCTCGGGATCAGAATTCAAACGCAGATGCCTTAGCCAAACTCGTGAACTTAAAAGATGCTGACACTTTGAACATTGTGCCAGTAGAAAGATTGAGCGAGCCAAGCATATGAGCAAATGAAACCAGTATGGAATCCGAATGGAAGATACATGGATGGCACCTTACTTAGAGTATCTTACAAATGGTGTACTGCCAGCCGATAGGAGCAAGGCCAGAACTCTTCAAAGGTTGGTTGCTAGGTATATACTGGTCGATGGTATTTTATACCGAAGGGGATATTCCATGCCACTGCTCAAGTGTATTACACCAGAGAAAGCTAAGGAGCTAAAGAAGGAAGTACACGTAGGCTTCTGCGGGGATCACGCTGGGGGGCAAAGTTTGGCGAAAAAGATTCTAAGGCAGGGTTATTTCTGGCCAACTATGAACGAAGATTCAATGGAGTTTGTGTGAAAGTGCGATAAATGTCAGAGATTTTCCAAAATCCCACACGCTACTCCAAACGAATTAAAACAGATGCAGAGTCCTTGGCCTTTTGCAGTGTGGGGTATAGACTTAATTGGATCCCTGCCAACAAGAAAAGGCGGAGTGAAGTATGCAGTTGTAGCAGTCGACTACTTCACCAAATGGGCCGAAGCTGAACCACTCGCTATCATAACGCCCAAGAAAGTTCTTGACTTTGTCATCAAGAACATTGTTTGCCGATATGGTTTGCCTCGAAAGATTGTCTCAGACAACGGAACCCAGTTTGACAGTGACTTATTCACAGACTTTTGCGAAAGGCACAGGATTATTAAAAGCTTTTCTTCAGTCGCGCATCGACAAGCAAACGGGCAGGTCAAAGCAGTGAATAAAACGCTTAAAGACACCGTGAAGAAAAGGCTTGAAGACGCTAAAGGAGCATGGCCAGAACAGCTTCCTGAAGTCCTCTGGTCGTATATAACTTCTCATCGAATAGCAACAGGTCATACTCCGTTTTCCTTAGCATACGGGTATGAAGCTATGTTGCCTGTCGAATTAGATCCCCCCTCACATCAACGCATTACATATGACCAGAGCCAGAATAGCCAACTAATGATGGAGTCCCTAGACTCAATTGAAGAAATACGAGAACGAGCCCAACTTCGAGTTGCTGCTACCAGCAAAAGGTCGCCCGGTATTTTAACTCAAAAGTAAACGAAAGGAAACTCAACGTCGGTGACCTAGTGCTACGACGAGTTTTCTTGAATACCCGTGACCCCACTGCTGGAGTGCTCGGACCAAACTGGAAAGGACCTTACCAGATTGAAGAAGTCCTTCATCCGGGCACCAACAAACTTGCACGCTTAAATGGAGATCTCGTTCCACGCTATTGGAATGGAGAACACTTGCGCAAGTATTATCAGTGAACAGTCCTTCTTAAAGGACTGGCTTGTATTAATTTTTACTTTTTACAAGTTTCGAAAAAGGGTTTGCCACGTTGTATGGCTAATCGCTTATAAGTGTAAGATCTTTTTTAAGATCACTCGTAAAGACATGATTATTCCATTTTTAATATGAGATTATAAGGGACTGTGCGCAGCCAGACATTCTTGCCAAACATTGTAAATTTATTTTTACAAGTATTTGTTCATTACGTGTGTTGTTTTGCTGTATTATAAGTGTTACGTTTCTTACCGAGTAGAAATGTTTGCACAGGTCGTGGTCAAGGCAAGTGACCAAGGACCTAAAGCTCCTCGATCACTTGGGGGGCACATAAGGTACATCGATAGCAAAGCATACCAAAGGGTATGTAAACACATGAACAAAATGAGTGAAAGCATGCTACGGTACTTAGAGAATTTTTCAAAATTTATGTTTTGTTAAATCAAACCAAAGTACTATGCTAAGTTCGGTCATGTGAACAGATATTATAATAAAAGAAACATTATAATATCAATAAGGCAATCTTTTACACCGCGAGCAGTATTGCTCGGATGTAATTGTTCAATTAAAAGTAAAAAGCTTTTACACCGCGAGCAGTATTGCTCGGATGTAATTGTTCAAGTTATAAGTAAAAAATCTGCCCTTGCAGCAATAAAAATAAATTTTCTTTACAAACAGACCCGTGGGCCATAAAAACAAAATAAGAAAAAAATTTACTGAGCAGGAAGGTCTTGAGGATTAGGGGGAGTGCCCTGGTCGGTAGGAGGACCAGCTTCAACATCAGTAGCAGGAGCCTTAGCCTTAGCCTTCTCCTCTGCCTCCAACTGGGTGGCGCAATGCACCATCAGAGTTCTCTTCAACCGCTCAGAAATATAGTTGAAGTTGGCCTCTCGGTTGTGCTTCCAGAAGTCGTAAAAGCAGAGGAGGGTGGCCTCCTTATACTTCTTCAAGTTCATGGCCCTTTCCTCCTCAACCTCCTGCACTCGCACCTCGAGCTCCTGCACCCGCTCTTTGAGCTTCTTCGCCTCATCCCTGCTGGCGGTCAGATCAAGTCGAAGCTGCTTACACTCTTGGGTGACAAGTACAGAACTTTCCCTCCATTTCCCTCACTCCTCGTTGGCTTTCTTCAAAGCACCTTGGGCGTCCTGAAGCTCCTTGGTGAGAGTAGCTTGGTCCTCGCACAGTTGTTCATTCAGCTTGGACAGCTCCTTGTTCTCCTCGAGCAGCTTGTTGTTCTCAGCCTCAAGTGCTTGCGTAGCCTGGGCAAGCCTGGAGTCGAAGTTCTTTTCTCGAGAAACCAATGCCCCAGCACGGCGCCAGCTAGCAGTTAAAGATAGCAGCCCCTGAAGACAAAGAATGAAATAAAGTAAGGAAAAGGAGTCAAACATAAATGATGAAGTAGTAGGAGATGACTTACGCTGACTATCTCATTCAACCCTCTGTTGATGATTTGGTCGACCTCCATGGAAGCAGTTTCAGTGATGGCAGTCTGGCTGCGTCTGTGCTTCGAGAGCTTGTATATCCTCTCCCTGGCCGACCCGACCACGACGCTGGACAGGGAGCCTTCGGGCAAGTTGTCCAATGCCTTCTTGTCAGCGGCCCTAGAGGAGGGCTGTGGATTAGCAGTTGAGGGAGTCGACTGCTCGGTGGGGGGAGGAGGTGTCATGTTCTCCTCGGAAGGTGCGGTGGTTGGAGCATTTTCTGTTCGAGCCTTCTTCGAGGGGGTCTTACTGATTTCCCCTCGGGCCCTCTTGCTATTCTTCTTCGGGACAGAAAAGGGAGCGGCAGCCTGATAGTGTGCAAAGACGTCCTCGGAGTCCATACCTGCACAAAGGGAAACAACTCGAGCAGTGAGATTAAATGGTCATAGGGGGAACAGGGATAAAAGTAAAAGGATTACAAGTAAAGTACCCGGGCTACAACTACTGGTCCTAGCATTATTTACTGAACTACCTAGTTCCTGGAAGAAATCTGAGTTTAAAGAGGGAGCATTCCTAAAGTTGTCGTCCCCATCAAATAGATGAGAGGGAATTGGAAAATTATTTAAAAGCGAGATTATTGTACTGTTTACATCCAACGAATCGTCAGAAAGTTCGGTAGGCTCGACAGCCTTTTGTTTTCCCTTGCTCTTGGGGACTGAAGGTTTCTCTGCTCGGGGGGGGGGGGGGGGGGACGGCAGGTTCCCTGATCGTAACCCCAGTTGGCCGCCTCCGAGGAGGCAGCGCCTGAGGTTGCTGCTCGGGTTCCTGCTCAGGTTCCACATTGGCTTGGACACCGAGGGTTCATTCGTCACAGATTGGGAGCCCCAAAGGCCGACCAGCCTAAGGTTAGCCTCGTTGACTAAGTTTTTTACACTCTTATCAACATTCGGCATGCTAGCTAAGAGTGTTTCCCTTGACTCCATCCCTGGAGAAGGGACTGGACGTAACCAGGGGCTTGGAACACAATGGATGTCAAGATATAATGACAGAAAAGCATTAAGTAAAGAAACTGCTCGTGTAAGAATTCTTTACCTCCTCGGGTGAAGGCCAGGTTGTCCGCAGCAAGGTCAGGAGTGAGGAAGTATTCATGGTGATACTTCCCCGCATTAGAGATATGTGTGGTGTCGGACAAAAAAGTACGTCCGGATTCCTGATGGCAGAAGTGAAAAAACCCCGTACCATCTTGGTTGGGGTTGGACTTAAGGTCAAAAAGAAAATTGACCTCGTGGGGGGAAGGTACTGGCCATTTTTTGAGCTTATAAAGGATATAGAGTGCGGCCAGCATTCTATATCCGTTCGGGGTGATCTGAAAGGGGGCTACTCCGAAGTAATTAGCCACCCCCTGGAAAAACGAGTGAAAGGGCAGGGTGGCACCTGCCTCAATGTGGAACCTCGACCAGGCGCTGTAAGCCCCACCTGGCAGGTTGGCTCGCTAGTCGATAGATGGCTTGACTAAGGTCACACCCGTCAGATTGTATCTGTTTAAATAATTGGCAATCATCCGCAGTGTCACCGTACTTTGAGGGACGACGTGCCACGCCACAGCTGGCTGGTCGACATGGCGAGGGCGGGCACGTCCTTGGACATTGGTCTCCAGAGCGAATTCGCCTCGACCACTGGTGGAGGGGGCATCAACAGAAGGCTGGCCAGAGGAGTTAGGGTCTTTCCTTTTTTGAGCCTTTGTTTTTGTTCGGGCCATTCTTTGACTGGGGACTGGAGGATGGTTCAAGCTAGGGCGAGAAAAAGGGATTTCAGGTATCAAGGTAGATGGGTTCTCTTTGCCTTCAAGAAGTTGGGCCAAGAGGTTGTCTTCAATAGGTCTTTCTCCTCCCAAAGGGTCTTGCATATGAACTGCAAACAAACAATGGAGGAGATAAGACATAGTTTGCGAAGTAGTGTGGAAGATTGGGATAATGTTGCTTGCGTCTAAAAAACCAGCAGCATCCTACTCCTACACCACGATTCGGCACTAATGGTTTGAAAAACGGATCAAAGAGGAAAAAATAACTATTTTCTAAAAGAGAACTGTTTCGACTCTTAAAGGGCGGGAAAAAACTCAGTTTTTTCACCTAGCTTAAAGATTAAATTTTTACGTCGATCTTACGCCCTAAGCCTATGATCCTAACTATCAAACTAAGTCCCAACCTATACAAAGCATAAAGACGCCCTCTTACCAAGCAGTGGAAGGTTTATAAAAAAAAAATTCTCATAAAACCCTACTCAAGAACGCAGAAATCACAGAGCATAGAAACAGCGTGCATGGCATAATGAAAAATTTAGAAAGACAGAGTGATTACCTGGGCGAAGATGGAGATTCGGAAGAGAATGAAAAAGTTCGAGTCGGGAAGATCCTTGGCTAGGCGATTAACTAGTTTCGAAGCTCTGTATTTTGAAGGCAAGGTTCTTGAAGTTCTTGAGAAAGACAGTAAGAAAACCTTTTTGAGAAGAAAAAGAAGGTATTTATGGGGACCGAGGTATGGACAAAAAGTAGTAATCATTACTTTTAATTCTCAAAACGTGGGGAAGTGTATAAGCCGTTAATTTGTTTCTTGAAAACTGAAAATGCTTGATTAGATATAATTATGTCACGGTTTTCAAAAACGCACGGGGATCTTGACAGACATCGTGGGGATATGAACAGTTGTTTCCTTAAAGTTTCTTTATTGTTGATCGCACTAAATAAACTTGGGGGGCAAATGTTATCCAAAAAACAAGCATGGATGACATGGAAAATATTTAGTACACGTGGCTAACATCTGGCGGAATTCGTGCTCGACCATCGACCAGGAAGACATCTACTGTCACGACGTTCGATCTCTTCATACGACCAGCCTGGCCGTATGAATGCTATACTCGGAAAATATCCTATGTAGTTATGATAGTATCCGAAATTATCTCCCATGATTTCTTGAGTATCCGATTATTTAGGAAATAATACCTGTAACAAATTAATGTAAATCCTCCTTGAGCCTATAAATATAGAAGGAGGGCTTAAGGGAAGAGGATCTTCTTCTTCTTTTTTGCTTTCTGATCACTAGAGATTAGAGGTACCCTATTTGATATATTGTCTTGTTCTTTAGAGGTTAGTGAAACTCATTGAACCCTAGTTCTTTGATCACTCTTTTGAATCCTATATCAATAAAAATTCAAGTGGACGTAGGTTATTACCAGATTCTGGGGCCGAACCACTATAAACTATTGTGTTCTTTATTATTTCGTCATCACATTCTTTCCAACATGTTTGTCCATATCAAGCAAATTTGACTCTGTGTCAGTTGGCCAAAATCAGGGTCAACAATACCTTAACCAAAGGTATGGTTTTGTTTCTCAGGACCTTGTCCTTCCTATCTAGTATCTGGACTAGCTGTTCCTCGTAGGAGAGATCTACCTGTAGCTCAAGATCCTCGTAACTCAAGACATGAGTCACGTCTAACACATACTTTCGAAATGTCGAAATATGAGACACATTGTGTATGACCGACAGTGCCGGAGGTAAGGCCAATCTATAGGCCACCTGGTCGATCCTCTCCAGCATCTCAAATGGTCCTACAAATATAGGGCTCAACTTTCCCTCCTTCGCAAATATCCTCACCCCTTTTCATAGTGAGACTTTAAGGAAGACATGGTCTCCCAATTGGAACTCCACGCTCTTGCGCTTTGGATCAACATAATTTTTTTGCCTGCTTTGAGAAGCGAGCCAAGCTCTGATATTCTCAATAGCCTCATTGTCCTCTGAACTGCCTTAGGACCCAAGTATTTCCTTTCTCCTGTCTTATCCCAATGAGTGGACGATCTTCAGTTCCTACCATACAACATCTCATAAGGAGCCACCCCAATAGTCGATTGATAGTTGTTGAAGAAGGAAAACTCTATTAAAGGCAAATACTTACTCCAAGACCCTTCAAAGTCCAGTACACATGCTCGCAACATGTCCTCTAATATCTGTATCGTCCTCTCAGATTGTCCATTTGTCTGAGGATGATAAGATGTACTGAATTTCAACTGTGTACCTATAGCCTTCTGCAAACTTCCCCGAAACATGGAAGTAAACGTGGGGTCCCATGCGACCTCGGAGCCCCATAAAGGTGCACTATCTTTCTCACATAGAGATCTGCATACTAGTCAGTTGTATAAGTCATCCTCACTAGTAAGAAGTGAGTTGATTTGTTGTATCGATCCATGATAGCCCACATCGAATCAGGTTGACCCACGATCCTGGGTAACCCAACCAAAAAATCCATTGTGATATCCTCAATTTCCACTCTAGGATATCCAGAGGGTGTAATAGCCCTGCTAGTGTCTGATGCTCAGCCTTGACCTATTGAGATATCAAGCACTTAGCCACATATTCAGTCACATCCCTCTTCATCCTAGGCCATCAATATAACTCCTGAAACATCTTCGTGGTGCCTGGATGCAAAGAGTAAGGGGTGGTATGAGATTCATCCAAAATCTCCCATCTGATAACAGCATCCATCGGAACATAGATCTGACCCTTGTATCTCAGCAAGCCCATATCTGACACTGTATAATCCTTAGCCACTCTAGCTAGGACGTCCCTTGTGTTCCTTGCCAGCTGTGGATCACTCAACTGACTTTCCTTTATCATCTCCAACAGTGTAGAATGTAATGTGATGGTTGCCAATTGGCCCACCAGCAACTCTATTCATATCCTATGCCAACTCCTTGGATATCTGCCTCGCACTGTATAACTGTCTCAAATCTTTCCATCTTAAGGCATCTGCCACCACGTTGGCCTTTCCTAGGTGATACAGGATTTCACAATCATAATCCTTTACCAGCTCCAGCCAACACCTCTGTCTCATGTCCAGGTCTTTCTACATGAAAAAATACTTCAGGCTCTTGTGGTCAGTGTATATCTCACACTTCTCCCCATAAAGGTAATGCCTCCATACCTTTAGTGCAAGGACCACTGCTGCTAACCCCAGATCATGAGTAGGGTACCTCTGCTTATATTCCTTCAACTGTTGTGATGCATAGGCAATCACCTTCTTTGTATGAATAAGAACACAACCCAAACAATGTCTCGAGGTGTTACAGTACACCACAAACCTCTCTTGATATGTTGGAAGACTCAGAACTGGAGCTGTAATCAATTGTCGCTTCAGTTCCTGGAAGTTGTTCTCACACTTATCTGACCACGTAAACTTCTAATTCTTGCGTGTCAGTTCAGTCAATGGGGTAGCAATCCTTGGGAACCCTTCCACGAAACACTTGTAATAACCTGCCAATCCAAGGAAACTCCTGATCTCTAAGGGGTTCCTTGGCCTTGGCCAATCTATGACTGCATCAATCTTGGCTGGGTCCACCTTGATCCCATACCTACTGATAATGTGACCAAGAAAAGTCACCTGCAGTAACCAGAACTCACATTTCTTGAACTTTGCATATAATCTGTGTTCCCTCAGCCTCTGTAGAACCAACTTGAGATGTTGCTCATGTCCTGCCTCTGGCTGAGAATAAACCAGAATATCGTTGATGAAGACGATCACAAACTGATCCAAATAATCTTTGAACACCTTGTTCATCATATCCATGAAAGAGACTGGGGAATTAGTCAAATCAAATCATATGACTAAGAACTCATAATGCTCGTATCTAGTACAAAAAGCAGTCTTCAGTATGTCTCATTCCTTGATCCTCAACCGGTGATAACCAGATCGAAGATCTATCTTTGAGAATACTATCTTACCCTGCAACTGATCAAACATGTCATCTATCCTTGGCAGAGGATACTTGTTCTTAATGGTCAACTTGTTCAGTTCCCTGTAGTCAATGGACATCCTTAGAGAACCATCCTTATTCTTCACAAATAGAATTGGTGCACCCCATGGTGAGAAATTGAGTCTAATAAAACCCAAGTCTAGCAATTCCTGTAATTGTACCTTTAGTTCTTTCAACTCTGTTGGGGTCATTCTGTATGGTTCCCTATACACTGGCTCTGTTCCTGGTGCCAGTTCAATAACAAACTCTATCTCTATGTGGCAGCAACCATGGCAAATCTTCTGGAAACACATCCAAAAACTCACAGACTAATCTAGTCTCTTCTTGTCCCACTGGCACGACCTAAGTGGTATATACCACACTGGCTAGGAATCCTATGCAACCACCTCGCAATTGGTCTCTAGCCCTCAAAACAGATAGCATAGGTACACAGGGTCCATGCATAGTGCCAACAAATACAATGGGGTCCTCACCCTCAGGCTCAAAGGTTACCATCTGTGTTTTTGCAATCTATGGTTGCCCTATACTTTACTCACAGACTAATCTAGTCTCTTTTGGTCCCACTAGCACGACCTGAGTGGTATCTACCACACTGGCTAGGAATCCTATGCAACCACCTCGTAGTTGGTCTCTAGCCCTCAATACAGATATCATAGGTACACAGGGTCCATGCATAGTGCCAACAAATACAATGGGGTCCTCACCCTCAGGCTCAAAGGTTACCATCTTTCTTTTGCAATCTATGGTTGCCCTACACTTTACTAACTAGTCCATTCCCAAAATCATGTCAAAGTCAGCCATAACCAATTTTATCAAGTCAACTAACAACTCTCTGTCGTCCACTGTCACTGGCAATGATCTGACCCATCTCTTGGAAACTACTAACTTCCTTGTGGGCAATAAGGTTTCGAACCCCACAGCATAAAAATCACATGGCTTACATAGTCTATCAATAATCCTACTAGAAACAAAAGAGTGTGTAGCACCAGGATCAATCAAAATAGAATAAGAGGTTCCAACACTAGAAAGTTGACTTGTCACTACTGAGGAATTAGCCTCAACCTATGCATGTGTCAATGCGAACACTCGAGTTGGAGTCGAGCTGTCTGCCTTCCTGGGTTCTTCCTTCTTTACTCTTGGGAAATCCTTCCTCATTATCCCACTATCCCACATAGGAAGTAAGTCTTTGCCTGACACTCGCCCACATGATGCCTCCTATACCTGGCCACTCTGGGTAAGTCCTCCAGCATGCATTGTCGCCCTGGAGGCCTATCTGTATACTTGTGGTCTTCTGTCGGGGCCTGAAGTTGAAAAGGCATCTAGAGCCTTCCTTTTCTGATCACTGGGACCTCCACCTCTACCTAAACTTAAGAATGGAGGTCTAATCCTCCTAGTGTCTCTCTTGACCGTGTTGTCGTGCCAGATTTTGTTCTCTTCGCCCTCTATAGTAAGGGCTTTCTCCACCATGTGTACATAAGTCGTCACCCCAGGAAAAGTGGTAATGCATACATCTCAGCCTATCATAGGTTGTAGCCCCTGAAGGAATCTTTCCTTCCTTATCCCATCAGTGGGCACCAAGTCTGCAGCGAACTTGGCCACTCTAGGGTATTGACGTTCCTGGTCTGGGATATAACCTCCCACCAAATTCGGGCATCCTCCCAAAACATGTATGTAGCACAGGCCACCCTCTCATTACCAACCACTCTCATGAAATCCAGGATGGTGGAAACCATCTCATCCACTGTTCGGCCTTAGTCGAATCTGCACTGCCCTAAAAAATTGGAGGGTGTTATTTCCTGAACCTTTCATAAAGAGGTTCCCATCTGTTCCCAGCCTCTAGTGGTTGATCTACTATCGGCACCAACACAGGTGGTACCTTTGGAAAAATTTTCCCTGCAGAAACCTGTTGTTGTCTTAGGAGGCGGATCTCTTCTTCCTGCCTCAATAATCTAGCTTGCATATCAGCAAGCACTTGCTGCCAGTTCTCATGAGCTAGCGAATTGGTCCGACCCTGATTATTATTCTGCCCTGTCTATCATTCTGGCCATGTTATTCCTGACCAGTTGATAAATCTGTCTACCTTGGAAGCATACTTCCAAGCTTGTACCTTGGTGCAGTAATCAATTCGGGCAGTTAGGTAGTGTTAACTAAACTTCATGCTACACTATGGTCCAAGGCCGAACAAACAAACATTCACACTCAACACTCATTCTAATAAGCATGCCAATTCATCTTCATACCCAAACATGATGCTAATAAGCAACTCCTAACATTTATAAGCAAGTAACGGTGCTAATAAGCATTTTTTGGCACTCATATACAATTAACAATGCAAATAAGAATTTTATGATATTTATAGACAAATAGCGATGCTAACATTTCTTTAATATTTAATAGTGCTAATAAGCATCTCCTAGCATACATGTATCTATAATAGCGCTAATGAGCATGTCCTGACCTACATGTCCATATAACAATGCTAATAAGCGTTTCATTTGCATTCACAATCAATATCAATGCTAGTAAGCATATCTTTATCAATCATACAATAGTCAAGGGTCAGGCCCTATCAGAATATCTCATGCTCCCCAATAAGGCAAAAAACTAAGGCATTTATATCCTATTTAAGCAGTTAAATAAATAACCACATAAATAGTTACCAAACCCTAAGTCGAGCCTGTCTTTAGTGGTGAGTGTGCATGCCCAACCTCTCTTCAGGAACCCTTAACCTTGGGATGCTCTGATACCAAGTTGTAACGCCTTGGATAGCCAAGACTGTTACATTGTGTGTTTTAAATAGTGTTAGAATGTAACGCCCTACTTCCTTAAAGCCGTTACTAAGTGAGTTTAAAAACGTGCTTTCATCTCGCTAATCGAGGTTTTAGATCAAACAGTGTAATTACACCATAAACAGAGGAAAACCTTAGAAATAGTAGTTTCCATAGAAAATCATAAAAGGTTTACACTTGGGATCCCAAAATACAGTTTAGAAATGTTTACAACATATTAATTAAACCAAGTCGACTAGACGACAAAATCAGAGTTTATCTACAAGCATCTCCCAAAATCCTCTGGCCGTGGCAGCCAAGCTGGCCAAACATGTACACGCCGCCCCATGCCTGCTATACTCATGGTTGGTTGATCTTCTCTTTACCCTTACCTGCACCACAGAGCATTTGTGAGCCGAAGCCCAGCAAGAAAACCCACAAACAGATAACATATGCAACACATATATCAGGCATATAAATAGGCCACCAATTGGCTAAACACATACAGCCTAGCCGTCCCAGGCGTTTAACAAGCCCTGGATTTGCGGACCACGCCGTGAGGATATCCCAGGTATCCTTCTAGGGACTCGCCCTGGCAACTCGCACCCCACGTGCTCAACGCTGCTCCCGGCCCCTTGCCGTTCTCGGCCTTGCACTCAACGTGCCTGACGCCGTTCCCGGCCCCACGCCGTCCTCGGTCTAAACCGTTCTCGGCTCTTGCCGATCACTCACATAATATCATACATGATATAACACCAAGTATAGAATTCTAGCATAAGCAGATAAAGAGCTACGCTCAGCAGTTCTAACATATTGGGCTCGGCCCTGCACATCAATCCATTCAAACACATTGGGCTCAGCCCTGCACATAAGCTCTATGGGAACAAGGGTTTTCTTACCTGAGTCCTGAGCTCTCCAAGCACCGATGTCCCGAGCACAGTCCTCTAACTGGAGCCTCGCCGAAATCCCTAGTCACAACACATCACCAATATCCAGTCATCAAGTTCTAATCCAATGAATAGCTTCGAGCCACAACCCTAACCTCTGGAACCTTGAATTCTATCAATCCGGGTGATAAAATACATCCCGAGCCTTAACCGTTGAACTCCCAAGCCTAAACACCCTTAAAAATGCAAACTGGCACTAAGGGTCGCGGCCCCACCCTCAAGATCCGCGGCTAGCCTCAAAACAGAGGCTAGCACCACATTGACCCCCACACGGGCCGCGGCGCGCCCACCAAGTGCCACGGCACGCATGAACCTTCTCGGCCTCCCATGGCCGCACGCGCACACGGGCCGCGGTGCACCCCTCCTAGGGTCGCGACGCTCCCCACCGAACCCAGTTTTTCCACCATTTTTCTACACCTTTCCTCAAGCTAATTCACCCAAAACTCACCTATCAAACCCAGATATTTAACACATACATACCAGCTCAATATCAACACTAAAACCCCATCAAAATCTGCTCCAAAACCCAACTAAAATACTCATGAACATGTCAAACTTACCTAGCATGCATATTCTAGCAAACCAGTAACAATTCTCAACATAATCCCAATAATTAAAGCTTACCTTGCTGAATTCAATCCCTGTAGTTGATCCTCAAGCCTTAAGCTTAAAGCTCCTATAATATCACAGCTGAACTCCCCTAGACCTTCAAGTTGATTCCCTTAATTTTCCTTGTGCTTATCTTAGAGAGTGAATGAGGAAGGAAGAGATAAAACTATCCTTAGCTGAAAGAAGAGAGAGTAGGTTGGTTTCTATAGCTTCTAAATATTTCCCCTTTTTGTTTTATTTGACTTAAGTCTAAAGGGTTACCTCAAGGCTCGGGGTACCAAAACGTCCCTGAGGGCAAAATGGTAAATTTCCCCAATATTCCCGCCTAGACATTCTATCCTCAAATATATCTCCAAATATTTATTTTCATGTCCCAATAATCCCATAGCACACCTAGTACCCAAATTACCCCTCGACTCACCCCGAGTCCGAGTCTCAACCCCGTTGTGACCCTCTGGCTAACCGCTCCCCAGGACTGACTCGGATCGTGCCGCACAGACATTTCATATATATACATAACATACATCACATTCATACCCCTAATATCTAGACAGGGCCCACATGCACATTTAACTCACTAAACATGCATCACTATCATATATTCACATTAATTCACCCATTAACATATTAAAGCATATTAAATCATTTATTGCCCTCCAGGCACACTAATCAAGGCCCTAAGCCCGATTAGCAAATTCGGGTTGTCACATAGACTCTCTAATCGAGTCTCTTGTCTGTAAATGTGTAACTAAACATGATTAACAGTTTAGGGTTAAAAAATTTGGTAAAAAAGGAATAACCATTTCATTAAAAATAGTTACGTTCATACATGGGATCCCAACATAACGTTTAAAAGGTCTATTATAATTCAAAAGTTACAACCAGCTGACCTAAGCGGCAAAATAAGGTTTAACCCTAGTTCCTCCGAGAAACCCTCGGCCGTGGTGATCGAGCAGGCGCATATGTGCACGTCACCACTGAAGTTCTCCAACTCAAATGAGATATTTTGTAAGTTCCCTGAAATTAAGAGAAAAATATTATGTAAACCGGGTCTATAAATAGCCTGGACATAGTCATTTATTTTTCACGCATAAAATTTTATTTAAAGCTCTGTGAAATTTCTTTCAAGGCTTTAAACGCAAAGCTTTCATTCAATAAAAGTGACTCTCATGGATGTAGGTATTTAACTACTGAACAGCGAAAAAATCTTTGTTCTTTCTTTTCTTCCTTTATTATAAGTGATTAGTTGCTCTTACTCTTAGTTGATAAAAAACGTTGTCAACCATGTCAATTAGTAATTACTTATTAATTATTAACTAAATTAATAACAATTAAAACATTATGATCTATGTGCCAATATCTTTATGATTAATATGATTGTGGACCAAGATAGAAAATAACGTAACTAATGTTGTCCTCATATATGAGAACTTATGGGCTAAGTTAATTTGGTAGTAGAAATCCATATCGCAATAAAAAATATGAAGATATTGTTGATATATATGTTAAGAGATGAAACTCCTTCATGGATTAACCGCTCTTAGCATATATGTCAGCAATATCTGCATATTTTATATTTAGATATAGATTTCCATGACCAAATTAACTTAGCTCATTTGCTCCCATATACATGAACAAAATTACTGACATGCTTTTCCAATCACTGTTTTGAAGTCATTAATGATGGGATGTTGGTAGATAGATAATAAAGTTCTACTTTGAAACCAGTGCTTCGATAATTTTGCTTAAGAAATGTTCATATTGTTTAGTTATTTTTCTTTCTAAGTTAGGTTTTCTTTTAATGTTATATTGGAATCTGATATATGTATTTTTTATTGTGCAGACTGAGATGACTTAGCGTCGAGCATTGCAGAGTACGCCCGCTGCAATATCTGTTGCTTCCTGTGTCGGCGATCATGTCAACAGTGAGTTCCCGCCTTATATGGACATTTTCATTGATGTCATTGGGCCCCGCTCGCACTACAAGAAAGGTTTCAAGTCATTTCTTAGGCTGAAGGCAGTTGGCGAGAAGAGGGCAGAACCTTCTGTTGGGGTTTTATGCCCTAATTAAAACCCAAATTCTTTGTAATCTCATTTTATTATCAATAAAAGAATAGAAATCATTTTTTTACTTGGTCAATCACTTTGCTCACATGTTTTATTTTCATGATTATTTGTTTAATATAAACTTCTATTAAATCCCGAGAATATAGCTAATCTTATTTATAGTGACGTAATCACAGTGGAATATAAATATGATTACATGTTCAAAATAAGTTAGTCCTAAGATTAGTCAGTGCACCAGATTTACACTGACTTGCCAATCTATGATATGATCTACTTACACATTACAGTGTTATATATGTTCTTTCCAGAACATTAGCAAAGTAGATAAGATCGGATGTATTTGTTACATCGGACAGGACCGATATTGACAGTTGATAAGATAAGTAAACATACCGTTATTATCTATTCTAGTCATATCATATAGTTGACCATAGGTCAATTCAATCTCAATTCTGAGTGGTTAGTATTCTAACTGATTGTATTATTTGAGTTCTTTGACTTGTTCGTTACCAGCTTACCCTACGGACTAGCCCATACTTACATCTTGGGAACTCGGTAGTATAATTGAGTGGGAGTGTTAATCATAGATATGAACATCTATAGCTTCTGATGAAGAAGTGAAATGATGGTTTCCTTTTAGTTTGGTTCAAGGTGTTAAATGATAGAGATCTCATTTCAGTAATTAAATTAGTTTACTAAAATATCATTTACAAGGAACTAAGTGTTTTAAGGATAAAATACAATGAGGGGTAAAACGGTATTTTAGTCCTATCTCATTGTAGACCGTCTATAGAGGATTGAGTGAAAATTATGGTTGTAACAATGGATAATTAATAGCGTATCTATATTTGTTATAGAGTGTTCTATGAATTCAAGAGTGCAATTCCGAGTCTATAGTGGAGTCACGAGGAATTAATAAGTTAGTAAATTTATTTGTTAGATTTATGATAACTTATTGGAGCTTGATTTCATAGGCCCATGGTCCCCATTGTACCTTGGATAAAATTATCTAGATAGTCTCAATTAATTGATTTAATCGTCAATTGGAATTATCAAAGTTGACCAGGTCAATTTTGGATAGTTTCACAAAGTTGTGTAATTTTGAGAAGAAAAGAGAAATTATGGCAGATTTATTAATTAAGATAAATTGGTATCTAAATTAATAAATAAATTTAAATCAAGGTTCAAATTATAAATAATTAATTTGATAAAGGATTTAAATAATTATTTAATTAATTAAATCAATAGAAAATAATACAGGCCTTGATTTTTAAGTCAAATGGGTTTATAATCAAATGGGAAATTTCACGGGCCTATAGCCCATGATAATTTCGACCTAGGGCTTCAAAATGGCTATTATTTTATTGATTTTTTTAATTAAATTAAATGGCCTAATTGAGTATATAAAAGGAGTGCTTAGAGAGAAGTCAAAACATAAGTCACAAGTCAGATTTTCTAATAGTTTTAGATTCTCTCTAAACACAAGTCCTTTTCTAAGCCTCTTTGTTATTTTCTCTTCTTCTCTCTATATCTATCTCATGTGTTGAGAATTGCCACACTAGTCTAGGTGGTTCTAAGGATACATTGGAAGATTGTGAAGAAAATAGAAGATCGGTTCAGTTTCTTGATAATACTCTGCGATAGAGAGGATACAAGAGTTAGAGAAACTGAAGGAATGACTCTTTAATTCCGTTGCGTATACTGTAAGTATTCTATTCTTTGTTTCTCTTTGAATTCAATTTTAGAAACATGTTTTAGGCTATCTCGTATTAATTTGTTTAATATTAGATATACATGAAAATAAATAAAGATCCTGTATAAGTTATTCCAACACCTTCATCATCATCATCTTCACAAATGTCTGAGTAAGTGTCACCTCACATGGATGCATTACTCAAGCGTAATCAGAGACTTGAGAGTCGTCAGCGGCAGTAGAAGACCTTGATCAATGCTTTGTTGAAGCAGATAGGAACTATGACTCTTGACTTTACTGCAGACTTACCAGAAGAGGATCATGACAATGATGATGAAGATGGTGCAACTGACGGGGGTGAGGATGAGGACACCAGTACCCATTTGTAGACTTTCTTTTTCTTTATTTCTAGTTTATATTATTAGAGACAAGGCTTGTTTTAATTTAGTAGACTACTTTTGTTTTTAATTTTTAGTGGAGACAATTAAAATTAATAGTTCTAATTTAATTTTAATTTAGTCCAAAATGAAATTTTCTTTTATTTTTAATTAATTATTATATTAATTAAATATTAATAATGAATTAAAATTAAATAATTAATCAATTTAATATAATTATATATTAAAATTATTAAATAAAAAATGATTTAAAATTTAAAATTTGTTTTAATTTTAATAAATATATATCACTTTTCCCGGAGCAAAAATGCGCTTGCAAAATATTAAAACAACAAAAAGAACCAATATTTGTCAGTGCAATCATGAAACTTTTGTCGGCATATTGTAACGCCAGAAAAAGGTAGACTTTTTCCGGCGCAATTGTCGACATTTTTTTACGCCGCCAAAAAGGTAGACTTTTTCCAGCGTGATGTATCGTGGAAACATTTTTTCTCAACGTGCCCCCTTTTTTGTCGGTAAAAGATACTTTTGCTGGCATAGTTCATTGTGCGTCGAGAAAAAGTCCTATTACCGATGGAACTCTGCTGTCACCCTTTGCCAATGCAAAAACGCATCGGCAAAAGTCCTATTACCGTTGGAGCTTCACTGTCACCATTTGCCTGTGCTCCACCCAAACATCATAGCATACGCTAGGTAGTCATTAATAGTCCACAAGAATTCTGCACGCATATTGAATAATGTACTATTGTATGCATCTCATGATTCGACACCATTCACCCACAACTCCTTCAACTCGTCAAGCAAAAGTCTCATATAGACATCAATATCTTTTCCAGGTGAAGGACCTGGAATAAGAAGAGACAACATTAATGACTGTGGTTTCATGCATTTCCATAGCGACAAGTTGTAATGGATAGTATCACAGGCCACATGTTGTAAGAGTTGCTCATGTTATCAAAAGGATTGAAACCATCCGTATCCAACCCAAGTCTAACATTTCTAGGTTTGGTTGCGAAAGATGGGTACACCTCATTAAGGTGTTTCCACGCCTTACTATCAGCTGGGTGTCTCATCACACCATCTTCCTTTGGCCTTTTAGAATAGTGCCACCTCATATCCTCTGCACTATATCTCGAACTATACAATATCCTCAATCTCGGCGTCAATGGAAAGTACAACATTACCTTATGAGCCACTTTCTTCCTGTTCCCACGATTATCTTGCCAGCGACACTTACCAAAAACTGGGCAGAATTACAAATTCTCATTCTCCTTCCGAAACAGTGTGCAATCATGTTTGCAAGCGTAGATGGACTTATATCCCAATTCAATACTCTGCAACTTTACCTTCGCCTCGTAGTGAGACTTTGGTAAAATCATTTCGTCAGGCCTCTCATCGACTAACAATTCCAATAAACCATCAAAGTAATGGTTGTTGCACTTGTTAATAACTTTTAGATGCATCAGTTTCACCAAGAAGTTAAATGCGGAATACTTTCTACAACCCAAGTACAGTTCACTTGAATTTTCCTTGAACAAATTGTCGTACTTGTCACGATGGTGAATATCATCTTGGGGATGATCATGATAGTTTCCAACAGTAGTGTCATCTTCAGCGTAAACATCCTCAAGGATATCCGCCACTCGTCTCTATCCTCATCTCGTACCACATGTGGTGGTAGCGGCAGTGACTCTCCATAGTAAAGCCACACTTTGTAGGACTATATGTTGTCAGTGTTGAATAAGTGCATCGAAACTGCATTTAGAGACTGAAACTGAGCATTCCCACATTTCTTGCACATGCAACGATTCAAACCCCGATCATTCACTACATTTTGAGCAACTTCGATGAACTCCTTAACACCATTTTTATACTCCGAAGACCAACGATTCTTAGCACTCATCCAGCTTCTGTCGCTCGCCATCTTCAACTAAAATTATTAAGAGAACAAATTATCACTAAGTGGTAATAATATCCTATTTTTTGCAAAAATAAATATTAATGATGTATTATGATCTCTTATTTTCAAAACAACAAATTATAATATATTATGGAAGAATAACTTATTATGTCTTATGCAATTTTATTTTTTGCCTTATTAGTAAGAAATTATATTATAATTAAATTTTTATTTAATTATTAATTATTACAAATTTTTAAAATAATTTAATTATGTGTTGCTTTTATTTTTATTTATTCATTATTTAAAATTAATTTTTTATTTTTTCTAAATTAATTATAATTTTCCTAGGTCTAAATAAATTTGGGTAGCATATCAGTTGTATTTCAAATTATCCCAAAATTTTATAAAACCTACAAACTATAAACAAAAGTATACAATATTCACAGAGCATGCACATCATAAAGCAAGATTAATAACATATACAATTTTTTTTTCAATAACACCAAAATAATCTATTTAAAAAATATTTATAAATTAATAATATTTAATGTAAAAAATCAAGTATCATACAAAAATACAATACAACATAATAATATAATCTGTTTTTTTTAATAAACACATAAACCATTAAATGAAAAATACATATTATTACAAATTTAAATATGTTTTTTTAAATACAAAATAATTTTGTTAACAAATATTACAAACATATAATATACAAATAAATTAACACACAATATAAACAACAAAGAATATTACAGTGGCGGCTCGGGATAGAGGCTTGGCCAAGGGGCTTAGGGCAGAGGCTGTGCCAAGGGGACTCGGGGTCTAGGCTCGAGGAAAAGGCTACACACACACAAAAAAATAAAGTTATTGAAAATTAATAAAAGGTTGTTAAATAAAAAAAAAATTAAAACACACCTAGAGGGAGGAGCGGCTCGGAGGGAGGCGGTGGGGAGGCAGGTCAGAGCTAGGAGGTGCTTGGTGGAGGAACGACTCAGAGGGTAGTGTCGATGGGGTGGTGGGGTGGCCGCTTGTGGTGGGTTGGCGTCGATGGTGGTGGTGGATGAGGGTGGGAGTGGAGTGGCGTCGATGGTGGGGAGGGGAAGAAGAGAGAGAGAGAGAGAGAGCGAGAGAGTACTGAATGATGAATAAGAGAAATGAAGAAGAAACACTACAATAAAAAGACTCTACAATGACGACATCTACTGTAACGACTCTAAAGTCGTCGTTGTATGTAGCCGAAATCCACGAAAAATTCTTTTTTTTTTTTTTTGTAATTTATTAAAAAAAATAAGATACAGTGACAACATGTTTTCGTTGTAGGGTACCAGGAATTTGGAGGGTCTGGTCGTGTCTTGTTGACGTCCCTACAGCGACAACATGTCGTCGCTGTAGGGTACTAGGAATTTGGAGGGAACAAGAGATGTGAACTGACTTTACGAAGACGACATATCGTCGCTGTAAAGTCATCGTAAAAAAAAAGGGAAATATCTTCGTCTGTCGTTGCTATAGGGTAAGGAGGGAACTTGACTGCCAAAAGTTGGTTGTCAATTTTCACTCCCTATAGCGACGACATGTCGTTGCTATAGAGACTCATTGAATCCAGTGGGTAGTTATTTTTTAGTGTATAGCGACGACATGTCGTCGCAATAGGGTCTAAAAAAACTGAGGGAAAGTGGACCACCAGAAATTCAAACATAAATCTTCAAAAAGATTTTCCCAGCTGGTTTAAATTAAAGGTAAAATATCAAAACTGTAGAATTCTTACGAAATTCGTATCGATTAATACTCATCTCATTGTGTTTTCTTTTTGTGTCATACTCTATAGATGGGTCATCTGCAACAAGTGCATACTCCTACACTGCTTCCATTGTTAAGAGTGTGAAGTTTTTTGTACATAGTCGTGACGAAAGATGTACCACTCAAAATAGTAGAGCTTCGGGGCCAGAGACCGATGATTTCACTTTCTATGGCCAACTTGAGGAGATTGTAGAGTTATGTTATTCCCATGGTTACTCGGTAGTATTGTTTCGATGCAAATGGTTCAACACCGATGCAAGCAAGGGTCGAAATGTGATTGGGAATAATATAACAAGTATCATGATTAATTATGAATGGTACAAGAACGAGCAATTTATTCTCGCCACTCAAACAAAACAAGTTTTCTACTTGGAAGATCCTTCAAGAAACAAAAATTTGACGGTAGTAGAAGAAGTCAATCATCGAAAGATTTGGGATCATCCAAATATCAATGATGATAACGAGGTTGATGTCATGCATGATAGTACTTCATCAAATTTTGTACTCACTGTGGAATTAGGAGAGTTGGATGACTGTATGTTGCCATTGTTGAATAAATGCAACGAAATTGCATTTATAGGCTGTAACTTAGCATTCCCACATTTCTTGCGCGGACAACGAGTCAAACCTCGATCGTTCACCATATTTTGAGCGACCTCGAAGAACTCCTTAACACCGTTTTTATACTCCAGAGACCAACGATTCCTTGCACTCATCCAGCTCCTGTCGCTCCCAACTAAAATTATTAAGAGAACAAATTATCACTAAGTTATAATAATATTTATGATGTATTACGACCTCTTATATTCAAATCAACAAATTATGATGTATTATGGAAGAATCGTTCAATTATGTCTTATGCAATTATATTTTTTGTAAATCATTTAATTAATTGTTGGTTTTATTTATTCATTATTTATTTATATATTAATTGCATTTTGTAATTATTTTTAATTATTCCTCAAATTTATTTAATTATTTACTTAATTATTATTTAATAACAATTTTATTATATTTGTATTTTACTTAATTACATTTGATTTAATTAATTGTTTTTTCAACATTACTTAAAATAAAAATTAAAGTTTACTTAAAATTTAATTATTATTTCTTGTAATTAATGTTAATTTTCCTAAGACTAACAAAATTTGGGCTGCATAACGACTATATTTTAAACTATCCCAAAATTTTATAAAAACCTGCAAACTACACACAAAAATAAACAGAATATTAGCAATATACAAAATATTCCCAGAGCATGCACAACATAAACCAAGATTAATAACATATATCAAATCTTTTTATATTAGTAACATCAAAAAAATTTATTTAGTAAATATTTATAAACAAATAATCTTTAATCTAAAAAAATAAAGTATAATACAAATATACAATATGATATAATATAATAATTTAATCTATTTTTTTAATATACATATAAAGCATTAAAATTAAAAAAAAAATACACACTCAATTTTTTTTTTAAATTTTTCAATAAATACTAAGAGCATATATTATAAAAATAGTAAATAAAAAAAATATATATTACAGTGGGTTGGCAGCGGCTCGGGGTCGGCAGTGGCTCTGGGTCGACAGTGGTTAGGCAGAGGCTCGGGGTCGGCAAAGCTGGGAGACTCCACAGAAATTAAAAAAAAAATCAAAAGAAATTCAATACATAGCAAAAACTAAAAAAATAAAATACAAAAGTAAAATAAACTTACCTTAGGTAGAGGCTCGGGGTCGGGGGTGGGTTGGCGTTGGAGGGTCGGGGTGGGTGGCGTTGGAGGCTTGGTGGTGGTGGTGGTGGAGATTGAAGAAAGGGAGAGAAAGGGAGTTAGAAAGTTAGAGTTAGAAGAATGGGGAAGAAGGCTCGATGGCTGTGTAATATCGTTATGACTTTTGTCGGCGCGTTTCGTTGCCAGCAAAAGTCTACAATGCGTCGACAAAATTCAAGCTCGAAAATCCTAATCTAAAACGACACCGTTTAAATAACTAAGACTTTTACTGACACAGTGTAGACTTTTGCTGGCGCAACGAAACGCGCCGGCAAAAGTCTACCCACCAACCTTCTTTAAAACGTGCATGGACAGTAATGTAAAACGTTGATTTTGCTGGCGCGTTAGGTGAAATGCGCCGGCAAAAGTACCTAACAAAGACCCCGTCCAATGTTCATAAATCTTTGCCGACGCAATTACGAATTGTGCCGGCAAAAATAACCTATAACAGCGCAAATTAACGCCAGCAAAAGATTGTATTTTTGTCGGCGCCTTTCGTGAATTGCACCGGTAAAGGTTTCTTTTACCGACGCAATTCCGTATTGTGCCGGCAAAGACCTACGTTTTTGTAGTGTTAGTTGATAATTACAAAGTTCACTAGTATTGTTGTTGATCTTAGAACAATCTAATGACATTATACCCTTAATTAGATGTAAATAATCATTAATTTATGAATGATACTAAAAAAATTATAATCACTACAAAAATTGGAAAAAATTGTGTATTTCTATTATGTAATATTTTTACTGGCACAATTTTATCTTTTTCCGTCACGTTTTTTATTTTTCCCAACATGTTCAAATAATTTTTGCCGGTGCATGACTAAATTGCGCCGGCAAAAGTAGCACTGTCAAAAAATGGTTCGGGGAAAAATCACATTTGTCAACACAATAATGTCTTAAAAGTCCAAAACCCTTTGCCGGCGCAATTAGTTATTGCGTCGACAAAAGTTACTTTTACCGGCGGCAATGCAAACTACACCGATAAAAACTACTTATGCTGGCGCAAATTAGCACCAGCAAATGATAAGTTTTTTACTGGCGCAATTGGTCAAACGCCCCGCTAAAGATAATTTTTGCCAACTCAACTCCGTAATGCACAGTAGAGACAAGAACGCTAGGACAATTACAACAATGGTTTTCCATTTTTTTTATTATTATTATTATTAAAGTCCTTTTTCTATAATGAATTTGGAAAAGACCTTACATGCATATGTATAATTGGGCCTGGTCAGGTGAAATGTACGTATATATATAATGGAATATATATATATATATTTATAGGCTAGGGGATGGAAGGGGATGATATGGAAATTGAAAATCACAGATGATGAGTTGAATTTGAAGCAAGTAGTAATTCCTTCAAATCACAATACTCCTAAATTATTGTCTTGTTCAAAAGGGCCCATATTTTGGTTTCATTATTGAGTTTCGCCATGTATGATATGATTGTTATTTTCTATTGGAATTATGTCCTGATTGAAGACATATATGTTTCCTGACGTTGTCATGATTTATTATTGATAAGATTCTCTCGTCTTCTCCTCTCCTTTATTCTTGTTTTCTTCTCAATTTACCATAATATATCTACTCATATATATTACATGGACAAACACAAGAGATATCCCCAAATAATGTTGAACATGTCAAATTTGATGAACAGCTTTTGCTCAAGACAAATACAACATTTCATCATCAATATATATTGTTTCACCAACTAAATTAATATATATATATATATGCCACCCAATTAACAAGTAATGGGATATATGTTTCATGGGTACGTACGTACGTATATTAATAATAACTACCTTACGTCTCTCATCGTATATATCATCATGTCTGCTTTAATTTATCGACCTTTAATTATATCTATATTAATTCCAGCTACCTCTCTTAATTATATATACGATATGACTTTGGTTAATGAATTTTCATTAATTCTAATAAAAAGAATCATTTGAAATCACTATTCTCTATTTCCACCACATGGGATAATATGAAATTATTATTTCTCGATCTTAATTATCCCTACTTAATTATTAAATAATCATTCTAAGTCAATTAAAGAAAAAAACTTTTTTATTTAAAAAAATAATAATAAAGTACTTTTTTTTAACCTTATACAGTTGTAACAGCAGTGCAAGAAACAGTACTTTTTCCTGCTGTGTTGATGTCTCATGTCTACAAAATATCCATTTTCCGTTCTTTTTTTATATGTTGATACAAATTTGCATCAGCATAGAAAATCAGATAAAGTGTTGGGTAGAAAGTGACATTTTACTATATAATTTCGCAAAAAGCCCAGATATATGCCACCAAAAACAAAAATGTGGGATTTATAAGATTAAAAAAAATTCATGTCTACGCCAAATTTTTTGTAGAAGGCATATATATTAGTGTTTTTTTTCTAATAAAAAGGATATGAGTAAAAATCTTAATTCTTGTGCACCAAAACATCTATAAATTTAAAGGTATATAAGTATATTTTTGTCAACACGATATTAATATATATGCCATTTTATTCATTATTTATTTTAAGTTTTCAAAAAAATGTGATGATTATTGATTAGTGATTACCATATATTTATATATATATATATATTACTAATCGAATTCCTACACATTATTACGACATGATAAACCAATGAACCGCATTGGGCATGTTTTTATTATTACAATTATCATAAAATAAAAAATAGGTATATTTATTTTAAGATTTATTATGATTTTTGTTCAAGTGTTACAGGCTAGCCTTCAAACATGAAGAAACTAAATATAATTAATAAAATCAACTTGTCTATCAAACCCTACTACTTATTAATATATAAGTTTGGTAAATCCTAATTGCACGCTGTCGTATTTTCAGAAAATTATAAATAATTTATATGTCAAACTAATTACGAGATATGGTGAAAGCTGGTTTATTTGGTGAATTATTGCAAACTCAAGAAAAGACACGATCAATTATAATGATTTAATTACATGGGGTAAAAGTATAGTACTTGAAGTCTACCATATATAGCATGATAAGTTGGTATAGTAGTGATTGATATTTATTTCTTTGTTGTTATATATAAATGTGAAGAATCCAAGTATATATATATATATATTTCAATTATTAAAAAGAGAGATAGAGTGAGTGAGTGAGTGAGTGTCTGAATATATTGTTCCCTGATCTTTAGTGAAACAAAAGTTAGAAATAAATATAGTATTCGAGAGACATAAACAAAGGGAAATGGTGGTGCGAAGAATAAAGCTAATCCGTATATAGTTTATCGCTACACCTTAATGAATATGAGCCAAACAAAAAAGGGACAGATTACTTTGGGTTTCCAGTGAGTTCTCGTGAAGCAAGTTAAGCTTTTACAACTTATATTACTTGCCAAAAAGAAACCTCTTTTCGAACACAATTCACTACGCACTTTTTTTGGTTTTTTATTCATATATGTTTCTCTCTACTCTTATCTTTTCTTCAACTTGCAAGTAGTACTCTTCACATTACTATATAATATATATATATCTATTTTATTTCTTAATTATTATTAATTTCCATATCATTATCTATATATGCATCTTTTTACATATATTTGACAAAATTATTGGAATAAGATATGACTGAATCATCAAAGGCAAGATATTAATAATGTTCCTATATGAAATATTATTATGATGTCTTTCTTCTTTTTTTTTTTTTAATACACCTCCTCATCACCCCTAATTAATAAGTTCTCATCAGTACGTAGTACTACTTAATAATTTAATTATGATCTTATCCCATGAAAAATGAAGTTTATATTTATATAAAGAAAGAAAATTAAGAAAATGAGTACAATTATATATATATATATATATATATGAGGGAGAGGGAGAGAGAGAGAGAGATTGAATAATGTAGGAAAGGACAGAGGAGCGTGGGCTGTTGATAACCTTTTTCTTGGTCTTTCTTTAGTTTCATTCATATATATCTTTTTCTCTCTTCTTTAACTTTTTGAGTTGTGATGTATACTCTTTTTTTCTGGGAAGATGTCGACCTTTTAGTCTCCATGTGCTTCTCCATCACCTTCATATAAATATATATTTATTTATTTATTGACACGAAAGACAAATGCCCTAAAAGCGTAGGGATACATACAATATTTATATATATATATCCTCACCCAAGACTACCTAATGTAAGTTTTGAGGTTTGGAGTAGTAGTAACACGTACGCCAAAGCTGCATATCCGTACGTGTCATTATGTGAGTGCATGGAGTAGTACAGAGTTTTGGTTCCCCTACTGGTTTTGAAACATTATAAGGTCACAAAAACAAAACAAACAAAAAGTGACCAAAAAGAAAGCTAGAAGTGGTAACATGTCACACTCTCTCTCTCTCTCTCTCACTCACTCACACTACTAGAAAGAATAAAGATTTATCAAAAGTGGTTCATATATTTACAACAATAAAGCTTCCTCATGACTTGACATATGCTTTGCAGGGAAGGATCTAAAGGCCACACAATGTTTTTCTTTTCTTTTCTTTTTTCTTTCAATTCAATAATTTTTTATTATTATTGTTGTTGTTTTATCAATGAAAAAGCCATTTTCTTTTTTTCACTCTTTTTTTTTTTAGATTTTTAATTTCTTTCTTTTATATGTATTTATATGAAAGAGGGAGGGGAGGGATGATGAGAGAAAAATGTGAAAATAAAAAGTTGGGCCAACGAACCCTAATCATGAATTTAGATCAATGTTGGGGCCCTCCTAATTTGGGGCATCTTTTTGATCCATAGTCCTTAGAATTTGCCTTTGGCCAATAGCAAAAGTTGAATAGTGATGGCTCAGGAAACAAACCATGTGAGTGGGGGAGACTTATCTTTAAATCCAAAAAGAGAAGTTTGCTAGTGAAAGTCCAAAAGTCAAAGCATCAAATCCAAAAGATCAAAAGCCCACTTCTCTTTATAAAAAGCAAACCAACGTGCAATTATATACATTGCAGCCTTCATTTCTAGCTATATAGCATAGCTAGTATATGCAGCTATGAATGAACCTAGGCCGCTAGTAAATACAAGGACCAAGTAGTGCCAATATGTGCCACTCCCTGTTGAATAATTTTTTGTTGTACTAGCTATAACCATATTTATATATACATAGAAAAAAGAAAGAAATAATAATGATCCTTTTTATTTCTACTGGCCGGGCAACGGTGAATTGATGATGTTCATGATCATGATCATCAATACATGCAATCTGTAAAAGTTTCTTTGTTTTGGAACCATATATATATAGTAGTACTGCTGTTTGGCTCTCGAGATGTATTTATACATATATACCTTTTGGATCGTGATAAATAATAATAGTCCCAAATTGGCGTATTTTAAATGGGACAGGAACCAAGTTTTGTTGGATTCTCTTTGTTCTTTTAGGAAAATAATAAAAAAGAAAAGAATAAGTTTTTGAGAAAATTTATGAGACGGAAAAGGATGACCCCAAAGACGACAAAATTAATAAGGTTAAGTAATAAGATGATGATGTAACAAGTTAGATGAAAGGCAACACTAATCTTTCTCCAATCTAGTCGCTGCGAAAAAGTTTATGATATATATTTGGGCGCAAAACTATTAAAGTTATTCAAAATGTTGCACTTACCTAAGTTCTTTTTGGACGGCGGTAGTATCAAAGTTTGATTTTTATTTACACCGTTAGTATCCGCCGTTATTATCTAATGGTAAAGTTAATGGCGGGTACTAATGATGTAAGTAAAAATTGAACATTAGAACTTTTGTTGCAAAAAATTAAAAATAATAAATTTGGGTACTTAAGTGCAAATCCAGACAACTTATGTACTTTCATCGCAAATATCATTATTTTTATTAACTTTTATTATAAACTTGTATATTTATAATCTCAAATAGAATAACAAACCATTAAAATCAAAAGAAATATCTTCAATTTTTTATTTATTTTTATTTGAAAAGATATGATCAAATAAATTTTTTATTTTGATTGGATTATATTAATATATTAGGGTAAAAATCAATATGTCAAAATTGTAACTTTGTATTAAAATATTGGTAAAAATGAATCAACTTTTATCAATTTTTTAGGATAAATAAAATTAAAATTTAACTTTGTTTCAAATAAAAAAATGGATATCTTTCTTTTGATTTTAATGGTTTGTTATTGTATTTGAGATTATAAATTTATAATTTTATAATAAAAGTTAATGAAAAAAATGATATTTGCGGTGAAAATACCAAAGTTGTCTGGATTTGCACTTAAGTACCAAAGTTTATTTTTTTTATAGTTAAAATATCCAAGTTCAATTTTTACTTGCATTGTTAGTACCCGCCATTAATTTTGTCATTTAATGGTAATATTAGGTTCTAACGGTGCAAGTAAAAGTTAAAACTTTGGTACTTTTGCCGTAAAAAAATAACTTGGGTACTTAAATACGTGTAAAATTTTGAATAACTTAAGTATTTTCGCCGCAAATTTTCCTAATAATAATGAAATGATTAAGAACTCAATTATTACTAAATTGTATGTGAAAATAATAATTACTAATAATTCTGTTTGACAAAAGTTTGCTCTTGCAAAATTCTATATATATCCTAATATATATAGGGATATTTGCGGCAAAATTACCCAAATTATTACGTTTGTAGCACTTAAGTACCAAAGTTATTTTTTTGCTAGCAAAAATACATTTCGTCTATATTTTGTTACGTTTGTGACATGTTGGTGAAAGTATCAAATTAAATAAATATTTGTGGTGAAAATACCTAATTTAATAGATATATGCGGCAAAAGTACTCATGTTATGAGAGATATTTGCGGCAAAAGTACCCAGGTTATAAAAAAATTTGACATCACTTGGTGAAGTTAGCGGCAAAATAAACAACTGCAACAAAATATGGACGGAAGGTACTTTCGCCCACAAAAAAATAACTTGGATACTTAAGTACTACAAACGTAATAATTTGGGTACGTACTTTCGCCGCAAATATCCCATATATATAATGGAGGATATTATGTAATTAACTATATATGGTGTAGCTATTATATCAAATGATATTTTGGGTGCGTTTGGAAAGCCACTATGTAATTGGAATTGAGTGTAATTCAGAGTAATTACTCAATTTTGCGTGTTTGTTTGACCATGTAATTACACAGTAACTATGTAATTGAGCAGTCTCAATAATTACACTCTACAATTCTCATAGTCCCATGAGAATTTGGTGTAATTACATTGTGTAATTACTAAAGACTATTAATTTTAAAACATATTTATTACATAATATTATTTTTCTGTGTAATTACTAACCGTTTTGCCAAATATTATAATAAGAATATTACTACTTGATATCCAAACACTCTTTGTATTTTAAAATATAATGTAATTACTACCTTAATAATTACACAGTCTAGTAAATAACCAATTATTTCCAAACATGCTCTTAATAAAAAATGATATGTGGTATATCTAATAAAAAATTTGTACATTTAAATCTCTCCCATTAAATTTCATTTTAATATAATATTCTTGTCCTTATATAATTCCATAACTAATTAATTACTTTCCTAAATAATTTTACCATGTGGGGGAGGGAGGGTAAGTTTTCTATAATAATGGAATTAAGAATCAATATATATATATATATATATTATATATATGTTGCGAAAAAAATAAAATATATGGAAAAGAAATTAATACAAAGTTGGCCAAACATAATCATGTACGTACTGCCGACTAAGACTATATATGTCTTTCATTTTTGTCTATCTATTTAATTTTCAAAGAAAGAAAGCTAAATATTTTAGAGTCTAAAAGCTAGAGAACGGTTATATGTACTGAGCCACTATTCAGTCTTCACCTCCGGTCTAAGAAAGCAAATACCTAATTATATGTACTGATGAGGTCAGTCTAGAGAAGAGAACTTTGCACTTTTGTTCTCCATTATTGATCGTACACATATATACACAATAATGGATATATATATATATATGAGAATTATATAATTTACGAATTAATTTTGGAACAACAACTAGTACTTTTATCTAAACATTTGTATAGAAAATCGGTTGTTTGATTATGTAGTATGAATTAAACCTACTGATTTGTGCCCAAATATGAAAAAACAAAGCATTATTAATTAATTATAATAACTAAGAAATACAAAAAAGTTTAGAATAAAAGCGATCAATCTTAAAAATTTCATTCAATACTACATAAAACAATGATCTGTATAAATACAGAGAAAACACCTAGCAACTGGCACGCGTGTACAGCCTTAAACGTATAATTATATAATTCATTCAGATTATAATTATACTCAATAGCAATTGTGAAAAGAAGGGAAGAATCAGAAAAAGAATCCAAACTTTATATATATATTTATATATATATATATATGTTTAGAGGAGAAGTTATTATTAACACAAAAGTTTTCGATTAAAGTTTTAAGCCATGTTAAGGCTCAAATGATGGAATTTGGTCCTACATTGTGGTCTCATTAAGCTAGCTATATTTTACTTTGTAAATAAAAGGGTCTAATAAACTGGTCAAAATTTGACAAGTTGATCCCATCTTATATTTATGGGAAATCAATACACTTGTCTTATTTAGCCTTCGAGTGCCTATAATTACATATTCTTTTCGTACTTCCCAATTTTTTACAATTTAAAAAACCGTTTATGTTAATAATCATATGGACCTGCTTTGTAGAGACATGCATGTATAAAAGTTTAGGTTCTATTATGATTCATAAACCTAAAAAGATCAACAAAAAAAGAAAAGAAAAGTTGGAAGGGAGGGCCATAGATATTTTAAATCCTAGAGCTAGAAACTATACATAGTAATAATTGAATTTATAGTACTTTTTGTAGATCCAATGAAAAACTCTATTTGATAAGTGTGCTTGATAATATATACATGCTTTTATTCTTTAATAAGTTTCTTAAGAGATACAAAAACATACCATTATTCATCCATTATATATCTTGCCACCATTTCATCATTTTATGGCGTGGTGTACGTTTTACCCCAATATTCACACACATATATATATACTAGATATAAATAATTTGTAATACATATTTGTTAGTTTTATTTATAAATTTTATTAATTATTTTTAGTAAATTTATATCATTGTTCTATAAATTTCAAATAAATAAATAATATTATATATAAAAGAATGACATAAACATATTAAATAAAAAATTAAACTAAAACACTGATTCTTATTTTTTTTAAATATATATATAATATGATAACTTTTTAAAACATAAATAATAATTTTTTTAATAAAAGTTAAGATTATGTATCATGTATTATTATTCTAATGATATTTTATAATATTTAAATTGATATTAATATAAGTATTAAATATCTAATCTTTTATTATATATTATTATATTATTTTATAATATTTGAATTCATATTAATATAATTATTAAATATATAGTCTTGTATTAAATATTATTTTAATAATGATATTTTATAATATTTGAATTTAAATTTAAATTTATTTTAATATAATTAATAAATATTTATTTTTAATTAATTTTAAAAGTATATTCTATTAAATATTTAAAATATTCTATTAAAATTAACAAAATAAACCGTTAAAATTTCTATTATCTATATACTTTTATATGAAATATAAATATAATAATAATAATAATAAATCTTTGCCATAGAAACTGTAAAAATATACATAGTTTGAATGTCACGAGCAATACATAATTGTCGTAGTTGGTATGAACCTTTTAGCTTTTGGTATACGTACCAATTCTCATCAGGGGCTGGTCTCTGGAAAAGTCAGTGGCGAAATTGAAGCCTTTTGACCTGGTTTTATGGGGCAACTACTATTGTTTTTACTAATTGATAAAATAGTTGACTTGTTGCTTTATGATTCAGCCAACTCAATTGGTAACATTTAATCATATGAGCATGACAGCTTAAGTTGTTGGCTAAGAATATTATTAGAGTTATCTAGTTCCTAGGATGCCTCAAGTTTTATTGACATATATGTTTCATTACAACGGATTGATCGATAGGGTGAAACCATGCAACAAGGACAAATTTATATTTATATATATATTTAGAAAATTAAGTCTATTTAATTAGTGGAATCCAATGAAAAAAGGGTTTCTTAACGTTGCTTCCAAGTATTTGGGCTTGTCGTACACTTTTGTATTATTGACTGGTTTTTAGTGAGGCCCAAACTGTGAAGGGCAGACCTGTTTTTGTGATTATTATTATTATTAGCCAAAATTATGTTGAATTTTTAACAAACCATACATACAAGATACAACCTACTTAAACACAAATTCAACTTAAAATAAAAAGATATATTAATTTACCTTTGTATATATGCTTCTGCAGATTTTGATATTCTGAGTTCTGACCTTGGAAAGAATGTTGCTATCACAAACACCATTACTAATTGTAAATTGAAGCTTGCAGAAATATCACAAAAGCGGAAAACATATAGAAATTGCTGATACAATTTGCAATTAACTTAATTATAAATGTAGCTGTGAAAGAAATTTTTGAACTTACTAGATTATTAATTGGTAGGACCACTTTTGATTCATCTATTTTTGTTTTTTTTTTACTAAAAAGAATAAAAAGAATGTGTTTTGCTTGGAAAACTTGTTCAAAGAAATTACTTACAAATTTCTAATACAATTTGTAGTGTAAGTGTATTACAAATTTAAATCCTCTAACATACCAATTCTATAACGTCTCAAATTATCTAATAAGGCTCAGGGCCTCGATTACAGGGTCAGGATGGCAAACTAGGAAAGTTATGTGCTTATGTGATATTTATGTTTATCATTACATGATTATCTGAGTTACATTATGATATGACTTGATATGCATACTACTACAAAATTGACATGGGACGATGGTTTTAAATCGTCGTATGAACTCTCGTACGTCGGTTCTAATACTGTCGTCCCATGCAATGTCATGCCATGTAAAGCAAGATACAACGGTTTAAATAAAAGCGTCATCTCTTGTTGTACATGAAATGATTGTTCCTATACAAACGTTATCTCTTGTGATACATGAGACGACGGTTCCTACTCAAGCGTCATCCTCGTGCAGGACATGATATGACAATTTATGTGCAAGCATCGTCCCCTGCAATACATAAGACGACAGTTTTGTGGAGACCGATGTCCCATGTAGAATATGAGAATTTTTTAATTTTTCTATTTCCAACCACTATATATTCATTCATAATTTCCTGTGTAATTACAACATAGTCCAGTCAAAATCAATAGGTAGTACAAGATCAAAATATACTTGCAATAACTATGTAAGTGCTAACTAAAAATTACAATTAGTATATTTTTTTAATTCTGATTTCAAAAGTTACTCTAGCTATGACTCATCCGCTCAAGAAGCTTGGCTTCCCATTCATTTCGAGTTTCATTGATTTCGCCAAGTGTATATGTATTCTTCCCAGCACACTACAAAGCACAAAATAAAAAACTAAGTTAGAAATTAAATTCAATAGAATTGTAGTTCAATAATTATAAATACTTACATTACTAGTTAGTCATCGCATGGGCGTCTCATTCAAGCAATAGTCCTTCATAATCCTTATGATATAAAAGTCGCACTCTACTGATGATGTTTGACGAGGACAATTGACTATTTTCCACTTGTAATTTTTTTCATTCCTTCTTGTCTTTCGCTTGATGTGTGAAGAGACACTATATATACATCAATATGAAGAGCACATTAATTTTTTATTTCCATATCAAATAACTATATTATATTCTAAAATGAGTTTCAAATGTATTACCTGTTCATAAGGTTCTTAAAATCATTTGGATGAGATTTTTAAGTGGATCAAGATAGTAAAATGTAAGGTAATCTGGATCAATGATCACTAACATCCAGTGACGTTTGCATTTAAAAAGAAGTTATTAAAATAAACATCATAAGATATAAGTAAAATTAATATTAAATGAAAATTTTACTTACAAAAAATGATATGGCATTAACCAAGTTTGACCCATCACTGCGTAATTGATACACTCTGAGATAATTTTAGCCTGCTTATCCATATTTGCTCCAATTCTCGATGACCATGATGGCTCAATGAAACCAAAAAAGTGTGATCTCTCTCTATCGCACAACTCAAAATATATTATACTACATACATGAAAGTTAATGATATTATATTTATACTTAAAAAGAAACTAAATTATATAATGTTTATTAATTTAAAAGAAACTATATAAGTCATTTTATGTATAGTTAACATGGATATTTTATAAACACTTCCACTCTCACAAATAAATCACAAGTAATAAAACACCACATTCAAAGATTGAGCATCTTTTGGGAAGGTCTCTCAAGTAACTATGTAGTTTTAACCACATTGATAAATAATTGGCTTACCAAACTTCATGGCTTCAAATATATAAATTTATAAAAAATATATATATTTTAGACTCAAAAAGTGAGAAAAAAATGGAATGGTGTAAGGAGCAAATCACATAGTGACACATTACTTACTTCAAACCTTAACCTTTACCTCACTAGCGTAGATCTTACTCCATGAGTTTCTCAAGTCCATCAATCCAAATCAAAGTCTTAAGTATATTTATATTATTAATTATTGAATACTTAAAACTTCCAAACTCTAACTACCATGCAGAAGTGCATGGAAACACTAGATATTTCAAAATAAATGAAAAATTAGAATGTATAGACAAAGCTATAAGCTCAACTTTCGGGTTGCTAATATATTTTCAGAACTTAAAATTGTGTTTATAAAATTACATATTACCATGAAATGAAAGTGTACAATTCTCAGCCTTAAACCAACGTACCAAAGAGCTATAAATAATAATATTAATTCACTCTTGTTAAAATGAGAAATCAACATTATTTTCTTAAACAATTTACCATCTGGGTAAAGAAAACTACAGCATAATTTAAACTTGGCAGACTAAAGCGCAGCAAGAAGCATACATAAATATTGATTACAAATCTATGGTGCACAAAAATTAAACAACAATTTGCACATCCCAAATAAATGTGAAATTTTGAATTGGGCGTATCATTTTTCATACGATCAACTTCACAATTTCACTTTTAATTTTAAGAGAGAAATTAAGATTGGCCAGTCCAGTTAACTTTCAAGAAAGTTGCACCAAGCCATAAACCTGATATTTTACTTAATTGATAATGTTGACAACGCATGAAATCCATACTTGCAACACAACAGACAAAAAATTCAACTTGACTAATACATGCATCAAACATCACATTAAATATTACCTTAATGGCCACCTTCTGACGTCAAAAGCTAAAATTCTCGCAAACTCCTTTTTATTTTCTAGCATCACACTGGCCTTCATGACATCTTTCTTGTGTACAGGGCCTATGCTTATACCACTAACAGGAATATTTACTTATGGGGTTTTAAGAAACTCCAGCAATGCTTCCAAGGAACCAAGAGTAGATGCTTGCACACAAACTCCTTCACCACTCTTGTCGACCCTGCTCATGACAGACTTCATATCCTCCATAGTTGTTTCCTTGATATCTTCCAAGTCATCATTAGGGCCCACCACATATAGACCAGTACCAGCAATAGCATGCTCAAGGCCCAGCATAAAACATTTATTAGAAAATTAAGAAATCTCAATTCAGATGTGGACCTCATCAGTAACCAGTTCAATTCCAAAGAGCTTAGGGCTTAAAAAGCATGGAGGATTAGCAAGAATAATCACCTGTGCTGTGATCTTTATACCTTGTGCAGCCTTGATTTCCTTGTGATGTAGATAGGTTCCCTAAACATCAAACAAACGATAAATCAAAATCAAAATATTTCAGAACTATGATTAAGGGACACAAGGACATCACAATATCCACACAAAACAGTAAGAAAACATATTTAATGATTTAAAGTTCGCCAGCCCAATCCATAAAAATTATCTCTGTGCAAGACATTGTGCAATTCAAGTTTAATGAAATGTTCCACCTTGTCACCTTTGGTGGCCTCTAAACAATAATAATTTTGTTAATTGGGAGTAATTAGTAAATCATGGAAAGCTTATATCAGTATAGACAACAAGAATTCCTAAATGTAAAGTAAAGAAAAACCCTTGGAGGAAAATTGGCAGCACATGTTAGAGCCCAAATGTAAATTTCCTTGCAATTTTTCTCTATTTAGTTTCTTCACATTAGATTTACTTTAGTTAGTTTTCCAAGTGGAGAAAGACTTTAGGTGAGGCTTCTATGAAAGACACAATATAAAATTAGTAATTGAATTTCTTCTGGAAGATTCTCCAAGAATAATATTAGTTTCTCAGGAAAAAGATTACCTTGACACGGAGCTCTTTCATGGGATGGGGTGTTAACAATGCTCGAATGCTAGCAACAATTGGTCCCTTCAAAATAGAATACATATTGAAAATAATTAGAGAAAATCTTAATGTAATATCTATAACTTTTCATATGAATAATGAATCGAAAGAAAAAATAATGAATTACACAAACTACAAACTCAGACTCTAGGCTGGATTTTGAAGAAGGATTAAAGATGCTTACTTTCATGCCATAACCAACAATTTGATCTCCTTCATGAAGCACTCTGTTGACTAGTAAAACGTCAATAGTTGTCCCATGACCTTAACCTCTAATACAATACACTGGCAAAAAGAACGAGATTTAATCAGATTAAACTAGTTTTAACTGTGTGAGAGTTGAGTAATGGTATGGTGAAAATAAAGAAAACATGCACTTCATTGCTGAAAGTAAGCTTTTCAACCATATTTTTCTGAGTCCATTGAACCAATAGTAACAACATATCTGGAATGCCTTCACCATTGAAATAGTTACCCCAAACACAAAACATCAGACAAGGAAGCAAAAACAGACAGTCCAAAGAGAATAAAAAGTTACATTGAAATATGAACCCAGAGTTAGTAAATCATATGTAATGGCACTTGTAGGTACAATGTTGTTTGTCTCTCCCATTTCTTTGTTTTTGTAGTAGAACTCATTATTTAAGCCTTGTTCCTTGAACTGGGTAACAATCTGATGAGCTGATCAAATTTAAGAAATTTATTAGTACAATCGAACAAACAAAGTATAAAAGAAAAAGAAATTGGAAAGCTTCTGACCTGAGTGAGCCTCATGTTGAACTCATTTTGGACATCCTTAGATTGTTGCTTCTTTGCCTTTACAATTGGTGCTTGTAGGTGCTTTTCCACCCATAGAGTCTGTCTACCTGCAAATTTAAAAATTGAATAAAAAAACATGAGTAAAATGTGAAGCAAATGGTGAAGGAAGACACCCAGTACTGGTCAGCTATAGTGTGCACCTTGTTCAATGCCACAATAAACTCAGTATTCCTCATTTTCAAAAGATTCAATGACTCGATTGTTTGTGGTTCTAAGTCGTGCATAATATCCACAACCAAAATTGCAATATCACATAACCCTGAACCCCTTGACCTCAAGTTTGTGAATGATTCGTGACCATTCATTCAAGTTCAGTAATTATATTCTCATGTAATTCACTTCTGTCTTGTATATTATGATAAACTTGGAATGCAAGACAGAAATTTAAATTCAAACATTAGAAAAATTCTTCAATGCAAGACATTTTTCAATCACCAAAAATGCCCACACCACATTCGAATGCAGAAAGTAGAGCGTCCGTGAAATGGTAATAATCAAGAGTAATGTGCATAGGCAGAAAAGGCAGTATTTCAGTACCAAATAAATATATAATTCACTTCTTACGTCACAAAAATAAAAGAAAATCTAATTAGTCAAAATGAACTACCAGGAGAGGAGGAAAAGCCATTGGCACATTTCTTGCTCACATCCACTCTACTGTGTTCTTTCTAAGTTGTATGGTGCTACTGCTGATGATCAAGTTAGTTCAAAATAGTGAAAAAAATATGAAACATTCATTATTGGTATTGAGACCATAGATATATCAATTCAAAAACTTATCTTTCCATTCAAAGAGTAAATTAAACAATGCTTAACTTATCGCCCTTACAAAGTTATCACTTATGTATGGTTTGTATACAAAATTGACTAGACAAGTACAAGGGGGAGAAATAATTACTTCAGCACATCATTGAGGCCTTGAGGCATTCCTAAACTCTGGCAAGATCGCTCATTCTTTCCTTCATAGCCTAAGGAATAAAAATATATATATATTTTCATTCTTGAAAATAAAATATAATTCACCTATAAATTATGAGTTATTTTATTCGTGCACACACCTTCCTTCATAGCCTAAGGAATAAAAAAAAATTAATATTTTCATTCTTGAAAATAAAATATAATTCACCTATAAATTATGAGTTCTTTTATTCGTACACACACCTTTTATACAGACATCCTACCTAAAGCCAAAAAAATCCAATTACAAAGAAAACCTGATAACTTTGGCCTAATTTTAAGATTACATTTCCAACTTTAAGTTATTGCCAATGACACATTTCCAACTTAACAAAAGAGTTGGTGTCAGTGATATTTTCTTTTCTAGTGAACTTTTATCTGAAATCATATTCAAGAACCAAACCAACACAGAGCAAGTCAAGGTCTGTAACAAGTAACAACTTCTAATCATAATCAAAACAAACAAGAACAAAGAAATAAGTTTACATAGTTCTACCGCAATGATCTACATCAAAGAGTAAGCAATTAACCTACAAAATAAGCATCATTAATTCTACAAAAAAGGGAAAATCGGAAATCGAAGGAGAGAAGGAGAGGAGGACAACAGCTACGGTTTTTTTTCCTTGGGTCCAAAGAGTTGGAGAAGAAAAGAATCTAATTCAGAGCAAAATACTTCTCTTAATAATAAGCCATTGACTGAAGGAAAATAGATTATAAATATCGTAAGAAAATAATGATAAAGAATTAAAGATGCAATCAAAGTCTCTTCTTATTTTTGGAACTTCACGATTTTGATTTGCACAATAAGCTTTGAGTAATGAGTAAGTCTGCCATAGGTTAGAAAGGTTCCCTATGAACAAATTTTCAAAAAGTTTTAGAGATTAATGTTTCAAAAACGTTCAGAGATATAAGTTTACCGTGAGAGAGAGGATTCAATACTTGTTGGGTCTTGAATTCGACGGAAGGGAAGAACGGAACAGGCGACTTTGACGGACCCCAGGTGCGGAGAACCCCAGCAACGTCGTCGTCGAATTCACCTCCCTCTGTAGTAGGCGTCATTGTCGTCGTCTTCGCCTTCACCCTCACCTCCGTTTGTAGTAGGCGACGCCAGTGAGAAGCACGGGTGCAGAGGACCCATCCGTAGTCTTTTCTTCTTCTTTATGCAGAGAAAAAATGAATCCCTGATCCTAATTAAGCCCCAATTCGAATATGACCCATATTTTATTTAAAGCATATTTAAAATTTATTTTTTTTTAATTTTTTTAAATTTAATTTATAGGATGTATTTCTTTAAAATATGACTCATATTTAAATTTATAGCATATTTTAAATTTAGTTTGTTTAATTTTTTTTAAGTATGTATTATTGTTTTTTAATATTCATAGCATATTTTAAATTTAATTTGTTTTAAATTAAAATATTAAAAAATAAATTTTATTAGATTTAGAAGAAAATTTATACTACAACATCATCATAATAAGTATCATTAATGAATTTTTATTTAAAAAAAACTTCTTTTACTAAATATATAATAACTAATTGAATTAACAATTAATATTACAAATTATTAAACAAACATATTTTTTAACTAATAAGTAATCTATATCGTAAATTATTAATTAATACATTTTATGAATATATTTATATATTATACTAAATTATATTTAAAAAGTTAAAATTTTAATTATTACTTGGTTAAAAAAATTGTATTGGATGAGACAACAATTTTCGTAAAAATGTTGTTTCGTGTTAAAAGTAGATATGTTACGACAGTCTTACTAGAATTGTCGTCTCATGGATGTTTTATTTTGCATGGCATGATAGTTCGAGGGCTACTGTTGTGTTATGTCAATTTCTGACACGAGACGATAGTTCTACGAAAACTGTTGTCTCATGTATGTCGTCTAAGTACAGTTTTGTAGTAGTGGCATGTTTAGTTGTACTAAATATGCACGCGGGCCCGTTTCTTATCAGAATGAAATTTTTTATAATTTAGCATGTTATGAGTATATTTGGCATATATGTGATATATGTGTGAGACCACATTATTATGTGGATATATTTGGATTACTCGGCACGAGGCGACCCTAGAGAGCATGTTAGCAGGAAAGTCACAACGAGACCAATACTTGACTCGGGGTGAGTTAAGAGGTATATTGGGTATTTAACACATTACTGGGATATTGGGTAATGAGAATGAATATTTGAGAATATATTTGGAGTTAGTAAGATCATGAGAGAATTATGAGAATTTTAACAATTTTACCCTCGGGGGAATTTTTCGGACCCCAAGCCTTGGGTTTTACTTAAGTTTACTTGAGCTCGAACTAACTTGCAGAAAGAGATATACGTTCAAACACTTCTCTCTTTCTCTCTCCCGTTCTCCTTTTTACTGCTCGTTGCATTTTCGAAGGAAACTCGAGTTTTAAGGCTCAGATTTAAGCAAGGTTAGAGTCATAACAATTCTAGGGAAGATTAGAAGCTTGATAGCCGGAGGATTTAACTGGAAAACGACTCAATCAGAGGTAATCCAAGCTTTAAGTTCTAAGTTTTGAGTTCTTAAGCTTTGATTGGATTTGATAGTTTTGATGAGTTTTTGAATGGATTGTAACTTGGGTTTTGATGGTTTTGGGATGCTGAGTTGTTTGGGAGCTTTGTTTATGGGATTTGGCTATGTTCGGATAGGTTTATGGAGGGATTTGGCATGAGAAAAAAGAAGAAAAAACTGAGTTTATAGGTCAAACCATGACCATGTTCTTGGGGCACCGCGGCTTAAGTTGGGCAAAGGAGAAGCAGGTGGTTGTGGGGATTTTGAGCTGTGTCGCCTGATAGGGCGCGTCGCGGTGCTAGTTCAGGTAGGAAGGAGGCTCGGGCCTCTGACTTGAGCAGGCCGCGACGCTTAAGGGATTTCAGGCCTTGGGGAGGTTTTGAGTACGGGAACTAAAACCTAAGGGCTCGTGATCAATCCTACTACCCGGTATAGTAGGATTCGATGTCCCAGAGGCTATGACTCGGTCAGGAAACCTTTATTTACTCATTTTTTTTATGAGATTCTATGTTTGGTTTTGACTAGTTTATCACTAGGGGCTCGAGACCAGGATCGTGCTCGAGGATCGTTCTTATTTTACATTACACTTGGACCTGAGGTAAGAAAACTGCACCCAATATGTGATGTACATGATTAGGGCTTGGCCCGAATGTTGAATACATATTTTATTAGGGCTTGGACCCATGTAAATGCGCATGATTATGATTATGCATGTGAATTATTGATTAAGCATGTTGAGTGCTCTGTATATGGATATTTGTTATGTGATGAACGTTTGTTAGCATTGTATAATTGGAAAAGTCTTGACTTATCAGTCAATGACGACAATAACGCTGAGTGCTGGTCAAAAAGCATTGACTTATCAATCAAGGATGATAATAGCGCAGAGCACTAGTCGAAAAGCATTGACTTATGATTCAAGGGTGGCAATAGAGAACTGAGCGTTGGTCGATATGGTTAGACCTAATCAGGAGCGCATTATATGCTTGTCTGACCCAATGGTCGTGGAAAACTAAAGCACCAGGTACGCTGGGCCAGCTACAAGGCTGGTTATACATATAATAGGGTAATGGGCCTTGGGGTGACTTATTAGTCCCAGATCCTAGGGCGCTGATCCCCAGTGTGATTTATTAGTCATGTACTTGGGCAACGAGCCCTGATATGGATCACTTAATCATTTATTTAGGGCATTTGGTCCCATATGACGTTGTAGTCATTTATATGAATGGTATGCATGCATGAGTAGGGTTATTACTACTAGGCATGCTTATTAGGGTTTGTGTAACGTCCTACGTTTTTGGGTACCTTTAAACGATTCGGGTAGGGATTTTTCCCCCGGGTTAAGAATATTATTTTAAATAATATTATATTTTGTTTGTAAGTATTCCATGAGTTATTGCTAGCCAAAATATGAATTTTGTGATTTTAAAAGTCAAGATAAGACTTTCGGTCCTGGACCGAGACAAAAACCCTGATCGGGTAAAAATCTCGGAAAATAAAACGAAAAATCATGGCAATTATATTTTGGGCATAAAATACATTCATAAAAGTTAAAGTTTGGTCAAAAATAATAAACCTAAAAGAAAATGGAAATTTTAGGGCATTTTGTGTTAAATGCCTAATTTTACCGAAATGGGGAATTTTATTCCATGAATGGACCTTAGGTTAAATTTTATTATGTGATTAATTAAATTAAATGTGAGAGATATTTAATTTAATTAATTAATGTTAAGTTTGGTGATTAAAACTTAATAAAAGTGAAAAAGGTGTCAAAAGCCAATTTGGACTTTTCTTCTTATGAAACCTTTATTAACCTTTATAAAAAAAAAAGTATATATAACATAGATAAAATAAAGAGGGTGGCTGGCCATGTGGTATTTTAGAGTGGTGTGAACCCAATATTATATAGATTAAATCCCATTTAATGAAGAAGTCAAGTGGGCAAGTGGGTAGAAAAGCACTTAAGTACTTTGTGATATTTTGAAGAGTTTTGTGAGCAATTCCCACACTAAGAACCGACCACTCTCCCTCTCTCATTCACTCATCTGATTTTTGAAGACCTTTCAAAGTGTTCTCTCAATATTCAACCTCAAGAACACCAAGGAAAACTTGGAGGCTAAGTCTTGGTCTAGGAAGTATTTTTCCCTAAGGTAAAGTTTCACTAATCTAGGCTTTTGTAAAGTTTTAAGCATAGAGTTTCAAATAGCTAATTAACTATGTTGTTGGGGGAACTTGGTTAGGGTTTTTGAAAGGTTTTGAAGGAGTCAAAGCTTATAGGAAGGTCCAAACCTTAAGCAAGAACACCAAAGAGGTAAAAAGTTTACTTTTGATGATTTTGTTGTAGGGTTTTTAGTTTTAAGCATTATTTTGTATATCTAATGCTTAAAGTTTCTTGTTGGTGATGTAATAAGGTAATGGTAGTTTTTTAATAATTTTTATGATGCATGAGTATTGATTTTTGAAAATGGGAACCAAAACCCCCAAGGGTTTTGTAGGATACCCTAAAACAAAACATGTTTTAAGCTGTGACTTCCAAGGGGTCAAGCAGCCACTGTATATTGGTTTTGTAAAATTAAATTGTACTGTCATGTTTTTGAGATTGAGTACATAAAATTGAGCTTTTGAAACACTAAAAAATGTTTAGAAATGAGTAAGTTATGCTATTTCAAAGTTTAGGTAAAAAACAGTTTTTTTCGTATTCTTATTTTCGGAACCAAGTTTGGACAGCCACTGTATAGGGCAAATGAACCCAGTTTTTTCTAAAATTTTGTGTACATATTTCTGGCATAACCTATTATTCCACTGTAAAATTTGGTTAAAAATATTGAACGGTTTGAAAGTTATTAACTGTCAAAGTTTGGAAAAAAAATAAGGACTTGAAAATAAGGTCATTTTTACCTCATTGTTGGAAAATGATTTCACCAATCAAAAATGCTCATTTTGACCTAAGATTTTACAAAGACCTAAATGGCATAACAAAAATGGAATTGGGAAATTTTGGTAACAATTGGGTAAGTAAATTTCAAGTTATGAACTAACGAAGTATGTAGTTAAAAATGTGAAAAATAGGTTTTTCACACTTAGTATAAAAATGAGATTTTGGAACATAAGGTAAAAAGTAAAATTTTGTTTATTTCAAGATATAAAATGGTAAGTCTTGAAATCATATTTTCACTAAAATTACCCCTTTGAGTTTAAGTGAATTATTTTTATTAAAGAGTTTTTATTCTTTCTAAAAATAAGAGATTTAATTTATTAATAGTTAATAAATTAAAAGAGGGTTTAAAACCCTATATTTTGAGAAAATAATCAAATGAATTATTTTTCTAGTAAGTAAAAATTGATTAATTTCATTTGGAAAATTAATTAGTCAAGATGAGAAATTTATAACGGTTTTCCTAATTAAGACAAATTAGGCAATTTTCTTAAAACGGTTTTTAGATATTAAAACCTTAAGAAAAATAAAAGGAAAATTTAAAGAGTTTATTTTCTTTAAAAATAATTAAGGAATTTATTTGTATTTTCTGGATATAATACCGGCTAAAATCTTACATATTTTAACCGACTAGTCGAAAGTGCGGGTAAATAGCGATACCTTGAAAGAATAAGATTTTTAGCGGGTTGTGGGGAAATACCATTGTGATACCCGAGCCTAGGTATCGAGACCTTAGGATAGGTCTCCCCGAGACTTAGGGTTTAGTCTCGAATATTTTGTATGACTTTCCTTAATAGGTTTAAAACCAAATAAGGATTATAAATCCTTACAAATGACTTTTATTAAAATGACCAAACTACCCAAAATAATAATAATGAATTATGAGTGCCATAATTAATCCGAGTATACTGTATGGATAACTACAGTATTGGCTAAGCGTAACTGGACTGAACGTTGGAGGGTGAAAACCTGCTGTGCGCTAAGGACTCCAAGTAAGTCAACTTATATTGTATGGATGCAACATGAAATGATTATTGTCTTGTATGTTAGTATAGGGATACATGCACATATATAGGCTGTCATAGAAAGTTGCTTAGAGACGTTAGTCTAGTGAGTGCTGATTTAGAAAATATGAACGGTAGAAGTCCGTCATATCCTAGACGGTTGATCCCCATCACACTGCTTGATTTTATTTATGTCCGGTTCATTACCGCGACGAGTGGCCATGAGATGAGGATAAGCTGGTTAAACCTAGGGGCACCAAGATAAATGGGACCTAGGGGCCCTCATGCTTACTTAATCATTGGACGGTTAGAATCCGAGCAAGTGCTCTGATAAGTTATTCCCGGATAGCATCCGTGAATATTGGCCATTCAGTGAGAGTGCCTAGAGATACTAGGGGTTGCCAAGATTGAGTGAGGCTGAACACCCTAGGGGCAACTGCTCACCAGCACCACTGATTAACTTAGAAGTCTCCGTAAAACCGTGTAAATTGGATTACACTCTTGTATAAGTAGCGATGCCCTAGGTAACACGATAGTTACCATTGATGAGAGTATTTATTGGCTAGATCTTAGTGTGGGGACTCGGTTCTCTTTTACAGATTAGCAATTATGTTGGAGGGTGCGTTACGCATGAATTGTTGGGAATTGTCGAGCGTTGGTCTCGAATTATGTTGTGATATAATATATCTGCTTGCTCTGGGATTTTCTGAGTGCAGGGATATATTTGTTGATAAGATATAGTTGTGATATAATATATCTGCTTGCTCTGGGATTTTCTGAGTGCAGGGATATATTTGTTGATAAGATATAGTTGTGATATAATATATCTGCTTGCTCTGGGATTTTCTGAGTGCAGGGATATAATTGTTGATAAGATATAGTTGTGATATAATATATCTGCTTGTTCTGGGATTTTTCTGAGTGCAGGATTTTTTTATCTAGTTATGAATTAATTTATCAATGGTTATCAGGCATGACCATAAGTTTGCCAGGATGCTTTTGCGTTCTTGAAATTGATTGTGTAGGGTCCCGGATGGGTCCGGAACCCTAATTCTCTATATGCTTGTTTGAAAGTTGATCTTACTAAGCGTTTTCGCTTACCTAGTTGTTTCATGTTGTAGGTAAGTGCAAGGGTAAGGCAGAGCAGTGAGCGCTGGAGTCTTCCTTGCAAATGTACATGTGGACCGACCTTTTGGGAAGCCTTTTTATTTTTGGAAATGTTGTGTAATTTTCCTAAACTAGGCTCACTCTAATCTTTATAAAACATGTTTGTAACTAAATGTTAAGTATGGCCATACGACTTTTTAAAAAAAGTTTTTTTTCTATGGGTTTTTGAGACATTTTGTTAAATGAAAACATTTATATTTCCGCATTATTGAGTCTTGAAAATCTGGGTCGTTACAGTTTGATAATGCATTATTAACTTCTTATGAGCATGTTTAAGTTTTCTTGATGGGCCTTGGCTCACAAGTGCTATGTGGTGCAGGTAAGGGGAAAGGAAAGCTTGACCAGTCATGAGTTGGAGAACTTAGGTGGCGATGTGTACTTATGCAGCAACTTGACCATCACGGCCAATGTTTCTCAGATGAACTAGGGTTAAACCCTATTTTTTCTGCGTAGGTCGGTGGGTTGTAATTTTTGAGTTGTAATGACATTTTTGGAACTGTAAATAACTTTGTAAACGTTCATTATGGGATCCCATGTAAAACTTAACATTTTAATGAAATATCCATTCCTTTTTACCAAAATTTTAACCCTGGACCGTTAATCCCATTAGGTTGCACGTTTATGGCCTAATGACTCGTTTAGCGAGTTAAACACTATTTAAAATACACAGTGTAATGGTCTTGAATGTTAATGATAATCATAATGATATAGTACAAAAGAAATTTGATTCGGTTGTTTTTTTTACATGATATATAAATTTATGGGTTGGAATTAGGAATATATAAAATGGAGCGAGAAATTGGCATGGAATGCTCGCCCTATGTTAACCATTTTAAATCTTGTTCTTGTATATCCTTTGTCGGGGTAGGGTGCGACAGGGAATTCCCAGGATATCCATTCACTACTATCAAAGAGACACTACGCCAAAAAGCACCTACGACGTCACTTGTTAATGTCGCAATTGATAATCTCAGGTCAGTAGCATCAATTCACAACTGAATTAACTGTTAACTAACAACGTCAGTTACTACCACACATTGGTACATGAGGCTCAATAGGTCGGTTTTGAACTGACGCTTCTGTTCCAATGAAACACAGCGTTCCATTATTAGTTAGGATAACATCGGTTTAGAATCGATGCTATCAAGAAAAATGATGTCAGATTATTAACAGTAGATAAACTGATGCTTAGATTGATATAGGTCAACTTTTTAGTCATCTTCCTCATTCCCTCCTGATCCCCTCAAATGAAAATTACAGAGGCGATACAGACAGCTGGTAAACCCAGGCCCTCCCGACCTTGGAACTCTGTGCCTCCGCCTCCCCCACATGTCTCTGCCTCCTCTCCCAATTCAGAGACCTCCCCCATGGGTCTCCTTTCTTCTCAACCTACTCTCGAACGCCGACGACGAGAAGGAGGAGCCCAAGCATCTCCGACCGCCCCTACATAGATTTGTATTTTTTTTATTAATATATATACGTATGTGTGTGTATATAAATAAACATATATATATAATTATATGTTGATTTTTGTATTAGAAAATTGATTGTAGAATTAGGATTAGGATTAGGATTGTATTATTAAGTTTATAAATTTTATTATATAGATAAATGTAGTTTAGTTTAAGTTTAAATTTACATTTATAATATTTGTAATTAGGTTAAATTAATTGAAGGTTTAATTTAAATTATTTTTGTAATATAATTATATGATTAGTTTTGATTGTTAATTGTAAAAGTTTAATTGGTGTTAGGTTCTACTCTTTTTGTTGTGGTTGATTGGATTTGGTGGTGATCCCATTTGTGGATAGCATGAGGTAATTTATTGAAACTTTAATAGTGTGTATATATATATATATATTGAAAGATATAGTGATATTAAATTTAGTGGAATTTAGGATTGCAAATTAGTGAAGATAGGTTATGGGACTGTGTGTTGCACTGATATAAGATTGAAATTATGCATGTTGATTGATTGTTTGATATTTTTGTATTATATGACATGTCACTACTAAAAATCAGGGGTTCAGCGTCGGTTACAGACCTGAAACGAAGTCCCTTGCAAACTTCATTACGTAGTACCCACACTTGATGTCATCATCCCGTTGTCGGCACTTTTAGACATAACAAAACGCATTTTAATTATATATATGTGTTTAGATAATTTGAAAACTTCTAAGTTGTGAATAAAAACTTATTATAAAAGGGTGGCAGAGTTTTGCTTTTCTATAATATTTCCTGATTTCAAAAAGTACATATACACAACATGTAATACACAAATATCAAACAATCAATCAACATGAATAATTCAAACCTTATATCACCGCAGCACACAGTCCCATAACCTATCTTCACTAAATTTTAATCATAAATTCCACTAAATTTAATATAACTATATCTTTTAATATATATATATAAATATACTATTAAAGTTTCAGTGAATTACCTCGTCCAAGATAAATGCTTAGCTGTCAAATGGGATAACCACCAAATCCAATCAACCACAAGAAAAAATACAAACCTAACAACAATTTCACAATTTCAATATTATCAAATTTAAATCAAATTATTAAAATTAACTTAACTATAAAAAAAATGAAAAATAATTAACCTCACCTCTGTGGAGGTGGCGATGGGCGGTGGCTCGGAGCTATCCACAAATGGGATCACCACAACAAAAAGCGTCAAACCTAACCACAATTAAACATTTACAATTAACAATTAAAACTAATTATATTAAAAAAAATAAATCATAACAAAAACTTTCAATTAATCTGAAATTAATTTAATCTAATTAATAATATTATTAATTTAAATTTAAACTTAAACTAAACTACATTTTATCTTCTTTATAATCCCTATACAATAAAATTTACAAAATTAATTTTACAATCCTAATCCTAATTCTACAATCAATTTACTAACAAAACAATAAAAATATAATTATATATTTATTTATATGTATTAATGATTTTTTTAAAAATAAAAGCTCAAACCATGGGGTGGTCTCAGAATTGGGAGGGGCAACGGACCCATGGGGGAGGGTAGAGATCCGTGAGGAGGGTAGAGTCGTGGGGGATGGGCTCTCGGGGATGACGAAGGCACAGAGTTTCGATGTTGGGAGGGATGAAGGGAGACGGTCCCAAATTTTGACTTATATCAAGGTTAGCGTCGGTGCTAAACTGACGCTACTGCCTATAAACCAACGTTGTATTGTTCAATAGCATTGGTTTAGCACCGATGCTAACTTCACTAATAATGAAATGTTGCATTTCATCAGATCAGAAGTGTCGGTTTTTCAACTGACGCATTTGAGCCTCATACACTAGCGTTAGGGTAGTAACCGAAGCAGTTAGTTAACGGCTGAGTCAGTTTTGAATCGACGCTATTGAACTAAGATTATCAATTGCGTTGGTACACACTATAAACCGACGCTAACAAGTGATGCCATAGGTCTTTATTGATGTACTTTTTTAAATTAGAAAATGTGTGGAGAAATAGGAGAAATGCTGCCCAATCTTTTTTCAAGATAATAACATTGATAGTTATGCATGTTTGATATTGATTGATACTTATGCATGTTGATTGGTTGTTTGATTTTTGTGTATTATGTGATGTTTATATGTACTATATGAATTTGGGATATATTATAAAAATAGGGGAGATGTTGCTCAATTATTGTTTAATATAGTAAATATATATTTTGTAATAGAGGATTCTTTGCCAAAATTTTCATTTTTTGGCTTGTTTGTTTTGTTTCTTAGAAAATTGACAATGGATAGAGATTAGTTATCTTCGGATAGGCTATCATTGAAATACGGGGAAAGTGTTGAGTATTTCTTGCAGTTTGGTGCAAGAAATTTAAAAATCTAGATTATGTTCCTTGTCTGTATCTTAAGTGTGGTAATGTTGTGAAGATTAAGCTTATTATAGTAAAGGAACACTTATTTAGGAATGAGATGGACAAAAGTTATATGGTTTGGTTTTTTCATGGAGAAAAAATTAATCTTACAGATGAAGGAACCTCTAAGAAGGATAAGGATGTTGATTTAGATTATGAAGAGCATTACATTGCAGAAATGATTGATGATGCACAACATGAATCACATGTGGATCTAGTGAAATTTCGAAACATTTTAGAAGATGTTGATAAACCTATATACCCTAACTGTAAAAGGTTCATTAAATTATCTACCCTCATTAGGTTGTATAATTTAAAGGCCAAGCATGGTATTTCTGATAAGAGTTTCTCATAGTTACTTTCTTTCTTAGGAGAATTATTACCCAAAGATAATGAGATGCCCTCGAGTTTTTATGAGGCAATGAAGATATTGTGTTCGTTAGGCATGGAATATGAAAAAAATACATACTTGTCCTAACGATTGAATCTTATATTGAAGGAGATTTGTGGATGAAATTGCATGTCCGACATGTGGTGAGTCTAGATGGCAAAAGAAAAAGAATTCAAATGCAGTTAAGGATGGTGTCCCTGTCAAGGTGTTATGATACTTACCACTTATACCTCATTTGGTTAGGTTTTACTGAAATGTTGAATATGCTAAAAGTTTAACTTGGCATGCCGACGAGAAGGTAAAAGATGGTAAGATGAGACACTCAGCTAACTCACCGGTTTAGAAAATAATTGATGAGAGATGGTCTGACTTTGGAAATGAACCTAGGAATATACGTCTTGCTCTTTCTGCAGACGAAATTAATCCACATACTTCCCTTAGTCATAATTATTGTTGCTGGCCTATCATGCTAGTTGTGTACAATTTATTGCCTTGGTTGTTTATGAAAAGGATGTTCACAATGCTGACATTGTTGATATCGGGTCCTTCGCAGCCTGGTAATGACATTGATGTATACCTAACTCCTCTTGTTGATGATTTAAGTAGATTGTGGTATGAATGTGTTAGTGTGTACGATGCCCACAGGAAATAATCGTTTAATGTTAGAGTAATATTGATGTGGACCATTAATGATTTTCCTGCATTCGAAAATCTTTCTGGATTTAGTGTAAAAGTGTATAAGGCATGTCCTATTCATGAAGAGAATACTTCTTCTCAATATTTAAAACACTCGAGAAAAGTTTGTTATATGGGACACCGAAGGATTTTGCCTCACAAACATGTCTTCCAAACATGGAAATAGGCATTCAACGGTAAGTAAAAATTTGAAATGGCTCTGCCACCTTTATTTGGAGAGCAATTGGTAGATAAGTTGAATAAAGTCTAATCCAAGCTAGGAAATCATATATAGACTAGTAAGAAAAGAAAAGGGTGCCATGAAAAACATGAGGTAGTTCCAAATCATTCTAATGGTTGTTGGAAAAAAGTCGATCTTTTTTAGCTTGAGTCCTGGGAACATTTGGTTCTACGTCAGATGCACATTGAGAAAAATGTGTCAGACAACCCCATTAGTACCTTGTTCAGTATCCCTGGATGGAGTAAAGATGGAGTAAAAGCTTAAATAAATTTAAAAGATTTAGGGATATGAACCATTCTATGGTAATACACTTTTAATTACAACTTACAAAGTCTTCAAATTATCTAAACATATATATATAATTGAATTGAGTTTTGCTATGTTTAATTGTGTCGACACCAAGATGATGACATCAAGTGTGGGTACTATGTAATGAAGTTTGCATGAGACTTTGTTTCAGAGTCCAACCCAAAGAACCACTTGAATCGTCACGTAAGTATTGTTTAATTTATTAATTGTTATATATTTTATTAAAATTTTATTGTAAGATAATATATAATTTTAGGGAAAGACTGCAGTGCAACCACTTTTTTTGCAGCACCGGTGCAACCAGTGTGTGTTTTCTATATCTCGATAACTTTTTTTTCCAATTTTTTATATGACAATATACATTGTAGTTATTTAAGACATCCTGCAAATTTTCAAGAAATTTTGAATAGTTTACAGTTTTGAAAACAAGGTTCAAACAACTTGTTGCATGAGTGCTTTTTTTTTTTTTTTTGTATACGCATGTAAAATTCAATTGTTTGAACCTTATTTTTGGCACTATAAATTATTTGGAAATTGTTGAAAATTTGCAGGATGTAATGACTACAATGTATACCGTCATATAAAAAAACTTGGAAAAAAAATTATCGAAGTGTAGTAAATAAGCCATCGGATGCACCGGTGCAACCAAAAAAGTGGATGCACCGTAGTCTTACCCTATAATTTTATTATAACTAATTTTTTGAATTCATTTGTAGTTCAAAAGCACAATTGTAATGACCCGACATATACTAAATAATTTACTACAAAACATTTATCAAAACTCATTTGAAAATAAACATGAATTAAATATCTTTAACAAAATATGCAACTCGAGATATCGTTATTTAAAAATAATCTATTTCCTTATATGCATATCGTAAGTAAAATACAAGTTATCAAAACTTAACATATAGCCATGACTTGAAGACTTTTAAAACAATGCATACATAGCAACCCCTTTGACCCCTAGGTCAATCGATCACGACATGCACACATCTGACCGAGCCTGCTCCAACTCATTGCCTCATCACTACGATTATACCTTTACCTGCAACACAAAGTACCCGTGAGCTAACGCCCAACAAGAAGAGCTATATAAGACACTATCCCCAAAGCCCAATAGTATAAGACATAAAACATAAAACGTAAAACATAACATAAACATAAACTAACTCATATCTTCACAACCTAAAACATAAACAACTCCTAGTTGATATCTGATCACACAAAGTTCCATAATCAATCAAATTTCCAGTAACATAACCATAATATAATGTAATCTATCAACCAAACCATAGCGTAGTGTAAACATAGCATAAAATAACCTATCCTAGTATAGCATATTCAATCCATAACAATATTATTGGTGTAGTTCTGGCCGTAAACCAGTGTTGATCTGGTTAGTTGTGCAACCAAGCACGCATTAACATAAGCATGCATTTTTCGTAACGTAAGCATGCAATTTATCGTAACGTGAGCATGCATTTTCACATCGTAAGCATGACACACAAACATTCCACATATTCTTACATATTCAGTCACACACAACATGCATCACTTATAACATAACTCCTAACATAATTCATAACATGATTCATACCATAGTTCCTAACATAACTCATAGCACAGTTCACAATATAATTTGTAACAAAATTCCTAACATAATTCATAGTATATCTTATAACATAATTTGTAATATATCATACAAAATTACCACACTTAAGTACGTCGAGCGTACACCCTGCGTACAGGTGTCCACTCTTCTTACCTCAGGTCCAGTAGCGCTCCACACACATCAATGCGTCCCTTCAAGTATCCTTAGCGAGCCTACCATATCATATAACATCGAAAGCTTAAAAATCAAGCCAAAACAAAAACCATATTAAGAATACAAAATATTCTTAAGAATATCTTAAAACTCTACTGCAATAAACCCCAATCGAAAAAGGTTCCAATTGTATCAAATGGGTGCATCAAAACCTCAAAATATGTATTTCTGGGCAGCTAGTGTAGTCGTGCCAGTGCTTGGGCACGGTCGCACTCACAGAGCGCTAGGCCAAACTGAACGAGTAGCGCAGTTGTGCCAGGGCTGGGCACGGTCGCGCTAGGTCTCTACTTTTAGAGATCGGAGTTGCGATTTCTAAACCTGGAACTCGAGCCAAAACATAAAATCTCAAGTCCAAACCCTCAAAACAGGTATCCTAACATGTTTCTAATCCCATGAATCCAGATATTAACATCTCTAAGCCTATATTAGACATTCATCAACCAAGAAACAATAACAACAGTCTCATAATTTCAAAAACATAGATTGACAAAAACTTAAAACTAAAGTTGAACACTTACAGATCAATATCCAGCCACCAAAACTCAAACCCTTGCCGCCTATGAGATGTTAGGGTTTTATGCCCTAATTAAAACCCAAATTCTTTGTAATCTCATTTTATTATCAATAAAAGAATAGAAATCATTTTTTGACTTGGTCAATCACTTTGCTCACATGTTTTATTTTCATGATTATTTGTTTAATATAAACTTCTATTAAATCCCGAGCATATAGCTAATCTTATTTATAGTGACGTAATCACAGTGGAATATAAATATGATTATATGTTCAAAATAAGTTAGTCCTAAGATTAGTCAGTGCACCGGATTTACACTGACTTGCCAATCTACGATATGATCTACTTACACATTGTAGTGTTGTGTTCTTTCCAGAACATTAGCAAAGTAGGTAAGATCGAATGTATTTGTTACATCGGACATGACCAATATTGACAGTTGATAAGATAAGTAAACATATCGTTATTATCTATTCTAGTCATATCATATAGTTGACCATAGGTCAATTCAATCTCAATTATGAGTGGTTAGTATTCTAATTGATTGTATAATTTGAGTTCTTTGACAAGTTCGTTACCAACTTACCCTACGGACTAGCCCATACTTACATATTGGGAACTCGGTAGTATAATTGAGTAGGAGTGTTAATCATAGATATGAACGTCTATAGCTTCTGATGAAGAGGTGAAACTATGGTTTCCTTTTAGTTTGGTTCAAGGTGTTAGATGATAGAGATCTCATTTCAGTAATTAAATTAGTTTACTGAAATATCATTTACAAGGAACTAAGTGTTTAAAGGATAAAATACAATGAGGAGGTAAAACAGTATTTTAGTCCCATCTCATTGTAGACCGTCTATAGAAGATTAAGTGACAATTATGGTTGTAACAATGGATAATTAATAGCGTATCTATATTTTTTATAGAGCATTCTATGAATTCAAGTGTGCAATTTCGAGTCTTTAGTGGAGTCACGAGGAATTAATAAGTTAGTAAATTTATTTGTTAGATTTATGATAACTTATTGGAGCTTGATTTCATAGGCCCATGGTCCCCATTGTACCTTGGATAAAATCATCTAGATAGTCTCAATTAATTGATTTAATTATCAGTTAGAATTATCAAAGTTGACCAGGTCAATTTTGGATAGTTTCACATAGTTATGTAATTTAGAGAACAAACGAAAAATTATGACAGATTTATTAATTAAGATAATTTGGTATCTAAATTAATAAATAAGTTTAAATCAAGGTTCAAATTACAAATAATTAATTTGATAAAGGATTTCAATAATTATTTAATTAATTAAATCAATAGAAAATAATACAGACCTTTATTTTAAGTCCAATGGGCTTATAATCAAATGAGAAATTTCACGGGCCTATAGCCCATGATAATTTCGACCTAGGGCTTCAAAATGGCTATTATTTTATTGATTTTTTAATTAAATTAAATGACCTAATTGAGTCTATAAAAGTAGTGCTTATAGAGATGTCAAAACAATAAGTTTGATAAGTCACAAGACAGATTTTCTGATAGTTTTAGATTCTCTCTAAACACAAGTCTTTTTCTAAGCCACTTTGTTATTTTATCTTCTTCTCTCTATATCTATCACATGTGTTGAGAATTGCCCACCCTAGTCTAGGTGGTTCTAAGGATACATTGGAAGATTGTGAAGAAAATAGAAGATCGGTTAAGTTTCTTGATAATACTCTGCGACAGAGAGGATACAAGAGTTAGAGAAACCGAAGGAAGGACTCCTTAATTCCGCTGCGTATACTGTAAGTATTTTATTATTTGTTTATCTTTGAATTCAATTTTAGAAACATGTTTTAGGCTATCTCGTATTAATTTGTTTAATATTAGATATACATAAAAATAAATAAAGATCATGTATAAGCTAATCCAACAACTGGCCTCAGAGCCTTTGGTAGTATTTATTTTCATGCATGAACATGTTTAAAATTGGATTATTTGATATGTTTGAATAATTGGATGGTTTTCATGTTTTTATGAAGCATATTGATTTTATGTGAATTTTAGCAATTTTTAGGTTATTTTGTTGTGTTTTCTATGCTATTAATTTTTATATATACTTTATTTTGTGTAAAACATGTTAAAAATTAATTAGAAAATGATTTTGGTTTGAAAAATTGCTCAAAAAAAAAATTTTGATTTTTTTTTTGCACTGGATCCCATGCGCGCACGCACGCGCGCGCGCACCCCAGCCCCGTGCGCGCCACCAACAGCCACCACACTCAGGTGAACAGTACCCGATACGAGTACTGTTCATCAAGATTTTTTTTTTTTTGAAAAATAAAATTGTGGAAATTTATTATTTATAATCAAAACCTAAAATATCTTTTTTGTTTTATCATTTAAATTTTTTAAAATAAAGATATTTTTGTTAGTTAGGATTTAAATAATTAGATATTTTCTACAAACATTCAAATTCAAATTTAAAAATAGACTAAGAAATTAATTTGAAATCTTTTAATATATTAAAATATTAGAATTATGATATGAGATATTTAAGATATTTTCATTTAAATCCTTGATTTGTTTAAAAATCTTTATTTGAAAATATAAATATCTTTTTATTCTATAGTTTTTAATATTTAAATTATTTGAAATTTGAACATTATTAGTTAGATATTTTTATGGATATTTGAATTTGTTTAACTATTTGAGATATTATAGGGTTGTTATAACTATTTATATTTTATTTTTTTAATGGTTAAAATATTAGCTAATAGTTGTAACAACACAAGATATTTTGGAAAATAGTTAATATATTGATTTTAAAATTTAAAATTGGTTAAATTTTGAAAAATATCATTTTTTTCAGCCAATTAATAAAATATTTTTTTTAATAAATGAGATTTAAATTAACTTTGGTTAATTGTTGATAAATCCTATTTAAATTAAATTAATATTTTTTTTTATCAAATTAACCTAAAACCAAGTTAATTGTTGATAAATGAAATTTAAATTAGCTATTGTTAATTGTTGATAAATTTCATTTAAATTGACTTATTTTTTGTAAAAATTTAATTAATTTGAATTTTTTTGATAAATCCTAGATAATTAATTGTGGTATTTTTGCAAATGAAATAAATTATGTTTTTTTTTGCATAAATTCATAGAATTGCTCATATAGTAACATGATTAGGCCCATCCAATTATAACATGTCTGTTTGCACTATATGTGATATTTTTGCAATTGGGCTTAGAAGCATATAGTGGCCCATATGTTTGTTAGATATATGATATTTTGCCAAATAAAATATTCATAAAATGATAGGTTTTATTTGGGCCCATTAGAAAATGTAAAGTTTAAATTCCTCTCTTGTGGGTGATTCAATTTGTGAAGGCCCATTTGCTTTGCATGACTATAATGGGCCTAATCAATTAATAAAACGAAGGTTTAAATTCCTGTCTTTTGGACCTTATATGGAAGATAGGGGGCCTTTGTAGACATACTGGACCCAGCCCTTCTCCATACAAGCCCAATTGTTAAGGCACATTTACATGAGTTGGACTTAATTGTATAGGTTCATTATATTAGTTAAACCTAAATATTGATTAGCAATAAATTAATTCTAAATTAATTGAATTTGTTTCAATGTGACACTTTAGAATTAATAAGAAATTATAGGACTTTGGTTTTAAAAAATTTAATCTGTTTAATTTTTTTTTTGTTGGGAAAACCATAGTCATTAATTTTCTAAAAATAAATAATAAAAATACTATTTTTAATTTTATAATGAGCTTATTTTAAGGATTTTATTCGATCTCCACCGTTGGTTTAACATAGTCAATAGCTTAATGGGGCCTCGAGGCGCTTTGATTCGTCCCCCTACGGAAGGTGTTCATTAGTTATTTTGACAATGTTAGATTTCAAAATATAGATAATTATAGGTCAAATTCTACTAGACTCACCCCTACGGTGACTACTAGGACTAAATCTATAATTATTGAAACCGTGGGTCTAGCTCATAAAATAAGAGATTTTGTTTTCTTATTTTGATCGAATAGTAGGTTGTTAATAGTGGTGTCCATTATTAAATGAGTTTACAACTCTATTTAACTAGTGGTATTTTTTACTCTCGCCAACCGGGACAAGGATATCATAGATTAGTTAAAAACCTAAAGAAATACAGATATGATTGTTTTTGGTATTTTTTTCTCATATCTTACATATTTTGGTATATGTTGTGCTATTTCTTGAAATTTGTGTGAATACAAGTTTTATTGAGCAAATGTGATTGATTTCTATTTTATTGATAATTTGTAGTTTTAAGTTAAGTAGTGTCTGTGTATACTCCCATCCTTTCTCAACTTTCGATGGAGAAACTCACAAGAAAAAAAACTTCCTTAATTGGAAGTAGAATATCAACATAAAGTTGATTGGTGACAACTCCGAGTTCGTCATGATTGAGGAATCCCTAGAACGAGCATCGTCTCCGCATGTTCTTGATAGCACCATAAATGCTTGGATAACACCGTCTCCAAACGTAAGTTATGGCACCGTGAATTCTCGGATGGCACCGTGTCTGCACGTTCGTGATCAACTCAACTATGGTTTGACGCAGCTCATGAACGAGCTTCAGATTATTGAACCTATCATGGGTGGACCTAATAAAGTAGGTGAAAATAAGACTACTGATGTTGCTGCTCATCTAGTTAAGGCTGAAGCTAACCAAGCTTCATCTTCGAAAGCTGGAAACAAGAGGAAAGGTGGACAAATAAACAACCCCAAGCCTGCAAAGGCTGCAAAGATGAGTGCACAACCAAGTGCACAGACGCCTAACGGGAAGAACATGAAAAACAAGAAAGGTAAAGATAAATGTTTTCACTGCAAAGAGAAGGAGCATTGGAAATGAGATTGCCCTAAGTTTCTAGCAGCGAAAAACAAAGGTAATGATTATAGTTCATTTATCTTAGAAACATGTGTTTTAGAGAATGATAAATCTGTTTGGATTAATGATTATGGAACTACTAACCATGTTTGTAACTCTTTACAGCTTCTTGAATAGTGGGAGGAAGTGAACGAAGGCGGCTTAAAGCTTAGAGTTAGGAACGGAGCGTTCGTTAAGGTCCAAGCTAGAGGAATAGTTTGTCTGAAGTTCGGAAATAAATACTTAATTTTAAAAGTTGTATTTTTTATTTCGGATTTTAGTAGAAATTTAATTTCAGTTTCCATGTTGCAATTAGAACGATTTGTTATGACTTTCACAAGTTTTAATATATCTATTTCTTTCAATGGATCACAATTGTGTATTGCATGTTTGGAAAACGGGCTTTATATTCTGCGACCTAACGAACCCCTCACTCTTAACAATGATTTATTCAAAGTAGCTAAACCTAGGACCAATAAACGTCAGAAGACCGATAACAAAAATATGACATATTTATGGCACTTGAGACTAGGTCACATTGGCTATGATAGGATTCAAAGACTTACAAAGGACGAACCTTTGAGGGAACTCTCCTTAGGTGAATTACCTGTCTGTGAATCTTGTCTAGAAGGCAAACTGACCAAGCGTCCATTCTCTGCAAAGGGTGATAGGGCCCAAGAACCACTTGGTCTTGTGCATTCAGATGTTTGTGGACCTTTGAATGTACAAGCCTGAAGTGGTTTTGAGTATTTTTTCACTTTCAATTGACGATTACTCTAGATACTCATGTCTTTACCTAATGCATAGGAAATCAGAAACATTTTCAAAGTTTCAGGAATTCCTAGCAATGGCTCAGAACCAATTAGGTAAAAGGTTAAAGATCTTGCGATTTGATAGGGGTGGAGAATATTTGGATATGCAGTTCCAAGATCATTTAACTGAACTTGGGATTTTATCACAACTTACTGCCCCAGGTACTCCGAAACAAAATGGTGTAGCGGAACGCCGAAACATAACTTTATTGGAAATGGTTAGATGTATGCTTAGTTACTCAACTCTACCAACTTCGTTCTGGGGACATGCAATTGAAACTGCAGATGACATTCTCAATGTCGTGCCATCAAAATCAATCCCCAAAACACATTTAGAATGTTGGAATGGTCGTGAACCTAGTTTATGCCATTATATAATCTGGGGGTGTCCCGCTCACGTCCTAAGGAAAAAGGAGGGAAAGCTAGAACCGCGAACTGAAGTTTGCATGTTTGTTGGCTATCCTAAAGGTACTCGGGGTGGACTTTTCTATAGTCATTCAGAAAAGAAAGTGTTTACTTCTACAAATGCTACTTTTTTGGAAAATGACTATGTCCAGAACTTTGAACCTCGCAGCAAAGTAGTTTTAGAGGAGATGGTTAAAGAATTGACTCCAACCAATGTTCCATCGTCATCAACACAAGTTGATGATGAAATTCCCACTCTTCATGTACAACCGACGCAAGTCGATTTAAATGAAGAAAGTACCACTGTTCCTGAGCAAACAGTCACGAAGCCTCGTCGTAGTGGGAGGGTTTTGAAGAACCCAGTTCGCTATGGTTTGGATGGTGAAACCAATATGGTTGTTGGTGACACTAGTGATGATGATCCGTTGTCTTTCAAACAGGCAATGGTTAGCCCTGAAAAGGAATTATGGCTCGAAGCCATGAAACAGGAAATGGAGTCTATGTACTCAAATTCCGTTTGGGATCTTGTTGAAGCACCTAGTGACTTTAGGGCCATTGAGTGTAAGTGGATCTACAAGAAGAAACGAGGTGTTGATGGAAATATCGAGACTTATAAAATTCGATTAGTAGCAAAGGGTTATACCCAGAGAGAAGGCGTGGATTATGAGGAGACTTTTAGTCCGGTAGCCATGCTCAAATCCATTCACATCCTCCTATCCATAGCAGCCGCTCTCGACTATGAGATTTGACAAATGGACGTCAAGACAGCTTTTCTTAATGGAAAGCTTGACGAGGTCATTTATATGGATCAGCCAGAAGGATTTAAAGTATCTGGACAAGAAGGAAAAGTTTGTAAGTTAAATAGGTCCATCTATGGACTTAAGCAAGCTTCTCGTTCCTGGAATCTTAGGTTTGATGAAATAATCAAAACCTATGGCTTTGAACAAAATATTGATGAGCCCTGTGTTTACCAACTGAAGGCAAATCAAATAGTGGTATTCCTGGTTCTTTATGTAAATGATATCTTACTCATTGGAAACAATGTTAAGAAATTATCAGATGTGAAGAATTGGTTGAGCACTCAATTCCAGATGAAGGATTTGGTTGAAGCAAGTTATGTTCTAGGTATCCAGATCATCAGGGATAGAAAGAACAAACTTTTAGCTCTATCTCAAGCAGCTTACATTGATAAAGTGCTTGAACGTTTCTCAATGACAAATTCCAAGAAAGGGCGTCTACCGTCCCGCCATGGAATTCATCTTTCAAAGAAGCAGTCTCCCCAGACTCCTGAAGAGGAAGATGCAATGAGAAAAGTTCCTTACGCATCTGAAGTTGGAAGTCTGATGTATGCCATGTTGTGTACTAGACCAGATATCTGCTATGCAGTGGGAGTAGTGAGCAGGTATCAGTCAAACCCAGGACCGGAACATTGGATAGCAGTTAAGCATATCCTGAAGTATTTGAGACAGACTAGGGATTATATGTTAGTCTACAAGGGTGGTGTTCTGAACCCTGTAGGCTACACCGATTCAGATTTTCAGACTGATGTCGATGACAGAAAGTCTACTTCTGGAATGGTGTTTACTCTTGGGGGTGGAGCTATGATTTGGAGAAGCGTAAAGCAGTCTGCAATCTCAGATTCCACCATGGAGGCTGAGTACATAGCCGCGTCAAAAGCAGCTAAGGAAATAGTCTGGCTAAAGAAGTTATATTCGGATCTTGGTGTTATTCCAGAAATGGATAAATCACTTGTGTTGTTTTGTGACAATACAGGAGCGATAGCCAACTCGAAAGAACCTCGAAGTCACAAGAGGAGTAAGCATATAGAAAGGAAGTATCACATTATTCGAGAATATGTGGCCAGGGGAGATGTGAAGGTTATGAAGATTGCAACTGAAGACAATCTTGCAGATCCGTTTACAAAGACACTACCAGAAGCTACATTTGATAAGCATATCAAGGAAATGGGATTAGTAGAATTAAGGCATTAGTTTCAATTAGTGCAAGTGGGAGTTTGTTAGGGTTTTATGCCCTAATTAAAACCCAAATTCTTTGTAATCTCATTTTATTATCAATAAAAGAATAGAAATCATTTTTTGACTTGGTCAATCACTTTGCTCACATGTTTTATTTTCATGATTATTTGTTTAGTATAAACTTCTATTAAATCCCAAGCATATAGCTAATCTTATTTATAGTGACGTAATCACAGTGGAATATAAATATGATTATATGTTCAAAATAAGTTAGTCCTAAGATTAGTCAGTGCACCGGATTTACACTGACTTGCCAATCTATGATATGATCTACTTACACATTGTAGTGTTATGTTCTTTCCAGAACATTAGCAAAGTAGATAAGATCGGATGAATATGTTACATCGGATAGGACCGATATTGACAGTTGATAAGATAAGTAAACATACTGTTATTATCTATTCTAGTCATATCATATAGTTGACCATAGGTCAATTCAATCTCAATTCTGAGTGGTTAGTATTCTAACTGATTGTATTATTTGAGTTATTTGACTTGTTCGTTACCAGCTTACCCTACGGACTAGCCCATACTTACATCTTGGGAACTCGGTAGTACAATTGAGTGGGAGTGTTAATCATAGATATGAACATCTATAGCTTCTGATGAAGAAGTGAAATGATGGTTTCCTTTTAGTTTGGTTCAAGGTGTTAAATGATAGAGATCTCATTTCAGTAATTAAATTAGTTTATTGAAATATCATTTACAAGGAACTAGGTGTTTTAAGGATAAAATACAATGAGGGGTAAAACGGTATTTTAGTCCTATCTCATTGTAGACCGTCTATAGAGGATTGAGTGACAATTATGGTTGTAACAATGGATAATTAATAGTGCATCTATATTTGTTATAGAGCGTTCTATGAATTCAAGAGTGCAATTCCAAGTCTATAGTGGAGTCACGAGGAATTAATAAGTTAGTAAATTTATTTGTTAGATTTATGATAACTTATTGGAGCTTGATTTCATAGGCCCATGGTCCTCATTGTACCTTGGATAAAATCATCTAGATAGTCTCAATTAATTGATTTAATCATCAATTAGAATTCATCAAAGTTGACCAGGTCAATTTTGGATAGTTTCACAGAGTTGTGTAATTTTGAGAAGAAAAGAGAAATTATGGCAGATTTATTAATTAAGATAAATTGGTATCTAAATTAATAAATAAGTTTAAATCAAGGTTCAAATTATAAATAATTAATTTGATAAAGGATTTAAATAATTATTTAATTAATTAAATCAATAGAAAATAATACAGGCCTTGATTTTAAGTCCAATGGGCTTATAATCAAATGGGAAATTTCACGGGCCTATAGCCCATGATAATTTCGACCTAGGGCTTCAAAATGGCTATTATTTTATTGATATTTTAATTAAATTAAATGGCCTAATTGAGTCTATAAAAGGAGTGCTTATAGAGATGTCAAAACAATAAGTTTGATAAGTCACAAGACAGATTTTCTGATAGTTTTAGATTCTCTCTAAACACAAGTCTTTTTCTAAGCCACTTTGTTATTTTCTCTTCTTCTCTCTATATCTATCTCATGTGTTGAGAATTGCCCACACTAGTCTAGGTGGTTCTAAGGATACATTGGAAGATTGTGAAGAAAATAGAAGATCGGTTCAGTTTCTTGATAATACTCTGCGACAGAGAGGATACAAGAGTTAGAGAAACTGAAGGAATGACTCATTAATTCCGCTGCGTATACTGTAAGTATTCTATTATTTGTTTATCTTTGAATTCAATTTTAGAAACATGTTTTAGGCTATCTCGTATTAATTTGTTTAATATTAGATATACATGAAAATAAATAAAGATCCTGTATAAGCTAATCCAACATGAGATTCCTAGCCCTTCAATAGCCCAGTTTGGTGATCTCCATCAAAGCTTAAGCCCTCAAAAACTCAGATCAAGGACGAGAGATTTTTCTTGGTATGTCACCCCTTTAGTCTATCGCAAAACCAGAGTCCGAAAAGATACGACTTCTAAACCTATTTTACTTATTATTTGATATATTCATCTGACTTAATTCGTGAAAAACCAATTGACCTTTCTGTCCCCAACCACAAAATCCATCATCAATTATAACTTCAGACCCTTATTTTAATTTCCAACCAAAACTAATAGTTTTAACTTTTGATAATTACGCTTTCTATCATAGAACTCATGATTCTACTTTGGCCCCCAATACACAACTTCTCTTACACTGGTCCCTAACACTTGAATAAGCTAATGTGTGTGGATTGCTTGAGGGAACACATAAAATAAGCATACATCATAACTCATGCATATAATAGTTCATATAATTAAGCACATAATATCATATAGTTTACCATAATACCCTAACGCAAGCCAGATTACCAAAATACACTTAAAATGCAAAGGCAGATATTACAACAATGATGTACCTGCTTGAAGAAATCAATGTTGTACGAGATGAATGGGTGGAGTTACTTCTACTTCATCTCAGTGTTTGATGAGAACTAGGGCAAGATAGTATGTACCTCCATATATCGATTGAGTATGAATATATTTTTTTAAGTCATATGTCGATCTTGACTTAGATTAGTTACCAGCTAACTTATTTTTTTTTTGTCTCTAAACAATGGTTAAGTTAGTATATTTTGATTAGAAACTTAGTCATTGTTTACCCTCAAGTATATGAATATTATTTTTTGAATCATATATCTCGACCATTGTATATAGTTTCATATAAATATATATTTTTGATATATATATATATGTGTGTATTTGTAGCTGTTTCCACCTGTTTTCGCTTCTGCTTTGCGGCAGGGGAAAATTGAAGAAATAGTTGCATAACACAATTTTTAAACTCATCAACGTTAGTTTTGCACCGACACCAATGTTATCATCGGTCTATAACCGACACAATTGCACATCAGAAGCGCCACACTGTAACCGATGCATGTGGACAACAGAAGCGTTTGTTATAGACCGATGCATTTGGAAAACAGAAGATAACCAACACTTATGTCCAACTGCATCAGTTACAGACTGATGCTTTTGTCCAAATGTGTCGGTTACAGATCGATGCTTCTAATGTCCTCAATCGCGTCGCCTTCAACATCGTCGATTTTAAAACCGACACAATGGGCAAAAACGTTGGTGCTGAATCCCTGGTTTTTAGCAGTGAGACTTTCTCGTAACTTTTTAAGTTTAGATGATTGCTGCTTCTCATAATTTTAATAAGCGATGTTTATTGGGACGTTGAGAAATGGTTTTGTTTTGATTTTTAAAAAAGTAACATAAAATCTACTTTCATTTTAATATATATATATATATATACACTCATTTAAAAAAATGATGAGAAAGTGTCATTTTGTAATAGTTATTTATTTAAAAACTAAAAAATTTAATATAAAAAATGAATTATATAAAAAGTAAAATATTATACTATTTTTATAATTCCAAATACTAAATATTGTTCATAAAATTAAAAATCTATAAAAATATATAAATATACTACAAAAACACATGAAGAAAGCTATAAAAAAATAAAAATAAATAAAATTATTTGAATATGTCTCATTAGCGCAAAGACTATTATCTTCACCCCACCCCGATTTAAGACAGAAAACTGTCTCTATCCTCGCTTCTATCTCGATTTTCATAGAGACAAAAAATATTCCCACATACCCTAAATAGTAGGAACATTGTTTATGTTCCTATAACATACAGACATATTTTGGGCCATGGATTATGTAGACTTTTGGATGTTCAGTGTAAGTATGTCATGGTTGCATGCGTGTGATTGAAATTAGTAAAGTGTTAGATATGCCTTATTTCTCGTGGAATGCAATTTAAAAGCTTTTTTTTTTTTTTTGGACATGGAAATGGCATAAGGTATTCTATGTCCATCTTTTTGGTTTATCTTACAAATGTAACAACAAACTTTAATTGCCTTTGGAGGGTTGCCCATATCAAAGGTTATTTTTTAAAATTTTCTTTTTAGTTTTTTATTTGTATTTATTGAAGTGTGAATTTGTTCTATCAGTTGAAGGTTTTGTTTAGGTTATTAATATTAAGATGAATGTTTAACTTTAATTTTGATTTTGAAAAATTAGAAAAGATAAAAATAAGATGAGAAAATTTATGTTGAAAGTTATATGGTGTACATTTAGAAGCGGTAAGAAATCCCTCTATCCTGTTCTTCATTAATTTATAATATCTACAAGAGTAAATGACAGCTTAAATAACTAATGTTTTCAAAAAGTTGCACTTTTATACCTAATCTTTTTTTATTGTGGTAAATATACTCAGTGTCTTCAAAATATTGCACTTTTATATCTAAACTTTTTTGGGGGTAAATATACTTAATGTTTTTAAAATGTTGTACTTTTATACCTATTTTTTATTATTTTGATAAATAATAAGAAAGTGAAGGAAAATATAGGATTTTAATTATTTTTTAAACTTTAAATTATTTTCTCTTTCTTATTCTTTCTTAAAATAAATATTTTAAATTAAACATTAATAAATATTTTATTAAAATTAATAAAATGATTTAAAATAATTAAAAACTTATATATTTTCATAAATTTAAAATATAAGTTTTTTTTTTTAAAAAGTAAAGGAAAAATATAAGTTTAATTATTTTAATAATTTTACTAATCTTAATTTTTTTTATTATTTTGAAAGTGAAAATAATTTAAAATTTTAAAAATAACTAAAATCCTATATTTTCCTTGACTTTCTTATTATTTCTCAAAATAATTTTATAAAATAGGTATCAAAATGTAACATTTTAAAAATATTAGGTATATTTACCGCAAAAAAAATAGGCGTAAAAGTGTAACATTTTGAAGACATTGAGTATATTTACCGCAAAAAAAAAAAGATTAAATATAAAAATGCAATATTTTGAAAATATTGGGTTTTTTAACCGTCATTTACTCTATTTACAATTATCTTCCAACAACCACCATATGCATGGTCAAAGAACAATGAAATACAAAGCACAAATGGGAGTGATCCAATGGATCCTAGTTACTACAAGAAAAACAGCGAAGATGGAAAGGGGAACAACTCAAAATATACAGCAAGAGGCGGAGGAGGAGGAGGAAATCCGCTAAATAGAAACTAGTGGAATTTAGTTGTCAAAATAGTTATTTCAATTTTTGTTTATGTGCAGTACACATTGGGTGGTGCCATCAAATTAGATTTTTTGGAATTTGACTAATCTTTAAGAGCAACTCCAACCTTGATAGCCATTTTAAACAATTAGCTATTTTAGCTCATGATGTGACATTTTTATTTAATTTTTTACCACTCCAACTATATACCCATTAGACTAACTATAATAACATTTTACTTTTCGACTAGCCAAATTTAGCTAATGCGAAGTGGCTAGCCAAATTGATGTCACATTATTTTAATAATAAAAAAAGTGATGGTAGGAATTAATAATATAAAAATTATTAAGTTAAACTATGTTGGAAATCTAAATTTGTAAAAATTATTAAATTAATCAACTTTAGCTATTATGGAGAGCATGGTTGGGATGATGGCATTGAAAGTGGCTAGCGTTTTAGCTAAAATTTAACTATTATTTGGCTAGTGTAGTTGGAGTTGCTCTAACGCCTACATAATACTATTTATGATTTATATATAAATATATATGACAAGAATCATGGAGTTTCATCTAAAAACACGTGTTCTTATTAATGGCTCAATATTCTTACACTTGTTCCATGTGGGCCACTATACTCCATTATCCCCCTCAAGATGTTGGCTATTTTTTGTTCACCAATCTTGAATCACCAGATGACAAGTGACATTTATTCTCTCACTTATTTTTTTTTTTAAATCTCAAGTATCTTTTGTTGGGAATATATGGCTTTTCTCTTTGCAAATCAATAATGAATTATGATAATAATGTAGTATTCCAAACCCTAGATGTTGATCAAGATTCAAATTCTAAGTAAGAAGACAATTCTTGATAATCAAATAAACATGTTCATGATATGAATGTTAATCTTGAATATAATGAACTAAATGATTAAATGATGATAAGATGCATTTGGATACATCTAATCATCAATACTAACAATGAATAACATAATAGAATCACAAAATACAAGATTAGGGTTAGAAAGATACAACTTTTGTATTGAACAACTTGAATCTTCAACTTAGGGAACTTCTAAGGCTTATACACAATATGAATATTTTTGTCCAAAATCTCTATTACAAGTCTTCCCAATTGCTTGAAGCTTCAACTAAGTAGAATGAGTTTGGGATTGAAAAAGCCTTGAAGAAAACTTTGGTCTTCGAGAGCTAGAGAGAGAATGAGTTTTAGAGAGAGAGTTAGAAAGTGTGATCAAGACTTTTCAACTCTAATAACCCATATATATAGTGTGGGCATCATCATTAGTTTAACCAATAAGATTAGAGCTTTTAAAACACATCATTTAGAGCATTTGACGTAAACTGTACGACCCTAAAAGACCGTCTAGGCGATGCATCGCTTGCATGTAGGCAATGTATTGCCTCACAGGCGACGATACGTCACCTACTAGCAGCCGATGCATTGCCTGCTAGGGCTTTTAAGCCCTTCACATCTAGGCGATGCTACGCCACTTAGGGGGCGATGTATCACCACCTTCTCTGACTTTGGACCCTTCCAATAGTCCTAAAATTACTCCAAATGCTACCAAACTTTTTGGGAATGTTTTGATACCTCATTGTATCACTTTAGACCCATAAAAGTCACTTTTAGATGCCTTCTACACAATCTCATGTTTTCACTTCTCTTGAAGTGAAAACCGTTAAGTGTTTTTCACCTCAACGTGTAAATATCTTAACCATTATATTTAACAAATCTCAACATTCCCCCACTTGGTTAAATATAATCCTCTTTTCTTAACTTAATAGTTTTGGTGCATAAAATATATTATCTTTCGATTTGAACTTTATCTTAGTGAAAGTATTACAAAGCCTTATCAAAGACATTGGTGTCTTAAAAATTGAACCAAGTACTCCTTAATGATAAAACCGGTAACACCACACACACCTCCACTTGACCGTTCATTTTCCCACTTTTCTCGCTTAGCACTCATATGGCCATGTGCTCATCCATTTCATGAACTTTCCAGGGAGAAACTCCAACTCCCATGAGAGGCGACACCACCTCTAAGTTCACATAGGTGAAGTTCTTACAACATCTTTGCACACAACTGCACATCATGAAATGCCTTAGGCTTAACCCTCACTCGGTAGCAACCAACACTAACCATCCTTGGAAGGAACTCATGATTTTGTTAGTGTTGAAACAATTCACCCAATAATTTTTTCTTACCCATTCAACTCTTACCATTGATGTTCACAAGTTTGGAGTTGGGTTGCCATCATTGGTGAATATATTATTCTAGGAGTTTTAGTCCCATCCCTTTTGAAGTAGAACTTACTAATCTCTTCGCAAAAGGTTTTGTAAATGGATCTGCTAAGTTCTCACTTGTCTTTATACATGAGATCGATACGATTCCTCCTCGAATCAATTGTCTCACATACTCATGTCTTAGAATTATATGTCTAGACTTTTCGTGCCATTACAAGCTCTAGCTAATGTGGCTTGTTTATCACAATTGAGATATTCCTCATGAAATCCCTAAGCCACTTGGCCTCTTTGCCATTTGTCGCTAGAGTTATAAACTCATTCTCCATGGTTGAGTGAAATATATGTTTGTTTCTTTGAACTCCAAGAAACCACTCCTCCTCCGAGCATAAACACCCAACCACTTGTGGAGAGATTATCTCCTACACTTGATATCCAACTCACATCGGAATATCCTTCAAGTATCTTTGGGAACTTTGAATATTGGAGGCCTAGATGCTTGGTCCTTTCAAGGTACCCTAGAACTCTCTCAATCACTTTTCAATGTTCCATACTTGGATTGCTAGTAAACCCACTTAGTTTACTAACTGCTCTACCATTGTTCTTTTCAAGCTTTATGCTTGAATCAAATGGTGTATTCACCTCTTTGATGTTGAGATTACTAAACTTATCAAACACTTTCTCAACAAAGTGAGCTTGACTTAAGGCATAACCCTCACTATTTCTTCTCACTTTTATACCAAAGAAGGTATCAACCTCTCAAATGTCCTTAATTTAGAAAGTGGAAGATAGAAACCTCTTTGTTTCCGCTATGTCGCTCATCTCATTACTCAAAATCAACAATCATCAATATATAGACACACCAAGATGACATAGCCCTCACAAGTCTTAGAGTATAATAACTTGTCCATTATTGTGTCTACACCCATCCAAAACGATAGCTTTATCAAACTTCTCATGATATTGTTTCGGTGCTTGTTTTAAACCATATAATTATTTAACAAAACCCTCAGGTTGTTCCATATAAGTCTCCTCATTGAGATCTCCATTTAGGAATGTCGTTTTGACATCCATTTGATGAAAATAAAGGTTATATATTGATGATAAGGCAAATAGTACTCTTATAATGGTTGTCCTAGCAACCAGTGCATACGAGTCAAAGTAATCAATTCATTCCTTTTGTTTAACCCTTTAGCTACTCATCTAGTTTTGAAGGATTGTATGTCCCATCGGTGGGATATTTCCTCCGAAATACCCACATGCACCCAATTGGTTTTGAACCTAGTGAGAGGTCTACCAATTCCCATGTGTGGTATTACATAATTGAATCTATCTCATCATTTAATTCCTCCTTCCAAAAAAACATAGTCTTACGAAGACATTGCTTCTTGGTAGGTTTTGGGATCATCTTTAACTTGAAGAATCATATGAAACTTCCATGTGACTTCTTCAAGTCTAACATAGAGTATCTCTACTTGAGAACATTTCTCAATTGATCCCAACTCTTTATGCCTTTGGCATCTCCGAGGCAGTATAAGTTTCTCATCAACCTTTGGATCTTTCTCTTTAAGAGATTCTCCAACACCTATGAGTTCTTGAGAGTTGCTATCACAATATAACATATTCTCAAAGAACTTCACTTCTCTTGATTCAATTATCACATTAGACTCCAAGTCTAATAGTCTATAATCCTTCCTATTTGAGGCATAGCCAACATATGCACACTTTACAGCCCTTGGACCCAACTTGGTCCTTTTAGGCTCCGTGCTCTTGCAATAAGCAAGGCACCCCCAAAATTTAAGATAGTCTAGATTAGGCTTCTTTCCTCTCCATAACTCATATGGAGACACGTTGTTCTTTTTTATAATAATTCGATTCAATATATGACACGCAGCAAGCAAGGCTTCACCCCACCAATTATAACACAATTTAGCATGTAAAAGCATAGAGTTAATCATCTCAAGATAATTCCTATTCTTTCTTTCATATATTCCATTTTCTTGTAGAGTGTATGGTGCAGTGCATTCATGTATAATGCCATGTTGTTCAAAAAACACATTGAAATCATTTGAAAAGTGTTCACCGCCTCTATCACTTCTAAGAGTCTTTATTTTCCTTTCCAATTGATTTTCTACTTCAGCTTTATAGATTTTAAATGCATTAAATGCCTCATCCTTACTCTTAAGTAAATACACATAAGTATACCTAGAACAATCATCTATGAAAGTCATGAAGTATCTATTTCCTCCTGTAGTCAACATGCCATTCAATTCACATAAATCACTATGTATTAAATATAGCAAGTTTGAACATGTATCAACACTTGGAAAATGTTTCTTTACAATTTTAGATTTAACACATAATTCACATTTATCATGCTCATTCACATCACAATTAATCAATCCACATTTAACAACTCTTTTAATTGTGCTATAACCCATATGAGCAAGTCTATTATGCAATAAAATAATAGAATTAGAATTAATCACATTGCAAGATTTAGATGCCATATCATTATTGTCACTATCAAGAGCACAAAGTTTGATCATTCCATCACATTTATAACCCTTTCGTACAAAAGTGTTCAATTTATTCAAAGTGAGTTTACCGAATTCAAACTCCATTTTGATACCAGATTTACTCAATAGACTTCCACTCATAATGTTTCTAGTCATATCGGGGACATAGAAAACATTAATTAGGGTCATTTTTTCCATTAGTGAAGAACACATCAATGGAGCCCCTTTCAAGTACCTTGGATTTCTTTTCATTTCCCATTTGGACTTCAAGTCCCACCTTTGCACTTTCAAAGGTTTTGAAAAGAGTTTTATCATAGGTTGCATGAATGGTGGCACAAGTATCATACCACCATCCTTGCACCTTTCCTTGGGTTGCATTAGCTTCACTCAAGGTTGCAATGATCTCAACATCAATTGCATTGACATGTTCACCTTCTCTTAAGGTTGCATTAGTCTTATCACTACATGCATGAACCATGTCAATTCTCTTTAGGGTTATCATACATTTCTCATCAAATGCATTAAATTCAATTAAGGTCATAAAGATCTCATCATCAATTGTATTGAACTCAATCTCATTATGGTTAATTTTACAATTTCCATATCTCACATGATAATCAATAACTTTACAAACAAAACAAGTACAACAATAACCCTTGAATTATTTATCAACATTCACCATTGTACTCTTAATGTAAACAATAATCTCAAACTCACAAAAATATGACAGCAAACACATATCATTCAAATTCTTGAAGTCTACACATTTAGAAATAAAGAACTTGATGATACCAATCTCCTTAAGCATGTAATCCCATTGAGTTGTCTCATCCTTTGTTAATGAAGACTTTGAACCCATATCCACATTAATGTAGAGCATTTCCAAATAGAACTTTCTTTGATCTTTCATGGTTAAGTGTCCAGCATAAACCAAATCTTGAAACAAGGATTTGAAGGTTGTAGAAGATCAATTTCCCTCATTGTTGATAATACAAAACACAAAATTAAAAGTAATTAGGAATAAAAATTTTGATTGTTGGGAATATATGACTTTACTCTTTGCAAATCAACAATGAATTATGATAATAACGCAGTATTCTAAACCCTAGATGTTGATCAATATTCAAATTCTAAGTATGAAGACAATTCTTGATAATCAAATAAACATGTTCATGATATGAATGTTAATCTTGAATATAATGAACTAAAAGATTAAATGATGATAAGATGAATTTAGATGCATTTAATCGTCAATACTAACAATGAATAACATAATAGAATCACAAAATACAAGATTAGGGTTAGAGAGATACAACCTTTGTATTGAGCAACTTGAATCTTTAACTTAGGGAACTTCTAAGGCTTATACACAATATGAATATTGTTGTCCAAAATCTCTATTCCAAGCCTTCCCAATTTCTTGAAGCTTCAACTAAGTAGAATGAGATTTGAGATTGAACAAGTTTTGAAAGTCATGAAATTCATGAAAGTCAAGCAAGTTTGATGAGTTTCTTGGAGAAAACGTTGGTCTTAGATAGCTAGAGAGAGAATGAGTTTTAGAGAGAGAGAGAGAGAGTTGGAAAGTGTGATCAAGGCTTTTCAACTCCAATAACCCATATATATATATAGTGTAGGCATCATCATTAGTCTAACCAATAGGAATAGAGCATTTAAAACACATCATTTGGAGCATTTTACGTAAATTGTATGACCCTAAAAGACCGCCTAGGCGATGCATCGCCTGCATGTAGGTGTGAGGTGATACGTCGCCTACTAGTAGGCGATGCATCGCCTTCTAGGGCTTTTGAAGCCCTTCGCATTTAGGCGATGCTACGCCACTTAGGGGCGATGTATCGCCACCCTCGCTGACTTTGGACCCCTCCAATGAACCTAAAATTGCTCCAAATTCTACCAAACATTTTGGGAATGTCTGGATACCTCATTGTATCACTTTAGACCCATAAAAGTCACTTTTAGATGCCTTCTACACAATCTCATGTTTTCACTTCTCTTTAAGTGAAAACCGTTAAGTGTTTTTCACCTCAATGTGTAAACATCTTAACCATTATATTTAACCAATCTCAACATCTTTTTGCAGTATGCGGATCTCGTGCGTCTTAACTTGCTATTTGGATCTCAAGTGTCTAGTTGCACTATGCAGATCTCATGCAGCTTACTTTTTTTTTAATTCGGCTCACTATTTGGATTGGTGTGTATCGAATGCCCGCTAGAGATATGCTCATGATATAATGATAAGAATCATGGGGTTCCATCTAAAAATCAATAGGTGATTAGTGGAGTTATCTATGTATTTATTAATGATTCAATATTCTTACACTTATTCTATGTGAGACACCATACTCCAATAATATAAGGGAAATTTCATGTTGTATGCATAATAATTCAGTAAAATTTTTTAATATGCCAACATAAGTTACTATACCAAATATATGACAATTTCAATTTTATGGACAAAAATACCATTGGCATTCAAACAATCTTTTTCTCTCTCAGTCCTCTCTCTTTCTCTCTCTAACGTCTCTCATTCTCTCACTCTCTCATTCTAATCTTGTATATCTAAAAAAAAACCAAAATTTAAAAAAAATTGAAACAGACATTTGAATGAAAAAATATGAACCTCCAAAGTTTTCGTCAAATTTCAGTACAGAGCATCGAAAAAGCATCATTTTGGCCAAAAATCAAGTTTTCATGATTGCATCGCAAAAGCATCGAAACACCATCGATTTTCCATCGAAAAAGCATCATTTTGGCCAAAAATCAAGTTTTCATGATTGCATCACAAAAGCATCGAAACACCATTGGTTTTGCATCGAAACACCATAAATTTTGCATTGAAACAGCATTGATTTTGCATCAATTTTGCATCGAAAAAGCATCGTTTTGGCCAAAAATCATGTTTCATGATTGCATCGTACGAGCATCGAAACACCATCGATTTTGCATTGATAAATCATCATTTTGGCAAAAAAAAAAATCAAGTTTTCATGATTGCATCGAAATCATGAAAACTTGATTTTTGGCCAAAATGATACTTTTTCGATGCAAAATCAATGCAAAATTGATGGTGTTTTGATGGTTTTCAATGCAATCATGAAAACTTGTTTTTTGGCCAAACCGATGCTTTTTCGATGCAAAATTGATGGTGTTTCGATGCAATTATGAAAACTTGATTTTTGGTCAAAACGATGCTTTTTTTATGCAATTTCATTTCTCTACACTGAAATTTGGCAAAAAAATTTGGACGTTCATATGTTTTCACTCAAATGTCTATTTCAGATGATTTTTTTTTAATTTTTGTATTTTTTCGAGATCTACAAGATTAGAGAGAGAGAAAGAGAGAGAGAGAGAGAGAGAATGAGAGACGTTAGAGAGAGAGAGAGAGAGTTCGAACTCAGAGAGAAAATGAGTGTTTGAATACCAGGGGTCCACTACTACAAAAACATGCTTTTAGGATACTTTTTTAGGGAACTCACCTAGATGCGAGTCCTAAAAACATCTCCTGGACTTTTTAGGACACCCATTGAGAGTCCTTAAAGAATTTCTTTTATGCGTGTCCTAAAATTTTAAATTTTTTTTTAACAAAAGTTCCTGGACTTTTTAGGACACTCATTGAGAGTCCTTAAATAATTTCTTTTAGGACAAGCAAAGCGAGCCCTAAAAACTTATGTTTGTCCTAAAAGTTTGAATTTTTTTTAACAAAAGTTCATGGACTTTTTAGGACATGCAAAGCGAGCCCTAAAAACTTATATGTGTCCTAAAAGTTTGAATAATTTTTTTTAGCTAAGGTTTTATTATGTATTAAATCACAAAAAAAAAAACAATAACCCATTCTCTCTCTCTCTCTCTCTCTCTCTCTCTCTCCTTCCTCTCTTCCCCCATTTCTCTCTCTCTCTCCTTGCTCTCTTCCCCCATTTCTCTCTCTCTCTCTCCTCACGAACTCCATTGCCCAGCCACGAACGGCGGCGCTCCGGCCACCCTCCGCCTACACGCGCCGGCCCAAGGCATTCCCCGGCCCCCGATACCCCAGCCCCGCGAGCCCATGGCCTCACGCGCCCCTAAGCCTAATCGACGGAGCCTCCATGTTCGGAAACTTTTGTGGGTTTCTCTCACGAAACCCCACTGCCCAGCCACTTACGGTGGCTCTCCGGCCACCCACTACCTACACACGTCGGCCCACGGTTTTCCTCGACCCCGAAACCCCCAGCCTCGCGAGCCCCTAGCCTCACACGCCCCTTAGCCTAGTCAACGGAGACTCCAAAGTTCGGCGACCATGTGGTTTTCCGAAACGTTTGGGAATTTTTTGACCACCTCGAGCCACCCTGATCCAAATGACCACCACCACTGCATTCCTTGTGCTTTGGGCTTCAAAACCCACTAAAGGATAGTACCGAACCACCACCGTGGGGTGGTGGCGCCGCCGTCACCGTTGGAGTTTTTTGCGAGTCTTAAAAATCCTCAATTTTTAAGGCTCTCAAATAGAAGACTCACGGGTGCGAGTCCTAAAAACTTTTTTAGGACTCGCAAAGCGAGCTCTAAAAAGCATTTTTTGTAGTAGTAGTATTTTTGTCCAAAAAATTGAAATGGTCATATATTTGGGATAGTAATTTATGTTGGCATATTAAAAAAATTCACTCAGTTATTATGCATAGAACATGAAATTTTCCTAATATAATTAGCCTTGTTTAAATACAAAGTCATTGAAATCACCAAAACATAACAAACAGGTGTGCATGTGATTCCACATAAGTGCACAACTCATAACAGACTACAACTCTTATACTTACACTTGAAAAGAAAAAAACAAAGAAAACACATCAAAAGCGAACCAACAAATGACTAATAATGAAAACATTAAAAATCAACTGGGGTATACCTCCTTGTAGTTGCTCAACATGTTAAAGGGCTGAAGCTAGAGTGAACCACCCCTCAAAGATCTTTCATTAGTCACCTACTTTATGTGCACCAAAAGTGATTGTACATGGAATATTTGCTAATCCCCCGTAAAGTGAGGATCAAGCAGTTACTTAAGCTTAAGAAATGTTTTTACTAACAAAACAAAAGAAAGATTAAAGCTAAAATCTAGGTAAAATAATGGTGATCGCAGGGGGAATCCAAAAAGTTCAGCAAAGAGCCAAAATCTATATCTCATATTATTAAAAACAAGTCCTGATGTTTGGTTTCAAAAAAAAAAAAAAAAAGCACTTCTAAAGCAAAGAGAAAATACAAGAGAAACACCCAAATATATCTCCATTCAAGACAATTGCCAAACTCCATAGCCTTAACAACTGTTTACACTTCATAAAGAAGTTAACCTCTTCCCAATCATGGTCGTCTTCCAAAGGACTTGGGGCAAGGTCTACTCAATGTCTTAATGAAGAGATAAACGATTATCTAATTGAGGCTAGTCCAAGCAATAAGACTAGCCTAGATTATTATTTTTAACATATTGAAAAAAAAATTCTGCACTTTCTTTTAATGTATAATAAAATCCTGTTATAAAAGCAATGTAAACAAAAAAGTCATAAAGTTAAAAAAGGTTAACAACAAGAATTTTATACAAATATTAATAAAATATTGAAAATAAATGGGATAAATAAACCCTGTGTTAACCCCACTACAAGAAAAAGAAAAAAGATTTTTAGCAGCGACAGTTTTAGCAGTGACAATACGTAGTCGTCGCTAATATTAGTAGAATTAATTTAATAATAACAAAAATTATTAGGGATGGCTTCGTTCACATATTAGCATAAACATTGTCACCGATAATATCAACACGAGGCCCGTCGTAGCTAAAAAATTGGAAAAAAATCTGAAAAATTGTGGAAAATTTCCCACCAATTTTTTGAAATGACTATTAGTCTGACAGACATTAAATGAAGGAGACTCAAACTGTAATGCCCCAAAATCTCTAATGAGGTATAATGGTTGGATTGGTAGGCCATGAGGGCTATAATTGATTTATTATGCTATTAAATGATAATGTGCATGTTTATGTGAATTATATTATAATATGGTGTCAAATGCATGCATGTGGGTCCACATTCCATCATAGGGGCATTTTGATAATTTGGCTCGTTGATGGCGTAATTGTGTATTTTCATGAATGTTGATGAACTATTGATGAGGCCATGTTATAATGTGGATTTGTTCGAGCCATTTGGCATGAGACGATCTTTGAGTGCAAGTTAGCGATTCGGTCATAACAGAATTAAGTTCGGGACTCGGGATGAGTCTCGAGGTAATTTAGTGATTAGAACATTGCCGGGAATTAAAGGGTAATGAGAAATGATTTATTGGTATTTGAGAATATTAGGAATAACGAGAATTGGAGGGTGTTAATTATAATTAACGAAATAGGCGGGAAATGACGATTTTACCCTTGGGAGCCTTTAAAAGATTTTAAATGACCTAGGGGCAATATGGTATTTTCACCCTAAGGATGTATATTAGCCATTGAAGGTTGTAGAACCTTGCCAAAAATAGAGTATGTTTTCTTCTCTCCCGTACATCATTTTCTTCTCTTTTCTTCTTGGATTTTTGAGCTTCTTTTGAGGATTCAAGCTAAGGAAGTGGACCTTGAGGGCTTATGGTTGTGTTCCACCATTGAAGAGGGTTCTAAACTGAGCTTGAGGTAAGGTTCTAGCCATTAAAACTCTGGCTTTGCTCTCTTTTTCTATTGGATTTTAGCTGGGATTTCTAGGTTGGATATTGAGAATTGATGGGAGTTTTTGGCTAGGGTTACTTGGGTTATGATGCCTAGGACTTGTGTATATGGTTTTTGGGTTCATTTGGGAGTTTAAATGAGGTTTGGAAGCTGGTTTTCAGGTTGGAAATGGAGGAGTCGAAGGAGGGAAAAACCAGGGTTGAAAACCCTGGTTGTAGCGTTACATCGCCCATTCATGGGCGCTACAGCGCTAGCCAGGGGGTGTTTCACTCTTCCAATGGCACTGGGGTGCTAGGGGTGTGTAATGACCCACTAATCTAGACTATTTGGACCATTAACGAATCTATACATAAAACTTACATTTTTGCGGAAATACCATAATTTATTATAAACTTGTAGAAACATAGGTTACTTTCATAAAAATAAGTAGGATATGGATACCCATTGTCTTTAAAACAAAAATAACTTAAAGTAAAAAGAGTTACATAGAAAATGCGGAAAATACATTTAAAACCATAAAAAACATAAACAAGACTACATCCTCGAATCGAATAATGCTCGGCCCCTTGACTCCATTCACCATCGATACACACCCTCTAAGCGTCACGAATCTTTCCACCTCTAAAGCTTATTTCCTGCACATAAAACATAAAGGAATGAGCCTAATGCCCAGCAAGGAAAAATCTAACACATAGTCATAAACATAATTTCATAAGAAACATAAAGACATATCATAACACATAATACACTTATTATAATGGCCATTATTACTTGGGGTCCCATAGACTAAACAAGCATATGCCCATGGGATTAGTGGGGTCCTACTAGCTAAGTAGGTCATATGCCCATAACCCATTTGGGGTCTTGTTAGTCATGTGGGTCATATGCCCAAGCCTACAAACATACATACATTCATAACATATTCATAACATATCATAACATAACACATAAGATAACATAAACATAAACATATAGATTCTAGCCTATTTTCCTTACCAAAGTTACCGGGATATAATGGACTGAGTTGGGACTTTTGGAACACTCCTAAAACCATAATGAACAAGAGTGAGTTGAAAGAAGAAAAAGAAATGAAAAGGATGGAAAGACTAATCCATAAAAAAACATACTTACCGACTTATATGCTTAAGAACTTAGATTCCCTAACCAAAATAAGAATGAGGTTAGGGGACTGAGTAGAAGGTTTTGAGAAAGGAAATAACGTGAAATAAATGAAGTAGAGTTTCGGGTTTACCTCAAAGATTTGCAAGATCAATCTAACTTCCACCGAAATACTATAGAACTCCCTTCCCAAAGTGTTTGATAAGCTTATGATGTTTAAGCTTATAGTTTTTCCCCAAACCAGGTGTTTACACTCTCACACTCACTTAACACTAGCAGCTTCTGAACTTAGAGCAAATGGTGAATAATGGCTGGGTACTAGGTCCTATTTATAGAGTTTGGGAATGAAAATATCTTGATTTTACTTGAATAAAAATAATGGCTTTTTAGGTGAAAATCATTTGAATAATCGTTCAGCAGAGGCTGAAGACTCGTTCAAAAGATGTTGGACTGTTGAAGGAGTTTGAATGGCTGAAAGGAAATGAATTCAAAAGAGTTTGAATTCATGCTGAAGGAGGCGATATATCGCCCTCTGTAGGCGATATATCGCCTGGGCCAGTATGCCCGAGGCGACCGTGCATCGTTTCGTGTTTTCCGTATCTACGTGCTGCGACATATCGCCCCCTATAGCTGCGATATATCGGCACTCGCTGAATATTTAAACACGAAATTACACATTTTTAGCTAAGTTTGAATGGAGTAAACAGCCTTGACTAAGCCCTCAACGTATTCAAAGCTGCTGACTGACCCTATAACATTCAAACTTTACTCCTTATTAAATTTAATCCTCAAAAATACTTAATCCTTAATTACCATTCATATCATGTGCTTAAAATCCTATTGGTTGATATCTAAACCTTATAGTATAATAAATATAATCCTTAATATCAGTCACATTAATCAAACCTTAGGTTAAACTTAATATTCTTAAACTATAGATTAAACTTAGAAAATCTATAAGTACTACTATGAGTGTCCAAATAATTCCCGGTCTGAACCAAAAATCCATAGTAACAAAGATAATGCTATAAATACTATCATACTATTATCTATCTTAGCTAAGTAAAGTTCTTGGACTCTACAGGGTGTAGCACTACAGCGCTAACCTGCTTTTCTAGATTCCTGTTTTGGGCACTTTTTAGGGTTTTTGGCTCGGGGTTTCAATTCCTAAGGCTCAGGATCGAATCTACTCACCGTTTGGGTACAATTCAGGTTCCCGGGAGTGAGGTTTAGGTCAAGACCCTTTTATGGTTGATTTTCATTAATGGAGGTTATAATTGGTTATGATTAGGTGACCGCTAAGGAATGAAAGGGCCGATCGTTCTCGATGGTCGTTCTTGTATTAATTCTTGCTCGAACCAGAGGTAAGAAAACTGCACCACATATGTGACATGCATGGTTATTCATGAGGCATGTTGAGTGTTTAAATGTAGACTTTGATTGCATATCAAATGCTTAGCAATCTTGCTTACTTGTGAATGACACTGACTTATTAGTCAAAATCGGCAATGGTGTCAGTATTAACTGTGAAGCTGTGAATCATTAGTCAAGTTCGGCAATAGTACCGAGCATTGGTCATGTGGTATTGACTCATAAGTCAAGAGCGTTCTTAGCGTGCTTAACGCAAGCCGAAAAGATTAGATCTAATCGACATCAGCATTGAATGACTCATCATGAGCATTAATGCCAGACCGACCTCAAGTTTGATGAAAACTAAAAGCGATTGTCTAGTCTCATGACTAGTCACTTAGAGCCAGGGCCAAAAGGTCCAGGTGACTGCATCGTCACATGGCTATGGGTGCTGAGCCCATGTTAGTGACTCGCTCATCAGTCACTCATCTGATTCAAGCTAGTGACTTGCTCATCAGTCACTCATCTGTTTAAGCTAGTGACTTACTCATCAGTCACTCATCTGGTTTACGTTAGTGACTTGCTCATCAGTCACTCATCTGATTATGGCTACAAACCCTAGCAAGGTTACCAAAACCTTGAATTGATATTCACTCAAGTATTCAGAGCTATAAGCTCTGTATGATTATCATGCTCATCATTTGATATTATATACATGCAGTAATGAGTTTTCTTGCTGAGCCTTGGCTCAAGGGTGCTATGTGGTGCAGGTAAAGGGAAAGAAAGGCTCACCCAGCCTTGAGTGGAGAGCTTAGGTGGAAATGTGTACATATGCGGCCGCTTGACCACCACGACCAAGGAGTTTCTCGGAGGAACTAAGGGTTAACCCTATTTTTGCTGCTTAGGTCAGCGGGTTGTAATTTTACACTGTAATGACCATTTTGTATTGTAAATAACTTGTAAACACTTTTATGGGCCCATGAACATTTTTATGTTTTAAATAAAATATATCATTTTCTTTTTTATCGGTTTTTCACCTTAGCCTATTAATAACACCTAGATGCACGTTTATAACCAAATGACTCAATTAGCGAGTTAAGCACAGTTCAAATCTCACAATAACGGTCTTGGAGTAACTAGGGCGTTACACAAACGACCCCGTTTTTTTATTAGCGGTGACATATGTCACCGCTAATAGTCTTATATATCTCTAGCCCGATGGTCATCTTCCTCATTTGGGTTTGACGAAAAGCCCTAAAACTCTGCCTTGCTATTCCTCCACAATACCTTAACCAAAGGTATTTTCTTATTCTTGAGGACCTTGTCCTTTCTGTCAAGTATCTGAATTGGTTGTTCCTCAAAAGAGAGATCTGCCTCAAGCTCCAGATCGTCATAGCTCAAAACATGAGTCACATCAGATACATACCTCCGAAGAGCTGAAACGTGAAACACGTTATGCGCGTCTGACAATGTCGGAGGCAAGGCCAACCTGTAAGCCACCTGACCAATCCTCTCCAGGATCTCAAATGGACCTACAAATCTAGGGCTCAACTTTCCTTTCTTCCCAAATCTTGTCACCCCTTTCCATGGCGAGACTCTAAGGAAAACATAGTCCAGCACACATGCTCGCAACATGTCTTCTAATATCTAGATCGTCCTCTCAGATTGCCCATCTGTCTGAGGATGGTAAGCAGTACTAAACTTCTACTGTGTTCCCATGGCCTTCTGTAAAATCCCCCAGAACTTGGAAGTAAAAGTGGGGTCTCGATCTGACACGATCGACCTCGGTGCTCCATGGAGGCACACGATCTCTCTCACATAGTGATTTGTGTACTGATCAACTGTATATGTAGTCCTCATTGGCAAAAAGTGAGCTGATTTGGTATAGTGATACACAATAACCCAAATAGAATCATGTTGACCAATAGTCTTGGGTAACCCCACCACGAAATCCATCATGATGTCCTCCCATTTCCACTCTGGGATATCTAGAGGCTGCCATAACCCTGCCGGCCTCTGATGCTCAGCCTTGACCTGTTGACATGTCAAGCACTTAGCTACATACTCCACTACATCCCTCTTCATCCCCGGCCACCAATACAACGATCTCACATCCTAATACATCTTCATGGTGCCTGGATGCAAAGAATAAGGTGTAGTATGAGATTCATCCAGAATCTCTCACCTCAAAGTAGTGTCTAACGGAACACAAATCTGACCCTTGTATCTTGTGAATGTGGGAAATTCGCTGAAGAGGCAAGGCATTCAAGAAGAGGGCCTCGCATACGTATGGGGCCTCACACGGCGAAGCTAGGCGCATGAGTAGGGTCCCTTGATGTCGCGGCATGTAGAAGGCTGCGCATGGCCAAGGAGGGCAGCCTTGCATAGCGAGGCCTGAGGCACGGAGGGGCTCCCTTGATGTCGCGCCGATGGAAGGCCACGCATAGCCAAGGAGGACAGTATCGCACAATGAGGCGCGATGCATGGGAATGTCCCCCTCGCTATGTGAGGCCCACGGAGAGACGCGTGCCTAATGACCTGCATACGAGTCCCTAGGAATGTCCCCCTCGCTATGCGAGGGACACAGAGAGACGCATGCCTAATGACCCGCATACGAGTCCTTGGGAATGTCCCCTTGCTATACGAGGGACACGGAGATGCGCGAAGGGCCCCCTGACGCGAGGGCGTTGCGCGAGGGCCTATTGCGCAAGAGGTCTCATGGAGAAAGGGCACTTTGCGAGGGCCTATTGCGCGAGGGGTCCCCTGGTGCGAGTGGGCCATGACGCAAGGGCGTTGCGCGAGGGGTCCCATGGTGAGAGGGCGTTGCGCGAGGGCACCTTGCGAGGGCCTATTGTGGGAGGGGTTCCGTGGTGCGAGAGGGCTGTGAAGCGAGGGCGTTGCACAAGGGGTCCCATGGCGCGAGAGAGTTGTGCATCTCCCTACCATCTTGCAAGTCCACGCAGTGAGATGCCTCTGCCATCTCCCAACCATCTTGCGATACCACGCAACGAGACGTCTCACATCTTGCACTTACGGACCAACATGCAAAGGCCTTATCTCCCACGCCCCTTTGATATGAGCATATGCCCCACTGATGAGGCCCTTCTTTATTTTCTAAGGAAGGTGTCACCAGCAGGGTGCGACTCCCATATACATATATCTCAATCAAGGCTACAAGTTGTCTTATACTTAGCAGAATATAAAGGGATTTGGAGCAAGGTTATACCTTGGATATATAAGAGCAACCTTCAGGTACAAAGTACGCGTACAGAAACAGGCTATACGACCCTGAGGAACACAAAGGCGTGGCTCTGACATCCGTGTCTAACAAGTAGTGGTGGTACGAACTCGTACGGAGAGTGGAGGCACTACCAGAGCACCCCCGACCATATGCCAGAGTTGACAGTACGATGTCCTACGCCACTACTCTGGCATTGTCAGCGTAGACACCACTATGTCCCGAGCCACTACCCTGGCAATGTGCCTACATAAGTCCTTGTCCCCTGTGACCTACTTGTATCAAGGGCCAATAGAGTCCACATATAAATTGGCTTCGACCCCTCAAGTTCAGGGGTTGGAAAATTCTTTGTATGGATAAACGATTAAGAAATATATGATCTTTGCTCCATTGTAGTTCTGTATTTTCTTCTCTTTCAAGTTCTTTCCATCTTATTCTTAGCTATCTTTCACAATATAACTTGAGTTTTCCGACCTTATATCGTTGACGAGTTCTCACCGTCAACCTATCTCAACAAGCCTAAATCATACACTGTATAATCTCTGGATACTCTAGCCAGAGCATCCTCTCTGATCTTGATCAGCTGTGGATCACCCAACTGACCCTCCTTGATTCTCTCCAACAGTGTAGACTGTAGCGTAATATTGGCCAACTGGCACACCAATAACTCTATACCAGCTCTGGTCATATCATATGCTAATTCTCTGGCTATTAGCCTCACACTATAAATATGCCCCGGACCCTTCAGGCTTAAAGCATTAGCTACCATGTTGGCCTTTCTTGGATGATATAAATTCTCACAGTCACAATCTTTTAGTAACTCCAGCCAATGTCTTTGTCTCATATTCAAATCTTTGACGAGGCTCATGATCTCCACCCTTCATCTTGATTTGATCCAACCAGGAAGCCTTGACTTTCCTTATAAATACCCCAAGACTTGAACCCACTTCTCCACACCAAGATTTGTTTAGCCTAGTGGTATTCCCTCTAAGCCACTTCCAATAGCTCAAAGGTTCTATCCCATTCATGGGCGCTACAATGCTAGCCAGGGGGTGTTTCACTCTGCCAATGGTGCTAGGGCGCTAGGGGGTAGCACTACAACGCTACCCTGCTTTTCCAGATACCTATTTTGGGCACTTTTTAGGGTTTTCGGCTCGGGGTTTCAATTCCTAAGGCTCGGGATCGAATCTACTCACCGTTTGGGTACAATTCGGGGTCCCAGGAATGAGGTTTAGGTTAAGACCCTTTTATGGTTGATTTTCATTAATGGAGGTTATAATTGGGTATGACCAGGTGACCGCTAAGGAATCAAAGGGTCGATCGTTCTCCAAGGTCGTTCTTGTATTAATTCTTGCTCGAACAAGAGGTAAGAAAACTGCACCCCATACCTGAAATGCATGGTTATTCATTAGGCATGCTGAGTGTTTAAATGTGGACTTTGATTGCATATCAAATGCTTAGCAATCTTGCTTAATTTTGAATGGCACTGACTTATTAGTCAGAATCGTCAATGGTGTCAGTATTAACTGTGAAGCTGTGACTCATTAGTCAAGTTTAGCAATAGTACTGAGCACTGGTCGTATGGTATTGACTCATAAGTCAAGAATGTTCTTAGCGTGTTTAACACAAGACGAAAAGATTAGATCTAATCGACATCAACATTGAATGACTCATCATGAGCATTAATGCTGGACTAACCTCAAGTTCGATGAAAACTAAAAGCGCTTGTCTAATCTCATGACTAGTCACTTAAAATCAAGGCTAGAAGGTCCAAGTGACTGCATCGTCACATGGCTATGGGTGCTGAGCCCACGTTAGTGACTCACTCATCAGTCACTCATCTGATTCAAGCTAGTGACTTGCTCATCAGTCACTTATCTGTTTAAGCTAGTTACTTACTCATCAGTCACTCATCTGGTTTACGTTAGTGACTTGCTCATCAGTCACTCATCTGATTATGGCTACAAACCCTAGCAAGGTTACCAAAACCTTGAAGTGATATTCACTCATCTGTTCAGGGCTATAAGCTCTGTATGATTATCATTTGATATTATTTACATGTAGTAATGAGTTTTCTTGCTGAGCCTTGGCTCATGGGTGCTATGTGGTGCAGGTAAAGGGAAAGAAAAGCTCACCCAGCCTTGAGTGGAGAGTTAGGTGGAGATGTGTACATATGCGACCGCTTGATCACCACGGCCAAGGAGTTTCTCGGAGGAACTACGGGTTAACCCTATTTTTCCCGCTTAGGTCGGCAGGTTGTAATTTTACACTGTAATGACCATTTTGTATTGCAAATAACTTGTAAACGCTTTTATGGGCCCATGAACAGTTTTATGTTTTAAATAAAATATATCATTTCCTTTTTTATCGGTTTTTCACCTTAGCCTATTAATAACACCTAGATGCACGTTTATAACCAAATGACTCGATTAGCGAGTTAAGCACAGTTCAAAGCTCACAGTAACGGTCTTGGAGTAACCAGGGCGTTACACAAACGACCCCATTTTTTTATTAACGGCAACATATGTCGCCGCTAATAGTCTTATATATCCCTAGCCTGATGGTCATCTTCCTCATTTGGGTTTGACGAAAAGCCCTAAAACTTTGCCGCCTGCTCCACTTTCTTTGTCGGAAAACCCCATTTCCACCCCCTCAACCTTCAAATTGAAGCCATAAATCTCATAAACCAACCTTCCAAACCATAACCCCCACTACCCCGTCTTCTCTCTCTCTCTCTCTCGTCGGGTCTACCATGGAACCACGCTACCGCCGCCTCCTCCACCACGTTGGCACCCCCACCATGCCAACTCCTCCTATATATATAGGTATATTTAACTATATATATACATATACACTCCGTCCCTCCCAATACACTCAGTCTCAGGCGTCGCCTCAATAGTCAATTGATGATATAATTTAATTAGTTGATATGGTGAAGAACATGAATGAGCAGCTTCAATACATGTATCAGCAGCTTGCACCTGAAAAATGTCTGACAACAAACATGGAGATGCAGAATAAATGTCAACGGTTTTACCAGAAGTATGTAGATTCATCTTCTGAACCTCAAACACCTCACATGTCTCAAGGTTCAGCTTCTCAACCTTCACCAAGCCATCCCGACATGCCCGCACCATCGTGGTCGTCTCAACCTCTAGCTCACCCATACATGTATCAATGGTCGTTGCCTCCATACCATCAGACCTATCCTCCTCATATGAGTGGACCTTCATCGCAACCTATGCCTCCTCATATGAGTGGACCTTCGTCTCAACCTTCGCCCTATCCCTATACATACATGTATGGAGCTGGAGGATCATCGTTACCTACACAGTATCCATAATTAATGTCTCTGCAGACACTATAGCCACCGCAGACTTGGCAGACACCATAGGCACCAGAAGGGGATGATACGGATGACATCGCGGATTTGAGAGATTAGATTTTATATTAAACAATTACTTTTAATTAATATATTATTGTATGCATGGATATTAGTTTTGTAATCTGAACGAATTATTGTTTTTATGGATATTTAATTTGAATGTTATTGTTTTTATGAATTAAAAATTATATTTTCTTTTAATAAATATTTTTTTTCATTTATAAAAATATATTAGTGGCGAAAATTGATTATGGGAGCACATTTTTTTGTGGCGGTTGTCAAAGTATTAGGGGCGACATTTAGGGGAGACTTTATTGTTATATTATTTTATAATATAATGTAATATTATATTATATTATAATATAATGTTTTAGATTAAATAAATGTGAAAAAGAGTGTCACATATTGTAACATATAATAGAGAGTTACAATATTTAGATATATGAGATATATCCAAATAATGTAACATATTTGGTATTACAATTTTGTAACTTCCAAATTTTACCCTTTATTGTGTAAATTTGGTGTTACACAATATTGAGATGAATTTCATAAAGCCATATGTGAAATGACTGTTAGATATATGATTTTAACCCCAATAATGTGTTTTGGGGGTTACAAAATCATTTGGGAGGGTTTGGAACCGTTTGGAAAAATATCACATTTTTAAGTACTGAAAATGGTCAGTGGCCGCGGCCATTGAATGTTGGTGGCCGCGGCCTGTGGGACAGAAAGTAGTGGCCGCGGCCACTAATGTCTCTCGTTGCGGCCACAAGGCAAAACTGACAATTTTTTCAGTTTTTTTAATCTTTGTTGAACGACTCAAAAAACTCAAATAACTCCAAAATCTCATTTTTAATTCCATATTAATTTAATTAAACATTGGTAACAGCCATGGGGGTTGGTGGAATTTGAAATTCAAAGAGTGTCTCTAAACTCTATAAATAGGAGCATATAGCTCAATTGAAAGACACAACATTTCTATCCATTAGAGCACTTGGCTAGAAACACCACGAGGCTTGATAATTCTAGAAAGCATTTCCTATAATCTGTGAGAGATCCCTTAGTGCTTGAGTTAGGGGGAAATAAGCTTTTGGACAAAGGTTTCAAACCTTGTTCAAGTTGGTGATCCCCAACACTCTTCACTTTGGTAGTGTGAGTGAGAGTTGTTTCTATTTAGTTTCTTTGTTCTTTCTTTCTATTCTATTTCTCTTCATCTTCATATTCTTCTCTTTTGTTTATTTGTATTTCTTGTTTTGAGTTGTAATATTCTTGTCTTTATTTCAAACACTTTTACTTTACATGTAATATTTTGCTTTGAGTTGTATTTTTCACTATTCTATTCTTCTTCTCTTCTTCTTGTTCTTTAGTTTATTTCTATTTTCAGTTATAGAGTTGTAACCTTATTCAATCAATCAATATTTATTTGTAATATTATTGCATAGAGTTGTATTATCTTACTATTTCCATTGAGGCAAATACATATTTTCCTAACATTTATGTGTCGGTGCTAATAATGCATATTAGCGTTGACTAATTAGGGCGACTTTTTAGGGACGACTTGTCTCCCCTGATGTCATTAGGGGAAACTTTAAGGGTTATTAAGGGCGACATCCATCACCCCTAAAGAGATTTTTTGGTCACCCCTAAAATATTTTTTGTTGTAGTGCCTACTGTTAGGGTTTTATGCCCTAATTAAAACTCAATTTCTTTGTAATCTTATTTATTATCAATAAAATAATAGAAATTATTTTTTGACTTGGTCAATCACTTTGCTTACATGTTTTATTTGCATGATTATTTTTTTGATATAAATTTCTATTAAATCCCGAGCATATAGCTAATTGTATTTATAGTGACGTAATCCGTGGAATATAAATATGATTATATGTTCAAAATAAGTTAGTCATAAGATTAGTCAGTGCACATGATTTACACTAACTTGCCAATCTACGATATGATCTACTTACACATTGTAGTGTTACGTTCTTTCCAGAACATTAGCAAAGTAGATAAGATCGGATGTATTTGTTACATCGGACTGGACCGATATTGACAGTTGATAGGATAAGTAAACATACTGTTATCATCTATTCTAGTCATATCATATAGTTGACCATAGGTCAATTCAATCTCAATTATGAGTGGTTAGTATTCTAACTGATTGTATTATTTGAGTTCTTTGACCTGCTCGTTACCATCTTACCCTACGGACTAGCCCATACTTACATCTTGGGAACTCAATAGTATAATTGAGTGGGAGTGTTAATCATAGATATGAACATCTATAGCTTCTGATGAATAAGTGAAACGATGGTTTCCTTTTAGTTTGGTTCAAGGTGTTAAAGGATAGAGATCTCATTTCAGTAATTAATATTAGTTTACTAAAATATCATTTACAATGAACTAAATGTTTTAAGGATAAATACAATGAGGGGTAAAACGGTATTTTAGTCTCATCTCATTGTAGACCGTCTATAGAGGATTGAGTGACAATTATGGTTGTAACAATGGATAATTAATAACGTATCTATATTGCTTATAAAGCATTCTATGAATTCAAGAGTGCAATTCCAAGTCTTTAGTTGAGTCACGAGGAATTAATAAGTTAGTAAATTTATTTGTTAGATTTATGATAACTTATTGGAGCTTGATTTCATAGGCCCATGGTCCCCACTGTACCTTGGATAAAATCATCTAGATAGTCTCAATTAATTGATTTAGTTATCAATTAGAATTATCAAAGTTAACCAGGTCAATTTTGGATAGTTTCACAAAGTTATGTAATTTTGAGAAGAAAAGAGAAACAATGACAGATTTATTAATTAAGATAAATTGGTATCTAAATTAATAAATAAGTTTAAATCAATGTTCAAATTATAAATAATTAATTTGATAAGGGATTTGAATAATTATTTAATAAATTAAATCAATAGAAAATAATACATGCCTTGATTTTATGTCCAATGGGCTTATAATCAAATGGGAAACTTCATGGGCCTAAAGCCCATGATAATTTCGACCTAGGACTGTTAATTAACTATTATTTTATTGAATTTTTAATCAAATAAATGATCTAACTGAGTCTATAAAGAAATGTTAAGTGAGAGTTGAAATCAGATGACAAACACTGGTTTTCTGATAGGTTTTAGATTCTCTCTAAACATAAGTCATTTTCTAAGCCTTATTGTTCTTTTATCTTCTTCTTTCTGTATCTATCTCATGTGTTGAGAATTGCCCACTCTAGTCTAGGTGATCCTAAGGATACTTTGGAAGACTGCGAAAAAAATTGAAGATCGGTTCAGTTTCTTGTTAATACTCTGCAACAGAAATGATACAAGGGTTAGAGTAACTGAATGAATGACTCATTCATTCCGCTGCGTATAATGTAAGTATTCTTATCATCATTTCTCTTTGAATTCAATTTTAGAAACGCGTTGTAGGTTGTCTCATATTAACTTGTTTAATATTAAATCTACACGAAAATAAATAAAGATCTTGTATAAGTTTTCCAACACCTACAACATCACTATCATATTGCATACATTATTTCCACCATTGAATCATTAATTCATGTACCAAAAAATGTCTCTACTCATAGGGACAAATCAACCATCCCTACGTCAGAATTCTCCTATGTATTTATATAAATTAATTTAGTGCTTTATATTAATTTATCATAATTTGTTACATGCAAATACATAAATCACTTTCTTAAAAAAAGCATAAATCCCTTCTTTATTTCTATAAAATTAAATGGATAAGATAATGATAGTTCAACAAAACATTCAAATAAATCATCACATCATGATAATGTTAATACATTCAACAAATCATATGAGCTATATATATATAGTTAAGTATTGGTTCGGTTGATAGAAGAAAGGACAGAAACAAAGATCATGAAAACACAACCGGCAAGGAGTATCCCAGAGGCAATGTAGCCCTTATCAAGAAAACCAGGTATCTTATCTCTCTCTTCTTGTAATAAGCGAGTATAATCATCATCAAGAGCACCACCACCACCACCACCAGAAGCAGATTGCGCAACCAAAATAAGAAGGTCGAAGGCACCCGGCACGAAATCCTTAAGCTCGAAACTGACTGCGAAGCCGGCTCCCACCCCCGACGCCACAAACAAACTCACCACCTTGTCTCCGTAGAAATCCACCTCTGCCAACACTTTGCCCGGTATCAACCGCTTCTCGGTGCACCCGTAATATATTGCAAATGGAAGCTGCAATATCAGGTACACTGCTCCAATGGCTGCCGTCGCAACCACATATCTATATATATAATAACTTGTATTGGTCATACATTCATACTTAATATTTATTTAGGTAGTTCTATCTATAAATATATATATATATATATGTGTGTGTGTGTGTGCGTGCGTAGGTACCTATATGCGTTAATATCCTTGAAAGTGGTTTTTTCTCCGTCGCTGAGTTTGTAGGTGTCGAGAAGCAGCACCGCAATCGAACCAACAAATAATAAGAGTGTAAGAATCCTCAAGGCAAGGATGAAGGGAGCCACATGGATAGTTGTGGACTTATTATTACTCGCCATTCAATTAATTACGCAGTTGATCTGAAGAATAATAATCAATATTATTAATTAATTATTGCTTAGCAGTTAATTCTTAGTTCTCTCCGTACGTATTTACGCATGCAGTATCTGAATAGTAAAGGAACAAAATATTTGTATATATATAGGGAAAGGTAAAGAAAGAAAATACAATATAAATATATATATATATATATGTGTGTGTGTGTGCTGTAAAGTTTGGACGGCCTTTTTCTTTTGGTTACTATTAATTGAAATTAACGATATCGATGCTGTGCAAACCGCGTAGGAATAACCAATTGTAGCAGTAACGAATATATAGTTCTTATATATATGGCCTGCTGCCGGCGCAATGTATTGCATGAATCATCGTCAATGTTTACTAGTTGGCTTAATTTCTACTCCAAATTTCCAGAGCCATTTTTACTTAGGTTTGATTATCACCTAGGCCATATATATTTCTAAACTTAATTTATTAGTATAGGTTCGACCCATGTATTCAAGAAACATATTATAAACAAATACCTTCTTATTTTCAATTGTGGTGAAAATTCCAGCCAATTACTACCTATAAAATTTTTAATTGCCATTGCACTGATCAATATGAAAGTATATATACTTTATTACTTTAGTAGCACACTGAAGAAATTTTGATGAAGTTGGAAATGCTATCATGTTGATTAATAAATTTGGCTGAACTCCGCTATATGAGAAATTCAAGCAAATTAATAGTTCTAAGAATGGAAATTCCAATTTTTTTTTTTAAAAAAAAAAACCCTATTGCTCAACGAATGAGTGATGTGTGGAGGACAAGTTGTCTGTAAAATATAAAAAAAAAATCGAAATATCCAATAATCCCGTCAGAAATAATATCCCTATGCCCATTTTTATACATATATCATTTATTTATACCGGATTTTGTTTATAATTTTTTTCTATGACATCTAGGAAAATTTACACGGGGCATAGTTATTACATTAATAATTTGGGTATTTTAACCTATTCTTTCAAGATGAATGTGGAAGATTCTCAGCTTGGATTTATTATTGGTCTTGGTGCAATTGTGAGGGCATCTGATGCATGGTGTCCCTTTGCCATGTTTTGCTAAAAAATTGGAGGGCGCTATTCACCTACAGAAGCTAAAGCACTTGCCCTTAGCTTTAGCCTCCATTGGATTGCTAGATATTTTTGTAAATTTAATAGAAAGTGACTGAAGTTGTTGTTAATAGTGTCTTTTCTCAACAATCTATTTCTTCTCGCTGGGTTTTTTTTTTTATCTAATATTAGGCACTCGATCGTTATCTATCATTCCATATGCATCTCTAGTTCATGTGTTGCGTTGTTGTAACAAGGCGGCTCATAAATTAACTAAGTATGCACTTACGATGAATAATGAGTTTACTTGGTTGGATGAAATTCCACCTTGTATTTTAACCATTGTACTTACTAATTCTAACCAATGAGAATTCGGTCATTTATCATAAAAAAAAAAAAAAAAATTGGGTATTTTCATTTACAAAAATACCATGGGTGCTTACTTTTTTTTTAAAGAAAAAAAAAACAACCCACCACCAACCAAGTGGCCTAGTGGTAAAGTGACATGCCTGAGATTTTAGAGGTCAGGGGTTCGAATTTGTTGGGTTTTATGCCTTTGTAAAACTATATTTTTTATGTAAGATATTTTATTATCAATAAAGAATGGAAATCATTTTGTTTATCAATGCATTGCTCATGTGTTTTATTACATGATTATTTATTTAATACAAACGTCTATAAAATCCTAAACATGTGTAACTAGGTCACAGTAGATTATAATTGCAATTATATGTTCAAAATAATTAGTCATAAGATTAAATCAGTGCACAATATTTTCACTGATTTAGTAATCTTTGATATGATCTATTTACACAATAGTGTGGTGTTTGATCCAAGACATTGACCAAGTAGATAAGATCAGATGTATCTAGTTACATTGAACTAGGACCGAAATTGATTATGGATAGATAAATAATTATCGTTATTATCATATCTAATCAGTGTTACAACATTGATCATAGGTCAAGTCGATCTCAATTCTGAGTCATAATATTTCTACTAATTATATTATCTGAATCTTTTGACTTGTTTGTTAAAAGCTTACCTTATAGCATAGCCTGTACTTACATCTTGGAGATTCAATAGTGTAATTGAATGAGAGTATTTATCATAGATATGAAATCTATAGCTTCCATAATATAAGTGAAAAGATGATTTCCTTAATAGCTTAGTTCAAATGTTGAGTACTCATTTCTATAATTAAGTTTACAGAATTATCATTTATAATGAACTTAGTGGGAATTAAGGATAAAATACAGATGAGGGGTAAAACAGTAAAATTCACCCGCTCATTAGTAGATCATCAATAGATGATTGACTAACGACAATGATTATAACAATGGATAACGTATTTACGTTAGTGGAAATATGTTCTATGAATTCAAGAGTCCAATCCCGAGTCTATAGTGGAGTCATGGGGAATTAATAAGTTGTGAGATAATTTATTCTTTAAATAAACTCATGAGAACTTATTGTAGCTTGTATTCATGTATCCATGGTCCCCATGTCGTCTTTGATTAAATCAAGTCTAAATGTCTCAAATAATTGATTTAATTATCAATTTAGAATATCGCATTGACTAAGTCAATTTTGTGATATTTACATGAATTATGAATTAGATAAAAGAAAAGAATTATTGTAAAATATTGGACATATTTATTAATAATGACAAATTGGTGTTAATATTAATAAATAATATTAAATCAATGTTCAAATTATAAATAGTTAATTTGAATACGGATTTATTTATTTATTTAGAAAATAGCTAAATAAATGGTTCTTGAATTTGAGTCTATTGGGCCTTAAATTTATGACACACATCATGATCACAATACCCACATGGTGTGGCTGGCCATCATGGGCTTTATTTACATTTTATTTTTCAATTTAAGAAAATAAGCCCTAGGTTGTGTCTATAAATAGGATGTTATAGCTAGGGCTTCCATAAGACAAGTTTTTGGTAAGTGCTCAGTTAAAGAAAACCCTAAATTACACTATTCTAGCCACTCTATCTTCTTCTCATCTAAATCCCTATATCATGTGTTGAGAAAGTTGCCCACGCTAGTAAGACTTGATCAAAGATTGTTGAGGAAAGATTGTGGTTGCGTTCATGTTTCAGTTCTTGGCAATTCCTAGCAATCATAAAAAGACAAAAGGATAGAGAATTGAAATTGTGGAGTCTTATTAGTTCCACTGCACATAAGTACGTAATTTACTTTATCTCTGTGTTTATAGTTTGATTTCAATAGAAGCATGTTCTATGATTTCCATTTAAATTTGATTAAATTAGAAATCGCATGAAAATAAGTGAAATCTTATGATAATAAGCAAGATCATGTATATATTTTTCCAACAGAATCTGAGTACTCCTTCTGGAATCATGGAGCGACAATCCAAGGAGTCTTCAATGTGAACACAGAGTGTTCTACCCCAGACACCCTTGCCCTCTGCCTTAGGATCTATTTAGTACTAGATGGTTGGATGGGGCTTAGGTGACGTACTCCATCGCAGGTTGGGGCAACCCATTTTGTAGGATCTTGGTGAACAGTCATTGGCGATGTTGGAGCTCTCAATGGTAACACCCAGAGAGGGGAGCCACACTCGTAGTCCCCCTCCTCCCTTCCATCCCAGCAAAAAAGAAAGAAAAAAACACATTTGTCTCTCTCTTTCCACTATCAAGTTGTTGTTTGTGGACCATTGTGCCTCTTGTTCATAGACATGCTTGATCGATGGAAAGCTCAATCGTGGACAAGCTCATGACATCGTCACCAAACATTGCTAGACACCACTACACATGTCGGATAAAGGTGATGTCGCAACAGTTTGACATCGTTTTAAGGCGAACTTTAGCCGCCACCAGGTCTAGAGGTGATACCAATGGAATGAGTTCGTCAAGAGGAACATATCCCATCCACCCACTCCCCCTTTATCATCGGTGTTTTCTAGCGAATTTGTGGGTATATCCACGCTTTGGAGGCTTTTTCTAGTGACACTGCCGCTCGTTTGGGCTCAATAGTAGTACCATCATGACCTACTCTTTGAGGGGGTCATTTTGGGATATGGCAAGCATATGTTTCTTGCTGTCGCCGAAGAAGATGATTGGATTGGATCGTTTTCGTGTTGTGTTTGAAAAATAACTTTGTAGTTACTTTTTGATTTGGTAAAGCAAAAGTTAAATTTAAGAGTTACCATAATTTTTATTTTTTGATATGATTCAAAAGTATCTTTTAAGTTTCTTTTCTCATTGGTTAATATAAAAACTACTATTATTCACATGTAAATTACATGAGTGACCAAAAAGTGTATTTTAATTTTACATTTAAAAGTGTTGTACCCTAATCTTAGCACGAGTTCATTCACTCAGCTCGAGTACAGCTGGCTGATAATTACGTGGAAAAGTTGTCAAGAAGAATATCTTATTATTATCTATATAGACAGCTCGAGGCCCGTAATGGTCAGACCTGGTGTTAGGCATTCTGACTTTACCACGAACTACGAATAAGATAAGTCCTCAAAGCACTAGCTCGAAGTCAGATAGCTGTCAGAATGCAAGCCCGTGGAAGATACGCAGTTCGGGTGATTCAGATATAATGCATATTGCATATTAAAGGATTCCCAAAGATTCGAGATTTTCTTATATGCTTATTCATGACCAGGCTGTCATATTTATTATCCAAGATAACAGGTCATATTTATTTTGTGATCAAATCATATCCCAATATAAATATGAATTATTTATATGGAAGGTAGACATTATGTAAATGCGTGATTGACTCACGCGGTTACCCAAACTTGTCCATGAAATTCCCCTATAAATATTGGGAATATTGGACAGGAAAGGGAGATAATTTTGTAATACCGAAACTCTGCCAAAATAGAGAGAGAAATAATAATAATATTGACTCGTGGACTAGGTGGATTTTAACCACTGAACCACATAAAATTTATGTGTTCTTGAGTGAATTCTTGATATTAACCATGTAAAATATTGACTCGTGCACTAATATTTTAACCACTCTGCCATAATAACACTATTGGTGAAAAATCGCATCAATAGTTTGGTGCTTTCATTGACAGCAAATTAGTGCTTCATTAAAATCCCAGTCAATTCACATTATGGTGCTCACTCGCTCAATGCATGATAATGAGATGGAACAGCCTGGTGGGCAGGAGGCCCATCATACTGCTGTTCTGGACGAACACGGCATTGAGATTCAGCAACGTCCAGGAAAACAACTGGCTGGATAAGGCGACACTGGGAGTTCGGCATCATTGCCGCCGAATCCAAATCCATACTACCTAACTGTCGTCGAGTTGGAAAACATATAGTTGAGGTGCCATCTCGCTAAGGAAAACAGGCAGATAGAAGAGGTTTTTCCTCGGTTACCCCCTCTGGTAACCGACGTTAATGTCGGAAAGAGGCAGAGTAGGTCTCATAAGTCCCACAAGAATAATCGATCCAAACCGAGTCGATCAGTCAGAACTGCAACTCCAAATTCTGTACCTACGGGGCAAGATCGCCAGAATGCTCGACCCAGCGATCATCATAGGGGTCATCAGCATGTCAGTCGGTCGGTTAGGACTGCAACCCCAAGTTCGGTGCCTTCTTCACCAGCCCCCAAGAATGCCCATGAAAATCCACGAGGGGTGGTTGGGACAGGCTCACAAAGTCAAAATGCTCCAACAAACCATCCTATGTCGCGATCAGATCACTAGGCACAAAGAACTAGAGACATTGGAGTAGACATAGGTCGACTAATTTAGTCTGCCCTAATGGACCGAGGATAGCCTCACCAATAAGACATCTCCCATCACCTATAAGACATCTGACACCACCTCGTCCTCAACGGGACATTCCAACTTATGGAGATAGTAGGAGAAATCCTCCCCCATCTGCCAATCCTTACGTCCCACGAACATGTGTCAAAAATCCAAATCCTCAGCCCCAACCGCGAGTTGTAAGCTTCACAAATGGGAGCTACCAGACCAAGTCGTCGTAGTGGCAGGACCGAGGGCGACCTAAGAAATTAGTTGAGTTCAGCACAGAGCCCTCGAAATAATCTGCAACCCAATTTGCACGATGTTTGAATTTGTAGAGAAGGAATCTAGCTTGGAATGAAGATATTAGCTATACGCAACAAGAAGAAGGTCCGTCCATAGTACGCGATAACGGGAATGCCCCACAAAACCAAGCTCGAGCTTGGAGGGACAATAACCCGTCAAACGCATACGATAGGATTGGAGCTGTCGAACAGCCCCCAGGTAACCTAGGGACTAAGGACCAAACCCTCGAAAGACTAGCCTTAATGGAAGGGCAAATGAAGAGGCTTTTATGTGGAAAATAAAAAGACGATTGCGACTCAGATAAGAAGCTCGAGCCTTTCGCTCCAAATATTGCGGCGGCCACATATCCTGTAGGCTTTAGAATGCCACACCTATCAAAATTTGGTGGAAATGGAGATCCGTCAGATCACATCGGAATGTTTAACACCATGATGATGGCTCACAATGTCGGGCTCGATCGAAGGTGTATTTTATTCCCTGCAACTCTGGTTGGGCCAGCCATGCAATGGTTTAAACAATACAGGAGGCATTCCATAAGCTCGTGGAAGAAGTTTTCTTCTGATTTCAAAAAAGCATTCCGATCTTCACAGGTAGCACAGGTTGATACTGATTCATTGGCCAATGTAAAGCAACAACCTGGTGAGACATTGAAAGCATATCTAAGTAGATTTTCCAATGTCGTTGTACGAGCTAGGGATGCTGATGACAGCTCTAAGCTAATGGCAATGAGGACAGGAATCCTCGTCGGGGGCGACCTGTGGCAGGAACTTCAAAGAAAAGGAGTTAAGAGTGTGGAAAAATTCTTGGCTCAACCTCAAGAATGGATTAACCTAGAGGAGGCACGAGCTTCTATTGCGGGAACCAGCCAGATCCTTGTTCAGCCCATTGGAGCAGTAACAAACGTTGCAGCCACGGCTTAAACCGTTACCCAGAATAACCAAGGGGGGAATAACAAAAGGAAGGGAAATGGCGAGGGCAACCAGAGTGGGACGAAGAAAAATAAGTCCCTAGAGAAGTTCAAATCTGTTTACGCTACTTATACCAACCAACCTTTAAGGAAGGTTCTGCAAAAACCTGAGACGTCGGGACGTCTTCTAAAATGGGCCATCGAACTTAGCCAGTTCGAGATATTTTACATGCCACGAACCTCAATTAAAAGTCAGGCCCTTGCTGATTTTATGGCTTAATGCACCGATTTTCAAGAGGAGCTCTTGAAGGAGTTGATGCAGGAATTATGGAAAATTTTCATTGACGGGTCGTCAAACGAGAATGGATAAGGAGCTGGGATCATCTTAATCTCACCAGAAGAGCATCGATTTCACACAGCTCTAAGGTTCGGATTTGAAGTATCCAACAACGAAGTCGAATATGAGGCCTTACTAGCAGGACTGAGGGTAGCAAGAAAACTCAAGGAGAAAGCCATCCAATACTATAGTGATTCCCAACTCGTGGTCAATCAGGTATTGGGAGAGTATCAAGCCTAAGGTACCAAGATGGCGGCCTACCTAACTAAGGTAAAGGGAGAACTTTTAGAATTTGAGTACAGCTCTGTTGAATAGATACCCCGCGAGCAGAATTCTAATGCTGATGCTTTGGCACGGCTTGCTACCACAAAAGAGGTTGAGACATTGAATGTGGTGCCAGTGGAGTTCTTGGAGAGCCTGAGCGTGACAGGAGAAGTGATAGAGGTCGAAAGATCGACATAAGGCCAACCTGGATGACTCCCATAATGGAATACCTCGCAACTAGAAAGTTACCTGACGACAGAAAAGACGCGAGAAAAATACTTTATCAAGCTCCACGGTACGTAATAGTAGATGGAACCTTATATTGGCGTGGTCATTCGTTGCCTCTCCTACGATGCTTTCTACCCGAGGAAGCCAAAACCATTTTACAAGAAATACACGAAGGCTTTTGTGGAGATTATGCTGGGGGGCAAAACCTGGTAATGAAGATACTGAGCCGGGGCTAATTCTGGCCCACTTTAATGAAAGACTCGATCTTGGATGTTCAGAAGTGCGATAGATGCCAGCGTTTCGCCATGGTTGCCCAAGCTGCTCCGGTCGAGCTAACAATGATTTCATCCCCATGGCCATTTGCGGTATGGGGAATCGACCTAATAGGCTCCCTACCTATGGGAAAGGGAGGAGTTCGTTACGCAGTGGTGGCGATCGACTACTTCATGAAGTGGGTAGAAGCCGAGCCTCTGGCAACCATCACTTGAAAAAGAGTCCTGGATTTTGTGGTAAAGAATATTATATGTCGGTTTGGGCTTCCTAAAAAGATCGTGTCAGACAATGGGACACAGTTCGATAACGATCTCTTCACTGACTGAAAAATATGGCATCACAAAGAGTTTCTCGTCAATAGCATATCCGCAAGCTAATGGGCAGGTTGAGGCTGTAAACAAAACACTTAAGGCAAGCCTGAAGAAGAGGTTAGATGAAGCCAAAGGATTATGGCCCGAACAGCTCCTGCAAGTACTCTAGGCCTACTGAACTTCTCACACGACCTCCACGGGGCATACTCATTTTTCCCTAACTTTTGGAAGTGAGGTCGTACTTCTAATCGAAGTCATGGTAGCTACTCATAAGCAAAGGACATTTAATCAAGAACAGAATGATGGACTACTTAACGCATCTCTCGATCTGATTGAAGAAAAACGAGAGGAGTCGTAGTTACAGCTCGCCCATTATCAACAAAAGATCACTCGCTATTTCAATTCAAAGGTCATGGGTCGTATACTAGGATTAGGCGACCTGGTTCTCCGAAGGGTCTTTTTGGCGAATAAAGATCCCAAGGATGGTGTGTTAGGCCCAAACTGGGACCATACCAGATTGTAGAAGTGTTACGCGAGGGAACTTTTAAGATAGCTCGACTGAATGGAGAAGTATTCCCACGGACCTGGAATGCTCTGTATTTGAAAAAGTATTATCAATAGTACCACCATCAATGTAAGGCTTATTTATAAAAGTCATTTTTATTAAATAATAGATGGATTGTTAAATAACTATTTCTTAGTGTCGTTATTGCAAGCTCGTGTTCTCGTATTTGTAAAAGTAACCAGGAAAGTTTATGCCTTCTAGTTACTTGGGGGACACATAACCGAGGTTGGAAAAATTAAGCCTGCTCGGATAAAGGTTCGAAACGTAGAAGCTTAAAAAAATTGATTATTCAACGGCTTTTTGAAGCTCGAGTTTTCAATAAACCTAGAACGAACTAAGTTTAAATCATTTGAAACCCTAGACGTAACCAGGTCCGAAACTTAGAAGCTTGGAAACATTTATTATTCAACGACTTTTTAAAGCTCGAGTTTTCAATAAACCTAGTACGAACTAAGTTTAAATCATTTGAAACCCCGAACGTAACCAGGTCCGAAACTTAGAAGCTTGGAAAATTTGATTATTCAACGGCTTTTTAAAGCTCGAGTTTTCAATAAACCTAGCACGAACTAAGTTTAAATCATTTAAAACCCTGGACGTAACCAGGTCCGAAACTTAGAAGCTTGGAAAAATCGATTATTCAACGACTTTTTAAAGCTCGAGTTTTCATTAAACCTATCCCGAACTAAGTTTAAATCATTAAAAACCCTGGATATAATCAGGTTCGAGGCCTAATTCTTAACATGTATGATACAAATAAGCAAACAAAAACTTGGATATAACCAAGTTTGATAAGATCTATCTCGATCTAAAAATCGATTCCTAAAATCTCGAATGTACAAGTCTAAGGATTCGTAAGCATGAGAAGATAATAAAGAAAGGACAAATGGATCAAAAGTTAGATATATATTAAAAATAAGGCAAAAAAATATATTGTCACACCGAGGAGAAATAACCTCGAACTAAGCCTGAAGGCAATTGTTTAATATGAAAAAACTGTTAGAAAATTACAAAGAAAGTCATAAATAAAATCATTGGGCCCCGTCAGTTCACCCCGCAGAGGTGACCTCCCCGCCATCTCCCTCTGCTGCTCCAGAAGCCTCACCAGTTTCTGAGGGTTCTTGCAAGAACCGAGCCTTGAATTTAGCAAGGTACGGATCCCACAACTCGGGCTCCATAAAAGAGAAGTTCTCATCCTAGTTGAAAGCCCAGCAATGGTATAGCATCTCCTCCATGGCTAATGATGACACTGCTTTTTCCTCCTTGGCTTTAACTTCGGCCTCGAGTAGTCTCGCTTTGAGCTCACCAATCTCGACCTGAAGCTATTTAGCACGATTGTTCGCTTCTGCGGTCTGGGCTTGGGAGGCGGATAGTGTGGTCTTTGCGGCCTGCTCTTTTTCTTGGGAAGAGGTGAGAGCAGCCTTGGTAGCCTGCTCGTCCTTCTAAGCAGTTGTCAAAGCAGCTTTGGCAGCCTGCTCACCTTCTTTGGCAGTGGCCAGCTCGACTTAGAGATCTTCATTTCTGGCCCTAGCACGAGTTATGCTGCGGTATTGGGCCAGGACGAACTACAAAATACAAAACAAGTAAAAAATATAAGATGAAGAACACAGTAAAAAAAATGTCACCACCAGGTGTGGGAGAAGAACTCGTGGTGAGGTTCATCCCCATGGCGGACTCGAAGACATTCTCCGGGCTGCACTCCTCTAAGGGTCTCAGGTCCCTCACACTAGCTTTATAGGCGTGGCCCACCATATGAGATGTTGTCTCATAAATAATACCCCGAAAGGCTTCAGGGATCCTCTCCAGCACCTGATGATCAACCTGTATTCAGACGGTGGGGGCATCGGCCTGTATCACTTGAGGAGGAGGCATGAGTTGAAGTGGGGGAGGGGGAACCTGCCCAACGGTGACAGAGGTCACCGGAGCTGTCTCCCGAGCTGAGCTCGTGTCCTTACCCTTAGCAGGGGATTTTGAAGTATTCCTCGCTGCAGGGGTGGTCTTCTTCGCCACCCTGGGCCTCTTCACAACGGAGCCTGCTCCAGGCTTTTTAGCCTGAAAAGCAGTCCGTAGGTCGGGAGCTCGTGCGTGTTCCATTTATTCGCCTATAAAGAACAAAGGGGGTTAGTTCACAAAAATTGTCAAAACATATACAAAGAAAGAGAAGATAACGATCCTGCCCTTCGGGCTGGGGGAGGAATCTATAATCATCAGCTCAAGTGTATGAACCAGGCTAAGCATTGTGACCTCCGGCTCTGGGAGTAATGGAGAGGATGGGGAATCTAGGGGTACAATCTCTAAAATCCTAGGGGGTTCAGGTCCCTCCTCAGGGCTAGATTCATCTACATACTGCCTAGACCCAGGAGCAAATGCCCCTTGGAGCAGAGAGGGCCAAGTTCTAAGGTTGGTTCCATATTCTTCAAAAATAGACAACCTAAAGTGCAATGTATTGTCAACCACAATGGTGCCTTTGGGGTAGCTATGGTCGTAGTGCACCACCAAACGGTCCACGCATTGGAGGCGAGTTATGTTTAGGTCCGAATCGGTAGGGTGGCGACTAACTAGCTGGTTGGGGTTGAAATGAATTAACCTAAAGCTAGCAGCAGCCCGATCTAATTCCCTAAAAAGCTATGGATTACCTTGGCCGGAGGGGTCAGCTGCTGCCCCAGAAACAGCTCGATCAGGATCAAGTCTCTGGTCTGCTTCGGGGGTCCTCCTTTTTCACACGAGAGGCACCTCGTCTTCTTCCTCCTCGGTGTCCTCGGTGGCTGGCAAGGCCTCTTGAGAGGAGGGAAGCTCGGGGATCACCAGAAGAGGAGCCCGGGTCTTCAAGGCCAGTGTTTGACCCTCGTCGTTCAACTTACAGGCCAGCATCGTGACGTCATTCACGACCTAGCGATAGTCCTTTTCACTGGGGGAAAGTCTGGACAACTTCTCATACTGACCCCCGAGGGTCACAGATTTTCCCGTCCTAGCGAATATGGTTGCATGAAAAGAAAATTCAATCAGGACGTGTACAAGAAAAATATTTTAGAGAAATAAAAGTTCTCGAGCTGGATTTACAAAGATGGAAGACTTACGAGGTCGGTTGAAGTAACGGTGTTCGCAGTTCTTGAAGCCATTCGACATAATGAATAAATATTTATAGTCGTTTGGATGGCTAGAGAGCTCAATGACGGAGGCGGAGTTTGGAAACCGCGTGAGGTAGTTGAACCTGTCACCGCATCTCCTCTGGTCGGGGCTCGCCTTGAGGCAGAAGAAGTATAATGTCTGCTGGGGTGGGAACCTCCCACTCATGTTTCAAGAACAGATATTTTAGCCCCGCCAAAAGTCTATTTGAATTTGGGGGGAGTTGAAAAGGAGCAAGTTTTATGTAGTTTAAGAAATCTACGAAATACTGGTCCAGGGGAAGGAAGGCCCCAGCCTTCAAGTGCTCATCACTCCAAGCTGCGTAGTCGTCTTGGAAAGGGGCACAGCTCCGTTCCCCTTCGAACGCAAGTCGGGCGAGGAGAGTCCTAGCTCCGATCTCTATGTTTTAGCTCACATAATCTTATTCACCTTCCCCTGAGTTGTGATCTTTGAAATGATGTGCTCGGCCTCGAAGAACGCGTTGGGTCGACAGAAACTTCTTTCTCCACTACCGGACCGAAGTGCAGAAGGGGAGAATCAAGGACGGCCTGCTTCCATTTGTCCTTGTATTGGGTAGATGATCTCGTGTATTTCTTCTTTGGGGGGGGGGGGGGGGGGGGGGCATCAGATAGCCTGACGACAAAGCGACCTAGTTAGTAGGCGACCTAAGATGGTCTATAATTTGGCCCGAAGGTACGGACAAAATGGGTTATTTTTGTTATACAAGCTAAAGTTAGCTGAAACCCATCGTGTGGGGCCACGCGATGCCCAAAGCTACGCGCCTCGATTTCTTAACAGTCCCCTGATATTTAGGGATTCGTGTGTCAGAAATGTCAGACCACTACTTTCCTTGGGAAGCGATTTAGTGCAAAACCACCCAAGAAAACGTAACCCCTAAAGACCATTCAGTTTATTTACCCCGAATGGGTATTCTCTAAACCAATTCACCATTAGGGTTACCCAGATTTACCCTAAAATTTCCCCAGTTTTATGAACGTCTAATTTATAAAACATGTTTGGACTCACCCATTGAACATAAACCGAAACCTATTCCCTATGAACATTTAGAAATAGCCTAATGGTAACTACAATGAATGTTGTGGACAAACATGGTTAAGAACAGAAATTTCATTGGATGAAAAAAGAGGAAAACTTTTCAAATCAAGGGAAGAGATACTTACATGAAATACGTTCACTGATTAGAGGGAGTAGACTCGGCAATGGGAAACTCCTAGAAAGCTTCTGAATGTCTGGGCACGAGGAACAGTTTTGGGGATTCTGGGAAGAAGAGAAGCTTGAAAGTTCAGAAAAGGGAAATTTTTAAATGCAAAGGTGGTGAAGTTTGAAATCTGGTCATCTTATTTATACGTAAATTATGGAAATTAATCTGGGCCATCCAATTTGGTTAGCTCAAGATCCAAGGGCCAAGATTAAATAGACCAAATGGCGGCAAAAAGTTGACAAGACAATTATTGCAGTCCTCGAAACCCGAACAGACGCCAATTGCAGAAGACCATGTGTCTAGTACTCGAGTAATAGGCATGCATGGTTTTGTGTAGTAGAAGTTTAGAAGCCCCTACTGTGTAGGTCATAAAATGATGACGTCATACACGAGCAGGAGCTTAGGGTCAAATGTTGTACCCTAATCTTAGCACGAGTTCATTCACTCAGCTCGGGTACAGCTAGCAGATAATTACGTGGAAAAGTGGTCAAGAAGATTATCTGATTATTATCCATATGGACAGCTTGAGGTTCATAATGGCCAGACCTGGTGTTAGGCGTTCTGACTTTACCACAAACTACGAATAAGAAAAGTCGTCAAAGCACTAGCTCGGAGTCGAATAGCTGTCAGAATGCAAGCCCATGGAAGATATGCAGTTCGGGTGATTCAGATATAACACATATTGCATATTAAAGGATTCCCAAAGATTCAGGATTTGCTTATATGCTTATTCATGACCAGGTTGTCATATTTATTATCCAAGATAATAGGACATATTTATTTTGTGATCAAATCATATCCCAATATAAATGTGAATTATTTATATGCTTATTCATGAACAGACTGTCATATTTATTATCCAAGATAACAGGACATATTTATTTTGTGATCAAATCATATCCCAATATAAATGGAAATTATTTATATGGAATGTAGACATTATGTAAATGTGTGATTGACTCACGCGGTTGCCCAACCTTATCCATGGAATTCCCCTATAAATATTGGGAATATTGGACAAGAAAGGGGGATAATTCTGTAATACCGAAACTCTGCCAAAATAGAGAGAGACACAACAATAATATTGACTCGTGGACTAAGTAGATTTTAACCACTGAACTACGTAAAAGTTATGTGTTCTTGAGTGAATTCTTGATATTTTTCATTACGGTTTACCATTAAGCACTAATCTGCCCTTGTTATTTCTTAATACACTGTTGGCGAAAAATCGCGTCAATAAAAAGTTACTATCTAGTATACTAAATAGTAACATTTGCTAATAAGCTATATGGTAACTTGTTATACTATATGGTAACTCATTAGTTTTTAAAATAGGTTTGATGGTAATCTAACAGTATCGTAAATAACAAGACACCAAAATATAACCTTAAAATGAAGTCATATTTTTAAAAGTAACTAATAAGTATCTTAAGATAATCATTTTGTACAAATAAGTTTAGAGGTAACCAAAATGTATCTTAAATAATATGATTTAAAAATTAATTCTTTTGTGAATAGATAACCACTTATCAATATAGTAAGTAATTAGAAAGTTTTTGATAATCCCAAAAAGGAAAAAAAAAAATTGAACAATGAGATTGCGCCCTCTTTTTTTTTTTTCCCCTGAGCTAGCAAAATTCCCATTTTTTGTGGAATGGATTATTTTTAAGTTGAAGATATGTAAAATATATTATTTTCCACAAGGTAGGAAATTTTTGTAATTATTTTTGTTTTGAAGTTATATTTTGGGTATTATTTTTAGAGAAGTGATTTTTGTGAATAAAATTGGTTTTAGGTATCCTCATGAAAAAATTCCTAAAATCTATTATGACTATACGAGTTCTTCATAAGGTCACGCTAAAATTTATGTCTTGTTCACATCTAAATGATTCTAATTATTTAACACTTATAATTATGAATCACATTTTAAAAATGTTTTTATATGATTCACATTTTTAAATATTTGGTTCATATAAGGTACTTTTGGTTTACATTTGAAGAAAGAAACTGTCACAAATCTTGCTTATAATGAATACAGAACAGAGTTGAGAAAATGGAATCAAAGCAAGGGTTTGGAACTGCTCTAGTAGCCACCCTGGTCCTCCATGCGATTGCCATTGGCTACACCCTTTGAAACTTGTTCATTCTATATATGGTCATGCCAGTCCAAGCTATGGTGCTCGCACATCCTAACCTTGTTCTTTTTGCATTCAAGAAATCCCTCCGGAAGTTACACAAGAGCACCCTGTGCCCTCTTCTTCACTTTGTCATAATTTATGGATACGTAATATTTACAGTCTCTATATGATTGAAACTTTTCATTTTGAAAATTTTACCATATGACACGAATTACTCTTTCCTAACCATGAAACCTGCCATATAATTGCCCATACTTTCAAGACTAGTGAATTTAAGAGCCAAATGGCAATACAAATTAATGTATAAATGTTGTGTAAGAAAGTCTGTACAAGCAAACATGTTGTAATGAGTGGTCAGGAGAGTGGAACTGGAGTAAGTGGATCTCTTAAGTCATTTCCCGGCGAAACCCAAAGGGGAGGATGGTAGGCATGGAGTTTATAAAAGAGGATCTCCTATTCGATATAAGGGGTAAATGGGAAGCTATGGGTTAGACTTGGCGGCAGCAAAAAGATTGCTCAAGTCCTTCAAAGCACAACCATTCATCCTGTGGTTCATAAGGTAGAGATGAACACCTCATGGCGACAAGCCATACTGCTTCAATTCTGCAGAGAAAAGGGGATCTGTGGCATTAGCACTGCTAGGTCCCCTTTGACAGCCTAGAGAATTCCATTCTTAAGGACGTTGCAGCGTCCAATGGAAAGACTGCAGCACAACAGGTGCCCTGTCCTGTCCTGCTAATTAACTTTTATTATCAATTACAATAATATCTCTAATTGTTCAAATCCTTTTGCTGATGTAGATTACATTTAGATGGATATTGGAGCAAGGGTCGAGTTTCGTAGTGAAGAGCTTAAACAAGGAGAGAATTGAAGAAAACCTCCAAATAGTTGATTGGGAGCTGAGTAAAGGATGAATTGGAGAAGATTGGACAGATTCCACAGCAAAGGTTGTTTTTAAGACTGCTTAGTTCTGAAGATGGAAGACCCTTGAGGAAATTTGGGACAAGAACCCTCTATCCTCCTGAGGAGAAGTTTGGTTTCAAACCCTGGTTTGAACAGACAGAAGAAAGTGAAACTTTGATGCAGGACTAGCAGACCAAAGAAACAGAGAAGGAAACGTAGACAGCCAGGAGAAAATAAAGGAGAATCTGCAATTCATTTACTTAATAAAAACTAGAATAAACTCTCACTATATTATAACACTAAATACTTGATCTTCACTTATCTCACATCTTTTGATACAAATATATTGAATAGGATTGAGAGGATTTTATATGTAATCTTTTTTGTCGAAATTACATAACTTATTGAACTTTTCTAAATGTTTTCACATATACATGGCGCTGATTTTCAATTTTGCAAGTACAATTCCCGAGCTAATTAAATATATAGAGGAACCTAAAGCAAAACATTTATATGTTAAACAGAACCAAGAGATAAATATTTACAGTGGAAATTCTCACAAAGAATATCTACAAAGTACAAACCTAAGCTTGGGACACTGAATAGAAAAATCCACATATCTTCATTGTTAATGCTGCTCGGAAGCAACAGAAGCTCTAGATCTACGGTTAATATGTCAAACATGAAGTCTTCCAAATGCTAAAAATGTTCATTATTTTCATCAGATCCAGATGAAAAATTGTATGTGCGCGTAATACGAATCTGGAAAGAAAAAAGAAAAAAAAAATATTCAACAAGATTTCTGAAAAACCAAGATGCATATTTTCTTTGATATTAATTTCATTTTTATTTTCGCCTCAATCCGCATGTTAAAGTTCCATCAACTGAAGGCCACTTATTAATTGAACCAAGACAATTATCAGATTTAATTATGAACCAAGACATGATTATTCATGCATATATAGATATGTAAAATTCATGCATGAAACAAACAAAAAGATGACACTAGCTCCATCATAATGAATAAGGGGTCTCCTAATGAAGATCAATATCCAACAATCACAAAAAAAAAAGAAAAAATCCGTAGGTGTAAAACATGAAGCAATGATGTCAATACCTGGGCAAAAGCATAAATTGCTCGTAAGATTCTAGCATAATCTGTTCCTAGCATTTGAATGACAACATCAGCCAGAAATGTTCCCCAAAGCCTGCAAGCATCCAGACATAAGTAAAATTTAAATAGTCAAGCAGCTTTCGCTTAAGGCGAAGCAAAAATATCAGGGAACAAAATAAGTTAGATAAATTCTAATAAGAACAAACCTAAGAATAATAATCCTGAGGTGATTTAGAACACTATAATTTCATATCTTTATCATTCCGCATCACATATATGAACATATAGCATGATCAACATATACGTGACTAAAACATCCATCTAAGAATTCTAGAGGTGGTATGAACTACCTAGTTGAATAGTCTGAATCAATAACACAAAAATTAATTGCAATTCCATCCAAATTTAAATGCAATCAAGTAGAATTACCAAGGAAGTAAAACTCAAAATGCTTGCACAGTTCCATAATTTAAAAACATTTCTCACATCAAATCATTGAAAAAGAAAAATAAACTGGAAACATAAACCACTCATGTAATATGACGTCCAAGGGGACATCTTCATGGATGTCTATTATTCTTAGACAACTCTCCCAGTGATAGCAACCATAAACCAAACAAGACAGCATGTGGAAAATAGAGTAAGCAAAATAAGTTGTTCAGAAGATGCACAGTAGAAGAGTCAGTACATTGGGCCGAGTAAAGTCATCATGCTTCTGAGACCTATATATCTTGATGCAGCACCGACCAAACCCTGTTAATAGCTACCCACTGTGAGAAATTGTGCAATGAAATTTTTCCACATGAAGCTGTTACTTGTTTGTGCTAATTCATGCTAGTAAGTTTCTTTGATAAATATGCACATTGACTTGAAAGGAATTCAGAAGATTTTTCATATTGCATGGAAACTCGAAGCTTGAACGATTCAAAATGATTCAATTTTTACACATAGTATATTTATTATGTGTGTAAATATAAAATGCAGGATTAATATTTAAATAAGAAACGCAGATGTTTTCATTGAATATTTATATATATGTTAACAAAGAAAAGAGAAGAAATAATAAAATAAAAAATTCCAACCCAACATGATTAAAGACGAAGAAATATCTTTTGTGAAAAAAAACGAAGAAACATCTAAAAAAAATCCTTACAACTGAACTCTGAACACCCAACACATTAATTAAATTATCCATTTACATTAATAAGTATAATATCCCTTCTATTAATTTCTTCGTTCTAACATCATTATCATCAAAATCCAAATACAGAAATATATATTTACAAGAGTGTGCGCATAAACAGTTGAGTATAAGATATTTCCCAGTATATACCCTCTTATAAGTTGATGAAAGAAGACTGATAAGATGAATTTTCTTCTCCCCTTTGAATAAGCTTATGGCTTTTTCAATTTTTTTTTTTTTCTTCTAGAATTAATCAACACATCATGTAATAATGCAAAGTTTGTTCTCATATTCACTTGAGAGGTTGAAGTCCTAGAAGCTGCATAGGCAAATTCACAGATATATAAATGGATGTGTCGAAAAATTAAGGGAAAACAATAAGCTACGAAGAACTGAAAAGAGCAATGGACTGTGACTGAATGTTGAAAAGAATTACAATAAGGGTGAACATTGTAAGTTAAATGTTATCGATTAAGGGGATACTAGTAGAGCTTGCTATTTCCATGACCAAGGGTGCGAAATATTCCATCTGTAATTTATAAAAGGTTTTCAAGTTGCTTGGACACATACATGAGAGGCTATTTATTGTACTTGTCTAACAGGTTTCTGCCATGAATACTCAGGTTTTCAAAGCTGCTGATGGGCTAAGTGTTGGAATCTGTAATTTACTTTCTAAATTTGTTCGTATTTCTAGATCAAATGGTTGGGTGGATGGGTAAGTGTATGTGTTTGTGTGAGTGATCTATATTCAGGTCCTAATCAAAAGAAAAAAGAATTAGCCTGCATTTTTTCCAAGTTAGATGTTAAAATATTGATCGGGTAATTGCGCAGTAGAAGGGAGTTTTCAAGAAAAATCTTATCATTGGACTCCAAAAGGACATTGATTTGTATGTCAATATATATGCGCCTATCAAGCAAAGAAGTTGCTCCTTTTGGTACAGAATGAAACTTCCTAATATCTAACAATGGGTGTCCCAAAAAAAAAGGGTTTCTATCATTGATTGTTGTTCTGTGTTAATAAGGGATCTTTAGTTCATATCATCTATGAATGGAGTTAATTGGTAATGCCTAAGTTGGTGATTAGACTTCTTGTGATTTGGAAGGGCACACTACATCAATCAGTATTCAAAGACTAACCCTATGATGTTAGCGAATCTACCACTGGATGCTCCATTTTAAGTACTTTCTCTCTCTCTCTCTCTTATGGATCTATATTTAGCATCTTAGGTTTGTCTCAAGGCATGTCTCTTTATCATCAGTACCCAACAGGTCATAGTTTACTTTTAAAATACCAGAGAAAAAGAGAAGATATAGCAAATTGAAACAGCATAAGCCTATAATTACCTGTTTTGCAGCAAGCATTGCTGCTCGAGACTCTAAATTAATTGCAGCTAGCTGCCCACCCTGAAAATCAAGGAAATCTGATAAAAATCCAATATAACTAGATCTATAAAAGCATAAAACAAGCAGTTGCTAAAACTAGATGGTGAACGAGAGGATACATACATGTAAAAAAAAAAAAAAAACTCTGCAACAAATGCTAAAAAAAAGTATTATGTCCTACTTATAAAAGAATAAAATACTTTCGCAAAGTAAACACAGATACAATTATGTAAATACAGGACACAATGAAAGCAGTTAGTCTATACTGTTAGAGTTAGTTTCTGTTAGTTTGTTAAAGACTGTTAATGGTTCTTGTATTTTCCTCCTATAAAAAAGACATCTATGGCTAATTATTGTTTTATGAGTTAAGTCACCTTCACTCAAACATTCTTACATAGTATAAGAACTTTGATCCTTACTTTCTTTTCTCAATCCCATTCTTTACATTCTTGGTTCCTTAAATTCACTTTTCTACTACCAATGTCAACCTTGAGCTCCGGTTCTGATTCTGATGTTCAACCTCCCATTCTTACCTCTGCATCAACCGTGGCTGGCCTCACAACTTCTGTAATAGATGGCTTTGTTGTCGTTAGTCAAGCCCTCAATCATACATTTCCAGTCAAGCTTGATCAAATGAATTTCATTCTATGGAAAGCACAAATGGAGAATGCTATACTTGCAAAAGGCATTGATGACTACATATATGGTTCTTGCACAGCTTCTCCTCAGTTCATTGAAGGAACTCAAACTCTCTATCCTGAATTTATTCAATGGCACCGCAAAGATCGACTTATACTCAGCTGGATCTTCTCTTCTCTCATGTCTGAGATGATGTCACAAGTTGTTGGACACTCCACCTCTGCCACTGCCTGGAGCACTCTTTAACGAGTTTTTGCTGGTGCTTCTAAAGCATGGATTATGCAGCTCCACTTATGGCTTCAAACAGTTAAGAACGGCTTTAAGTCAAGAGTTATGTTGATTGCCTTGCTGCCATCTCAGAAAGAAATCCAGAACAAGATCGTATTCTTCATCTCCTTGGAGGGCTCAGTGTTGATTATAATTCCTTTGTGGTCTCAGTTACCTCAAATGCCAATAATACCACTACCGGTATCCATATATTTATACATGTATCATGTACACCTCATTTCTCTCGTAAATCTCTAATCTAAAGGCCTTGTTTGATAAGAAACAAAAGCGAGAAAAAGAGTTTCAGTTAAAAAATGGACAGGGGCTCATCATGAAAACAAAAAAATAAAAATAAAAACCAAAAACAAAGAATCCCATTTCTCTTGTAAATCTCTAATCTAAAGGGCTTTGTTTGATAAGAAACAAAAGCGAGAAAGAGAGTTTCAGTTAAAAAATGGACAGGAGCTCACCATGAAAAACACACACTTTATGAAACCTAATCCTTTAAAAAATTCAGAAAATAAAGGACCACTAGCAACTGTCATTTTGTATCTACAGAGCAACCCACAACTAAATCATATTCCAGAATCCTTTGCAATCATCTTCAAATATATGTGCATTCTTTCCAACCAAATGACCAACACCAAACATTCTAAGGTAACTTGCTTTCTTAATTTCAGCAACAAAAAAAAACTTGCTTTGCACGTGAACAATGTGTTAATAAATACTAAATGGATTCACCCTCATTTATAGAACAAACTAGGAGACCATCAATAATGTAATAGTAATACTAATATCTAGGCCATTAAAATAATCATTCATCTGAATTTCCAATGAGTCAACCTAGAAGGGTATACGTGGCTGATAGCTTACGTGGTCGAGAGTTTGTTAGGGGGTTGAGGTTGTATGGGAGTAAGGCACACGACTTATGGTGAGGTATGCTAAGTAAGGGAATAAGTGTGAGTAGAGGGTAGTAGAGGGGGTGGAGAATTTAGTTGATGTAACCAGCTTTTGGGAGAGACCCTGGCTCTTGGATTCCAGGCTATCTAATACAGACCAGATTTCTTGCTCATTTCTGTTTTGGCTACTGTTCTAACCAGATTGTGCAGGAATTTTCTAACAAAGTGGCATCAGAGTCAACACTATCATATGGGATCGAAGAAGGATAATCCATTGGAGGCCATTGATGAACGCTTGGAGACCTTGCAAAGGGGTCCGATCAGATTTTCAGCATCTTCCTAGTCTGAATTTGCTTCAACACAGAAGTAGATGGATTTTCTAGTGGGTCACATGACTCAATTGTTGCAAACTTCTGGACAGCCACGCACAGAGACCACAGCTGCTAGCAACGATCGGCATCGGAAGGCGATTGAAGCTGATATGTCGTCGACATCGGGTCCACAGCCGATTGAGCAACGGCAAACGCCTCAGCCTCAAACTCAATTGGGCAACCCTTGGAATTACAGCGACAATGGATATGATCGTGATTATCGGCCCCCACGGATGGAACTTCCGTTGTTTTCAGGCAATAATCCGGATGTTTGGATTTTTCGGGTGGAATAGTACTTTTTGCTCAAAAGGCTATCGGAGGCACATATGTTGGAGGTGGCGATTATCAGGTTGGAAGGAGATGCACTGTCCTGGTTCCAATGGGAAAACCAGAGGAGACCGATCACTTCATAGATGACCTTGAAGACTTTGCTTCTATTACGGTTCCGCACAGTACTGGTGGAGTCGACGGCAGATGAATGGTTGTCGGTGGTACAAGAGACGACGGTGAAAGAGTGCCGAGTAAGATGCGAGACGCTGGCGTCAAGGATGGTCAGCGTCCTTGAACACATTCTCGAAGGTCGCTTCGTTAAGGGATTGAAGGAAGACATCAAAGGGACTTTGCACATCTTGCAATCAATGGGCTTGGCCCAAATAATGGAGACAGCCCAAAGAATTGAGGAAAGTCAACAATTACTCAAAACGGGCCCAAACCCACCATCTTCGAGCCCAAAATACAGTCCCAGCACTATCTCGATTCTGAAGCCCTTCTTTACTCTAAGGGTGCACACAAGTCGAATTTTTGAGTTTTTGGTGCATCGGGTTCGGGTTTTGCAGGTTTCGGCAGGAGAAAAGCGGTACCGAATCTGGTCAAAAAATTTCGGGTTTTTGTTCAAATTCAAGTTTTGGGTAGGGTCTGTTTCGGGTTGGGCTGGGCCAATTGGGCTTTGGGCCAAAAATGGGCATTGGTACAAATTTTTCAAAAATACTATTTTTTTTACACTTTCAATTTTGAAAGTTTGTTGTTAGTTTGGTGCAATTGATTTTTTCACAAATTGGGCCTCGGTAAAAATTTTGAAAAAAAATAATCATGAAACATAAGTTTATAGAAAATTAGGAACAACTTTTATCTCTAGGGAGACAGTTTCAGATAACTCAAGATCACTCCAAAGACAGATCTTCCTTCAAGAACATGCCAAACTCTTGTACAATTTCTTCTTCCTCCTCAGCATCAAAAGGTTTGTGCCTCCCAATTGTTATAAGCTCAATCAACAACTTCCCTATGCCTCAACAGTAGTTGCTGAAAAGAGTTTTTGAATGCATATTATTTGTTTCTATCAACAACTTCATTATGAACTTGAGTTGGATTCATAACTTTTAGCTTTGAGTGTAGTGAGAGAGAGAGTGTATGTCCAGGTCTAAAGCGCACCATAACCCCACTGGTTATGGGAAGAAATATGTCCATTTTCCCACTGGATTTGGACAAAATTCTGGTTCCGGGGGTCCCTTCGTGTCTTCTGGTCAGAGGTATTGGAGCTTTCGTACAGCCTTCAAGGTGTTCATGCTGACCCTTTCTAAGGATGGCGGCTCCGTAAGGATCTGTGAGAGGACAAGACTATCAGGTTATGAGATTTCATTATCCTTAGATGCCTCTAGATGGCTGTTAGAAGAAGTAATGTGGTTGATCGAGGCTAGAGATGACCTTAGGGTGCATCGGAGGAGAACTTTCAGGGATTTTTCCATGAGGGTGTGGCTGGAATGTTATCAAAACGTTAGAGGAATTTTTTTGAAGATTTCCGTACTCAAAAACAGTGCTTTCAATTCGATCATCATTCCGGAGGAGGATTTTGCTCAGGGATGGAAAAGACTAGAGGATTGCCTGAGACACTTGGTTAAGAAGAAGGGCTTTGATTCACAAGGAGATCTCGGAAGGAAGGTCGATGGAAAAGTCTCTTGGGCTTCTATAGTTAAAGGAAACCCCAAGGAGGTGATCATGGATGAAAAGGAAGGGGCAGTCAAGTTATCTAAGGATTGCCACACTCTGTTAACAGGGGATGAGGACTGTTTCGATTGGAGTTTGGCTGTTTTCATGTTCAGAAAGGAAAGCCGGTGCCCTTGGTCAGCTGTTCATGAGGGAATCCAAAGATGGTGGGGGAAAAAGTTATGTGTTTCGCATTTCTCAGACGACAGGGCTCTAATATGGTGTGCAAACGAGGGAGAGAAGGAAAGGCTGATCTCTACTGGCTCGGTTACTATTCCTGGATTGACTGCAGTTTCCTTTGCTGTATGGAGTTGGAGGAATCAAATGGAGTATTGGAAAATTTCTTGTACACATGAATGGATTGGTATTGAAGGAATTCCTTTGAATATATGGAACCACCATGTTTTCAAGGTGATCAGCTCACTCTGTGGAGGGCTATTAGCTATAGACAAGCACACTTTGGAAAGAAAGAATCTTTTTTGTACCTATATTAAAGTGAAGGGGGATGCTTCGGGTTTTATTCCAAGCTTCATCTCTTTGCCGTATGATGGCAATCAGCTGTCCTTGCGTTTGGTTAAAGCTAGAGGGAAGAAGCTTTTTCCGGTCCGCAAATTCTGGGTGAGGAAATCGACCAGGAAGTCTGGGTGTGGCTCGGGTCCCGATGAAGGAGGTTTTTCGGAGAAGCAGCAGGGGACCAACGCTGAGAACGAAGAGACGCGCGGGGTAGTGGAGGAGAGGGATGGCGGCGCCACGGTTGCCATGATTGATCGGAAGTTGCAGGTAGCAACGAGTGGGTCGGCGCCGAACACGAGTTCCATTGATGAGCTTACCGTTGCTTCACGTAACTCATGCCTGCCATTAAGGAGAATATTTAATAGAATAAAGTCTGATTTATCTATTAATTGTAGAGGGATGGCAAGCACGTGCATCTATTTCAAAAAGGTGATTCAAAATGACTATCCCACGTGGCACATTAAGGATAAAGACTGGGTTGTTTCAGCACTCTCTTTGGGCCGTTTTCATATTAATTTGGTAAATGGGCCTTGTTTTTTTAATTTGATTATCATGCCATGGGCTCTCTTCAATCCAATAAATCTTTTAAATATTTTGGGCCACGGTTTGGGTTATACAGAATCAATAAATAAGCTGGCCAACTCAAAAAGAATTTCTCCTAAGGAGTGTGGCAGTTTTTCACAAGGGATTATCTTTTTTTGGGATGATTCGGTGCGAAGGAAACCCAATACAAAGAAAAGTGTATTGCTGGAGAAGTTTGAGGAGGAGTCAGAGTTTAAAGATAACAAGGGTGGTTTGAAAGTGTATTCTCGCCGGCAAAATTACAGTGGCATAGACAGTAAGTATTTTATGGAAGATCTTGATAGGGGGGAGCCTTCTTTGGAAACTGTAGGAGAAGAGGAGGATCTTGTTTTCCCAATCGATGAGGAGCTTGATTCAGGCAGCTCAGAAGATGAATATGTGGATGAGATTGGAGACGGCGAAATAAATGACAAAGAGGACTGTGTTGAGATACCTGTGGGATGGAGGAAGGAATGAAGAATGCACTCAGGTTGAGGAAGATCAGGGGACTGCGTGCGTAGAAGGGTCGTCAGAGGGAGGTGTTTCGCAGGGAAGGCCTGCCTCTATCGACAATATTAGGAGCAAGGAAGAGGAGAAGTTGAGTGAGTCCGCTAGACTTCTTAAGTCTATGGATTCTCTGGGTATATCGATGATCCATTCTGCTTTGGGAGGGGAAAGTTTAGGAGACTCTGTCAGCCTATCTGAGAAAAGTTACCGGGAATTACGCAGGCTGAGCTTTGATGTTAACTATGGAAACAGGAAAAAAAGAGGCTTGGGGCACAGTTACAATTTATGAGGATGCTTACTTGGAATGTTAGAGGTTGTGGCAACAAGAGCAAACGGAAAGCAATTAAGGAATTGATCTGTAAAGTAAACCCAGACATTATTGTTCTTCAAGAGGTAAAAAGGAGTTCCGTTGACAGGAGTTTTATTGGAAGCATTTGGAGATCTAGGTTTAAAGCTTGGATTTATCAACATCCATTAGGCCGTTCGGGAGGCACATTGGTAGTTTGGGATACGAGGTGTGTTTCTGTACTTGATTCTTTAGTTGGGGATTTCTCAGTCTCAATTTGCTTGGAGGCTGAGGGGAAGGGTCCCTGGTGGTTCTCAGGTGTTTACGGTCCTGTAGTCTATGGTAGGAGAGAGTTTTTGGGATGAATTGGCTAGGTCGAGTGCTATTTGTGGAGATTACTGGTGTGTTGGGGGAGATTTCAATGTGGTTAGAAGAATTGAGGAGAAGTTGAATAGCAGTTCTAACACTAGGAGCATGAAGTTGTTCGACGCTTTGATTAGAGAATTAAAATTGGTGGATCCAAAGCTTCAAAATGGTCGTTATACATGGTCAAATTTCAGACACAAGCCAATTTGTTGTAGGCTGGACAGGTTTTTTCACTCTCCTTCGTGGTCGGATTATTATCCCTTCATTCGGCAGGAGGTTTTGGTTCGGGTAGTTTCTGATCATAGTCCGGTAGTGTTGGACTCTAGTCCTCCGTCTTGGGGCCCTTCTCCTTTCAGAATTGATAATGCTTGGTTGGAGCACAAGGATTTCTCTCATCTTTTCCAGAAGTGGTGGGGCCCAGCTAAGGGGCAAAGGGAATCGGGCATGATATTTATGTCAAAACTAGACTCTATTCGTGGTCATATTAGGAAGTGGAGTCATCATGTCTTTGGGGAGAGGAAAATGCGGAAACATTTCTTGGAACGGAGACTGTTTGAGTTGGATAGATTGGAGGAAGGGGGATCTTGGAATGAGAATCTCCTTTTGGAACGATCAAAGGTGAAGGAGGATTGGCAGCAAATTGTTTTTGAAGAAGAAAGAAGTGTGTGGTTTAAGGTTAAGTGTCGATGGGCAAAGGAAGGGGATGCTAACTCCAAACTTTTCCATAGCATTCTTAGTGCTCGGAAAGCAAGGAATTTCATTTCCAGGATTGAGGAAGATGATGGTACTATTTGGGATAAAGACCCCGATATTGAGAGGGCTATTGTGGGCTTTTATTCAACTTTGTATTTGGCGATGCCGAGAGTTTGGGTGGGTGTGGACGGGATTTCCTGGTCTCCAATTTCGTCGGTTATGGCTTCTTTCCTTGAGCGTCCTTTTGTTGAAGACGAGATCAGACAAGCAGTTTTTTCGTGTGATGGCACTAAAGCCCCGGGGCCAGATGGGTTTTCCATGGCTGTTTATCAGAACAATTGGGAGGTAATGAAAAAGGATTTGATGGATGTATTTCATGATTTTTTCAAGGACAGTGTTATCCACGAAAGGATCAATGAAACTTTCATTTGCCTGATTCCGAAGAAATTGAACAGCTGTCGGGTAAGGGACTACAGGCCTATCAGTCTAGTCACTAGCCTGTACAAAATTATTTCAAAGGTGTTGGCTTATAGGCTTCGAGGAGTTCTCTCAGACACAATTGCGGAAAATCAAGGTGCTTTTGTCGAGGGGAGGCAGATCTTGGACACAGTTCTGATTGCAAATGAGGCAGTGGAGGAATATAGAAGCAAAGGAAAAAAAGGTTGGGTGTTCAAAATAGACTTCACCAAAGCTTATGATTGTGTGGACTGGGATTTCTTGGAGTTAGTTTTGGAAAGGAAGGGTTTTGGTGAAGTTTGGAGGACGTGGATGCGTGGGTGTTTATCCTCCACTTCTTACTCCGTCTTTGTGAATGGGCGGCCGAGAGGAAAGTTTAAAGGTTACAGGGGTATTCGCCAGGGGGACTCTTTGTCTCCATTCTTGTTCACTTTGATAGCGGATGTTTTAGGCAGAATGGTAGATAAAGCTAAAAGTGCCTCGGCTCTAAGAGGTTTCTCGGTGGGCAAGAATAAAGTGGATGTGAGCCACCTTCAGTTTGCAGACGACACGATTTTCTTCGCAAACGATGAGGAGTCGCTGGAAGTTCTTTTGGACATTCTAAAGGTCTTCGGTGGAGTTTCAGGGTTATCTATCAATTTGCAGAAATGTCAGCTGCTGGGGATTAATTTGCAGAAAGAGATGGTGGATCAGAAAGCTAGTGAGATTGGGTGTGAAGTGGGTGATTGGCCTGTTCAGTATTTGGGGTTTCCTTTGGGGGCTTCTCCTCGCTCCAAAGGGTTTTGGGACCCGGTGTTATCTAAATGTGCTACTCGATTGGATTCCTGGAAGAGTGCGTTTCTGTCTAGAGGAGGGAGGCTGACTCTTATTCAATCTGTTCTGTCTTCCATTCCCGTGTACTACCTGTCGCTTTTTTGTATCCCTAAGAATGTGGCGATGACAATTGAGAAACTGATGCGCGACTTTTTTTGGGAAGGTGCGGACAATTCAGGTGCCGATCATTTGGTTTCCTGGGCCGATGTTTGCAATTCTCGTAGTCACGGAGGCTTGGGGGTTGGGAATTTGGTTTTGAGGAATAAGGCTTTTCTTATGAAGTGGTTGTGGCGGTTTCCATTGGAAAAGAATTCTTTATGGCATAGGGTGATCAGTAGTAGGTATGGTGAAGATGCTGGCTTGGCTTCTGGGATACAAACGTGGGGAGTAGATTTTCAGTTCGTGGTCCGTGGAGAGATATTTCTATGTTGTACGAGGAGTTCAAGCGTAGGGTCTTTTTCAAGGTGGGGAGGGGTGACAGGATTCGTTTCTGGGAGGATAAGTGGATTGGTGATTGTTCCCTGAGCTCACGGTTCATTGATCTAGTCAGGGTGTCCGAGGCAGTGAATGTTTCGATCAGAGACTTGGTGGTGGCTGATGGTGGTATTAGCTCGGAAGGTCTCGGCTGGGATTTCCGTTTTAGAAGGAATTTATTCGACAGGGAGATTCCTAGCTTGATTGAGATGTTAGATTTGATTAAGGATATGCATCTGCCGGAAATTTTAGAAGACAAAAGGATCTGGAAACCAGACAGTAGCGGGGTTTTCAGTTGCCATTCGGCCTTTCGCAGCTTAGCCTATGATCATTTAGGGCCAGAGTGGCTGTGGGCAAGGAGGTTATGGAAAAGTGGTGTCCCATACAAAATTAAAGTGTTTGGATGGTTATTATTCCTTGACAAATTGAGTGTCCATGAGAATTTGCAGAGGAGGAGACCTTTCCATTCCTTGTCGCCCAATCGGTGTGCTAACTGTAATAACAACAGCGAGTCAGTGGGACATTTGTTTCTTCGGTGCTCTTTCGCCAGCATCGTTTGGAATAAAGTATTACAAGAATTCGGGGTCGGTTGGTGTATGCCTTCCTCCTGTGCGCAATTGTTTCTCTCTCATTTGGAGGGAGGAAAGAGGGTGACGCGTTTATGGCAGTGTACCGTCCTCGCTACATTTTGGGCTATTTGGTTGGAGAGAAATTCGAGGACTTTTGACGATTCATCTTCTTCCGTGGACAACCTTTGGGATAAAATCAGGTTCTGGGTTGCCACTTGGGTGTATAGAACGAAAGAGTTTGAGGGTGTGTTCTTTCTGGATCTTCGTAGGGAGTGAGTGCATTTGTGGTCTTAACTTTTGTTTTTTAATTTTTCACTATGTTACTACGGTATTCCTCCGCCATAAGTGAGGGTTTTCAATATTATTGAGAGGAGGTCATTTCGACCTCTTACTCTTTTTTCAAAAAAAATAGAAAATTAGAAATTAGAAAAGAAAGGTGATTTTTTTAAGGTTTCATTTTTTTTAAATACACTCGGTTGTGTATTTTAAAATTTAGAACCCGACCAGACACATGTCGGGTTCGGATCGGATTAGGCCCGAAATGAATGGGTTTTCCGAAAAACTGGGTTCTCGGGGTTCGGGTTGGGCTGGTTTTGCGGGTCAAATGTTCACCCCTACTTTACTCCATTAACGGCCAGAAACATTACATCCCTCCCCATCTCCACTCCGGCAACAACGACGCGGTCTAGCTCCGGGCAAGCTAAAACAGTTACTCCGACCAAGCAACCTTTTGTGGGGCGTTTAACAATAGCGAAATAGCAGGATAAAAGGGCTCGGGGTGTTTGCTTCAAATGTGATAAAAAGTTTTTAAGGGACAAGAATGCAAGCAGAAGTTTTTACAGGTATTGTTGATGATGGATGATGAAGAAGCACCACTTAGTTTGGACTCTCCACCACCTACCCCAGACTCGATTAGTGAGGAGATTGTCGAAGAAACTTTGGCCACTTTGTCTCTAAACTCCCTGGTTGGAATATCATCAGCACACGCCATGAAATTGGCTGGGAAGATTGAACAGCAACAAGTGACAGTGCTTATCGACAGTGGTGCCACCCATAATTTCATCTCCACCGATGTGGTTAAAGAAGCTAATTTTCCACTCAAAGCGACAACTTGTTTTGGAGTGCTTTTGGGAACGGGTAGTAAGGTGAGAACAGAAGGAATATGCTCCCAAGTGACCTTAGACTTGGGTTCATTGCAAATAGTTACCGATTTTCTTCCATTGGACTTGGGTGGGGTGGATGTGATTCTTGGAATCAAATGGTTAGCTACGCTCGGCAATATGCAAGTGAACTGGCGCACAATGGTTATGATGTTTGAAGTAGCAGAGGCGTGGGTGACTTTGCAAGGTGAACCAACTCTATGTAAATCACAGATTTCATTAAAAGTCATGATTCGAATTGTGTGGCATGAGGGACAAGGGTTTAGGGTTCAATTGAGCCCATTAACCATGGTTTCTCCGAGTAATGATCAACAAGTGTCGGAGTCGGTATCGGGGTTACTTCAACAGCATCAATCCGTTTTTGACATGCCACCAGGGTTGCCACCAAAGAGAGTCTGAGAGCATACCATCACTCTCCGAAAGGGAGCTGGTCCAATTTCGGTTCGACCATATAGATATGCCGAAGTGCAAAAGGATGAGATCAAGAGGTTGATGGAAGAGATGTTACGGACATGGATAGTGCAGCCAAGTACTAGTCCTTTTTCGAGTCCCCTCTTGTTAGTGAAGAAAAAGGCTGGTAGCTGGAGGTTTTGTGTTGATTACAGAACTTTGAATAGGGAAACAGTGGCCGACAAGTTTCCCATCCCAGTTATTGATGAGTTATTGGACGAATTACATGGAGCAACTATTTTTTCGAAGTTGGATCTCAAGTCTGGATACCATCAGATTCGAGTGGCAGCTAAGGATATAGAGAAGACAGCTCTTCACACTCATGAGGGGCACTACGAATTTCTAGTGATGCCCTTCGGCCTCACAAATGCGCCAACCACCTTTCAAGCCCTCATGAATGAGGTATTCTGTGATTTTTGGTGCAAATTCGTGTTGGTATTTTTTGATGATATATTGGTTTACAACCCTACCATGGAGTCCCACAAGGATCACCCAGAATTGATTTTGCATCGGCTCCACCAACATCAGCAATATGCAAACCAAAAAATGTGTCTGTTTGCTCAGCCTCGAGTGGAGAACCTTGACCATGTGATTTCAGCAGAGGGTGTATCTGCTAACCCAAGCAAATTGAAGGCAATGGAGGAGTGGCCAGTCCCTAAATCCTTATTTGAGGGGGGTTTTGGGACTTACTGGATATTATCGGAAGTTCGTGAAGGGATATGGTTCTATTGCAAGGCCTCTAACGGATTAGCTCTGTAAAGATGCTTTTGGGTGGAATTCTGAAGCACAAGCGACTTTTGAATGTCTTAAAGCAGCCATGTGTTTAGTCCCGGTCCTTACTCTACCAGATTTCTCAGCTTCTTTTGTGCTAGAGGTTGATGCTTCGAGCTCAGGATTGGGTGTTGTATTAATGCAGCAACAACAGCCTATAGCATACTACAACCAAGTATTATCTCTGAGAGCCCGTAAAAAACCAATCTATGAAAGGGAGCTTATGGCGATTGTTTTGGCAATCCAAAAATGGTGACCATATTTGTTGGGAAGGAAGTTTTTAGTTCGTACCGACCAGCGGAGCTTGAAGTATCTTTTGCAACAACATTTGGTGGCACCGAGCATCAAAAGTGGCTAACTAAACTGCTGGGTTATGACTTCGACATCCTGTATAGATCGGGCTTAGAGAATAAGCGGCAGATGCTCTATCTCGAATGTATCAAGGGGTTGAGTTTGCTGCGATTTTGGCCCCTACTGTCATCTCCCTACCTGATGTGTAGGCTGATCCGTATTTGTCCAAGGTTATTCAAGAGATGCAACTGGGTAAGGCAAATGATGGGTACAGTTTCAATCAGGGATGTCTCAAGTTTAAGGGCAGGTTGGTGTTTCCATCTTCTTCACCCTTTATTCCACTCATATTGCAAGAATATCACGGTAACAATGTTGGGGGGCATTCAGGCGTGTTCAAGACATTTCAAAGGATGGTTGCCAATCTTCATTGGCATGGAATGAGAAAAGATATTCAGAAGTTTGTTGCCGAGTGCGCAATATGTCAACAAAACAAGCATTTGGCCCAATCTCCAGCAGGGCTGCTGCAACCTCTTCCAATTATAGCTCAAATTTGGGAAAATATCTCAATGGATTTCATAGAAGGATTACCCCACTCCAACGGGTTTGATTCAATTTTCGTGGTGGTGGACCGTCTTACCAAGTATGGGCATTTAATTGTGCTGCGCCATCCATTTTTAGTCATCGCTGTGACAGCAGTCTTTGTTCGCGAAATTGTCAGACTTCATGGCTTACCTCGATCTATTGTTTCAGATCGAGACAAAATTTTCCCCAGCTTATTTTGGAAGGAAACTTTTCGTTTGCAAGGCACGAAGCACAGTACCGCCTACCACCCTCAATCAAATGGCCAAACCGAGGTGGTTAACCGCTGCATAGAAACATATTTACGTTGCCTCGTCAGCTCCAAGCCAACTAAATGGGTGAAATGGCTACCGTGGGTAGAATATTGGTACAATACTTCGTACCATTCAGCAGCAGGAATGACTCCCTTTAAGGTTGTCTATCATCATGATCCCCCACCTTTGCTTCGCTTTGAGCCAGCTAGCACAAAAGTTTCAGCAGTCGAACAAACACTTCAGTCAAGGGATGACATTCTCGAATTGCTCAAAGTGAATCTCCACCGAGCTCAACAGAAAATGAAGGCACAAGCGGACCGTAAGAGGAGAGATGTTTAGTTTTCAGTGGGAGACTTGGTCTATGTTAAGCTTAGGCCATACCGTCAGAGGTCTATAGCAAAAAGAAAGAATGAGAAACTCAGCCCACATTTCTTTGGCCCTTTCAAGGTGTTAGCTCAGATTGGGTCAGTCGCCTACAAACTTCAGTTGCCTCCTGAATCGCGATTTCATCCAATCTTCCATATTTCGATACTTCGGGCAGCTCTTGGTCCTCAACAAGTTGCTACAACACTCCAAAGGAACTATCAGCGGATTTGGAATGGTCTTCAGAGCCAGAACAGGTGCTCGATGTACGTCCAAGAACTCACAAGCAACAGCCTCGAGCTTTGATCATAATGGGTGAACTTACTAGAGTTTGAAGCCACTTGGGAACACTTTAATGTCATTAGACAGCAATATCCTAGTTTCCACCTTGAGGACAAGGTGAGACTTTGGGCAGGGGTATTGATAGACCTCCCCTCGCATATGTATACACTCGGAGAGGTAAGAATGAGAAGAGCATACGTGGATGATAGCTTACGTGGTCGAGAGTTTGTTAGGGGGGTTAAGGTTGTATGGGAGTAAGGCACACGGCTTATGGTGAGGTATGCTAAGGGAACAAGTGTGTGAGTAGAGGGCAATAGAGGGGGTGGAGAATTTAGTTGTTGTAACCAGCTTTTGGGAGAGACCCTAGCTCTCGAATTCCAGGCTATCTAATACAGACCAGATTTCTTGTTCATTTCTGTTTTGGCTACTGTTCTAACCAGATTGTGCAGGAATTTTCTAACAGTCTCAATGTTCTTCAGCAAACGATTAAAATGTAAGTTTTCTCCAACAACAAAAAAGGCAGTTAGTCCTTTCTTTTGATGTTTCAGTATAAATCTTACTCTCACCTTGATGCACCTCTCCATTTTAGCTAGATTTGGTTGTACCTGATCTTTCTAATTATATTTTCAGCTAATTACAGTTTTACAACAAGACTATGTGAGCCCCTTTTCTCAAAGGCAATCAACTTTGATATGTACTGAACTGATCTACATAAATATACTCAACAAATTGTACAAACAAACAGTATTTGTTGAAACCCTAAATTCATCTGCGCACCCATAAGTAAATTACCAAGACTGACAGATAGCAAGGTATTTCAATTTTTCACATAAAGTTGCTTATATTTGGAAATTTAGCTTGCCTTTCAAGCTTTGAACAATGAATAACGGTAAGGATAAAAATTTATATTTCGCAAATTGATAGGATAGGACCATACCAAACATGTACCTTTTTAATAACTTCCCTTTTTATCTGATAATTTGCAGCTTCTGCAAACACCTTTCCGGATAATCTCTTTGATAACTACCACAAATGAAAATGGTAAATCAGAGACAAAGAAGGAAAAAAAACAAAACAGAAATATAATTATCCTACCAGTTGAAGAATCTTTGCCAAAGTGACTATACCACCACCCTATATGGGGGGAGAAAAAAAATTAGTTTAAGTAGAGAATTGGAGAACTGAAAACTTGCAGGCTATTTTATTATTTTAAGAAAATTAACAATACCTTCAAAACCACTGATCGGACATCTTTCAAAGCTGAAAGAGCCTGTACTTTCCATCGACTGAGTCCAAGTTCTAAACCACCTTCGGCATTGGATGTTCTGGAGAATTCTAATAAGCCTGGAAAAGCTTCAAGCTCTTCACTACATGAAGACAATTACATACTTAAAGTCATTGGGATAGTATAAAACGAAGGAAGGGCTTCTTGACTTTTCAAAGGAATAAAAAGCCATGAACACTAGTAATAATTAACCAAATCTAATGTCATTCAGCAAATAGGAAAAGAAAATTCGTCTGCACGACAAAAGCAACATTGCAAGGTAGTATACGATGACTATAAGAGTGCTCTGAGTGGGTAACTGCCACATGGCTGAAGTCACTTGAAAGGTAGCCCATAATGATAACTAACATATCCTATTGTGGCCATTTTGTCAAATTTTAATAGTAGCAAGGACAATGTATCTGGAACATTGACTGCAAACTGAACAAAATGGTAATATTTCGGCATAAGAAACACCATCCTAATTCTGTAAACGCAGTGGAAACGGTTTATTTTCTATTATCTCTCCCAAATTCTCATAAGGAACTGCAAATTAGATTTGTTCAGCCACAGGAAATAAAGACATATTTAAAAACTGAGAAATATGCCTTGGGAAATCATGCAACAAATGAAGAAAGATCTCTGCTTCGAGGTCTTCAGTTGATAATTTGTTTGAGCAACGAATGTTCAACTCCTTTCTTACAGCAAGTAAAACATTCCTATACGAAGGCCTCCAACCCCTAAAAAAAGGCATCAAATCAACTCTAATCATCAAAATGATAGTTTGAAACAAACTTTAAAGTATAAATTAAAAAATTCCAACTGCTCTAAATTGTCCATCACTTGATTCTTTTAAATACAAAACATCCATTACTCTAAATACAGTTACACGTGAAAAAGTAAATGGTAAACAGGACATTGAAGTCAATTATTCATTTGCACCACCAAAATAATTATAAAGTGCAACTTAGACAAAGTATCTTTCATAAGCTAACAAATTAAATCTTTGACTACACATTTACTTTGCCAATATAAAGCATAATTACCTTAAGGTTGAGCGAGCATCAGCTGCAAGGAATAAGAATCGAGACTCAAGCGCTTCTATGAAGTGCTCTCTTTCTTGAAGATCTTCTTCGATCATGGCGTAATCCACATCAGTTCTCTTCGTTATCGATTTGAGCAAAGGGCTAAAGTAACTGAAGATTAACAATCACATTAAGATCAATCATATTGGGTTTTCAAAGAATTAATATCAGAATTCATAATGCGCTTGCTTATGAGAACAAAAAATCATATTGAATTAAAATGATTGAGAGTTTTCAATTTGAGTATATCTTCACACAAGCTTGTGAAAATAGACATATACCTTGGACCAAAAAGGATATTCTCAAGCTCATATAATTCAGAGTCTGTAGCAAGGTCAAGCACTAACCGAAGTTCTGGATCAAAAGCACCTGTGAACTTAACCCAAAAATAACATTTCAAAAATCGAAACTTGAAGTGAGAAGTACAGTCAACAAAGCACAAATTTAAAGCGTTAAAAGGCAAAACGGAACCTTGCCCAGTTCTTGAGAGAGAAGCACGAGCGCATTCCACCAACCTCAGACGGCTTTTATGCTTAGGTGAGCCCGAAAATTGAAGCCAAATTCTGTTTGGCTGCTGAGAAACTAGGTAAGAAAAAGAACAAGAAAAAGGAAAGGGAAAAGAGAGAATGCAGGGAAATGAAGAAGCATACAGAATAGGTGTGTTTGGCGAAGGAGAACGCTGAGGTGGTTATGATCGGGGAAGCGATGCCGACTTTGGCAGCACTCATCGTCTTCTTCTTCGTCTTCTTACGCCACCTGCAACTGCAACTGCAACTGGTACATGCGAGGATTACAGTGGATATGCTTACATGGTGCGTGCGTGTCACTTGCACGTGACCAATTTTGTTATTTTTTTTTTCTTCAGCAAAAAAAAATTGTTAGTTTTTCAAGGGCGCATTTGTTGACAAACATTTTTTTTGTTTAATATTTATTTTAGAAATTTGTGGTGAAAGTTGATAATTTTATGTAAAAACTATACCTGTATTTATTTTTAAGACAAAATTTTTTACTATTAATATTGTTACACATGAGAAAAAGCTTAGCTACACACAATACTTACACGCAATCAAAGCTTCATTTTCATTTCTCTCTCAGCTATTTTTTCTCTTTTCTACACCATTTTGTTTTCTCTGTTTTGTTACCAATTCCTTTTTATTCTACCAGGGAAGCTAGGTATAGCTTATCATGCTTGTCTTCTAAGTTTCCTGCTCTACCGAAGACCTACTCAAGCTCGCCTTTCACGAACAATGTGGCTTCATTGATCTCTGTCAAACTTGATCAAAACAACTATGTGATATGACGCTCTCAAATCGATATTGCAATTCAAGGATTTTATCTTTTTGGATACATCTATGGTACCAAACTTGTCCAGCTAAAATTGTCACTTCACGTGATGTCAATAGAGTTGAGACTAAGGTCTCTGGTCCAGATTTTGTTGCATGGACTTGAGATGATTAACTTCCTCTAAGTTGGCTTCTGTCTACTTTGTCTCTTATGATTCGAGTCAAGTTGTTCATTGCAAGAATTCTTATGAAGTTTGGAGTGTTCTGCACTCTTTTTTTTTTCCTCATTCCAAAGAATGTGTTATGCAGCTCCAAGGCCAGCTTCAGTACACAAACAAAGGGGCGATGTCCATCTCTAAATAATCTACTCAAATGGAGAGTATTAGTGATTGTTTAGCTCTAGTTGCTCACTCTGTTCTCGAAGAAGATATGGTGACGTATATTCTTGTTGTCCTACCAAATGAATATGATTATACAATGGTCGTTGTTCTTAGCAAGAGTGGTGAAATGTATGTTAAAAAAGTTAAATTCATGTTGAATCAAGAGTATCGCCTTGAACAAATGATTGCATCTATGAATCTTAATCTCAATTCTGTCTTTTAATGTCGTGTTCGCAACAATGTTTCTCGTGGTGGTGGTTGGACTGGTCGAGGCTGATCTAGATCTCCTGCTTGTGGTAACGATCGAGGCTCTAACAGAGTTAGCTATGGTCAAGGTGGTAAATCAAACTACAAGCCTACTTGTCAAATCTACAGTAAGCTTGAACATACTGCTATCACTTGCTGGCATCGCGTGGACATACAAATCTCTCTTGCTAGCATTGCCTGGATGAAACTTTCCAAGGCACTCAAAATCTACATCAAACGACTAATGCCAATCCAATTACCCTCATTATTGCACCTGAAGTGGTTATGGATCCTAATTGGTACATAGACCGGGGTGCTACAAATCATACAACTGCTAGCATGGAGAACATGAAGTTAGCTACAAATTATGGAGGTAAAGAAAAGTTGATTATTAGTAATGGTAAACAACTTGATATTATCATATTGATTTCATTTCTACTTTATGTCAAGAACATGAATATTTGCATTTAGCTAATGTTCTTCGTGAACCTAAAATATGTAAAAGCTTAGTGAGTATCTCTAAACTCTTTGTTGAAAACCATGTGTTTGTTGAATTTCATGACACTTACTGCCTCCTCAAGGACAAGGATATAGGAACAATGCTTCTGAAAGGTGTTGGGAGAGGTTGAGATTACAACACCACAATAAAAGAATCTACACACAATAACACTTGACAAAGTCCAATACAAGATTGAGATAGAGAAATGCAAACCCTAGTTGTAGAACAAAACTTCTTCTTCTTTTTGCAAACTTTAAACCTTAGTTAGTGTTAGGAACAGTTCCCAGTGCGCAGCGAAAATTGCGGTAATGTTATACAACAAAAAATTTCATCCAAACAACTTTATATGAGGATCATTTAATATGCAATATGTTAATCAATATATATAATATGTATATGAAAAACAATACGAAATGATTTACCTCTTGTAGCCTATCAAGAATCCTTGAATCTTTTCGTATATATTTCGATCTTCCTATCCTTGCCAGAGTACTCACATTTAGATCTTCCAATACATTCTCTACACCACAAGATGTGGGGTGGGCACATAGAGAACAATGATCAATTTTGTGAATAAAAAGTATTCTCAACTCATGAGACTTTTGATTATAGGCTAGAGAGAAAAAGTTTTTGCTTTGTGAAAAAAATTATAGTTTTTCTTCTTTGTAAAAGCTTGTTCAAACTTATTGTTTCTATTTTCTATCATATAGAATATATAGACATTGTTACCATAATAATAATAAAAAAATCAATCATCTTTTTATAATAACAATAATGATAAAAGACAAAGTCTAACATTCCATTTTAAAATGTATTATTAATTAATTAAAAAATCAATATCTCATAACATCAGAAGTGCCACACGCATAGAGCAGTCCAAGCTCTATGCGTGTGGCTTATCCCTAAAAAAATGGGATTTTGATTTTTTTTATGTGTTTTTATTTTAATTAATTAATAATTAGAAATCCAAATAAGGTATCATATTTTTAAAGAAAAGATAACAACTTAAATTTCAAAATTCAAAAATTCAAAATTTGAATTTCCATTATCATCTTATTATTAATTAAATAAATATACTAATCAAAACCATTTTTGACTATCCATATTTATTTATTCACACTTAAATAAAATAATTTATTAAAATCAATTTATTCTATTTCTACACAATTTCAAAAATTGCACAAATGCAATAATAAATTGTGCAACTTCAATTATCACGTAATTGCACATTTATCCCGAAGAATAAATATTCTCTCAAATAGCTCATTCATTGTTTAACTCTTGTATCAACTCTTACCTTGATTAGTGTTGATAGAGCTGCCCGAGGACCTATGAACCAATAATTACAAACTCCAATAAATAAAAGATTATTAACCAAAACTCTTTGATTCAATAATCATATTTATTAATCTCATGATTATTCCACTATAAATATGGGATTGAACTCTTGTGAATTAAAGACATATATTTATTGAGTACTTTGTTATAACCATAAAGTGTTCATTGATATAATCATTACATACAAATTAATCTTCTATTGATGATTCATAATTAAGTGGGAATAAAATTATTGTTTTACCCTTTTAATTATATCTTGATTCTTAATGCACCATTGACTTTACTAGTGAAGGTTAATTCATAATCTGATTATGAATTTGACGTCAATAATCTTTTCAGTTCCAAAAGTCAACCCAATAGGGAATCATCATTCAATCTATAAGAAGGTATAGATTCCATGTTTGTTAAGTTATGTCCCCAAAACTATAGTTCTTAGCCTGATCATTCTGACAAACCGTAATGCATGAATCAAAAGATCAAATGACATATATAGGAGTTAATAGTAACTTCAGGATTAATATCAATTTGTATATGATCATCAGTTGATGTGTTTTATAATACTACAAAACGGTATTTAAACAAGTATTATTAAATCACATCTGGTCCAGTTCTACATACTCTCAATATGCAAAGTACATCCACTCTCAATATGCAAAGTACATCCCCTAAAGTTTCCTACTACACTAGTAACCCGGATCTAGGTCACATGTATTCATAATACTAGTGGACCGTACTAGAAGTAATTAATCTAAAGATTCCATAACTTTATTTTACTGCGAACTATTTAAGTTCATTATCTCAATCTCGATCCTCTCATACCAATATGAGATTGAGACCACGTAGATGAACTTGGAAATTGTATGATATTTACTTAATATTATTAACAATAATATAGTACATAAACTACATATATACAATAATTCAATTCATTCATTTATTACATTAAAACCATTGTCTACTAAAATTACTTTGAGGGCACAATTCCCAATAGTTAGAACACCACTCGAATCATTTGATGGAGAAAATCAAAACCAAGGCTTATACATGAGATGTATCATCGTCCAAATTCTCTATATCCTAGCCCTTGATGGATGTTTGAGGCTTTCTCTAGTAGGAAAGGGAATTGGGATTGAACAAGGTTTGAAATTCACAAAGACAATCACTTTCTTTATGATTTTATTGGAGAAAACATATAATCTTGAGAGCTAGAGAAAGAGAGAGGTTATAGAGAGATTTTAAAGAGTGGTCAAGTCTATCAAAACTCTAAGAGCACCATTTTATAGTGTAGGCACGGTCATTAAGTCCAACCAATAGGATTAGAACTTTTGAGCACATCATTTGGAGCTTAAAACATGTGTTTATACAAACATGTAAGGTGATGCATCACCGGACAAGCAATGCATCGTGTAACGCCTTGGATAACCAAGACCGTTACACAGTGTGTTTGAAATAGTGCGAAGCTTGCTAACCAAGCCGTTTAGATAAAAACGTGAAGCTTATGACACAAATAGGTTAGGTTTAAAAGATTTTTTGTTGTAAACGAATAATTTTCATTAAATAAGTGTTTGGTACATGGGATGCCAAATCGGGGTTAAATAACGTAATTACAAAATTTCCAAACTTTATAAATAATCAAGCCACTCTAATGGCAAAATACACGTTTTAGGTTCTCGTTCCTGTACAATCCCTCGACCGTGGCGGCCGAGCAGCTGACAATGTACACCTTGCCCCCAGAGCTCTCCAACCCATGATCAGCTCATCTTACCCTTGCCTTTACCTACACCACGTAGCACCCGTGAGCCAAGGCCCAGCAAGAAAACATAACATTTAAAACACAATCAATATTAATAACCAGCCATCTCACAAGACGCAACCAGCTACTCAACAGTACACAACATTCACCTATTCAATAATAGCGATTAACAAACTAACAATTTGTCATTCAAATAACCAGCATATCATATTCATCAGAGTAATAACAATCAAATCACATGATAATTAGGCCCAACAACTTAGGCCGCACCCTCTATTTATCCCACTGACTCCAGCCCGCTTAAACCGAGCTCAGTGCATAATAAGCTGTCCTCAGCTACCAGTGGTCGAGCCGCGCCCTGTGCGCAAGTGTAAACTCCGGCACTCTTAGGTCATTCGATTACTATTTATATGGTGTGATACCATCCATTTACAATTCACATGGCATAATACCATCCTTTTAAAGAGCATAAAAACAGGGAACCTTTAGTCCCAATACAAATCCACAACCAGGTGTAGTTTTCTTACCTTTAATTTCCAAACACTCTGATTACAAGAGATGCCCCTTGAGCACGATCCGTTTCCCGAGCCCTAGCTTTTACCTAGTCACAACCACAATAAGGAATTCCATTAATATTCGAATAAAGGTTTCCGGGTAAAGTTCTAGCTTCCGGGACATCGAATTCCACCAAACACGGTCGTGGAATCGATCCCGAGCACTCTAGGTTAGGTCCCCGTGCTTAAAACCTCCATTTAGCCAAAAATTCCCTTTAGGGCCGCGGCACAGGCGGCCCTAAAAACCTGTGCCGCGGCCCGCCCCCAAAAACAGAGGCTAGGCCTCTCTGATCACAGACATGCGCCGCGACTCTGCCTTATGGCGCCGCGGCGCTCCCCTACCGCAGAGCCTCCTTGGCTCTTCCTTGCTCCGTAGGGCCGCGACACTCTAGAACAAAGCCACTGCCCAGCCCCACGAACCCAGAAAAACCACCATTTTTAATATTCAAACCTCATACAAATCCACCCTAAACCATCCCAATAACATAATTCAATTATCACAACTCTTTAACATGCTTCCAGCAGCAAAACCCAGCAGAAATCTAGTCTAGAAACTCATCAAAACAACATTTCAATCTTTGAACCCACAAACTCAAGAACACTCAAACCAGTCATAAAAACACCGGAATTCAAGCATTAAATCATAATTTCGAGCTTACCTTCACTGCAGAACCAATTCTCCAAGCTATTTCTGGGCTAACTCCCAAGTTCCTAGCTTCAATTCAGTCTTCAATTTCAAAACCCAAAAATCTCTTAGAATTCAACCAAAGTCACTGAATTCTAACCACCATACATAAAACTTACAGCTTACCTTAGATTCTAGTTAGTTTCCTTAGCTCCCATTGAGTTAATCCTCCAAATCCTCAGCTCAAATCACTGAATTCCAGCCAAATCCCCTTAGTTTCCAGAAGTTTTCCTTAAGAGAGAAGGAGAGAGAGAGAAGGGTTGGTTTATCTTTTGTTCCACTGCTTTCTAAAATTTACTTAGTCTATCCTTAGGTACTTAAGTCAATCCCAAGGCTCGGGGTACCAAAAACGTCCCCGAGGGCAAAATGGTAAAATTCTCCAGTATTTCCACCTAGACTTCCTAACCTTAAATATATCTCTAATTATTTATTTCCAAACCCGATAACTCAAATAACCATCCAATTCCTGAAATACCCCTTGACTTGCCTTAAGTCAAGTATCGGGTCCCGTTGTGACTTTCTCGCTACTTGCTCCCTAGGATCGTCCCGTAAGAAAACTGCAAACACATATATCCATATAATAATGTGGTCCTAACAGTTTATCACAAATAATCATGTTTATGTCCTAACAGGCCAAAATTACAATTATGTCCTTGCAACCAAACAGGGCCCCCATGCTTATCCAATACTCATAAACATGCATTTCACATAGTCATGCATATCACACCATTAATTCACATAACTTCCAATTATGCCCTCCCGGCACACTAATCAAGGCCCTTAAGCCTTATTAGTAATTTTGGGTCGTTACACATCGCCTGCTGCAATTCGCCCAAACCCTAAGGTTTTAGGCAATGTAGGAAAAACTCATTGCAGGATCTTTATTTATTTTCATGCAATTTACATATTATCAAACAAACATGAAAATTCCTAGAACATGCGCCTATGAAATTGATACAAATACAGAGTAAAGTAAAAACTTACATTACGCGGAGGAACTGGAACAACTCCATCATTCAATCTCTCTAACCCTTGATTCCTTTCTGTAACAGAGTATTATCAATAGATTGAACAAGATCAGCAACACAGTCTTCTTCACCAAGCCTTTGATCAACCTAGAACTAGTGTGGGCTGGTTCTCAACACATGAGATAGAGATCTAGAAAAGAAGAAGAGATTGTGGCTAAGAAAGGATTAGAGTGTCTAGGTTTTAACTTACCCAAATCAACTGAGACTGACTTGCTTTTTAAAACCCTAGATATCATATTCCTTATATAGGCAACTTAATGAGATTTATTTAAATTTAAATTAATTAAAAATAATAAACAAAAATAAAAGCCTTGGGCTGCCATAAATGGACTTGGGCCCAATCTCTTTGTTTTGAATTTAAATCCCAACTGGGCCTAAATTCAAAACCTTTTATTTATTTATTTTTAATTAATTAACTAAATCCTTAATCAAATCAACTAATTATAATTTGAAACTTGATTTAATATTATTTATTTATATTGATACCAATTTATCAATATTAATAAATTTACCCAAAGATTCTCTTTTATTCTCTAAATCTCATATCTCTGTAAATTTTCCAAAATTGACCTAGTCAACTTTAAAAATCCTAATTAATAATTAAATCAATTAATTGAGACATTCTAGATTATTTACTCAAAGGTGATGCGGGGACCATGGATCCATGAAATCAAGCTCCAACAAGTTACCGTGAATTTATTTACGAATAATTTCACTACCTTATTAATTCCTCGTGACTCCACTATAGACTCGGAATTGAACTCTTGAATTCATAGAACGTATTTTCAAAACCATAAATACGTTATCCATTGTTATAACCATTACAATCAGTCAATCCTCTATCGATGACTTACTAACGAGCTGTGTGCAAATTACCGTTTTACCCCTCATCAGTATTTTATCCTTAACTCCCACTAAGTTCGTTATAAATGATATTTCTGTGAACTTAATCACAGAAATGAGATCTCAATCATTTAACCTTTTGAACAAAGCAATTAAGGAAATCATCTTTTCACTTCTCATACAGAAGTTATAGATTTCGTATCTATGAATAATACTCCCACTCAATTACACTAATAAATCTCCAAGATGTAAGTATGGGCTAGACCGTAGGGTAAGCTGGTAACGAACAAGTCAAAAGATTTAAATAATATAATTAGCAGAATATTATCACTCAGAATTAAGATCGACTTAATATATGGTCAACGTTGTGACATTGATTAGATTTGATAACAACGATACTTATTTATCAATCAATAATAAATATCGGTCCTAGTGCGATGTAACTAAATACTATTGATCTTATCTACTTGGTCGAAGCCTTGGACAAGACATCACACCCTGAATGTGTAAGTAGATCATATCGTAGATTGCCTAATCAGTGAAAATCCAATGCACTGATCTAATCTTAGGACTCGTTCTTTTGAACATATAATTACAACTATAATCCACTGTGACCTAGTCACTATAATTGTAACTATCCATATGTTCGGGATTTTATAAATGTTTGTATTATTTCAATAATCATGTAATAAAACAAGTAAGCAACACAGTTGTCAAACTAAATGATTTCTACTACTTTTATTGATAATATGAAATCGTGCTACATGTCTGACATGGTTTTATAAGGGCATAAAACCCAACAAGGCAATGCGTCCCCTCCTTGGCGACTCAATGCCACAAGGGCAAGTCCAACTTCTCAAAAGTCACCTTAGACACCTCTGAATGCTCCCAAATTTTTTTGGCATCCTTAGATACCTCAATGTATCACTATGGACCAAAAAAAATACAATTTTTAAATGCCTACAACAAAAAGTCAAATTTTACATCTTCACTATGTGAAAATCATTTAGGGTTTTACACCTAGCTTGTGTAAGACAACTTGGACTTTGTATTTTAACCAATCCTAACATTCCCCCACTTGGTTAAATACAAACTTCTTCTTCTAGCTCAGATACAATGTTTGTTTAACCTCCAAGAAAATATTTGTTTGAATTAATTTGTTCACTTGCCTTACTAAATAGATAACTAGGCAAACAAAAAATTGCATCAATTAAATGAGAGTATTCTAGCAAAGAACAAAATAATTCAAACCAAGAGCTACTAAAATGGTGAAGATGTTCCTTTGATCCATATAATGGATAACTTTCAAGCATGATTTGATACGACTCGACTTTATTATAAGCTCAATAGATTCCATCTTGTTGATTAATTGTATATTAATTTCCAAATCACTAGATGTTTTCCATAATCACGCTCCAAAATGGCAATATCAATTTTTTTCACTTTCAATTCTTTGAACTTTTTTAGGATACGTGGGAGCTATTTTCAGAATTTAGAATTGATGATTGACCATCTTCTCCAAATTGTTGGTCTTGAATATTTTTTACTTTGAAAAATGCATCAATTATTAATTTCCTTATGAAGAATAGAAGTAATCTGGACCCAAAAAATAAATTGTAAGACTTTATACATATGCACAATATGAATATGAAAAACAAATAAATTTTTTTAGCAACAATATAAGTATTATATATAATTTTAAATGAAATGGATTTGTATATTATGTACAATATATAAACAATTTTAAATCATTCTACAAAATCCACAATAATTTTGAGTCCAAACTATCTAATATCTCAAACCCTAAAATAGAGAAAACCTTTAAATTGTGAAGAATAAATATTAAATAATTAACTTTGATTTACCTGATGATGGAAAATGAAGAACATTACAATGTATAAACCTTGATGAGATTGGGAATGGTTGTTGTTAACCTCGTTTTTTGATGCAATGACATGTCAAAAAGTAGCGATGACTAAGATCCAAGACAAGCCTGATAAAACCAAGTACCAGGTTCTGGTCGCTTATCTCCAGGCACTAGGTTTTGGTTCCCAACCTCAAAGCACCAAACACCAGTCGCATGTGCCTTCTCAACAAGCCTAGTCAACACTTATGTTGATCGCCTAAGAAGCATCGTGCAAAACTTGTTTGTGACAAGACTTTGGTTGTAGGCATCAATCACCAAGCATTGGTCGTCCGTGTTTGATTGCCAGACATTGTAGTGAAGTCCCAATCATAGGTTGCATCTCCACGAGGCTTGATCACCCTTCTTTTGTTCGAAGTATTATTGCTGGCTCCCTTAAAAGAGGGTCTTAGTCGTCAGAGCCTTTCCACAGAGATTTGTTCACTAGTGGCCTTCCACCAGACTATGGTCGCTAGTTCAGAGAGTAGAGGCGCATCGTTCATAGTATTTCATAGACCCAAAGTAGATGTCTGATGAAGTACCAAAATCCAATCACAAAAGGTGAAGTACCAGCTCAACCAAGGCATACAACCATGTTAGTTTAGTCATTACTTTGTATGCATTATCTTTGGGCTAAGCCCAATAGCAAGAGCCTGCAACCCAAATGTAACCTAGACTTCTCACTATGAATAAGAGGGTAAGGGATCCAAACAGAGAGAGCACAATATAGTGAAAAAAGTTTAAAAACTTCATTCTATATAAGAGTTCTTGTGTAACTAAAGCGAAAGGGTGGTAGAAAACTCTGGTGACGCCCTCTACCTCTACTTCTAACTAAAGGTAAACTACTGACAATGCAAGCTAATAAAGTTTCCTTGTCCGTTTGAGTCGTTGCGACAATTTCACTAGATTCAATGGCCCTCAAGCTCAAATGGGCAATAAAAGTGATTAAGTGTACATAGGTCAATTCTTAAGCTAAATCACTATAAAGAGTCATCAGTTATAGACTTGTAGTGTGTAAACGCAAATTCTACAATTGTTGAGAATATTTGTTCGTGGGTACTGGTACTGAAAACTTGTAAAACAAAGGAAAAAGAGACCATCAAAGCCTTAGGATACCAAGGTGGTTTAGTTCAACCACATATCAATGACTATTCTCTTGGGTCAGAGAACAAGTCAAGGCCTAGTTTAAGTCTTTAGTATTGTGTCGTGGCTCAATTAATAACGAGGCTTAGCTGCTTACTACTTGTCTTAGTGGGTCGTGTGCCTCTTTGGGTCGCATTGTATCAAACCTCAAGGTATGTTGTAATTTGAGCATGGTACTATTAATTGCCACTACATAAGGCTCTTTAAATTTCTTTATAATAAGTGAAAAAGAAAGAGTGGTTTATTGGAGAAGCTCTATTTTGGGAAAGGTAATTCTGAAATGACAAAATAGTTTGTTAATAAATATGTGTATATAAAGTAACCTAATTGGAGAATGGGCTATGTTATTGGATGGTCAAATGATTAAATGGGCAAATATCAATTAATATAGGAAAATTTACACAGTACAATACATTTTTAAAGTGTATTACACTTTTAATAAAAAAATATCTTAACTACACTTTTTTTATGACATTATAATAATTTATTATCAATTTTGATCATAAATTATGGGAATCAACTTGCCAAATAGTTGAACCCCCCACCTCTTCTTTAATAATCAATGAGCTAACCACCAATCTAAATACATTTCTTTATTTAAATAATAATTTGAGATATTTTTATATATATTTCAATAATACTTTACACAAAATTATATTAAAGATATTTATTAGAATTTGAATACCTACTAATAAATGCTCAACTTTTTAACCCACAAATCTTAAAACAAATTAATATAGTTTTTATTTCATATTTTATAATTATTTTAATTATAAAATTATAAATATTGAGAAAAATAATAGACTTTTATTATCATTTAATTTATATAATTGATAAATAAAAATTTATTATCATTATTAACATCAAAATATCGGGCATTTAATTGTATCAAGCGTTCAGCTAGTCTGTTCGTGCTTTTGTGTCGTACCTTCGGGTTTGTCATGTCATGCCGTGTCGTGCCAATTTGTAACTTTGTGTCGCGCTTGACCCAATCCCATATTTTTTCGTGTCGATTTCGTATCGTGCTAAAAAGTCCGACTTGTATTTACAACTCTAGTTGATGCCACATGTGTAATTCAAAATAAAAAATATAAATAAATTATTTTAAAAGATTAAAAAATTAAAAATTATCTTAAAAATTATAAAATCTATTTTCTTATTAAAAAATTATTTTTTTCCTTTTTTTTCTTTCTTTTTTTCTTTTTCTTTCTTCTCATTCCTTCCCCCCAACTCCTCTCTGCCCTACTTCTCATTCGACTTCCCCTTCTTTCATTTTGGGTTGGGGCTTGTAGGGGTTTCGATTTGGGTTAAGGCATAACTCCATGTCCACCACGAACGAAAATGATGCACGTCCTCCAAGTCCACTGCTGATCCTTCTCCCTTGTCCTCGTGCTGATCTGAAACCAATATAACCAAAAGAAGGAAGGGGTAAGAGAGAGGAAGAAAAAAATCCTAATCTTCCTTCACTGTTCATCGACCATAGTGTCCATCAACCAGTCCTTGCTCTCCACCATCTCCAACGACCAACACCACATGGAGTAGCCTCAAATCTAAGGAGAAGAAAAGAAGAACAATGGGGGAAAACTTAGTTTTATGGTTTAATTTTAATCTCTAGATTAAATCAGATTTTTATTTTAATTTTAATAGATTTTAGTATTTTTTATTTCTCAATTTATTTTTAATGTCAAATAATTTTTATTTTGAATTACAGACATGTCACTGCCACATCAATGCCCAAAGTACCAAATTAGATTTATGTGAGCCATATAGAACGAAATCTAACATAAGTTCCACAACTCAATAACATGCATAGTTAAAGGAGAATTTTTAACAATATGAAAATTTTGGGGGCTACGATTTGATAGTGATAATAGTTTTGGAGGAAAAATCCTATTTTTTATCATAATAATAACACTTTAATTTGATAAGCTTTATAAAAAGGGACATAAAAGATAATAAGAATCTTCAATAAAGAGTGCTTACTTTTTAAAAAAAAAAAAACTCAAATTAATTTTATTTTAAACTAAAAAAAGAATCTTAATTAAAATAAATTTGTAATTTAAGAAATAAAAAAGGTTAAATCTAGAAAAATACTAATATATATAAGTTGGATTTGTATTAAAAGTTTAGATAAGAACATGCAACTTGAGAGTATTAATAGTTTAGGCTTATTTGTATACATAGCCCCTAAACTGTATGTCTCCATCCTTTTATTTTTTTAGCAATAATAATATGGGCTTGAATTTGGGTCCGAATAAGGAAGATGGTTCGAAGGGCATACTCCTTCAAATATGGGTCGGCCCAACACGACATGAATTTGTACACAGGCTCGGCCTGAATTATTTGGAGGCATGAAAATATGGGTCTTGCGCCACATTTATAGCTCTAGCATTAGCATCCAAAGTGCCAAATTTTGTTAGCCACCCAGGACAAAATCTAATAGAAGTCACATACTCAATAACGTGCGTATTTCAAGGGAAATTGTTAACATTGCAAAAAAATTAAGAAGCACGATTTAATAATCGCAATGGTTTGGGGGGGGGGGGGGGGAAATCCTATTTATTCCTATGATAAATATAAAAAATTTATTTTTACAAAATTTCTTCAGATATTTTAAAATATATATAGTACTTATAAGTTTAATTGTGTAACACAAAATAAAATTTATGAATATTATCTGGTAATATACTACATAAAAATGGTTTAAGGTGTTCCCAATGCTAGTGATATTATATTTGTGGTAAATTTTAAAACTAGAACTTATTTATTATAATTTAATAAATAATATTTTACTTCTTAAACTTTACATATAAAATATTAGAAAATTCTAAAGTAAGGCACGATCCTATTTTAGGCACGTAAATCAATTTTTACCACCCTTTTTTATGATGGTGCTCATTGTATTCATAGTAGGCCTCCTGCAAAATTTTGAAAAAATCCAAATAAATTATGGTGCTGAACAGGGTTCAAATAATCTGTTTTCCCACAAGTATAAAAAAAGGCACGCGTGCAACAAACTATTTAAACCCTAATTTTGGCACCGTAAAATATCTAATTTTTCTTGAAATTTTACAGTGATGTCTGCTATGACTACAAGGTGTAGGATCTCATTAATATAAGTCTATATGCATGCTCCCAATAAACATATATTCAAAACAATATACATAGTAGAAAGCATAAAATCATACACGCATGTGAATTTTACAGAGATGCATAAATACAATAATATAGTCATTAGAGTACCTACGAGATGCATAGTGGAACAATGACTACACCCTTTGGATTCCCTAACCTTTTGTCCTTGTTGAATGCTAGGTATTGCAAGGAATCCAAACCGCTTTGAAATAAAACCACAATCTTCCAAGTCTTTCTCTAAAACAACCCAGTGTTTGTGTGGGGAAGTCTCAACACATGAGAAGAGAATTCCTAGAGAGAGTGGGCGGCTAGGTATAGAATATTAGTAGTGAATTTTTACCTTGTCAAATTCATCTAACCTAATGCATTCTATAACACTATTATATATAGACAATTAGCTAGGACATACAATAGGTTTTAGTTACCCATTTTATTTTAATTATTTAATAATTAAAATTAATTAAATACTTGTCAAAATTAACCAATTATAATTTTGACCTTTATTTAATTCATTTTATTAATATTAATACCAACTTATCAATATTAACAAAATTGTGCCAATTGGCTATAATACTCTCTTTTTGAGACTTTGCAATAAGAGCCTCGAATTTTCTTCTATTTATTTTCTCACAAAATATCAATAAATAATTTAACATTATTTATTTTCATTGACCTAGTCAATATGATATTTTTATAATTAATAATTAAATTAATTATTCAAGACTACTAGGTTCATTTTGATAAGAGATGACATGAGGACCATGGATCCATGAACTCAAGCTCCAATAAGTTACCATGAGTTTATTTATAACAAATAATCTCACAATCTTATTAATTCCTCGTAACTCCACTATAGACTTAGAATTGCACTCTTGATTTCATAGAATGCTTTACATCAAATGTAAATACATTATCCTTTATTATAACCATAACCATCGTTCAATCCTCTATTGATTATCTACTAATGAGATGGGTGCAAATTACCGTTTTATCCCTCATTGGTATTTTATCCTTAAATCCCACTAAGTTCCTTGTAAATGATATTTCTGTTAACTTAATTATAGAAATAAGTACTCTATCATTTAACACTCGAACCAAGCTATAAGGAAATCATCGTTTCACTTCTTAAACAAAAGCTATAGATTTCATATCTATGATAAATACTCCCACTCAATTATACTACCAAATCTCCAATATGTAAGTATGAACTAATCCGTAGGGTAAGCTGGTAATGAACAAATCAAAAGACTTGAATAATACAATTAGCAGAATATTAATCACTCATAATTAAGATTGAATTGATATATGTTCAACGTTGTGATATGATTATATTAGATAATAACGATACTTACTTATCTTGTCAATGATCAATATTGGTCTAGTCCAATGTAAGAAAATACATATGATCTTATCTACTTGGTCATTGTCCTGGATATGACATCACACCAGATGTGTAAGTAGATCTTAACATAGATTACCCAATCAGTAAAAATTCAGTGTACTGATTTAATCTTAGGACAAAATGCTTTTGAACATATAATTACAATTATAATCCACTGTGACCGAGTCACTATAATTGTAACTATACAAATGTTCGGGATTTTATAAATGTTTGTATTAATAATAATTAATCATGTAATAAAACATGTAAACAACGCAATTTGATTGAACATAATGATTTCTACTACTTTATTGTAAACTCCATTTCCTGTTTCATGGCTTCAAGCCAAAGATCCTTATCAACACTACCCATTATCTGTTTGAAAGACAACAGATCATCATCACGTGTGTCCCCAATGACCATGTTGGTTTCACCATCCATACGATAGCGGATCAGGGTACGAGAAACCCTTCCACTACGATGATGCATCGTAACTATCTGAATCGGAACTATGGTTTCTTGTTCTTCCTCGTTAATCTTGACTTGCGTCACATGAGGAAGATCAAAAGGAATATTTTCATTTTCACCAACTTGCATTAATGGAATTAAAATAGTAGGAATTGATAAGTTAGATTGCAATTTTGCCAAGACTACTTTGCTACGAGGTTTTAAATTAGACACATAGTCCTCTTCAAGACTACTTTGCTACTTTGCCTTGTTTGATACGAACAACCCTTGATTGATTCCAAGCTGTGGCTTTTTATCCTTCATGGCTTTCCCAATGCTAAAAAGGTGTAAAAAAGGTACATGCATGTTTAGTAGATTTTGATTCAGCGATCCAAAACTGAAGTATCATCCTCTAAAATCGCATGCATCCAAGACAAATTTAATTATCTTGGGTTCCATATGCCTTGAGTGCTGGGCAATCTTGTTCCAATTCCTAGTCTCCTTGCAGTTGGAAACACTCCCTTTTTTGTGTACTTATAATCAGGCCCTGCTCCAAGATGCTTTGCAGCATTTGGTGCCTTGCCATTGGACTTCTTGTTCTTTTTGTATGAATTTCTTCCGCTCTTGCTCTTCGAAGAAGAAGCTTAAAGCAGCTTCTCCTTGAGCTTGTTTAGTAGTATTAACATTCTTTCCTTTGCTCGAACCACCATCAACAATCCTCTTTGAAGGATTTGGTGATCGTTGCATAGGAAGAATAGGAATATCTTTGATTATCACGAACTCGATGTTGTCCATAATCAACACCATGTTGACGTTGGACAAACATTTCGTGAGGTTCTCTCCTGAGAGTAACATTTTATAGATTAGAGAGAGTGTGAGTGTACGCCCTGAAAATCAACACGTACCTTTTGAGGCAGCTCAGGTACAGCTGGCAAGTAAAAGGATATAATTAAAGTTCCACGTGTCCACCTTTTGTCCGAGGAAGTTTACCACGATTCCCTAGACAAATAGCGTGAGATGATGAGTTCGTGGCAACATATCGCTTGGAACCACTTGTGGAATGCAACATCCATAGGCACGAGCTGGTAGTGCGCTAGTTCGTGGTACACCAGGGGTCTGACGTACCCCAGGATCTTTATAACGTTGACTACGCAACGTAAAAGTGCGTGAACAGACATCATGTGTCTGTTCTATAAATGTGCGTGATCAGATGTCACACCCCTAAATTAGACCATGCGGCCCATGATCCATTTTACCTAATGATTAGACCACACTGTAATATAAAATGTAAATATTAATCATTGATGTAACAAATATGATGTGAGGGATCAAAGGATCACGGGATGACCCCAACACCTACCCAGGGATCATTCTCCTATAAATACAAAGACCCTGGGTAGTGTTGAGGGTTGGATTTTCTCTGCAAGGCAAGATGCTGTAAAATTATAGAGAGAAATATAGCAATAACACAGACTCGTGGACTAGGGGGATTTTAACCTCCGAACCACGTAAAAAGGAGTGATCACCTTCTTTGCATTTATCTTCCCACATCCTTTTCTTAGTACGGTTTATCATTAAGAACTAATCCACCCTAGTTATTCATATAATTCGCTGTTGGCGAAAAACCGCGTCAACAGTTTGGTGCTTTCATTGAGAGGGTTTAGATTAGTGCTATCACAAAAAATTCATCATGTTGGTCACTCGTTCAAGGCATGGTAATGAAACAGATCAGCTTGGTGGGTAGGAGGCTCACCATACCGCTGTGTCCAACGAGCAAAAGCCAGAGATTCAACAACGATCGGGAAAACAGCCGATGGGCCATGATGATACCGGAAGTTCAGCGCCCCTACTGCCAAATCCGAACCCGGGTTACCTGACGGCGGTGGAGATGGAAAACATGCAGTTGAGGAGCCATCTAGCCAAAGAAAATAAGCAAATCTAGGAAGTCTTGGCCCGACTACCCCCTCTTGCAACTAACGCTAACGTTGGAAAGAGGAAAGGCAGGACTCACAAGTCCCGCCGGGATAGTCGGCCCAGGCCCAGTCGATCGGTTAGAACCTCAACCCCGAATTCTGTGCCCATGTCGCACTATCACCAGGAAACTATGTTTGATGATTTTCCCAAGAACCATCAACAAGTCAGCCGATCGGTCAGAACTTCAACCCCAAGTTCGCCTCCACCTCCGAATGCACCCAGGAGAGCTCACGACAATTCACGGAGGAGGTCTGGGGGGAGCTCGCGTGGCCAACCTGCTCCAGCTAGCCCTCCCACGCCACGATCAGATCGCCAGACGCAAAGGGCTGGAGGCGGTGGAGCAGAGAGACCGCGAGCTAGTTTGGTCTGACCTGATGGAACTAGAATTGCATCACCAATCAGACATCCTCCTTCGTCGATAAGATATCCATCTCCTCCTCATCCTGCTCGAGACATTCCTGTATACGGAAACAACAGGAGGAATCTTCCTCCCACTACTCCTGCTCACCCCCCGTGAGAGCGTAGAAATGTCCTAGATCCTCACCAAAGTGGCAGATCTGGTGGAGATCTGAGAAATCATCTAAGTTCGGCACAAAGTCCTCGAGCCGATCCATGGACCGACCTTTGAGATTGCCTCAACTCGCAGAGGGGGGATCCGACTAGAAATGAAAGTCATACTCGCCGAGAGGATGGTCCTTCTGAAATACGTGACAACAGGAATGTCCCACCAAACCAAGCTCAAGCTTGGAGGGACAATAACTCGCCTAACGCGTACAATGGAACGGGAGCTGTTGAACATCCCCAGAACAACCAAGGGATCAAGGACCAAACCCTCGAAAGGTTAGCTCAGATGGAGGAGCTAATGAAGAGACTCTTATCAGAAAAGGGCAAAGATGAATATGACTCAGGGGACGAGCTCGAGCTTTTTGCCCCCAACATCACAGCCACGACATACCCGCCGGGTTTCAGGATGCCCCATCTATCCAAATTCGATGGGGATGGGGATCCGTCGGATCACTTGGGGATGTTCAACACCCTGATGATGGCCCATAATATCGGGCCCGAGCTGTGATGCTTGATATTCCCTTCGACTTTGATCGGGCCAGCTAGGCAATGGTTTAAGCAATACAAGAAAAATTCCATCAGTTCGTGGAAGAGTTTCTTGGCCGACTTCAAGAGGGCATTCCGAGCTTCTCAGGCAGTTCGCATCAAGGCGGACTCCTTTGCTAACGTGAAGTAGTATCCCGAGGAACCCCTAAAAGCTTATCTGAGCAGGTTCGCCAACGTTGCGGCCCGAGCTAGAGACGCGGACGAAAGTTCCAGACTCATGGCTATGAGAACTGGAATCCTTGTTGGGGGCGACCTATGGAAAGAAATCCAAAGGAAAGGCGTCAACACCGTGGATGAATTCCTAAACAAGGCCCAAAGATGGATAAATTTGGAGGAAGCACGAGCGTCGGTCACAGGAACTGGCCAGGTCCCTGACCAGCCCGCTGGAGCGGAAACGGACGTCGTAACTACGACTCAAACCATTGCCCAGAATAACCAGGGCGGAGGAAGCAAGAGAAAGGGAAATGGTGAGGGCGGCCAGAGTGGTCCAAAGAAGAATAAGCCTGATCGACCCAAAACGGGTATGTTTTAAATATTTATAAATCGCAAGCGCACGAATCGTTCATCTAGAATAGTGATCGTGTAAGCAAGGATGTCAAACCCAAAGGAGTTGTCTAAAATCGAAAAGAAAACTATTTTAAACCAAAATTAATAAATTCTAACCTAGCTCCAAAGATTGAAGAGATTTTTTAATAATGAAAATAAAATAAAAGACAATAATATAGAAATTAAAGACAATATATATTACTAAATTAATAATTGTAAATAAGATGGTAAAATAAGATTATTAAGGATTAGAATCCACAAAATATAAGTTCAATAATATTTATAAGTACATTGATTCCCAAGTTTTAGTGATAGTTAAAATAAATCAAACTATCATTTTCCAAATAGATTTATAATTTTAAGCACAAATTACTTCTAAAAAGATAAGATTTTTCTTCACTTTTCAAAATTATAATTTCAAAGCATTTAGTGTAAATCAATCTAATGAAATAACAAATAAATCAATGAACATTATTTATAAGGCAAAACATAATATTTTTGTTCTAAGCATGGATGTGTACAATTTAATGACACATCTTACACAAAGAATATTATGTTTTTGCACTAATGAAGAACAAAGTGTAAATATGTGCTAACAATCCAAAAGACATGATATTTAAGATGAAAGAAGATATTTGAAGAAGAAAATTCCATAAACTTTGTTGCACAAAATGGGAAATCAACATACTAAATAAATACTATCTAGTTACATATTGTTTCATCATCATCTTAATAATCTTAAAAAAGATTAGAAACTCATAACTAGAATAGCAAATACAAACTAAAAATTACAAACATAAATAGGAAAATTTGGAGGATGAACCCCCAAATTTTTCCTCTAAAAATACATAGAAAATAACCAAAAAGAAGAAGAAGATGAAGAGAATAGAGAGGTTTTGAAATGTGTAGAACTTGTGGTATGGTAACTGTTGACGCCGTTTTTCGTCAACAGTGAAAGAAGAGCACGAAAACAATAATTAGTAATGGCCAATAAAAATATGATAATACCAACGAGATTTTTTACGTGGTTCAGCAGTTAAATCTGCCTAGTCCACGAGTCTTTGTTATTAAACTTAAGATGATCTCTGAAAATTCTTCAAGGATGAATTCTCCAGAGTTTTCTCTCAAGATCACAAAAATTCCCTTACAATGGTGCATGACCTCTCTATTTATAGAGAAGATTTCAGAATACTATCCCACATATTTCGGAAAGTTATTCTGTATATCCAAATAGATTAAATGGCATTAAAAGCCAGCAATCCTATATACAAGGAAACGTCCCCTGAAGATCAGGGGGCGTATAACTGATTAAATAATATCCCTTGATTATAGGGGATTTATAGTAATCAATGTAGATCGCGTCTCTTATAAATGACTCATTAGGATATTCAAAGTTATTCTCCTATATCACCAAGGCCCTATTCACCCAGGTTTCTTATTGACTTTCGAGCTGTAGCATCTTCCCGAGGCTACATGACTTCGAGCTCATACACGCGTCAGGCTCGGAGCCCTGATCCGAGGCCATCCCGAGAATAGACGTACCTCGGGGTCTGTCTTTCAAGCTTGTGAGGATCTTCGAGGCTATCATCTTCGAAGTCGTCTCTGCTTCGCTGGCTCGATGCTTAGATTTCGAACATGTTCCAGACTTTACGAGTTCATTTATTACGAATCCATCTTTCGAGGTCACAATCTTTATGGCTCGAAATATGGGTGTAACATTTTGCCCCTCAAAAGTATTTGTTCGAATCCTATGAGAAGGAAACTTTTGAACTACTTTCTTCAGGAACCGCACCGTCGCATATTTGAAAATGGACACATGTCAGTTGGGTATTGCCCATTCAAGGTACTTGAGTACCTTGAAAATCCACCCACGATCGTTCGTCTGCTGCCTTTTCGGTACCATCATGTCATCAATCCCTATCCGTTGGATTTTATAAGGATTCGGTTCAATGGCTCAGATTAATCCTCTTTTACCATCTATATATAAGACCCCAAGTCATCTTCTTCCTTTTATTTTGCATTCATCGGAAGAAAAAGGAGGCAAAACCAGAAACTATCTCAGAGAACTTTCTGCTTGTGCATGTTCTCTCAGCCGAGGAAGCAGAGGACCACCAGTTTGTTCGAGATCGTAAGCTCATATCTGCAACCTCTCCTTCAATCAACGATTTCTTTGCAATCGCCATCATTGTGTAAGCATCTGATTATCTTTTTGTTTTCCTTTATGCCAGTTTTCCGTCTGTGCTGTTCTTGTTATTTCTGTGAATGCAATTTCTGTGAATGCACTAGTTTACTTTCTTAGTTTTTCACGCTAGGAGATTTTTGACCAATAGGCTTTCACGTTTAAGTCTCCATGCTAGGTTTAAATCACTGGTTCTAAATCCAGTTTTGGTGTAGAACAAGGTTTCTTTTTTCTGGGTTTCAAAATTTAAATGACATATCTTGCACACCAAGATATCGGGTACAAAATCTTGGTTTTAAAGAACGCACGATACCCAAGATTACCTTTTCTGACTAACCGCCACCCTTTTTCCCTGATATTTCAGGATTTTAAAAAAAAAATTTGTCCACTCTCCTCCTTTTTCTTGTAGAATATATGTTCCGACTCTTTAATAAGGGTTTCAGTATCTAGTTTGTTTCGTTCTTAAGTTCCGAGCTTGTCTTTTCAAGCTCGCAATTCTTGAACCCTTGCATGCATGGCCCTCACCATTTTCTCTTTCTCGCTAGATGTCACAGAATTTGGAAAGACAGTGGGGGTCGTTGCTGGCAATCCCTTACTCGCCCAAAACCCCGAGCCCAGAGTCGCTGTTTGCTTGGAATCAACGTTTAATTCGTGAGTACGATCTCGCGCGCGAACAGGAGGAGACCCGAGCTCACTATCGCCGCCAAATCGTTGAGGTCATAGAAAAGAAGAGGAGAACTCTTCGGAGGCTCTTTATCCAGAATCCAATTCAGGGCCCAGGCCGATCCCCCTCGATCCTAGGCTAAAAGTGACTGTTGCGTACAGTCCGGGAGAGCTCCAATTCTCACTCATGGGGGAGCCTTCTACCTCGCAACCGAGGAGGGAAATCTTTGAGGCCGAGCACTACTGGAGCTCGGTCACTTCGATAAATCAGGTAACTGATATCCTGGCTTTCCATGGTCTCAGGTTGTCAAGATCCTTGAGATGTCGAGGTCCGACCTCTAGTGAACGAAGCTGCTATGCTCCAGGGAATGGAAACCCTGACATCAGGCTGAGGTATGCGGCATGGAGCCAGGAGCACATGAAGGCTGGAGCGCTACTGCCTTTGAAGTCTTTCTTCAAGGACTTTACGGACTTTGTCGGGTTGGCCCCGTTCCAGCTCAATACTAATTCTTACAGGGTTCTGTCTGCCTTGAGGTCGTTGTACCATGAATTGAAGTGGACAGGACCTTCACCCCAAGAGATTTTGTATCTCTTTTGTCTGAAAAGCAACCCCTCCCGAGCTCGGGGAGGAGACGGCTTCTTCTATCTTTCAAGCTACCCTAAAGAGAAAAAGGTGTTTGAGGATCTTCCTAATCATCCACCTGACTTTAAGAAAGCCTTATTCTGGACAGATGGCTTGTCCCCATCTCGATGATAGTCATTCAGACGGATTCATAAGTACTCAAACCTTCTTTATTTCTGTGCTCGGGCTTTTATTTGTAGGTTCGTACTTAGTTGCAATGTCTCTTATTTTCCAGCCAATTTTCACCGTATTACTCCCGACGACGCAATGAAGGAGCATAGAGAGACTCTGCTCTAACTCCCTTACGGCAGGAGGTCTCTCTCATACCTCTTACATGAGAGTAAGCTTCGAGCTTGCGGGCTTTTGGGAGATGGCCAGTCCACCTCGGACTGGTCCAACAAGAAGTATGACCAGTGGGAGCACATGCCTTTGCCTACAGGCATCCTCCCTCCAAGGAGAGAGGTGAGGCCCCCGCCTCTAGCTCGCCGAAGAAGCCCGCCATCGGGGAACGAGGCTAATGATGAAGCCTCGAGCTCGGACTCAGATGATCAAGGTAAAGTCATCCTTAGATCGAAAATGTGGCCCCCCACCTTATTAAAACACAAACCCGATAGGTTAGTTTTATGCCTCGATGATAGGGACCACTTCTATATATGGACTTGGGTAGATGACCGAGTTCATAGGTTTGATAGTTGGCTCGGGAAGTATGACATTATGTACAGTCTGAACGAGGTGTGGGATGGGATAGCCGTCCAATATGGGACCAATGACTATAGGGACCTTTCGAGGTTGACGTCCACCTATAGGGAAGGTACTCCCCCCGCCTCTTCTGAAGATGGGGGAATTTCATGGTCTCCGAGCTCAAGCTCGGGGGAGAGTTCCAGTTAGGTCCTCCTTTACTTGGTTTTTATTATTATTATTTTTTTCCAAGTTTATTAGAATTATCTTTAACCTCGATTGATACTGTGCAGGCGCTATGGATCCCGACCTTGACGCTGTGCTTTTTAGTGATGAGGGAGCTGGAGCTCAGAAGAGTAAGCACCCGAGAGCCTCGCGGAGGTCCGATCGACCATCCAAGGTCCCCAGACGCTCTGAGAAGACCCCAACGGCTCAGGCTACAGCGAGCACAGCCGAGGAGCTGAGTGTCCAGGTTGATGCACCTGTTTCAACCGCGCCCATCTCGCTTCCTCCAGCCGACACTGAAATAATAGTCGGTCGGCCTCCGAAGAAACCCTCCATCTCCAAGGTTTTACTGCCAACGGCCCGACCTCATGTTGAGGAGTTCGTGCTTGACGGTGCTGCTGAGACCCAAGGGGCTGTGCTTAGCTCGGACGTTCTCTCTCGGGTGGGTCAGAGTTTTTCAGGCTTCGGCGCTGACCACTGGAATCTTGTGCACAAGGCCTCAGACTGTAATACTCTTTATGATAAGAGTATTGAACTTACTGCCATGGTAATCTTCGCAACTCTCCTTTAATTTCTTATGTCTCGGCTTGTGAGCTAATTCATTCTTTGTATTTCAAGCCCTTGTCGTTTCAGCACAGCTTAATTATAAGCTGACCAACGAGGTGCACACGAGCATGTCTCTGGCCCAAGAGTCGAGGGATCTCCAGCTTAAAATGGCTGATGAACTCAAGGACTCGAAGACCGAGCTCGAGAAGGTGAAGACTCATCTCGCGGAGCTGGATAAGATAAAGGCCGAGCTTGAACAGGCGAAGACTCGTCTTGCGGAGCTGGAGAAGGCTAATGCTAAGCTCGAGGAGGAGAAAGCTGCCACTTTCGACATCATGGAAAGCAAGAAGGCCCACCTCCTAGACGAGTTCAAAGAGCAGAAGGAGAAGGTGGTCGACCAGGCCATGTACAAAATTTGGGTTGACAATGCCGACCTCGACACTAGCTTCCTGGGTCCTCTTGAGGCCAAGTATGTAGAGTGGTGGAATGCCCGTCTCGAGGCGAGTGAAGCTGCTCGGGAGGCTGCTCAGAAGGATAGTCATGCTATTCGTCCTGGGGGGTCCAGTGCTGCCGATGCTGAGAAGGCCAAGGAGACTCCTCCTTCTTGAATCTGATCTCGGGGAAATCTTATCTTGGGGCTGCGTCCCCTTATTTTTGTAATTGTTTTAATTTATGCCCGTAGGGCTGATACAATTTCTTTTTATATTAATACATATGCTTTACATTTCTTGGCTCGAAATATTTTGCACATTTTATATTAATGAATTGTTTATGTTTATCTATTCATACAAACATAGTTTGGATTTAGGCTTGAGACTCAACGCATTCATGCATCGTTTGCTCGAATTATCCGCTTCCGATCTCGTTATTTATCAAGGTCGGATATTACTTCAACCATGAACCCGAAAGTACTTGTATGGTATGTAATGCGAATGGTTTAGTTATATCTTATTGCTTAGTTACTTTTTCTTGTCCTTGGTTATTTCTCCGAGGTTATGAGTTCGAAACTATTTTCCTTTAAGATATTCCAGCCTCGATCTCGACTTATCTCGAAGTAGGTTTAGGTTCCCACTTATCGTCGATTAGTTTTAGCTGGTTTGCTCCAAACATATTAAGTTCGTGTTTGGTTTGTAATCCACACTTACATTTTTAACCTAGTTCGCACATTTGGTTATATCCAAACATTTTTATCTTTTGATAATTTGGTTACGTCCAAACTATCTAAGCTCGCGCATCTGGTTATATCCAAACACTTGTATGTTTTTTATAATTCGGTTACGTCCAAACTATCTAAGCTCGCGCATCTGGTTGTATCCAAACACTTGTATGTATTTGATAATTCAGTTACGTCCAAACTATCTAAGCTCACGCATCTGGTTGTATCCAAACACTTGTATGTATTTCGTGTATGTTATTTTATTTTTAAGCTGATGGTATATATACCAATGATGCCCCCTTAATATCCTATGAGTTTGACCATAGGTTATTAAATTAAGAGAGATTGCAAAAATAAAAAGAGACATAGCATATTGAATGAAAGAGATCTTTATTTGATGAATTCAAAAGCAGACAGATGAATACAGATAGAAAAAATCATGGTTACAGGCAACACTTTTCCTATACTATTGGTAGTAAGGTTTAAGGTGTTCGCCATTCCATGCTCGCGGTACCAGGCTCCCATCCAATCTCGCTAGCTTGTAAACACCGGACTAGATGACTGACTCTATCTGGTATGGTCCTTCCCAATTCGGCCCGAGCACACCAGCTACTGGATCTCGCGTTGCCAAAAATACGCGTCTCAACACCAGATCTCCCACACCGAACTTTCGATCTCGAACCCTCTTGTTGAAATACCTGGTAGCTCGTTGCTGGTAGGCAGCGTTCCTCAGCTGAGCCTCGTTTCTTTTTTCTTCAATTAAGTCTAAGGTTTCTTCGAGTTGAGTATGGTTCGAGCTTTGGTCATAAACGTGAGTTCAAATTGTAGGGATGTCGACCTTGATAGGCAACATAGCCTCACATCCATATGCTAGAGAGAACGGGGTATGCCCCGTTGATGTTCGAGCTGTGGTCCTATATCCCCATAGGACTTGGGGAAATTCTTCGGGCCAACGTCCCTTTGCTTCCTCCAAATTTTTCTTTAATGAACTCTTGAGAGTTTTGTTTACAGCCTCGACCTGGCCATTTGCCTGAGGATGAGCTACTGACGAAAAACTCTTTATTATTCCATTCTTTTCACAAAAGTTGGTAAACAAGTCGCTATTGAACTGGGTTCCGTTGTCGGATACAATCTTCCTCGGCACCCCATATCGGCATACGATGTTTTTTACCACGAAGTCAAGGACCTTTTTGGAAGTTATTGTTGCCAACGGTTCAGCCTCCGTCCACTTTGTGAAATAATCCACAGCAACTACAGCATATTTTACACTGCCCTTTCCTGTTGGGAGAGAGCCTATGAGATCGATTCCCCATACCGCGAATGGCCATGGGGATGTCAACATGGTCAGCTCGGATGGTGGAGCTCGAGGAATCGTGGCGAATCTCTGGCATTTGTCGCATTTCTTTACATATTCGAAAGAATCCGATTTAATGGTGGGCCAAAAATATCCTTGGCCTATGATTTTCTTGGACAGGCTATGCCCCCCGGTATGGTCTCCACATAACCTTTCATGAATTTCTTTGATGATCTTCTTGGCTTCAGGTGGAGTTACACACCGTAGTAATGACATGGAATACCCCCTTCTATATAGCTTTCTGTCCAACATGGTGTATCGGGGAAGCTGATACATTCACTTTCGAGCCTGGTTCCGGTCTTTTGGAAGGACGCCGGTCTCGAGGTATTCCACTATCGGGGTCATCCAGGTAGGCTCGGACTCAATCATACACACGTCTTCCTCCTCTGGTTCGTTAATGCTAGGGGCCGAGAGGTGTTCTATGGCACAACGTTTAGTTCATCATTCTCAGCGGAGGTGGCAAGCCGAGCTAAGGCATCTGCATTTGAGTTCCATTCTCGTGGAACCTGTTCGATCGCATAAAATTCGAAATGTTCCAATGCGGACTTTGCCTTCTCTAAATAAGCTGCCATTCTCGTGCCACGAGCCTGGTACTCTCCCAAGATTTGATTAACCACGAGCTGAGAGTCGCTGTAGCAATGTATTGCTTTGGCTTTAAGCTCTTTGGCTATACGAAGTCCCACCAGTAAAGCCTCGTATTCGACATCATTATTCGACGCTTTGAAGCCAAATCTTAAGGCAGAATGAAATCTGCTCCCTGCGGGGGTAACCAAGATGACTCCTGCCCCCGATCCATTTTCATTGGATGAGCCATCGACGTAAAGTTTCCACAGCTCGTGGGCCGGGGTTATAACTTCATCGTTGGTCATGCCAGTACATTCTACTATAAAGTCTGCTAATGCATGTGCCCTAATGGTCGTCCTCGGGTGGTAGGTGATCTCGAACTACCCGAGCTCAACCGCCCATTTAAGAAGTCGACCTGAAACCTCCGGTTTAGATAAGACTTGCCTAAGTGGTTGATCAGTCAACACATGGATGGGATGCGCTTGAAAGTAGGGGCGAAGTTTACGAGATGAATGAATTAAACTGAGAGCCAGCTTCTCCATCAAGGGGTATCTTGACTCTGCCCCCAGTAACCTTTTACTGATGTAATAAATGGGTCTCTGTACCTTTTCTTCTTCTCGAACGAGAACTGCACTTATTGCGTGTTTGGTGGTGGAAAGATATAGGTACAGTACTTCTCCCGTTTAAGGTTTTGATAAGATGGGGGGTTCGGCGAGGTGCTTTTTAAGCTCCTGGAATGCCAGCTCACACTCCTCTGTCCATTCAAATTTCTTACCTCCCCTCAAAAGGTTGAAAAACGAGAGACAACGGTCTGTAGATTTTGAAATGAACCTACTTAGGGCCGCCATCCTGTCGGTCAAACTTTGGACATCCTTGTGTCTTCAAGGTGAGGGCATGTCAATAAGGGCCTGGATCTTGTCGGGGTTGGCTTCTATTCCACGAGCGTTCACGATAAAGCCCAAGAATTTTCCTGAAGATACCCCGAAAGTGCACTTCTGAGGATTCAGTTTCATGTTATACTTTCGGAGCACGCCAAAGCACTCTTTGAGGTCATCAACATGGTTATTGTTAAGTTGAGACTTGACAAGCATGTCGTCAACATAAACTTCCATGTTGTTGCCTATCTGTTCTGAAAACATCATGTTCACGAGCCGCTGGTATGTGGCCCCAGCATTTTTGAGCCCGAATGGCATGACATTATAGCAGTATAGCCCCTTATCCGTTATGAAGCTCGTATGTTCCTGGTCGGGGGCATGCATGGGAATCTGGTTATATCCAGAATAGGTGTCCATGAACGACATCAGGCCATGCCCCGCCGTGGCATCCACGAGCTGGTCAATCCTTGGTAATGGGAAACAGTCTTTCGGGCAAGCTTTGTTGAGGTCCGAATAGTCAATACAGGTCCGCCACGTCCCATTAGGCTTTGGGACCAACACCGGATTGGCTACCCAGTCAGGGTAAAAGGCATCCCTAATGAATCGGTTTGCTTTAACTTGTCAACCTCCTCCTTCAGTGCCTTCTTTCTGTCGTCGTCCAGCTGTCTTCGCTTTTGTTGCTTCGGAGGGAAGCTTTTGTCTATATTTAGTGCGTGGCTTGCTATATTCGGGCTTATTCCCACCATGTCCGAATGTGACCATGCGAAGACACCCTGGTTCTTCTTTAAAAAGCAAATTAGTTGCTATTTTGTCTCATCCTGGAGGTGTTTTCCAACCTTCACCTTTTTCGAGGGATCAGTTTCCTCGAGCTGAATTTCTTCGAGTTCTTCTAAGGGTTCGAGGTCAGCTTTCTCCTCAACCCTTGGATCGATCTCTTCATCAATCTCTAAGACCGTCCCGTCTTTTCTTTGAATAACGACGAGTGCTTGTGCGCTCGTCCGTTTCTTTCCTCTTAAGGAAATGCTGTAGCACTCCCTCCTAGCTAACTGATCTCCCTTCAATGTCCCGACGCCGCTAGGGGTCGGGAACTTAAGGGATAGATGCCTTACTGATGTGACTGCCCCCAGCCCAACCAGGGCGGGCCTCTCGAGCAGCACATTGTAGGCTGAAGGTAGATCCACTACTACGAACTCCATCATCTTGGTTGCTGAGACCGGGTAGTCTCCCAAGGTTATGGGGAGCTCGATGGATCCCATGCAGGCAGTCCCATCTCCTGAAAAGCCGTATAAAGTAGTCGCACACGCTTTCAGGTCGCGAAGGGAGAGTCCCATCTTTTCGAGGGTTGCCCTATAGAGAATATTAACTGAGCTCCCATTGTCTATGAGAACTCGGTGGACCCTTTTATTAGCCAGCTGGAGAGTGATGACCAGCGGATCATGGTGAGGAAACTGAACATGGGACGTGTCTTCCTCGGTGAATGTTATTGGTTGGGATTCAATCCTCTGACTTTTTGGAGCTCTAGGTTCGGGTTCATAGGGAGACCCGTCCCCAGTCTTTAGCTCGTTGACGTATCTCTTTTGGGCATTTCTGCCCATGCCTGCAGGATGAGGCCCTCCCGAGATGGTTATCACGTCTTCTCCATCTATCGGTGGGGGCCTATCCTCTTCCCTAGCTCGGGAATTATTGTTTTGCGTGGGCTGCGACGCGGCTGCTCTCTAGTTCGTGGTCGCCTGATTAGTACTCTGGTTCTTGACATATTGTCTGAAGTAACCTCTCGAGATCAACCCTTCGACCTCGTCTTTCAGCTGTCGACATTCATCAGTAGTATGCCCGGTGTCTCTGTGAAATCGACAATAATTGCTGGAGTCCCTCTTGGACTTCTGATTTCTCATTGGGTCCGGACGCCTGAAGGGGACTTGGTTTTCATTAGCCAGGTATATGTTCTCCCGAGACTCGTTGAGCTCGGTGTACACTTTGTACACGGAGAAATATCTCTCCCCCTTCTTTTTCTTTCCTCCTTCGGCCTCAGGGTTACTCCCTTCATTTTTTTTTTCTCTTGGAAGGGTTTTCCCCAGCAGGCTTTGAAGCTACTGGGTCCGCCGAGGTTGAGGCAGAGTTTACGTTTATCGTTGTAGTTTTGGGTTGGGAAGTCACATTAAGTGTCGACCTCGCTTCCTCTACATTGACAAACCTCTGCGCTCGTCTATTAACTCGGTTAGGGACCTCACCGGTTTTCTTTGCATGTCGTCCCAGAGAGCACTTCCTGGCATTACTGCGGCTTGGACAGCCATTAAGTGTCCACTGTCATCCACATTCCGAGCTCGGGAAACTTCCAGATTAAACCTTGTAAGATAACTTTTTAATGTCTCACCTGACTATTGCCGAACGCTAGTTAGGGTTGATGCCTCAGGTCTAACCCCCATCATGGCTCTGAACTGCTTCTTGAAGTCTTTAGACAGCTGCTCCCAAGAAGTTATTGAGTGTCTCTTATATTTTTCGAACCAGCTTTTGGCTGGTCCTGTCAATGATGCTGGAAATAACATGCATCTGAGCTCGTAACCCACGTTACTGGCTCTCATTATGGTGTTGAACGTACTCAGATGGCTGTACGGGTCGGTCTTTCCCTCAAACGTTGGGATGTGAGGGATCCGAAATCCTTGGGGAAATGGAGTGTTTGAAATATGGGGAGCAAACGATTCAAGCTCCTCATCAGAATCTTCATATCGATCCTGTCCTTGCTCATTTTTCAAAAGCCTAAAGGCCTTTTCCAACTGATCAATTCTTTCTTGGACTGGGTCCGCGAGGGATACTGTCTGGAATCGGTTGTCATCAATCACAATTCCAGGCTCGCGCCTCCGTAAGGGATCTTTACGCCTATTCAAGCGATCCCTCAGGTCCGGGTTTATCGGGTCAACATTACCCCGACTTTGATTCAGGTGTTCTCGCAGGTCAGAGCGATTTCTGCGGCTTCCAGTATTCTTTCGACCTCGATCATGCATGCTGATCGATCTGGTATCTCCAGAATCGTCACTAGTAAAACTCGTTGCATGGTTATTTCGAGATGGGTCTTTTCCGTGCCGCCTCGTTTCCACTGTGCGAGACCGAGATGTTTGACTTCTCTCTGATAGGGCATCTCTCCGCTCCTGGAAAGCTTCCCCGTTTCCTTGTCTCCTCCCCGCACGCCTTTCATCCTGATCTCGAACTGGTTGAGCATTCCTGCGAGGGGGTGAAGGATATCTTATAGGTGATGGAGGGAACCGTATGGGTGACGGTGGCTGCCACCCATTTCGCTGCCTAGACGGTCCGAAGTTTGCCCGAGATGGGTTGGTTGCATTCGGTGCGCTCCCAGGGACTTGAGTCTGAGCCTCTGCAGGAGCTCGGTTGTTCTCAGTTCCCGCAGGTACTTCCACATGTGGATTAACCGGGGCCCTAGCCCGAGTACTTCTCTGGGGCCTAGGGGGAGCGGATGGCTCTGTTGGTGTCGGAGGTTGTGTCGGCCTTCTTGTGGCAGCATTCTTTCGTGGATGCCCACGAGGCCTGCGGGGAGGAACAAGCACGTCCCTAGGAAGAGGAGCTTGGTTTTCACGCGGAGGCGGGGGCTGAGTCACCTGCGCCTCTGCGTCTATCCTCGCTAACTCCTCATTCCGCTTGTTGGCCTCTGCCAACTGCTGTTTCAGTTCTCGGTTCTCAAGTTCCACAATGGGAACATATCGCTTAGGATTGTAATACATATCCTCATCTCTTGGTGGAGGAGGTGGTCCCCGAGAATCGGAGGATCCACTCCTTTCTTCGACATCTGGGTTTTCCATCGGCTGTTTCCCAGGAAGTCTTGGATAATCTTCTTCAGGAATGTTCTGATTATTAGCAGCCATAACTTGTTCAGGGTGAATGCATAAGGCTCTCAATGAAAGCACCAAACTGTGGACGCCGTTTTTCATCAACAGTGAAAGAAGAGCACGAAAACAATAATTAGTAATGGCCAATAAAAATATGATAATACCAACGAGATTTTTTACGTGGTTCAGCAGTTAAATCTGCCTAGTTCACGAGTCTTTGTTATTAAACTTAAGATGATCTCTGAAAATTCTTCAAGGATGAATTCTCCAGAGTTTTCTCTCAAGATCACAAAAATTCCCTTACAATGGTGCATGACCTCTCTATTTATAGAGAAGATTTCAGAATACTATCCCACATATATCGGGAAGTTATTCTGTATATGAAAATAAATTAAATGGCATTAAAAGCCAGCAATCCTATATACAAGTAAACGTCCCCTGAAGATCAGGGGGCGTATAACTGATTAAATAATATCCCTTGATTATAGGGGATTTATAGTAATCAATGTAGACCGCGTCTCTTATAAATGACTCATTAGGATATTCGAAGTTATTACCCTATATCACCAAGGCCCTATTCACCCAGGTTTCTTATTGACTTTCGAGCTGTAGCATCTTCCCGAGGCTACATGACTTCGAGCTCATACACGCGTCAGGCTCGGAGCCCTGATCCGAGGCCATCCTGAGAATACACGTACCTCGGGGTGTGTCTTTCGAGCTTGTGAGGATCTTCGAGGCTATCATCTTCGAAGTCGTCTCTGCTTCTCCGGCTCGATGCTTAGATTTCGAACATGTTCCAGACTTTACGAGTTCATTTATTACGAATCCATCTTTCGAGGTCACAATCTTTATGGCTCGAAATCTGGGTGTAACAGTAACCTCTAAAATTGACACCCTAAATGGTCTTCAAAACTTCATATTTATAGCCAAAATGAGGTATTAAAATAATCAATTTAAATTAATTAAATTGATTAAATTAATCTAATTAATTATAATATGGAAAATAGGGGTAAATTATAGGGTGTAATAATGATGTTTTGGGGTAAAATGTGTAGAAAAGTTTGGGTAAAAATTGGCATTTTTGAACAAAGGGGACAAGAGTACATTGTGGCATTTTTATGGGCTCAAGAAAAAAATTTCTTTGTGGCTGCTTTGCTGAGGGGAAGTTGTGAAGTGCTGGGGTGAAATGGCATTGGGCCTTAATCTTGCTGTTGGGGAGAGCTTTCGGTTGGTAGGGAAGGAAGTCCCACGGCTATCAGGGGCTGTTGTGAGCCACGGCTGGAGCTGTTGGAGGCTGGATTGGTTGTCTTGGTGAGCTGCTGGTGGGTGGCAAGCGTGGGCCTGGGTGCTGGGCTTGGGCCCGAAGGAGGTGGGAAGGCTGAAGGACTTTCATAAATGCCAAGCTTTTCATTTATTTTCCTTAAAAATGCCATTTGTTCCTTTCTTTTTTAGCTTTCTATCATTGAATTTCAAGCACAAAATGCACCAAATTCCCTAACAAAATAAACATAAAATAAATCATAATAAAATATTTCCAACTATAAAATAAATCAAATTAATTCTTTGAAAATATTAATTATAACTTAATTTATATTTGACATTTAAGCTCAATAATACAACATTTTTTTTACCTCAAATTAAACAACAATAATTCAAATAATTAACTACAACAAAATAACTATAAAAAACACAAAAATATATAAAATCATGATAAGAATAATAAATTTAAAATTACTTAAAAACTTAATAAATCAATTAAAAACTCAAGAATTAGACAACAATTAGCACATAAAAAGTGGTAAAATAACTCTATTTTGTAGAGTTATCAAAGCCCGTGGAAAAGTTCAAACCGGTCTACGCGACTTATGCCGACCTCACGGATACTAGAGAGCATATCTTTCTGAAAAATTCTGCTCGTCTTCCATGGAAGAAACCAGAGCCCTTGAAAACCAAAGGGCTAAAAGAGACCCTTCCAAGTTTTGCCGATTCCACAACGACATTGGTCACAACACAGATGATTGTAAGCATTTGAAGGATGAGATCGAGACACTCATCAGAGCCGGACCTTTGGCTCAGTATGCGCGGAATTGAGTCCCTACCAGTCAGCAAGCTCCGGAGGCTCCCATAAACTAGCCCGGGGCCCAGGTGAATCAGGATACTCCTCCTCCCCTAATAGGGGGAGAGATAACCACCATCTTCGGAGGCCCTCATCTGGCAGGCACGAGCAAAGGTGCCTAGAAGAGATACATCAATGAACTGAGGTCTCATAACGGAGTTGAGTTTATCCTGGAGCAGCATCTACCTAAACAGCAGCGATTGGAGAGGCAACCAATCAGTTTTACCGAAGAGGACGCTAGTCATGTCCAGTTCCCACATAACGATCCTCTAGTCATAATTGCCCAGCTCGCCAATCAGAGAGTTAGGAGAATACTAGTGGATAATGGGACTTCGGTGAACCTGCTATTCTGGTCCACGCTAGAAAAAATGGGGTTGTCTGTAGCAGAGCTGAAGGCCACCTCCATGATGTTTTATGGATTTTCTGGCGAAGGGTCGGTAGTGATAGGAACTATCAAGTTAGTAATAACCTTGGGTGAGGGACCACGAACTGTTTCCAAACTCCTCGAGTTTGTGGTCATCGATTGTCCCACCGCGTACAATTCAATTTTGGGTCGGCCTATGTTGATGGCATTTGAAGCCATAACTTCTGTACGCCACCTTGTAGTCAAATTCCCCTCCTCTACGGGGGTATGTACAGTCCGAGGTGATCAGCTCACTGCTGGGGAATGCTATAGCATTTCCATGAAGGGAAAGTCATAACCCGGGCAGCAGACGATGGCCATTCAGGGCGAGAGCGAGGAATCCCAGGAAGTAAGAACTGATCCTGGGATAGAAAAACCTCAGCAAGCTGGTGGCGTAGGTACCACCTTGAGTGATGATATCGACCTGAGAATAGGCAAAGATAGATCCGATCTCCAGGCTATCGAAGAGTTCGAAGAGGTAAACATCGATCCTAAAGACCCTTCGAGGGTGGTTAGGCTCGGGAAAAACCTTAGCAATGAGAGAAAGGTGGAGCTGCTGAAATTTCTACAAGGAAATCTAGATGTGTTCGCTTGGTCTCATGAAGACATGATAGGAATCAGCCCGAGGGTCATCATGCATACCCTTAACTTGGAAAAAAACATGCATGCGAAGTCCTAGAAACAGAGGCACCTGGGCACGACCCGAGCTGCGGCCCTTGAGGAGGAAGTAGCTCAACTTTTAAAATGCAGCTTTATTCGCAAGGCAAAATACCCGATCTGGGTCGCCAATCCTGTTCTGGTCCCAAAACCCAACGGAAAGTGGTGGACATGCATCGACTTTTATGATCTGAATAAAGCATGCCCCAAAGATTGCTTCCCCTTTCCAAGAATTGACCAATTGGTGGATGCCACTGCGGGGCACGAGCTCATGTCCTTCATGGATGCGTACTCGAGTTATAACCAGATCGCTATGAATCCTGCAGACCAGGAGCATACTAGCTTCATGACTCCAACCAACGTTTATTGTTATAAAGTCATGCCCTTTGGGCTGAAGAACGCGGGAGCTACATATCAGAGATTGGTCAACAGAATGTTCGCTAACTAGATCGGGAAAACATGGAAGTGTATGTTGACGACATGTTGGTCAAGTAAAAAACTACCGATAACCATGTTCCTGATCTGAAGGAATGTTTTGAGATCCTGAGGAAGTATGGTATGAGGCCGAATCCCCAAAAGTGTACATTTGAGGTGGCATCAGGAAAATTTCTAGGGTTCATAGTCAACACTAGAGGGATAGAGGTGAACCCTGACAAAATCAGATCATTGATCGAAATGGCACTGCCCAGGTCGCGAAAGGACATCCAGAGTCTGACAGGAAGAGTGGCAACCCTTAATCGGTTTATTTCTAAGTTAACTAACAAGTGTTTGCCATTCTATAACCTGCTCCGGGGGAATAAAAAGTATTAATGTACCGAGGAATGCGAGCAAGCCTTCCTCGATCTAAAAGCACATTTAGCTAAGCCGCCGGTGTTGTCTAAACTGACGATAGGAGAGCCTCTTTTTCTTTACTTAGCTGTTACGGAAGATGCGGCTAGTGCCGTGCTAGTCTGAGAAGAAGGTCGTGTTCAAAAGCCGGTCTATTACATTAGCAAAAGACTTCTCGAAGCTGAATCACGATACCCTTTAATGGAAAAGATGGCTTTCCGCCTTATCACGACCTCCAGAAAGCTTAGGCAGTACTTCCAATCCCATTCAATCCACGTCATGACCGATCAACCTTTAAGACAGGTACTTCAGAAACTTGAGGCATCGGGGTGTCTATTGAAATGGGCTATTGAGCTTAGCCAATTCGAAATATTGTATGTCCCACGGACTACAATCAAAAGCCAAGCTCTGGTTGATTTCATGGCTGAATGCATTGGATTCCAAGAGGAACCTTTGGGAGAACCGGTGCAGGCCGTGTGGAGAGTCTTTGTGGATGGTTCATCTAACGAGAACAGGTCTGGATCTGGAATCATTTTGACATCCCCAGAGGGGCATTGTTTCCACTTCGCGCTACGGTTCGGATTTGAGGCATCCAACAATGAGGCCAAGTACGAAGCTCTATTGGCTGGGCTTAGAGTGGCTAAGGAGTTGAAGGCCAAGGCCGTCCAGTGCTACAGTGACTCCCAGCTTGTGGTAAACCAAGTATTAGGGGAATACCAAGCGCGAGGAGCCAAGATGGCGGCCTACCTAGCCAAGGTGAAGAAGGAGCTGTCTGAGTTTGAATATATCCTAGTCAAGTAGATCCTTCGTGAGCAGAATGCCAATGCGGATGCTCTAGCTAAACTCACCACCTCCAAGGAGGTCGAAACCTTGAGCCTAATACCGGTGGAATTCTTTGAAAGGCCAAGTGTGGAGGAGAATACAAGGGAGGTCGAGATGATCGACACCAGGCCAACCTGAATGACTCCCATAGTCGAATACCTTACAACAGGGAAGTTACCCGATGAGCGAAACGATGCGAGGAGGAGACTCTATCAAGCTCCGAGGTATACAATCGTAGATGGGACGTTGTACTGACGTGGCCTTTCTTTGCCTCTTCTACGATGTGTTCTGCCAGAGGAGGCTAAAACTATTTTGTAGGAGGTGCATGAAGGCTTTTGTGGGGATCACGCTGGGGGGGGGGGGGGGGGGGAACCTGGCCTTAAAGATTTTAAGGCAAGGATATTATTGGCCCACTCTATCGAAGGATTCAATTTCCTACGTCCAAAAGTGTGACAAGTGCCAGCAATTTTCCACGATCGCCCGAGCTCCACCAGTCAAGCTAAAGATGAGCTCGTCCCCATGGCCATTTGCGGTCTGGGGAATTGATTTAATTGGAGCCCTGCCCATGGGGAAAGGAGGAGTTCGCTATGAAGTAGTGGCCATTGATTATTTCACGAAGTGGGCAGAAGCAGAACCCCTGGCAACAATAACGTCGAAGAAAGTCCTCGATTTTGTAGTTAAGAATATCGTCTGCCAGTTCGGACTGCCAAGGAAGATCGTATCAGACAATGGAACCCAGTTTGATAGCGATCTCGTCACCGAATTTTGTGGAAGACACGACATAATTAAGAGTTTCTCTTCAGTGGCCTACCCATAGGCTAATGGGCAGGTCGAGGCTGTAAATAAGACGCTCAAGGCAAGCCTTAAGAAGAGGCTGGACGAGGCTAAGGGAGTTTGGCCCGAACAGCTCTCGCAGGTGCTATGGGCATACCGAACCTCACACCGAACTTCGACGGGGCATACTCCTTTTTCCTTGACTTTCGGAAGTGAGGTCGTCCTTCCTGTTGAAACAAAGATAGCTACGCATAGGGTCCGGGCCTTCAGCCAGGAGTAGAATGATAAATTGCTCAGCGCGTCCCTCGACCTAATTGACGAAAAATGAGAAGCTTCACAGCTACAGCTCGCACATTATCAACAAAAAATCACTCGTTATTTTAATTCAAGGGTCAAGAGACGCATCTTTAACTTAGGCGACCTGGTGCTCCGAAGACTCTTTTTAGCTGGTAAGGATCCCAAAGACGGAGCTTTGGGACCAAACTGGGAAAGACCCTATCAAATAATAGAAGTTGTGAAGGAAGGGACCTTTAAACTAGCTCGACCTAATGGAGAAACAGTCCCACGGACATGGAACGCTGTGCACCTAAAGAAATATTATCAATAATCGTACCTATGTAAGGCTTAATTATAAAAGCCACATTTTTTTTATTAAAAAATGAGAAGTATATTTCTTATATCGTTGTATGTTTCCATGTGCATGTGGATTTGAAAGATGGCGTGTCCAAAGTAACCGAGAAAGTTCTCTTTCTGATTACTTGGGGGGCACATACCTCGAGAAGGGAATAAAAAACTTGGAAGTTAGTAAAAATTGATTGACCAGTGTTTTTCCTAAAAAAACACGAGGTGTAAATCATACTAACACGAACTAAGTTTTAAATTAAAATCCTGGATACGACCAAGTAAAAAACTTGGAAGTTAGTAAAAATTGATTGACCAGTATTTTTCCTAAAAAACACGAGGTGTCAATCATACTAACACAAACTAAGTTTTAAATTAAAATCCTGGATACGACTAGGTAAAAAACCTGGAAGTTAGTAAAAATTGGTTGACCAGTGTTTTTCCTAAAAAACACGAGGTGTCAATCATACTAACACGAACTAAGTTTTAAATTAAAATCCTGGATACGACCAGGTAAAAAACTTGGAAGTTAGTAAACATTGATTGACCAGGGTTTTTCCTAAAAAACACGAGGTGTCAATCATACTAACACGAACTAAGTTTTAAATTAAAATCCTGGATACGACCAGGTAAAAAACTTGGAAGTTAGTAAAAATTGATTGACCAGTGTTTTTCCTAAAAACATGAGGTATCAATCATACTAACACGAAATAAGTTTTAAATTAAAATCCTGGATACGACCAGGTAAAAAACTTGGAAGTTAGTAAAAATTGATTGACCAGTGTTTTTCCTAAAAAACATGAGGTGTCAATCATACTAACACGAACTAAGTTTTAAATTAAAATTCTGGATACGACCAGGTAAAAAACTTGGAAGTTAGTAAAAATTGATTGACCAGTGTTTTTCCTAAAAAACATGAGGTGTCAATCATACTAACACGAACAAAGTTTAAAATTAAAATCCTGGATACGACCAGGTAAAAAACTTGGAAGTTAGTAAAAATTGATTGACCAATGTTTTTCCTAAAAAACACGAGGTGTCAATCATACTACCACGAACTAAGTTTTAAATTAAAATCCTGGATACGACCAGGTAAAAAACTTGGAAGTTAGTAAAAATTGATTGACTAGCGTGTTTCCTAAAAACACACAAAATATCAATAATGTTAACACGAACTAAGTTTTAATTTAAAACCTTGGATACAACCAGGTCCAAGGCCTGATGTTTAACAGGTAAGATGTAAATCAACATCAATTTTGGTCACGACCAAAGTCTAAGTGTCTATCTCAACCTAAAAGTCTCTTCCCTTAATTTTGGATGAACGAGTTATAGACATATAAAAAATATATATAATCAAAATCAAGGACTAATTGAAAAATAGATATTTAAAAGTACAGACGAGTTGTCTCGAGGAAAATAACCTCGTCTCAAGCCAAAAATGGCAGGTTACAAAAAAAAAAAAAACTAGGACTCTCGAGGACGCCCCGAAGAGGTCACCTCCTCGGTTTCATACTTGCCGGCAGTAGAGGTCTCCCCAATCTCAGAAGGCGGCTCTTGTTGAAGACGAGCCTTAAACTTCTCGAGACAAGGCTCCCACACCTCAGGGGCCAGGAAAAAGAAGTTGCCGTCCTGGTTGAAGGCCAATAGTGGTAGAGCATGGCCTCCATGGAGGAGCTGGAGGATGCCTTCTCTACCTTGGTGGCGGCCTCCGCCTCCAGTTGCTTAGCCCTAGCCTCCACGAGCTCAGCCTTCACAGCGGACAAGGAGGCCTGCGCAGCCTGCTCGCCTTCTTGGGCAGCCGTCAAGGCAGACTTGGCACTTTGCTCTTGTTGTTGAGCAGTTGCGAAGGCGGCCTGGGCAGCGGCCTGAGCAGTCTGGAGCTTGCCCCTGAGCTCGTCATTCCTGGCCCTGGACTGAGCTACGCTGCGGTGTAAGGCCAAAGCCGCCTGCAAAAAAGTAAAGAAAGTTAGGCACGTGCTGGGAAGAAAGCAAAAGAATAAATTTAACTAAGTAGACTTACTGTGAGGTTCATTCCCAACGCAGACTCTATGACATTCTCGGGGCTCCTCGCCTCGATCTCCCTCATGTCCTTCAGATTGGCCTTGTAAAAATGCTCCACCGTATAGCTCGCGGTCTCATAGACCGTTCCCCGAAAGGTGTCTGGGATTTTCTCCAGATCTTGGGCATTAACCGGGATGTGCACGGTGGGAGTGGGGACTGGCGGAGTTCCAGCTGGTGCCACCTGTTCCTGAGCAGGGGCTAGGTATCGTGGGGGAGGTGGAGGCATATTCTCCATGGCTACGGGGGTTTGACTTCTCCCCTTGGCAGGGGATTTGGAGGTTGTCCCAGAGGCAGGAGGAGTTTTCTTGGGCAGCCGTGGTCTCTATACTAGTGGCCCGGATGGCTCGGAGGAAGGGTTCCCTGCCTGGAAGATGGAGCGAAGGTCATTGTCCCCGGGCTGTGCCATCTCCTCACCTAAAACAAAAGGAAAATGACGTTATTATACATGTAAAGTAATTTTATTACAAGGGAAATCTAAAGGTGTATTGAAAAAGTCCTACCCTCCGAGCTAGAGGAGGAGTCTATTGCCATGACCTCCGGCCTCGGAACTTCTATAGGGGAGTCTAAGTCTACTACTTCATGAATCAGAAGGGGTTCTGGGTTTGGATCTACCTCAGGACTGGACTCCCCTATGTATTGTCTAAGTCCTGGAGCGACTACACCCTCAAGAAGGGAGGGCCACGACCTAAGGTTGGTCCCATACTCCTCAAAGAAGGCCGACCTAAAGGAAAAAGTGTTGTCTACTACTACGGTACCCCTAGGACGGCCCATGTCATGGCGTAATACTAGCTGATCTACGCACTAGAGCAAGGTTATGTTATGGTCTGGGTCATTTTGGTGACGATGTAAAAGCTGGTTTGGGTTAAACCTAACAAGCCTAAGATCTGCGGCAGCCCTGTCTAAGTCCCTAAAAGGGTATTGGTTACCTTGGTCGGAGGGGCCGGCTGCTGCCCCCGATTAAGCTCATTCCACATCGGGGCCCCGAGCAGCCTCAGGAGCTCGCCTTTTCCGCACGAGCGGCACCTCATTTTCTTCATCCTGCTCGTCGCCGTCGTCGACTGCGGCATCTCCCTCGGGGATAGGCGCTAGCTCGCAAGATACTGGGTAGTTAGCCCGCGTCCTCCTCAAGGCCAGAGTCTGGCCTGCAGAAATTATCTTACACGCCAACATCATCTCATCAGACACAAGCTGGCGGTAGTCCTTCTCACTAGGCGGAAGCCCCGCCAAAGTGTCATAATGACCCCCAAGGGTCACTGATTTGGCTGTCCTCGCAAAAATGGCTGCACGTTGATGCTCCAATCAGTATACACGCAAAAAGACAAAAAAATATATATAATGATTTCGCGAGCTGAGAATAGAAAGGAAACTTATGAGGATGGTTGAAATAATGGTAGTCGCAGTTGTGAAACCCATTCGACATAAAGAACTAGTCTTTGAAGTCGTTGGGATGGTTGGGCAGTTCGATGACTGCAGGTGAGTTCGGTAAGCGGGTCAGGTAGTAGAACTCGTCGCCTCGTCCCCGTTGATCCGGGCTGGCCTTAAGGCAGAAGAAGTAGAGGATATCCGCAAGGGTGGGGACCTCCTACATCAGCTTCAGGAAAAGATACCTCAGCTCGGTCAGCAGACGATACAAAGTCGGAGGAAGTTGAAATGTTGCCAACTTCACATAGTTGAGGAAGTCGGTAAAGTACTGGTCGAGGGGGAGGAAGGCCCCGGCCCTCAAGTGCTCATCACTCTAGGCCGCGAAGTCTTCTTTGAGGGGTGCGTAGCTCCTCTTCCCCTCAAAGGGAGGTCGGGTGATAAGAACGCCAGTCCCAATCTCGATGTTATGGGACAACATAATTTTGTTGACCCTCCCTTGGGTCGTGATCTTCGAGACTATCCTCTCCACCTCAAAGTAAGCATCAGGTTCCACCTCAACCTCCCTCTCCACCGTGGGACCGAATTGGGGGATGGGGGATTCTACCACGTCCTCCTTTCCCCTGCTGAATTGCTGGGACGACGAGCCAGCCGCGCTTTTCTTGGACACACTCCTTTTGGGCGCCATCTGATCGCCTAGCGAACAAGAATGATGAAATACTTAGTAGGCGACCTAAAAGTTATGAAAGGGCAAACCGCAGAAAGAACAAAGGTTTTTATACACGAGCTGAGGTAATTTCAGCCCGTGGTGTGATGCCACGCGCTATCGTGGACACGCGCCTTGGTTTCCAACAGACCCCTGATGTTCAGGGATCCGTGTGTCAGGAGGGTCAGGCTATTGCTTGCCTTGGGGGACCGGTTTTTAGAGAAATACCGCCTAGGAAGTGTGACCCTTAAGCTACCTGGTTTTATACCCTAAAAAGCTCTCATCTTCCATATCCCAAATGGGTATTTCCTAAACTTACCCGGAAATTACCCAGAAGGCACCCAGAAATTTCCTAATTATGAACATCACAATCCTAAGCATACTTTAGGATCTACTCAATAAGCCTAAAATTGAAACTTATGCACCAGAGTTATTTAGAAACAGCCTACCGTTTGTTACTATAAAGTAGATTTGCATGGCAAGGTAATAAAATAAAGAAAAACAAAACCAACAAGCCTCGGAATGACGGGAAACTTACAATATGTTCTTCAAATGAAAGATGTAAGCAATGTAGAAGAAAAGTTCTGGGGGAAATCCTTGATGCCTGGGTTTCCGAGGGTTTTTTGGGGAAAGATTATGGAGATTTTGGAGTAATTTAATCAGGAAAAGAAGAAGAGTTTTCTAGGCTCAGAAGAGAAAATGAAGAAAAATTTCGAATGAAAGGTGGTGAACACTGAATATTGCCAGCCCTATTTATACGTAAAAGGCATAGGAAAACGAGGGCCGTCTGATCAAGCTGATGCGAGATACGAGGGTCATGATTTGAAAAATGAAACGGCGGCAAAAAGGTGGCCAGATCATTTAATGCAATCCTTGAAACCTGAACAGACGCCAATCACGGCGTTCCACGTGTCCAGTACTCAAGTGATGGGCAGGGTTTGGATGATCGCAATGGGAGTTTAAAAGTCCCCACCGTGTGAGTCAGAAGTGATATCATGGAACACGAGGAAGGACTTGGGGGGAAAATGTATGCCCTGAAAATCAGCACGTACCTTTTGAGGCAGCTCGGGTACAGCTGGCAAGCAAAAGGATATAATTAAAGTTCCACGTGTCCACCTTTTGTCCAGGGAAGTTTAGCATGATTCCCTAGACAAATAGCGCGAGATGATGAGTTCGTGGCAACATATCGCCTGGAACCACTTGTGGAATGCAACATCCATAGGCACGAGCTGGAAGTACGCTAGTTCGTGGTACGCCAGGGGTTTGACGTACCCCAGGATCTTTATAACGTTGACTACGCAACGTAAAAGTGCGTGAACAGACATCACGTGTCTGTTCTATCCCGAATCCCCGGATACGCAATATAAACGTGTGTGATCAGATGTCACATGCCTAAATTAGACCATACGGCCCATGATCCATTTTACCTAATGATTAGACCACACTATAATATAAAATGTAAATATTAATCATTGATGTAACAGATATAATGTGACGGATCAAAGGATCACAGGATGACCTCAACACCTACCCAGGGATCATTCTCCAATAAATACCAAGACCCTGGGTAGCGTTGAGGGTTGGATTTTCTCTGCAAGGCAAGATGCTGTAAAATTATAGAGAGAAATATAGCAATAACATAGACTCGTGGACTAAGGGGATTTTAACCTCCGAACCACATAAAAAGGAGTGATCACCTTCTTTGCATTTGTCTTCCCACATCCTTTTCTTAGTACGGTTTATCATTAAGCACTAATCCACCCTAGTTATTCATATAATTCGCTGTTGGTGAAAATCCGCGTTAACAATGAGGTTGGAAGCCTAGAGCTACGATTATCAACTAAGTAGAAATTAACACATTGCTTGACAAACATTTATTCATTAAATTTTTAGAAATATCATAGCACACAAAATGTTTTGAGATAAAAAAAAATACTAAAACACTTATCTTCTATTTCTTAGGTACTATAACTAGCCATGAACCCATGTGTCCTGGTAAGCAAGAGTCACAATTATTCACTTAGTTAAATAGAGAAACATCTCAATTAATAAAACGTCATAGAATTTTATTAATGTAACGCCCTGGTTACCCCAGGACAGTTACTATGAACGGTGAACCGGAAATTTGACCCACTACCCGAGTCCTTTGGTTAAAAACATGTTCTAAGTGTTATTAACAGGCTAAGTTGAAAAACCAATAAAAAAGAAAGGATATATTTCATTAAGTATATAAACTGCTCATGAGCTATTCAAAACATTTACAAGTTGTTTACAGTACAAAATGGCCACTACTGTTTCAAATTTTCAATCCCCGCCGACCTAAGCAGCAAAAATAGGGTAAACTCCCTAGTTCCCCTGAGAACTCCTTGGCCGTGGTGGTCAAGCGGCCGCATATGTACACAACACCACCTAAGCTCAAGGTTGGGTGAGCTTCTCTTTCCCTTTACCTGCACCACATAGCACCCATGAGCCAAAGCCCAACAAGAAGACACACTATAACATGATATAATATCAACAATGATTATAACAGTCATTCAGGACTTTCAGTCCAAACAAATAGGTGACAGTCGCAAAAGTCACTAAAATGGGGACAGTTCCCTTTAGCCATGTGACGATAAGATCACTAGGGCTAAACAGATAAGTGAGCATTTCACTAGCTTTAACAGGATAGGTGCATGGTGATTAGTCACCAACATAACCTTCCTCATGACTCTAGAGTCATAACTATGGAACATCGTTCCCTAGCCTTGTGACAAACAGTCACCTGGGCCTTATGCCCTGGCTCTTAGTAACTAGTCTTAGACTAGCCAAGCGCTTATAAGTTCATCGACCTTAGGGTCGGTCCAGCATTAATACCCCATATGAGTTATTCAACGCTGATATCGATTAGATCTAATCTTCATTTGGCCCTGCGTTCATGACACTATGCCACTTCTGACTCTTAGTTCAGTGTCCCTGACTAGTCAGTGCCATATACAGGTAATCAACATTCACTAGCATTTAATATGCAATCCATGTCCACATTTATCAATCAACATGCCTCAATAACAAATACGCATGCCATATATACACATGGTGAAGTTTTCTTACCTCTGGTTCGAATGGAAATTAATATAAGAACGACCCTTGAGAATGATCAATCTTTTAATTCCTTGACGGTTACCTGGTCATAACCAAAATCTAGGATTCATCAATGAAAATGAGAAACAAAAGTTCCCAAACCAAAACCTAGCCTCTGAGACATCGAATCCTACTAAACCGGGTAGTAGGATCGATCCCGAGGCCCAAGGCTTGAATCCTCGAGCTAAAAACTCATTTCTGGTCAAAAATGCACTTATGGGCCGCGGCCCTCCCTAGCCACGCCGCAGCTCGCCCCCCAGACAGAGGCGGCCCTTCCTTGCCAAGCATAGTGGGTCGCGGCTCACCATAGCCATGCCTCGGCTCATTACGTAAAACAACAAAGAACCAGAATTTCTCCCCTGCGTTCTCCTTGAAACCAACCCCTCAAACCAATTCCAAACATCAACCTAACACCCAATTCAGCCCCTAAACTTCATCTACAACTCACCCTCATCAAAACCCAAGTTAAACACCAACCTAGCTTCCATTGATTCCAACTATCTACCAAGGAATTACAAGCTGAAAACTTAAACCAAAATAGAGTAAAACCAGAAAACTAATGGCTGAAACTCACCTCAAACTTGAGATTAAACCCCCTTCAATGAATGAACCAACCCTATGAACTCAGCTCCTTGATTTCCTAGCTTGATTCCTCACTTTGAGCTCAAAACCTCCAAAGGAAGACAAAGAGAAGGTGATGTACGGGAAGGAGAATTCTTTGCTCTGTTTTGTTCTGTTTTTTCTACAGCCAACTAAAGCCTCATATAAATCCAAACCAAATGACCTAAATGCCCCTAGGTCATTTAAGGTTTCTAAAGTCACCCCAAGGGTAAAATCAATATTTTCCACCTATCTCGTTAATCATAATTAACGTTCTCCAATTCCCACTAATCTCCATAATCTCAAACACCAATAATTCATATCCCATTACCCTATAATTCCCGGTAACGCTCTAATCATTAAAAACACCCCGAGACTCACCCCAAGCCCTGAGCTTAAGCCTGTTATGACCAAACCGATAAATTGTATTTAAAGATCGTCTCATGCCGAATAACTCGAACCAATCCACATTATAATTTGGCCTCACAATATATCATTGACATGCAAACAAATATACAATTATGCCCTCAACGGGCCAAATTACCAAAATACCCCTGTAAACAAATGTGGACCCACATGCATGCATCTAACATCATATTATAATATAATTCTCATAAACATGCATAAATTCATTTCATGGCATAATTAAACAGTTATGGCCCTCTCAACCTACTAAACCAACCATTAAACCATATTAGGGATTCCGGGGCATTACAACTATCCCCTCCTTACAGAAATTTCGTCCTCGAAATTTATCTGAACAGCTCGGGATACTGACTTCGCATATCTGACTCCAGCTCCTAGGTCGCTTCCTCGACCTTGCTGTTCCTCCACAATACCTTAACCAAAGGTATCGTCTTATTCCTGAGGACTTTATCTTTTCTATCAAGTATCTGAACAGGCTGCTCCTCAAAGGAGAGATCTGGCTCTAACTCCAGATCATCATAGCTCAAGATATGACTCTCATTAGATACATACCTCCGAAGAGCTAATACATGGAACACATTATGCATGGCTGACAATGCCGGAGGCAAAGCCAATCAGTAAGCCACCTGACCAATCCTTTCCAAGATCTCAAATGGACCTACAAACCTAGGACTCAGCTTGCCTTTCTTCCCAAACCTTCTCACTCCTTTCCATGGCGAGACTCTAAGGAAGACATAGTCTCCCACCTGGAACTCCACGTTCCTGCGCTTGGGATCTACATAACTTTTCTGTCTACTATGAGAAGTAAGCATCCGAGCTCTAATCTTCTCAATAGCATCACTGGTCCTCTGAACTACCTCAGAACCTAAGTATCTCCTTTCACTTGTCTCATCCCAATGAATGGGGGATCTGCACTTCCTACCATACAACATCTCATAAGGTGCAACTCCAATGGTAGACTGATAACTGTTATTATAGGAAAACTCTATCAAAGGCAGATACTTACTCCAAGATCCATCAAAGTCTAGCACACATGCCCGTAGCATGTCTTCTAATATCTGGATCGTCCTCTCAAATTGCCCATCTGTCTGAGGATGATAAGCAGTACTGAACTTCAACTGTGTACCCATGGCTTTCTGTAAACTCCCCCAAAACTTGGAAGTAAAAGTAGGGTCCCAATCTGACACGATCGACCTAGGCGCTCCATGGAGGCGCACGATCTCTCTCACATAGAGATCTGCATACTGGTCAACTGTATAAATAGTCCTCACTGGCAAGAAGTGAGTTGACTTGGTGTAGTGATCCACTATCACCCAAATAGAATCATGCTGACCAATAGTCCTCGGTAAGCCCACCACTAAATCCATCATGATGTCTTCCCACTTCCACTCTGGGATATCCAGAGGCTGCAATAATCCTGTCGACCTCTGATGCTCAGCCTTGACCTGCTGACATGTCAAGCACTTAGCCACATACTCTACTACATCTCTCTTCATCCCCGACCACCAATACAATGATCTCACATCCTGATACATCTTCGTGGTGCCTGGATGCAAAGAGTAAGGTGTAGTATGAGATTCATCCAGAATCTCTCGCCTCAAAGCAGTGTCTAACGGAACACATATCCGCCCCTTGTATCTCAACAACCCCGAATAAGACACTGTATAATCTCTGGATGCTCCAACCAAGACATCATCTCTAATCTTGATCAACTGTGGATCACTCAGCTGACCCTCTTTAATTCTCTCTAACAGTGTAGACTGTAGTGTAATATTAGCCAATTGGTCCACCAACAACTCTATACCAGCTCTGGTCATATCATTTGCTAACTCTCTGGCTATCAGCCTCATACCATAAATCTGTCTCGAACCCTTCCGGCTTAAAGCATCAGCTACCACGTTGGTTTTTCCTGGATGATACAAAATCTCACAGTCATAATCTTTTACCAACTCCAGCCAACGCCTTTGTCTCATATTAAGATCTTTCTGGGTGAAGAAGTACTTCAAGCTCTTGTGGTCTGTATAAATCTCACACTTCTCTCCATAGAGATAATGCCTCCATATCTTTAAAGCAAAAACTACAGCTTCCAACTCTAAATCATGAGTGGGATATCTCTTTTCATACTCCTTCAACTGACGAGAAGCATAGGTAATTACCTTCTCTGATTGCATCAAAACATAGCCCAAACCCTGATGAGAAGCATCACAATAAATCACAAACTTCTCCTGATTTGTCGGAAGACTCAGAATCGGAGCTGTAATCAATCTCTGCTTCAGTTCCTGGAAGTTGTCTCACACTTATCTGACCACACAAATTTCTGACTCTTGTATGTCAGCTCAGTCAACGAAGTAGCAATCTTTGAGAACCCTTCCACGAAACGCCTGTAATAACCTGCCAATCCAAGGAAACTTCTAACCTCATAAGCATTCTTTGGCCTTGGCCAATCTCTGACCGCTTCAATCTTTGCTGGATCTACTTTAATACCCTCCTTACTAACAATGTGCCCAAGAAAGGATACCTGAGATAACCAGAACTCACACTTCTTGAACTTTGCAAATAGTCTATGTTCCCTCAATCTCTGTAGAACCAACCTCAGATGCTACTCATGCTCTGACTCAGATTGAGAATATACCAGAATATCATCGATGAAGACGATCACAAACTGGTCCAGATAATCCTTGAACACTTTGTTCATCATATCCATGAAAGCAGCATGGGCATTAGTCAATCCAAATGACATAACTAAGAACTCATAATGCCCATACCTGGTACGGAAAGCAGTCTTCGGTATGTCTCCCTCCTTGACCCTCAACTGATGATAACCAGAACGAAGGTCAATCTTAGAGAATACCATCTTACCTTGCAACTGATCAAACATATCATCTATCCTTGGCAAAGGATACCGGTTCTTAATTTTCAACTTATTCAGTTCTCTGTAATCAATACACATCCTCAGAGAACCATCCTTCTTCCTTACAAATAGAACTGGCGCACCCCAAGGTGAAAAACTAGGTCTGATAAAACCCAAATCTAACAGCTCTTGCAACTGCACTTTTAATTCTTTCAACTCAGCTGGGGCCATTCTTTAAGGAGCTCTAGACACTGGCTCCGTCCCTGGTGCCAGTTCTATAACGAACTCAATCTCTCTGTGTGGTGGCAACCTTGGCAAATCTTCTAGAAACACATCCAGAAACTCACAAACAAGTCTAGTCTCCTCTGGTCTCACTAGCACGACCTAGGTGGTATCAACCACACTGGCTAAGAATCCAATGCAACCTCCTTGCAACAATTCCCTAGCCCTCAATACAGAAATCAATGGTATGCGAGGTCCATGCACAACACCAACAAACACAAAAGGATCCTCACCTTCAGGCTCAAAGGTGACCATCTTCCTTCTGCAGTCAATGGTTGCCCCATACTTCGCTAACCAATCCATACCCAATATCATATCAAAGTCAGTCATAACCAACTCTATCAAATCCACTGATAACTCTCTGCCCTCTACTGTCACTGGCAAAGATCTGACCCATCTCCTGGATACCACTAACTCTCCAGTGGGTAACAAAGTACCAAACCCCATCGCATAAAAATCACAGGATCTACACAGTCTATCAATAACACTACTAGCAACAAAGGAATGTGTAGCACCAGAATCAATCAATACATTATAAATGGTTCCAGCACTAAGAAGCTGACCTGTAACAACTGAGGGAGAAGCCCCAGGTTCTGCTTGAGTCAATGCGAACACTCGAGCTGGGGCCAAGCTGTCCGCCTTCCTGGGTTCTTCTTTTCTTGCCTTAGGGCAATCCTTTTTAAGATGACCCACTACTCCACATGAGAAGCAGGCCCTTGCCCTACACTCTCCCAAATGATGCCTCTTGCATCTAGGACATTCGAGATAAGACTTCCAGGCTTCACCACCACCTGGACGACCCATAGGAATACCACGGGGCCGCCTATCAGGACCTGGAACTGGGAAGGTGTTAGGAACCTTCCTCTTCTGATCACTGGGGCCTCCACCTCTACCAGAACCTAAAAATGGAGGACCTGGCCTCCTGAAATCCTTTCTGGCTGCACTGTCACGCCAGATCTTGATCTCCGCACTCTCAGCTATGAGTGCCTTCTCAACCACCTGTGCATAGGTAGTAACCCCTGCCACAGTGGTGATATGTACATCACGGGCTAATCTGGGCTGTAGCCCCTGCAAGAATCGCTCTCTCCTGGTCCCATCAGTGGGCACCAATTCCTTGGCAAACTTTGCCAAGCGATCAAACTTTAAGGCATACTCAGTGACTGATAAACCTCCCTGAAGTAGCCTGATAAATTCCTCAGCTTTTGTCGCCCTGATGGCATCATTATAATATTTCTCATTAAATAGAGTCTGAAACTCTTCCCAAGTCAGGGCATTTACATTCTTGGTCTGGGTAATCACCTCCCACCAAATCCGGGCATCCTCCCGAAACATATAAGTGGCACAGGCCACTCTCTCATTACCAACCACCCTCATAAAGTCAAGTATAATGGTAATCATACTCATCCACTGCTCTGCCTTGGCAGGATCTGCACTGCCCTCAAATACTGGAGGTTGTTGCTTCTTGAACCTTTCATAGATAGGCTCCCATTTGTTTCCAACCTCAGGCAGCTGCCCAGCTGCTGGCACCGACATAGAAGGTGCCTCTGATACACTGGCCACTACAGGCACTTGTTGTTGTCTTAGGAGATGAAGCTCTTCTCCTTGTTTCAACACTGTTGCCTGCAAATCATCAAACAAATGCTGCCAGTTTGCAGGAGCTGGCTGTGGAATCTGGGACTGGTCATTCTCTTGACCCTTGCTGTTATTATTCTGGCCTGGATCACTCTGGCCAGCTGACATGTCCGTCTGCCCTGGATTCATTCTGTCATTGATACCTTACTGAAACAATGATCAATACGACCAGTCAGGTAGTAATAACTAAACCTCTTGTCGCCTTACGATCCAAGAACAAGCAGACAATTATCACATTCCATAGTCATACAAATATATGAGCAGATACATGTTTATAGCATTTAGCACTCAGCATGTATCACATAATAACTCATCAACAACCACACTAATAAGTATGTTCCAGCAATCTCAGTACTAATTAGCACACATTTGTTGAGAATATAATATTTCAGGGCACAGGTTTAACATGGTGTCTCATGCACACAGGTAAAGCATATATACTATATTTAAGTAGTTATACATATAACCACATAAATAATTACCAAGCCATGAGTCGAGCTTGACTTCAGTGATGTGTGTACATGCCCAGCCAGTCTACAGGAACCTTAACCTTGGCATGCTTTGATACCAAGTTGTAACGCCCTGGTTACCCCAGGACAATTACTGTGAACGGTGAACCAGAAATTTGACCCGCTACCCGAGTCCTTTGGTTAAGAACGTGTTCTAAGTGTTATTAACAGGCTAAGGTGAAAAACCAATAAAAAAGAAAGGATATATTTCATTAAGTATATAAACTGCTCATGAGCTATTCAAAACATTTACAAGTTGTTTACAGTACAAAATGGCCACTACTGTTTCAAATTTTCAATCCCCGCCGACCTAAGCAGCAAAAATAGGGTAAACTCCCTAGTTCCCCTGAGAACTCCTTGGCCGTGGTGGTCAAGCGGCCGCATATGTACACAACACCACCTAAGCTCTCCACTCAAGGTTGGGTGAGCTTCTCTTTCCCTTTACCTGCACCACATAGCACCCATGAGCCAAAGCCCAACAAGAAGACACACTATAACATGATATAATATCAACAATGATTATAACAGTCATTCAGGACTTTCAGTCCAAACAAATAGGTGACAGTCGCAAAAGTCACTAAAATGGGGACAATTCCCTTTAACCATGTGACGATAGGATCACCAGGGCTAAACAGATAAGTGAGCATTTCACTAGCTTTAACAGGATAGGTGCATGGTGATTAGTCACCAACATAGCCTTCCTCATGACTCTAGAGTCATAACTATGGAACATCGTTCCCTAGCCTTGTGACAAACAGTCACCTGGGCCTTATGCCCTGGCTCTTAGTAACTAGTCTTATACTAGCCAAGCGCTTATAAGTTCATCGACCTTAGGGTCGGTCCAGCATTAATACCCCATATGAGTTATTCAACACTGATATCGATTAGATCTAATCTTCATTTGGCCCTGCGTTCATGACACTATGCCACTTCTGACTCTTAGGTCAGTGTCCCTGACTAGTCAGTGCCATATACAGGTAATCAACATTCACTAGCATTTAATATGCAATCCATGTCCACATTTATCAATCAACATGCCTCAATAACAAATACGCATGCCATATATACACAGGGTGCAGTTTTCTTACCTCTGGTTCGAATGAAAATTAATATAAGAACGACCCTTGAGAACGATCAATCTTTTAATTCCTTGATGGTTACCTGGTCATAACCAAAATATAGGATTCATCAATGAAAATGAGAAACAAAAGTTCCCAAACCAAAACCTAGCCTCTGAGACATCGAATCCTACTAAACCGGGTAATAGGATCGATCCCGAGGCCCATGGCTTGAATCCCCGAGCTAAAAACTCATTTCTGGTCAAAAATGCACTTATGGGCCGCGACCCTCCCTAGCCACGCCGCGGCTCGCCCCCCAGACAGAGGCGGCCCTTCCCTGCCAAGCATCGTGGGCCGCAGCTCACCATAGCCATGCCGCAGCTCATTACGCAAAACAGCAAAGAACCAGAATTTCTCCCCCGCGTTCTCCTTGAAACCAACCCCTCAAACCAATTCCAAACGTCAACCTAACACCCAATTCAACCCCTAAACTTCATCTACAACTCACCCTCATCAAAACCCAAGTTAAACACCAACCTAGCTTCCATTGATTCCAACTATCCACCAAGGAATTACAAGCTGAAAACTTAAACCAAAACAGAGTAAAACCAGAAAACTAATGGCTGAAACTCACCTCAAACTTGAGATTAAACCCCCTTCAATGAATGAACCAACCCTATGAACTTAGCTCCTTGATTTCCTAGCTTGATTCCTCACTTTGAGCTCAAAAACTCCAAAGGAAGACAAAGAGAGGGTGATATATGAGAAGGAGAATTCTTTGCTCTGTTTTGTTATGTTTTTTCTACAGCCAACTAAAGCCTCATATAAATCCAAACCAAATGACCTACATGCCCCTAGGTCATGTAAGGTTTCTAAAGTCATCCCAAGGGTAAAATCAGTATTTTCCACCTATCTCGTTAATCATAATTAACGCTCTCCAATTCCCGCTAATCTCGATAATCTCAAACACCAATAATTCATATCCCGTTACCCTATAATTCCCGGTAACGCTATAATCATTAAAAACACCCCGAGACTCACCCCGAGCCCCGAGCTTAAGCCTGTTATGACCAAACCGATAAATTGTATTTAAAGATCGTCTCTTGCCGAATAACTCGAACCAATCTACATTATAATGTAGCCTCACAATATATCATTGACATGCAAACAAATATACAATTATGCCCTCAACGAGCCAAAATACCAAAATACCCCTGTAAACAAATGTGGACCCACATGCATGCATCTAACATCATATTCTAATATAATTCTCATAAACATGCATAAATTCATTTAATGACATAATTAAACAGTTATGGCCATCCCGCCCTATGAAACCAGCCATTAAACCATATTAGAGATTCCGGGGCATTATAATTAACTACCTATTCCATCCGATCAAAGTAACAAAAACTCATGTGTCTCGGTAGGTGAGAGTCACAAATATTTCTTACTTTATGAGTTTGACCTTCGGTTTCGATTATTATAGACTTAATTCCTATAGTCATCGTAGGGATGAGTCTATCATAGGGATGAGTCTATAGAAGTTCCATCTATAACCATCTATCCTAAAAAATTTAACCATGTTAAGAAGTCTAGTGAACACCTTCCGTACAAAGACGAAATCAAAACGCCATGAGGCCCCACTTGACTCTAACCTTGTTAAATCAACGGTGGAGATCGAATTTAAATTTTTAAAACTCATTATTAAATATTTTAGTATTTTATTCTTTTTGAAAAATATTAACTTAGGTTTGCCAAATTATTAAAATAATTAATAAACCAACTTAAGTTTGCCAAATTATAAAAATAATCAATAAACCATAGTTTATAATTTTTTTTCATTAATTCTAAAATTACCATTGAAAATTAATTCAAAAAATAGAATTAATCTGTTTCTAATCAATTATTAGTTCCAACTGAAAAGAATAGCCTAATACAATTAAGTTCAACTTAGGTAAATGAGCCTTAACAATTCAAGCTTGCATGGAGGAGAGCTGGGTTCAGTATGTCGGACCCACTACTAAGGCTCCCTAACTTCTACACAAAGCCCAAAAAGACAGGAATTTGAACCTTCGTTTTATTAATTTTTATTTAATTAATTAAGCCCAATCTAGTAATGCAAAACAAATGAGCCTTCACAAGTGGAACCACCCACAAGAGAGGAATTTAAACTTTACATATTCAATTGGGCCCAAATAAAACCTAACATTTTATGAAAGTTTTATTTGATTTTTCCCACATTTTTCAAAACAAAAAATGGGCCATCATTATACTTATATTTAAAGCAAAAATGCAAAAAATAACTTAATAATGATGCTAGATATGTTAACTTTCTTATTAATTGGATGGACCTAACATGAAAAACTATATGACATGTTACACATATTTATGCATCATTACATTTATCACCAAAATAAATAAATAAATTTCTAAAATAAATAAATCAATCAATTTCTAAAACAATTAATTGAGTTATCAAAATTAATTAATTTATTAATTAATTACCATAAAGATTTTCCCAATTGAAAACTTACTACATAATTAATTGAACATAAAATTAATTTAATTTTCATTAAAGAAAATATCTTAAATTTTTTAAAAATGGAAACTTAGATATTTCTTTAACACAACAAAAATAAAAAAAATATCTTAACTAACTTTTATATTATATATATATAAACATACGATTGCACATTTTTTTTGTTTTTTAAAATAATATATATAGATATATTATAACCGTATAGGGTTTTTATTTTATTTTCAAATATATATAATTTCGTATAAAACAAAAAAAATAATAAATCAAAGTTAATATATATATTTTAATATAGTTATACGGTAAAACTTAATTAGGGCTTTTAAATATATGTATATATATTATTCACAATTAAAAATGGCAGCTGCCAACTACAAAAAAAATTGTCAATTTTTCAATGAGCATTTTACCAAGAACAAATTAAGATATCAAAATTCATGAAAAATATGACAACTTAAATTAGCAATATGACACATAAATATTCATATCAAATTTCATGTACCATCCAATTAAAATTTTAAAATTAAACATGTCAACTAACACATATAATCATGCATTCTTAACATCTAGATCTAGGCAACCTAGGCTCTGAGGCCAATTGTAGGATCTTGGAATTTAAATCTAGATGCATGCTTCCTATTATTTTTCCAAACACGTAATAGAAATATAGAATAACATGACATACATATGAACATCAGATTCATAAATTGACATAAACACAATGATGTAGAAACTTACGAATACGTAGTGGAACTGGAACAACTACATCCTTCAATCTCTCTAACCCTTGATTCCTTTCTGTAGCAGAGTATTATCAAGAGATTGAACAAGATCAACAACACAGTCTTCCTCACCAAGCATTTGATCAACTTAGAACTACTGTGGGCTGGTTCTCAACACATGAGATAGAGATCTAGAAGAGAAGAAGAGATAGTGGCTAAGAAAGGATTAGAGTGTCTAGGTTTTCACTTACCCAATGAATCAACTGAGACTGACTTTCTTATGAAAACCCTTGATATCATATTCCTTATATAGGCAACTTAATGGGCTTTATTTAAATTTAAATTAATTAAAAAATAAATAAATAAAAGTCTTGGGCTACCATAAATGGACTTGGGCCCAATTTTTTTGTTTTGAATTTAAATCCCAATTGGGCCTAAATTCAAAACCTTTTATTTATTTATTTTTAATTAATTAATTAAATCTTTATTCAAATTAATTAATTATAATTTGAAACTTGATTTAATATTATTTATTTATATTGACACCAATTTATCAATATTAATAAATTTACCCAAAGATTCTCTTTTATTCTCTAAATCTCATATCTCTGTAAATTTTCCAAAATTGACCTAGTCAACTTTAAAAATCCTAATTGATAATTAAATCAATTAATTGAGACATTCTAGATGATTTACTCAAAGGTGATGCAGGGACCATGGATCCATGAAATCAAGCTCCTGTTGGATAAACTTATACAGGATCTTTATTTATTTTCATGTATATCTAATATTAAACAAATTAATACAAGATAGCCTAAAAAATGTTTCTAAAATTGAATTCAAAGAGAAACAAATAATATAATACTTACAGTATACGCAGCGGAATTAAGAGTCCTTCCTTTAGTTTCTCTAACTCTTGTATCCTTTCTGTCGCAGAGTATTATCAAGAAACTGAACCGATCTTCTATTTTCTTCACAATCTTCCAATGTATCCTTAGAACCACCTAGACTAGTGTAGGCAATTATCAACACATGAGATAGATATAGAGAGAAGAAGAGAAAATAACAAAGAGGTTTAGAAAAGGACTTGTGTTTAGAGAGAATCTAAAACTATCAGAAAATGTCTTATCAAACTTCTCAGAAATCTTATGTTTTAACTTCTCTCTAAGCACTCCTTTTATAGACTCAATTAGGCCATTTAATTTAATTAAAAAATCAATAAAATAATAGCCATTTTGAAGCCCTAGGTCGAAATTATCATGGGCTATAGGCCCGTGAAATTTCCCATTTGATTATAAGCCCATTGGACTTAAAATCAAGGCATGTATTATTTTCTATTGATTTAATTAATTAAATAATTATTTAAATCCTTTATAAAATTAATTATTTATAATTTGAACCTTGATTTAAATTTATTTATTAATTTAGATACCAATTTATCTTAATTAATAAATCTGCCATAATTTCTCTTTTTTTCTCAAAATTACACAACTCTATGAAACTATCCAAAATTGACCTGGTCAACTTTGATAATTCTAATTGATGATTAAATCAATTAATTGAGACTATCTAGATGATTTTATCCAAGGTACAATGGGGACCATGGGCCTATGAAATCAAGCTCCAATAAGTTATCATAAATCTAACAAATAAATTTACTAACTTATTAATTCCTCGTGACTCCACTATAGACTTGGAATTGCACTCTTGAATTCATAGAACGCTCTATAACAAATATAGATACGCTATTAATTATCCATTGTTACAACCATAATTGTCACTCAATCCTCTATAGACGGTCTACAATGAGATATGACTAAAATACCGTTTTACCCCTCATTGTATTTTATCCTTAAAACACTTAGTTCCTTGTAAATAATATTTCAGTAAACTAATTTAATTACTGAAATGAGATCTCTATCATTTAACACCTTGAACCAAACTAAAAGGAAACCATCATTTCACTTCTTCATCAAAAGCTATAGATGTTCATATCTATGATTAACACTCCCACTCAATTGTACTACCGAGTTCCCAAGATGTAAGTATGGGCTAGTCCGTAGGGTAAGCTGGTAACGAACAAGTCAAAGAACTCAAATAATACAATCAGTTAGAATACTAACCACTCATAATTGAGATTGAATTGACCTATGGTCAACTATATGATATGACTAGAATAGATAATAATGGTATGTTTACTTATCTTATCAACTGTCAATATCGGTCCTATCCGATGTAACAAATACATCCGATCTTATCTACTTTGCTAATGTTCTGGAAAGAACATAACACTGTAATGTGTAAGTAGATCATATCGTAGATTGGCAAGTCAGTGTAAATCCGGTGCACTGACTAATCTTAGGACTAACTTATTTTTAACATATAATCATATTTATATTCCACTGTGATTACGTCACTATAAATAAGATTAGCTATATGCTCGGGATTTAATAGAAGTTTATATTAAACAAATAATCATGAAAATAAAACATGTGAGCAAAGTGATTGATCAAGTCAAAAAATGATTTCTATTCTTTTATTGATAATAAATGAGATTACAAAGAATTTGGGTTTTAATTAGGGCATAAAACCCCAACAGCTCCAACAAGTTACCGTGAATTTATTTACGAATAATTTCACTACCTTATTAATTCCTCGTGACTCCACTATAGACTCGGAATTGAACTCTTGAATTCATAGAACGTATTTTCAAAACCATAAATATGTTATCCATTGTTATAACCATTACAGTCAGTCAATCCTCTATCGATGACTTACTAACGAGATGGGTGGAAATTACTGTTTTACCCCTCATCAGTATTTTATCCTTAACTCCCACTAAGTTCCTTATAAATGATATTTCTGTGAACTTAATCACAGAAATGAGATGTCAATCATTTAACCTTTTGAACAAAGCAATTAAGAAAATCATCTTTTCACTTCTCATACAAAAGTTATAGATTTCATATCTATGAATAATACTCCCACTCAATTACACTACTAAATCTCCAAGATGTAAGTATGGGCTAGACCGTAGGGTAAGCTGGTAACGAACAAGTCAAAAGATTTAAATAATATAATTAGCAGAATATTATCATTCAGAATTAAGATCGACTTAACCTATGGTCAACGTTCTGACATTGATTAGATTTGATATAAACGATACTTATTTATCAATCAATAATCAATATCGGTCCTAGTCCGATGTAACCAAATACATCTGATCTTATCTACTTGGTCAATGCCTTGGACAAGACATCACACCCTGAATGTGTAAGTAGATCATATCATAGATTGCCTAATAAATGAAAATCCAATGCACTAATCTAATCTTAGGACTCGTTCTTTTGAACATATAATTACAACTATAATCCACTGTGACCTAGTCACTATAATTGTAACTATCCATATGTTCGGGATTTTATAAATGTTTGTATTATTACAATAATCGTGTAATAAAACAAGCAAGCAACACGGTTGTCAAACTAAATGATTTCTACTACTTTTATTGATAATATAAAATCGTGCTACATGTCCGACATGGTTTTATAAAGGCATAAATCCCAACAACACCCCCAGATTCTATAATGACGCAAACTAGGTTCATGACCATTCCATAGTTCTAAGGGTGTTTTGGAGATAGCTTTAGACAACACGACATTTAAAATATCACACACGGTCTGTATGGCATGTCCCTAAAAAGAGATCGGAAGAATTGAATAACTAATAATGGACCAAACCATTTCCATTAACGTGCGATTCCGACGCTTTGCAACACCATTTTGTTGCGGAGTACCTAGGGCAGTACATTGATATAATATCCCAAGTTCAGCTAAATGATATTGGAACTGCATATCCATGTATTCTCCACCCCTATCAGATCACAATATCTTTAACGTTTTACATAATTGGTTTTGAGCCATTGCAAGGAATTCTTTAAACTTCTCAAATGTTTCAGATTTCCTATGCATTAGGTAAAGACACAAGTATCTCGAGTAATCATCAATGAAAGTGAAAAAAATACTCATAACCACCCCTCGCTTGAACATTCAGTGGTCCACAAACATCTGAATGAACCAACCATAGTGGTTCTATGGCCCTTTCTCCTTTTGTAGAGAATGGACACTTGATCATTTTACCCTCGAGACAAGATTTGCAGACAGGTAGGTCACCCATTGTGAGTTCCCTCAAAGGCCAAATCTTTGTTAGTATTTTGATCCTATCATAGTTAATATGACCAAGTCGAAGATGCCAAAGATACGTCATGTTATCGTTATCGATCTTTTGTCGTTTGGTGGGCCTAGATCTATCTACCTTAAATAACTCATTATTAAAAGTGGAGGGTTCGATAGGTCATAAATGATATAGCCTGTTTTCCATACATCCAACACACAATTCATATCCATTCAATGAAATTGATATATTAAAACTTGTGAAAGTTACAGCAAAATGTTGTTGATATAATAAAGAAACTGAAATTAAATTCCGACTAAAGTTTGGAATAAAATAAACATGATTTAAAACTAAATACTTATTTCCAAAATTTAGATGAGCTTGTTATCTTGCTTCAACGTTCACGAATGCTCTATTTCTGACTCTAAGCTTCAGCTCGCCTTCCTTTACTGGTGTTCAATTGCTAAGTAGCTGCAAAGAAGTGCATACATGGTTAGTGGATCCAGAATCTATAATCCATGCAGAATTATCATCTTCCAAAACACATGCATCCATGACAAAAGATTGATAATTACATTGCGTTCCTCTAGCCTTGAGAGTTGGGAAATCCTTTTCTTAATGCCCAGTCTCCTTGTAGTGGAAACATGCTCCTTTGGATTTCTTAGCAGCGGGTTTTGCCCCAACATGTTTTGCAGCACCTCCAACTGGTTTTGCAATAGCTGTGGCCTTGCCCTTCTTGTTCTTTCTCTTATTCCTCTTGTTTCTCTTCGAGGATGAAGCTAAGTTAGCTTCTCTAGGAGCGACCTCAGTAGCAGCATAATGCTTCTTATCATGTCCCTTACTTGGTCCACCATTGATACCTTCAAACATTTGAAGTTCGTTCATGAGTTAAGTCATTCTGTACTTGAATTTGTTTAGTAAGTAGTTGGTGGTGAATGGAAGAAAACTGGGAGCAAAACTATTCAGAATAAGCCCCACTTTAGTTTCCTCGTCTATTGTGGCTCCGTGCAATTTTGCCTCTTGAAAGTAGTTTATCATCTTGATGAAGTGATCACGAATATGCATTCCAGGCGCGCATTAGCATACTTCTTCGTTGCCTCGAAACGAGCTTGTCCAGATTTGTGTTTGAACATTTCCTAAAGTTGGTCCATGATTTCATAGGTAGTTTCGACATCCTCCATCTTCGTCCTTAGCGTGTCCGGCATGCTAGCTAGCATGAACGCCTTGACTTTGTTGTTGGTAGCGAGCCAACGCTCGTACTTCTCCCTTGATTCTTTTGAAGATAAATCACCAGGGACGTCAGGGCAAACTTCAGTCATAACAAACTTGGAGTTGTCGCTGATCAACACAATGTTGATGTTTGACTTCCATTTGGGAAAATTCTCTCCAGTGAGAAGTTCCTTGGAGAGAAGGGAGATAATGAGATTCGACATAGAGCTACAATTATCAATAAGTAGAAACCAATGCATTGTTTAACAAACATTTAATCACATAAATATTCAGAAATAGCTCAATAGCTCAAACATATAAATATATGCATAGATATGTAAAATACTAAAAAACACATATCTACTATTTCTAAGGTATTTTAACTAGTCATGAATACATGTGTCCCGGTAGGCGAGAATCACAAAATCACTTAGTTAAATAAAGTAAACATCTAAATTAATAATAGTCTAAAACTATTATTAATAACCTTCCTATTCGATCAAAGTCACAAAATCTAATTATTTAGAACTTTTTGAGCTAGACCCACGATTTCAATTATTATAGACTTATTTCTCATAGTCACCGTAGGGGTGAGTCTATAAGAGTTTGATTTATAACTATCTATCCTAAGAAATTTAACCTTGTTAAAAGTCCAACGAACACCATCCGTAGGGAGACGTAATCAAAACTTCATAAGGCCCCACTAAACTCTAACCTTGTTAAATTAACGGTGGAGATCGGATTTCAACAATTAAAGCTCATTATTTTAATTTAGTATTTTCCTTGTGAAATTTATAAAACTAGGTTTTTTACATTATTTAAAATAATTAATAAACCCTAGTATAAATTTCTTTTAAGTCTAAAATACCCATTTAAATCCACTTTAAATATTTAGAATTATTCTGTTACTAATCAATTAATTTAGGTTCAACTAGAATTAACCTAATACAATCAAGTCCAACTTAGGTAAATTGACCTTAACAATTTGGGCTTGCATGGAGGAGGGCTGGGTCCAGTATGTCGTTCCCACTACAAGGCCCCCTAACTTCCATACATAACGCAAAAGACAGAAATTTAAACCTTCGTTTTATTGATCATTATTCAATTGATTAGATCCAATCTAGTAATGCAAAGCAAATGGACATTCACAAGTAGTTACACCCACAAGAGAAGAATTTAAACTTTACATGTTTAATTGGGCCCAAATAAAACCTATTAAGATTATGACCCATTTTATTTGATCTTTTTCCCATTATCTAAAATAATGGACCATCACTATAAGTCCATCATCTAAGCTCGAATTTGCAAAAATGACAATTATAATGATGCAAGGCATGTTAATCAATTGGATGGGTCCAACATACAATCTATATAGCATGTTACTAATTTATGCATGCACACATTTATTACTAAAATAAATGAATAGCTAAAAAATAATAATTAATCAATCAATTTCATGAAATCAATCAATTAATTAATCACAATTAATTTTAATTCAATCAATCTTCAAAATATTAATCAAATAAAAATTAATTTAATTGTTCGCAATTGAGAAAAAATATATATATTTATACATATATATCTTTATTCTCTTTTTAGAAAAAAAAAATACCAAAAAGATATTTACTTGCACAAAAATATACAATTTATTAAGGAATTAAAGATACAAATCCAAACTAAATTATTATTTTTTTAATTGCTTCACATATAAAAAAAATATGTTACCAAATATATAATATATATATGTATATACAGTTACCCAAAAAATATATAAACGTGCAACCAACACATTCTTTTTTTTAATATGTAATATATATATATATTAATCTTTAAAAAAAATTCGCGTATACTTTTTTTTTTAATTCTATACGTTAAATATATGGAAGACTTCTTAATGGATACTACCCATAGATGGGTACTAACAATTATGATGATGTGGCAACATAGTGAATTAGTATAGTAAGTTACTAATAGGTAAAGATTTTTTTTGTACATTAATTTCGAATTTTAATATAAAATGCTTAAATAAGATTTTTTTTAATTCCTTAATTTAATAAAAGTGTGACCGCTATGTAATCAGGTAGTCATTCCAAAAAATTTTAAAAATTAAAATTTATTTTTAGAAATATTAATTAACAACTATAAATATGGACCATTAATCTTAATCTAATGGTTAATATTAAAGTGACTATCTATGGGCAGTAACCATTAAGAATGCTCCCACACACACACACACACACACACACATATATATATATAACTTAAAACATATAAACATATATATTATTAGGCAAAATAAAAATACCTAAAAAAATTTTTGTGCAATTTTTAAACTTTGATTTCATGTACATAGTTTATGGGTTTTATACAACAAAATAAAATACACATAAACATACAAAAATCATGAACAATAAATTTTTAGCATCACACCTACATAAAACTTAAACGTGCAGACAATTATGCTACCATCAAACTATCCTATAAAATATGCCAAAAAATCACATACATGTATATAAACATATAAACTAGCAACCATTGGCTTTTAAGCCAGTTGTAGGATCTCATTAATATAAGTATATGTTGACTAACGATTTAGATAATGACACAGAGTCACTAAAACGTTAAAGTTTTGTAAGCTGAATGCAAGAACTAAACAAAACCAGGATTTATAGTGGTTCGACCCCAGATATTGGTAATAACCTACTTCCACTTCGTGTTTTTATTGATGTATTATGAAACCTTCGATCAACAAACTAGGGTTTACTGAGTTTCACAAGCTCAAAAGAAGGATACAAATGTTTGTGTATAAAAAACACTGATTCTCCCTGAATACAAATTATTGCCTCCTCCTTTCAATGAGTCTCTTGAGTCCTATTTATAAGCTCAATAATTTACCTATGGGTCGTCTATACATGTTAACTCAAGCATATTTAAATAAGACATAAAAATAGGGTCAAATATCTTAGAAATATCTAACTTATAGTTGTATTTGAACTCTGGCTTTGTTACTATAACCAGACCTGGTCGTATATGCAACACATCTTCTGTCATACGGTTAAGCATCTTTTTTTAAATCCATCGAGCAACCTTTCTTCTGGTCGTTGGTCGACCTAGATGTAATCACTAAGTTGTCACGTGCAACCCACATGCACACTAATCTTGCCACGTCAGCAAGTAAATATTTTTTAGGGTAAACATTCGCCCCCAAGTTTATTTTATGCGATCAACATTTAATAAACTTACTCGACCAGTAACCCGTCTGACATGTCACATCTGTCAGTACTTTTTCGAAAAAGCAAGTAATTATGACCTTTACAGTTTCCCATAAATGTTTTGATGGTTATTGCAATTCCCCATACATCGAAATCCCATTCCCATCTGTTATCCCTAAAAAATACGAGGATGAGGTGGTGAATGGGAATGTGACACGTGACATCACCAATCAGGGAAAAACGACAAAGTATTGAGAAAAGACAGACGGGCAAAATAGATAGGTCCAGGACCTAGGAAAGTCAACCAAGCCTAAACCCCCTAAGGGGTGGTCAGCCTGACCCCTACCCCTATGGCTGGTCAGCCTAAGCAGGCCCAAGGGTCTAGAAGTGGTCTGCCTGACCCCCTACCCCGGGGGTGGTCGGCCCCAGCTTGCACAAGGACCCCTAGGGGTGGTCGGCCTGACCCCAACCCCTAGGGTAGTCGGCCCCAATATGCCCAAGGACCCCTAGGGGTGGTCAGCCTGACCTCAATCCCTAGGGTGGTCGGCCTAAGAGCCACCTGGGTGGTCGGCCCACCCTATCTTTCACAGGGTGGTCAGCCTAAACCCCCAAGTACACTTCACTGAGAAATAATCACTCTTGTTCAAACTAAGATCAATAGGTCTAGCACCCCGAAGATCAACAGGCCTAGCGCCCAGAGGATCAACAGGTCCAGCACCCAAGCTTTTGTCGTCGGACCTAGCACCTAAGTCTCATATACCAACAGATACTTAACATTTTCCCAAGAGGTTTTGATCATGCATTATATGAACCACGATCCAGAGAAGACAACAGGAAGACCCACGATCTCATAATCATGGGGAGGTGGACACGCATCTCCATTACCTGATAATCGTATGCCAAACCACGATCCCAGTATTACTGATTATGTAACAGCCCGTGAGTACTATAAATAAAGGACCCAGGGCTTCATTTCTTGGGATCGTTTTTTTGTGAATTTTTTGGACTCTCTTTTCTGGATCTTTCTCTTTTTCTGGAATTTGGGGGAGAGAAATCTGAATGACGAGTGAACTCATCAGTTCGTGCTTGTAATTGTCGAGTAATTCAATACTAAAAGCTAAGTGGATTAGGTTATTACTGTTCATCTGAACAGGGCTGAACCACTATAAAATTCCTGTGTGTTTATTTAAGATAATCGTACTCTGTCGTTTATTCTATTTATTTCGTTCAAAGGTGTCGTATACTGTACATACGACCATTGGCCAATTTCACAGGTCAACATTTTGGTGCTTTCATTGAGAGTACGAAATCCAGAAACACATTTTCATAATTTTTACGATGCCTCCAAAATCCAGTCAGACCAAGAAGACTGCTCCCAGGGATTCCACCACCCAGGATCCCATCGATCCCGTTAACGAACCTCGGGTGGAGGTTGGAGATCAACCTGATACTGAATATCCATAGGACGCTCACTAGGAGGAGATGGCACAATTTCTGGCAAGGCAGGAGGCCTTTGATGCAGAAATTTCCCTTTAGAGGGCGACTATCGAATGACAGCAACGAGAGATCGATGAGCAGGTCCAGAGGATGATCCAAAGGGAGCAGGAGGCTGACCAGAAGCACCAGGAGGCCGCTGTGCCCTTGGAGGCAGCTACTCAGTTAGCCTGAGCTAACGCTGAAGCTGCTGCTCAGGCGGTGAGGGAGGCTCAGGCCAAAGCAGCAGGAATGCAAGACAACAATAATAGAGAGTCCCAGGGGAGGAGCAGGACCCCAAGGACACTCTCGGAACCACTTTTCCAGAGACAGGATGAAGAGGCACAGTCCAAGACTACCTCCTCCATGACTAAGAAGAATAACACCCCATCTAGGAGTAGAAGTGTTACCAACTCGAAGGCCCCTTCCCAGGGGGACCGACGAAACAACGCAGGAGATGAGGGTCAAACATTTGAGAGGTGTAATAGGAATGGAAATGGCCGCTCAAAGTCTCAAAGTCATGTAGGAGGAGAGGCTTGGGGGAAGGTTCGCACCAACAGGGGCAAGGCGGACCTACCACCCCTACACCCTCAGTCTCGCAAGGGAAAAGAACCGATGAATAACATAAGTACTGTATTCGATAGGCTGGGGAAAGATGCGCAACCTCAAGATTTGAGGGAGGTCATCAACAGGAGGACCAGCGCTCTGGAGGGGGTACCAGGGACCTCTACCCCACCTGGAGCAGTGATCACACTAGTAGTACAGGCTCAAATAGATACACTCGTTATGGCTGTTCAAGGTCTAACAAAGAAACCTTCAGATATCTAGTTGACTCATAGAAGTGGGAGTCCTTTTAGTGCCAAGATCCAAGCTGCCCAACCACCACCAAAATGCAAGACCCTAAAACTTCCTACATACACTAGGAAGGAGGACCCGGTACGACACATTGGGAAGTTTGAGGATCAGATGGAGTTACTCGGTGTGGAGCATGATTATAGGTGCAGGGTATTCCCTACCACTCTCTCTGACTCAGCTTAGGAATGGTATTGGAAATTCAAACCTGGATCCATCACTTTCTGGGAGCAGTTCAGGACATAATTTTTCAAGGTCTTTAGTGCCGGGTGGATTCAACTGGTTTATGCCAATCAGCTAGCTGTAGGCAACAATAACAATGCTCGTGAGCAATATACAAGGACCCTTAGGCATGAGGTAGGGGAGTCTTCCCAGTGCATGGCGGTCGAGGAACGGTCTCCAAAAAATTCGAAGTATGAAAGTGAAACACTCACTTTTACAGAGGATGACGCCAGACACATGAGGTACCCCCATAATGACCCTCTAGTCCTTACCATTCAAATCGCCAATGCCCGAGTGAAGAGATGCTTGGTGGATATGGAAAGCTCGGTAGATATCATCTACAAATCATCCCTCGAGAAGATGAAGTTCATGGTCAATGACCTGACACTATGTTCCCAAGTGATATATGGGTTCACGGGAGAATGCCTAGCACCAGTAGGAACTATCAAACTACCGGTCATAGTGGGGGATTACCCCAGGCACGAAACTGTGATGACAGAGTTCCTGGTGGTAGATTGCTCATCGGCCTACAATGTAGTACTTGGGAGACCCCTCCTGATGGCACTACATGCAGCAGTTTCTATCTGGCATCTATCTTTGAAGTTCCCCACCAGCGCAGGGCAATGATGCGTATAGGGTAACCAAAGGGAGGCACGAGAATGCTATAATACGTTAGTGGTCAATGAAAAGAAAGGAACATGATAGTAACCTGTTGCGAAGAGAGTGAAGGAGAGGTTGACAACGTGGAGGTTGACGTTGAAAGAAACATTCTACTTGAGCCGAGGGCTCCTTTTAACGAAGATTTTTTATTATAGTAAGTTTCCCAAAGCAAGGGAAACGACATCGATCCTCGCTTTGGGGATGACGTCATGGGGGTAGGACCAGTCAAAGATCTTGACGAAATCTTACTAGATGAGGAGGATCCGACTAGAGTAATCAAAGTCGGGACCGAGTTAAAGGTGGAAATTAAAGCACGATTGGTGGAATTCTTGAAGAAAAACCAGGACGTCTTTGCTTGGTCATATAAGGACATGGTTGGAATTTCTCCTTCCGTAATAAGTCATGTCCTCAATATAGAAAAGAACTACCCACCTGTGCAACAAAAAAAGAGACTGCTTGACAAAGATTGATCTCAAGCCCTGAAGGAGGAAGTCGAGCAGCTCAAGGAAAAACGTTTTATAAGGGAGGCCTACTACCCTGTTTGGGTATCAAACCCCGTGTTGGTCCCAAAACCAAACAGGAAGTGGGGAACATGCGTGGACTTCACAGATTTGAACAAGGCCTGCCCTAAAGACTGCTTCCCACTACCCATAATAGACCAACTGGTTGATGCAATGGTATGACATGAAATACTCTCATTCATGGATGCGTATTCTGGGTATAATCAAATAAGTATGCACCCTCCCGACGAGGAACATACCAGCTTCCGGACAAACAAGAGATTGTATTGTTATAAGGTAATGCCATTCGGCTTCAAGAACGCAGGAGCCACCTACCAGCGTTGTCAAGTCCAAAGAAGTTGGAAGGCATGTTCAAGACTTGGAGGAATGCTTTGCAATACTTAGAAAGTATAGCATGAAGCTAATCCCTCTTACGTGCTCGTTTGGAGTTGGTTCTAGTAAGTTTCTCAGTTACATAGTCAATTCACGTGGAATCGAGGCTAACCCCGAGAAGATCAAAGCATTGATCGACATGAAGTCACCTACCACAATCAAATAAGTGTAAAGCTTAACTGGGAGAGTAGCTGCCCTCAGTAGGTTCATATCAAAGTCTACGAACAAGTGTGTCCATTTATTTAACTTACTAAGGGGCAGCAAGAAGATCCAATGGACCGAGGAGTGTAAGGAGGCTTTCCAAGCCCTGAAGGAACACCTCACCCAACCTCCCATCCTAGCGAAGCCAATATATGGAGAAGTACTTTTCATCTATTTGGCAATCACCGAGCATGCAATTAGTGCTGCTTTGATAAAGGAAGAGAACAGGGTACAACACCCTGTATACTATATCAGTAAAAGGCTAGTAGGTGCGGAGTCAAGGTATCCCCCTCTTTAAAAACTAGCCTACTGTTTAGTAATCGCCTCTCGAAAGTTGCGTCCATATTTCCAAGCTCACTCAATTCGAGTCCTGATCAATCAACCGCTGAGACAGGTTCTTTAGAAACTAGAGGCCTTGAGACGATTACTCAAGTAGGCAGTGGAACTAGGATAATTTGATATCACTTATCATTCCAGGACGGCGATAAAAGGACAAGCGCTGGAAGACTTCATAGTCAAAGGCACCAACCTTGAAGACCCTTACTACCAATCGAAGAGTTGAGATACCGAGAAGGAAGGATATACTCCTGTATGGAAGCTATATGTTGATGGAGCATCTAATGAACACAACTCAGGCGCAGGAATCATATTGATCACTCCGGAGAGTCATCGATATCCAATGCGCTCTCAGATTTGGATTCAACACTTCAAACATAGAGGTTGAGTACGAGGCATTATTAGCTGGATTACGCTTGTCTCGGGATGTATATGCACAGTCCTTGGAGATATTCAACGATTCCCAACTAGTGGCGTACCAGGTACTGGGGGAGTATCAAGCCAAGGGACATAGGATGGTGCAGTACCTGTACAAGGTGAAGGACTTGTTGGCACAGTTCAAGAAATACCCAATTATACAAGTCTCGAAAGAACAGAATGCCAATAATGATGCCTTAGCCAAGCTTTCCAGTGCCAAAGATGCGGACACCCTGAATATCGTTCCCATCTAATCCTTGGCGGAAAGAAGCATGGCTGAGCAGAAGGCAAATGTATTATTTTTGAATAATCAATGTAACAACCATTGTGCTTCAATGAATGAATTTAATTTCTAAAGTTTCTCTTAGTTCTTCAAATTTTGTTCAACGAAGGACTCGTCCTTTGGACATGCCAATACTGATGCCTTAGCCAAGCTTGCCAGTGCCAAAGATACAGACACCCTGAATATCATTCCCATCGAATCCTTGGCGAAAAGAAGCATAGCCGAGCATATGGAAAATGTATTATTTTTTAATAATCAATGTAACAGCCATTGTGCTTCAATGAATGAATTTAATTTCTAAAGTTTCTCTTAGTTCTTTAATTTCATTCAACGAAGGACTCATCCTTTGGACATGTCAACCCCATCGGATCATGGTCGATTCTGGTCCTTAAGGGACCTATCTACCCATAAGATCCAAACAAGAGACTGGTCCGAGGACCTTGTCACCAGATTATTGGATCATGTTCGATTCTGGTTCTTGATTAACCTATCGACCCATAAGATTCAAACAAGAGACAGGTCCTAGGACCTTGTCGCCCAACTATTTGATCATGTTCAATCCTGGTTCTTGAGGAACATATCAACCCACATGATCAACAAAAGAGACAGGTCCTAGGACCTTTTTGCCAACTTATTTGATCACGTTCGATCCTGGTTCTTAAGGAACCTATCAGCCAATACGATCAAAAAACAAGAGACTGGTCTGAGGACCAGTCGCCATTATCGGATCATAATTGAATCTGTTCCTTGAGGGACCGATCGATAATTTGATCTAAGACTCGTTACAGGCTTGATTAGCCCATCTAGACCCGGTCCAACTTAGACATTTTTGTCTACAATCATTATAATGAGTACACAAGAGATTATGTAGATCGTGATCGACACTTGCTACACAATCTGCATCTGTGTATAGGTACCATTACTACTGAGTATGAAACCATCACCCGACTACCAATGAGGGACAAGCATTTGCTGCTTGCATCATTGGGTGAGAAAGATAGTACTATGTGTCTAACGCTCGAAGCAAGGCATGGTCAAGTAGCAAGTGACCAAGGCTTTTAAACCCATGATCACTTGGGGGCATATAGTACATACTGATTGGGGTATACACGAGCAATGAGGGCATGACCTTAAGTACTAAGCAAGATCAAGTTTTTCTAGGACATTTGTTCAACATATGTTCCGAAAGTGGAAAAAATAAAAACAAAAAAGGCATTGGTAGGGAGATTCCTAGCCATGTCCTTTATGGGGTGGTTGACTAGTCCATCAACCCTATAGGGTGGTCGGCCTATCACCCATGGGGTGGTCGACCTGACCGTTTTGTTCATGGTACTTGGTGAAGTATCGTACTACTCACATTACCATGGTTGTTAGCATGAAAAACGTAAAGGAGAAAGGTTAGTATGGCACGTAAAATACATGTGTTCAGAGTATACTGATTCCTGAACCAATGAGGGTTGTGAGTTGATATACTTAGTAAGCATTGGAAATAAAAAATTTCAATCAATGCACTTAGTACTCATAACAAAAAAGCATAAAGGCATAAAATGTCATATGTAAAAAATGTCAAGTACAAGGTGCCCCCACCAATGGCATGAGAGGAAAAATAGAATAAAGGACCAAGAAGATGAACTAGGGCGAGGAGTATCATCTGAAAGACTACCCTGAGCCTCGGCAGCCTCACGAGCCAGACACTTCCTAAGCTCCTTCACTCGCGTCTTGTCGGGAAGGAAATCCAAGTTCAGATCTTTGTTGGACTTCCAGATCAAGTACAAGAAGGCTATCTCTAAATACTCTTCTCGAGCCTTGTCCCGAGCACCTTTGACCTCTTGCTCCTTCTCGACAAGAGAATCCTTCCGCAATTGGTCCATGTCGGCAATCAGCTTCTCTTTCTCAGCTTCAAACTATTGGAGCTGATCGGCAAGTTCCCCCTCCATATGGGTTATCCCGAGAGTCAACTCGGTCACTTCCTTCTATTTGAGCTCCATGGTTGTAACGACCCAAATTTGCTAATAGGGCTTAGGGCCTTGATTAGCGTGCCTAGAGGGTAATAAATGATTTAATATGTTAATATGTGAATTTATGTGAATATGTGATAGAGATGCATGTTTAGTTGAATTAAATATGCATGTGGGCCCCGTTTGGATATTAGGGGTATGTTTGTGATTTTAGCCCGTTGAGGGAATAAATGTGATAAATATGATATGTATGTGATATATGTCTGTGTAGCACAATCCGAGACAGTTCTAGGGAGCAGTTAGCCAGAAAGTCACAATGGGGTTGAGAATCCGACTCAGGGCGAGTCGAGGGGTATTTGGGGTATTAGATGTATTATGGGGTTATCGGGTTATGGAAATAAATATTTGGAAATATATTTGAGGTTAGAATTTCTAAGAGGGAATATTGGGGAAATTTACCATTTTGCCCTCGGGGACATTTTTGGCACCCCGAGCCTTGAGGTAACCTTAAAGCTTAAGTTAAATAAAACCAAGCCTAGGAAGCTTTTAGAAACTTAGAAACCGACATTCACTTTTCCTTCTCAGCTGAAGATAGCTTCTATTCTCTCTCACCTTTACTCTCTAAGACAACTCAAGGAAATAAGGTAGGAAAAGAAAATAGTCAAGAACTAAGAATTGGAGCTGAGCTTGGGAGACTCTAACCAGAAAACCACAGCTTGGAGCTTGAGGAATTAAAGTTGGGAATTTAGGGGATCAACTCTGAATCATAACTCAGCAAGGGTAAGCTTTAACTTTGAGAATTATGGTTGATTTCTACTGCTTTCTTAGGAAATGCATGTGAGTAGAATTTGATCTGATCATGGGTGTTTAGCTGAGTTTTTGGAGCAGGTTTTTGATAGGTTTTGATGTTGAAACTGGGCTAGAACCATTGTGATGATTATCTAGAATTGTTAGCTTGATTTTGGGTATAATTGGATTGATTTTTGAGGTAAAAACAGGGTGTTTTTCTGGGTTCGAGGGATAGGGCCGCGACTCTGTTCTTGCTGAGTCGCGGCCCCTTTGAACTTGGGGCGCCAGAAATTGGAGGCGCGCCGCGGCGCCCTTCAGCAAGGGCCGCAGCGCGTGTGGGAAATTGTGAGGCAAGGCCTTGGGTTGAGCTGGGGGCCACGGCATGGGTCCCTAGGGCCGCGACGCTTAAGGTATTTTTGGGTTCTAGGGGGGTTATAGGCTCGGGAACTCAATAGTTTAGGCTCGGGATGAATTTTATCACCCGGATTGATAGAATTCAATGCCCCGGAGATTATAATTATGGTTTGAGACTAATTATTGGATTAGAACTTGATGGATGAATATTTTTAATGCATTGTGACTAGGGTTTCGGCGAGGCTCAAGTTGGGGGATTGTACTCAGGATATCGGTGCTCGGGACACAGGTAAGAAAACCACTGTTCCCATAGAGCTTGTATGCAGGGTAGAGCCCAATATGTTTGAATTGCAAGGTGTAGCCCTTGGATTGAATTTATTAATGTTCAATATATGTTTTATGATGCCATGAATGCAACTGTGTAAATGTTCGGCAAGAGCCGGGAACGGCGTAGGCCGAGGTCGGCAGGGGCCGGTAACGGCGTTAGGCACGTGGAGTGCAAGGCCAAGTGTGGAAGCGGCCGGGAGCAGCGTTGAGCACGTGGAGTGCGAGTTGCCAGGGCGAGACCCTATGGGATATCCTCACGGTGTGGATCGCAAACCCAGGGCCTGGTAAAGCGCCTGGGCGGCATGGCCGTATGTGTTTAGCCTATTGATGGCCTGTTTATATGCTAAGTGTTTGTTATGCATATGTTTTCTGCTTGTGAGGGTTTTCTTGCTGGGCTTCGGCTCACGGGTGCTTTGTGGTGCAGGTAACGACAAGAGAAAAATCGACCAACCATGAGTACGGAGAGCGTGAAGCGGCGCGTACATGTTTGGCCTGCCTGGCTGCCACAGCCAGTGGTTTTGAGAGATGATTGTATTAAAACCTGGATTTTGTCGTCTAGTCGACTTGGTTTGTACTTTTATGTTGTAAATATTTCTAAACAGTATTTTGGGATCCCAAGTGTCAAACGTTTTATGTTTTTCAGTAAACGGAATTATTAATCAAAGTTTATAACTCTGTTTATAATTTAATTACACTTTTTGACCTAAAACCTCGATTAGCGAGTTAAATGCACATTTTAAACTCACTTAGTAATGGCTCTAAGGAAGTAGGGCGTTACAATGGTACTACGAAAGGTGTTGATCTCTTTGTCCTTTGAGGCAATGTGAGCATCCCTAGAGCCAAGAATGTGCCTAAGGTCCAGTACCTCTTGGCGGACAGCTTCAAGCTCAGAATGAAGGTTGGAGAGCGTAGAAGTACACTCTACAGACCTATCATGGACATGAGAGACCAGCATCAATGCCTGTAAAAAACATACAAGTGTTAGATAAACGTTAGAACACAAGCTAAGTAGACAAGAAGGGAACTATAAAGGACTCACACTCTGAATGTCTAAGAGTGACTTCGTGAGAATGGTGTTTAGGTCCTCATTCTTGATCCCATTAAAGGTTGTTGTTGTTTGCTGCAATGCGATGCTCGATCCATGAGGGCGCTTAAGTTTCGTATAGCAAACTGATGTGGCTCAGATAAAGGAGTAGGCGCAGAACAAGAAGCACCCGCATCATTGAAAATGGGAGGTACTGGTGTAGACAAAGATGGCTCTACCTCTGCGACAGGGCTAGACGCCAAAGGAGTCAGAGGAGACACCTCAAAAGGAACCTCCATGATCGACTCAGCCTCAACCTTGGCCCTTTTTTCCGCTCGAATAGAAGGACTGGCCTCAGTGGGAGTCAACCTCTGCTGGGTATGGACAAAGCCAAACATGTATGAGCCTGCAAAAGAAGATCAAATGTTAGAAGGATATTAAGTACCGATGAATCATAAAATAAAAGTGATAAAGTGTCGAACCTTCTGAATGTGATTCGAGTTCGAACGCAGCCTCATCAAAGTCATCCAAAGCAAGTGATGAGTACGCAGCAGATGCACCCGCCTCATCACCCTCATGTCCAGCTAACATTGGTGAAGAGGGTACCTCCTCGACATGAATGGGTCCCAGGGAGTCTATGGCTATCACAAGCTCAAAACCTGTAACGCCCTACTGCCTTAGAGTCGTCACTAAGTGAGTTTTAAATGTGCAATTAACTCGCTAATCGAGGTTTTAGGTTAAAAGTGTAGCTAAACTGTAATAAAAGTCATATAATTTTGAAAACATATTCATTCACTGAAATTATAAAGTGTTATACATTTGGGATCCCAAAATACTGTTTAGAAAATACTTTACAACTCAAAATACATTTAAGGTCGACTAAACGACAAATTCAAGTCTATACATTGCTTTCTTCCAAAATAACCCTGGCCGTGGCAGCCAGGTAGGCCAAACATGTACACGTCGCTTCACGCTCTTCGTACTCATGGTTCGACATTTTGGTTGCCCCTACTTGCACCATAGAGCACCCGTGAGCCGAAGCCCAGCAAGAAAACTCAACACAAACAATCAACATATGCATATCTATTAATCAACATATAACAAAATCGCCAACAGACTAAACATATAGCGGCCATGCCGTCCCAGGCGCTTTACCAGGCCTTGGGTTTGCGGTTTACACCGTGAGGATGTCTCAAGCATCCGAGAAAGGTCTCACCCTAGTGACTTTCACTCCGCGTGCTCAGCGTCACTCCCGACCCTTGCCGTACTCGGCCTTGCACTCCACGTGCTTAATGTCATTCTCGACCCCTTGCCGTACTCGACTTCCTGCCGTTCTCGGCCTTCGCCATTCATTTAAAAATAGGCATACATAGCATAACATCAATAACTTCTTAAACATATACATAATATAAACAATAGGGCTACGCCCTACAACTCAATCACATAGGGTTGTGCCCTACAATACAAACTATAAGGCCACACCCCGCTCTACGGGTACAACCGTTTTCTTACCTGTGTCCCGAGCTTCTTGAGCGCCAAAATCCCGAGCACAGTCCTCTAACCCGAGCCTCACTGAAAACCTAGTCACAACACACAAGTAACACTCTTGTTACTAACCAATTCACAATTGTACCCCGGAACCAATCTCGTGCTCTCAGGACCTCCCGTTTCCCCACACAAGGTAGCGAAAATGTTCCCTGAGCCCCCTGAGCCAAAACCCTAAAAACACAAAATCCCACATCCTAAAAATGGCCTAACGCCACAGCACAGCCCTATAGGGGCCGCGGTGCCCAGCAGGGCTCCCCTGTCCTGATTCAATCTAGCTCCGTGGCACGGAAGAACAGAACCGCGACGCTCATACGCGAATCCAGAAAACTGGGTTTTTCCCAACATTTTTCTCGAGACAAAACTCATTCAAATCACTACCAAGGTGCACCCAAGTCCCAATTTGGTGCAAAACTTCAAATAAACAGCATAGCAACTCAAAAACACCAGCAACAAACTCAAACACTCAACCAAACGCAAAAATCTACTAGTGGTTTAAAACTCCACAAAACTTAAACCACATCAGATTATTTACTTCAGAAATCAATGGAATTTCTTACCTCAAGTAGGAATTTGACCTGAGATGCTTTCAAATCCAGTTCCAAGCTCAAATCCACAAATTCCTAAGCTTAACCTTGCCAAAACTTCATCCCAAAATCCACAAAGCAAAGCTTAATTCAATTTTCAAACCACAACACTTCTTGGATGAATTTAACAAAGAATGAGTTAAATACTTACCCTTGCACCTAGCTAAGACTCCCAAATCCCAGCCTAGAATCCCTTGAATTTCTGGCCTTGAATCTTCCACAAACAAGCACTATGGAGAAGGAGAGAGAAACTGATTGGAAGAGAGAGAGCTGAGAGAAATTTATGTTCCTTTTTCCTTTCTCTGCTTTTGTTTAGGTACCTCTAGAATTCCCAGCTCCCACTGAGTATAACCACTTGCCAAAATGACTAAATTGCCCCCTTAAGTTAAGCTAAGTCCTCAAACATCACCAAGGGTAGTTTAGTCATTTGACATATCCCGCTAAGACCTCGAGTACACCTAAAAATACCCGTTAATCTCGGCATACTCAAATCATAACTAAATTACTACCCGATACTTAATAAATCCCAATCTCACATTATATACCCAAAATACCCCTAGGCTCTTCCTGAGCCGGGTATTTGACCCCGTTGTAACTTTCCAGCTAAACTGCTCCCTAGGACCGTCTCGGATCGTGCTTCACAATTATATCACCACTCACACGTGGTGTCAATCACAATATACACAAATATTGCATTTATGCCCACAGTGGGCTAAAATTACAAATATGCCCCTAACAACCAAATGGGGCCCACATGCATATTTAATTCACCTAAACATGCATTTCTATCCACATACTTATCAAATTCACATAATAGCATAATATATCAATTATTACCCTCTAGGCACGCTAATCAAGGCCCTAAGCCTTATTAGCAAATTTGGGACGCTACAGAACCATCGTCATCCGGAACGTCTGATATGGTAGGAGGAAACAACCCCACCTTCCTAAGGTTCTCTGGAGTAACAAGGGTTTTGACAATCTTCTCCTCAGGGGTCGTGGAAATCAGTGCCTTGGCCCTAACTGTCATAGCCTGGGTTGGGAGTGGTCTATATAAGGGCCCAACGTGCTTAAACTTGGACTAGTTGGCCTCTGCATCATTGGTAAAGAAATAGTTATCAGCATATCTAAATGCCTTGCTATTTCCAGAGATCTCTTCCAAGAAGGTGTTGGTACCCTCACTCATATAAGAGTGGAAGTGGAAATATCCCGAGTTGCGCTGAGAAGGGTTTGTCTTCAGGTCAAATAGATAGTGGATCTCATGAGGCATTGGGGCAGCCCATTTTCTGCGGTGATAGATGATGTACAATGCAAACAAGGCCAAGATCGCATTAGGAGCCAGTTGAGAAGGACTAATACCAAAATAGTCTGCTATACTTTGGAAGTATGGATGAAGAGGAAGTATGGCCCCAGACCTAATGGTGGAACGTTTCCAAGCGCATATACCTAGAGGGGGGGTCCTCAGCTCTGTCATCTGGACCAGGGATAGTGATGGACACGCCGGAGAGGTCAAAGGTCTTCCTCAAGTTCTTTACCTTCTCTTCAGTCATGTCAGAGGCCACCCCTTTGAACCAAACAACCTCATAATCAGTAGGGCGAGGCTTCTCAACAGGTTTCCATATGATCTCATTGGCGAAGGTGGCCCCAGAATTTGATAAATGGAACTCCTTTTGTCGTCTCTTCTTCTACTGCTCAGCTAGCGAGACTATCTTGCTCTTGGAAGGAGGGTGAACTACCTCAAGAAAAAAATCTGTGAATGGGACACTCCTGAGGATGAGTAGTATGGCGACGAGAGCCCTCGGTATAATCTTTCCAAGAAGAAGATTGATGGGGAACTCGACTAGTATCTCGGTGCGAAGGGAATTGCAATGGTTCTCGCTGACCTGACCTATCCTGCTGAGAAGAATGACTCCGCTGAGGTGTGCCTTGGGAGCCACGGTGCGTACTGTGCTGAGAAGTAATCTGAGAAAAGCCCGATGAGGAACCCTGAGTAATATGCCTGGAGATTTGAGGATCATCTTCAGAGGGTTGCCTAGTTGTCTGCTTCACTCTCGCCATTGGACAGTACCTCTTTAAGAAATCTTCCTCACTGAATAAGTATAAAGTGGAACGAGGGAGAATCCTTTTCAACCTTTCCAAAATCTCCTGGGGAGGATGCTCACTTACTGACTTGTCTGATGAAGAGGAGCTGAACATCTACAACAGAAGAAAAATAAAGATTAAAGTTAGTAAACGAGTATAATGAAGCCAACAGATGGGGGCATGTTCATGAACTAAAGAGTAAAAATGAAGAAATCAGGAGCAAGATTCTATATAGGGGGCCGGCCCAGTGAGCCTAAGCATAGGCCGACCACCCCAAGGAAGTAAGCTTCAGAAAAGTGCCTGAGGACCATTCCAGTAATATTTTTAGGATCCCAGGTGGTCGACTTATGCTTGGGCCGACCACCCTGAATCCTTGAAAATCGCCTAAGGCAAGAGGTACTCGGCCCATGGACCCCTAAGGTGGTCAGCCTAGCCCTAACTCTAGGCCTGGAAATCGCCTAAGGGAAGGAAAGGGAGTGCTCGACCTATGAAGCTCTATGGGTAGTCGACCCAACCCAATTTCTATACCTGGAAATCGCACTAGGAGAGGCAGGAGGTACTCGGCCCATGCCAAGGAGGTGCTCGGCCCAAACTTGGACCTATCCCTGGAAATCGCAGGCACCAGGTTTGAAGTCCCAGAAATCACCAGGACTATTGAGTGGTCAGCCTAGGGTCTTGCATCCCTTCAAATTGTCTAGTCTGGGTTTATAACCTTGAAAATCACCCATACTAAGGATTTTTTATATAGAAATCTTGGTTCAAGTAGGTCAATTATTTTTTATCAGGATACAACAAAGCAACAAGATTCAGACAAAATTTCCTCAAAAATGCAAAGTGTTTCTTATGAATCTAAGCACATTTAAATTAAATGATGTGAGGATTAGTAGAAAGTACTTACCAAAGATCTGAGTTTGATGAGGAACTGGAGAAATTAGACTTGGATATGTTTGAAAGTGGCGCATGGAGCAAGAATGAGAAAGATGATCTACTTATAACCTCTCAGGCAGACAATATATTTTTAGGAATTCAAATTTCCTTGAAAAATATCTAATATGGTTAAAATTTAGATTCCTTGAAAAATATCCATATTTTTAGGAATTTAAAATTCCTTGAAAAATATTTATATTTTTAGGAATTAAAATTCCTTGAAAAATATTTTTTATTTTTAGGAATTAATATCGTTGAAAAATATATTATATTTTTAGGACTTTAAAACTCCTTGAAAAATATGTTATATTTATAGGAATTCAAATTTCCTTGAAAAATATCTAATATAGTTAAAATTTAGATTCCTTGAAAAATATCTATATTTTTAAGAATTTAAAATTCCTTGAAAAATATTTATATTTTTAGGAATTAAAATTCCTTGAAAAATATTTTTTATTTTTAGGAATTAATATCCTTGAGAAATGTATTATGTTTTTAGGAATTTAAAACTCCTTGAAAAATATGTTATATTTTTAGGATTTAAAATTTCCTTGAAAAATATATTAGATTTTTAGGAAATTAATTTTCCTTGAAAAACCTAATTATTTTTAGGAATTACTAATTGTCCCTGAAAAATTCGTACCGATCAAAGTATCGATAGTTAAAAAAGTACTATGTAATGTCCCAAGGGACTTGACTATTTAAGTACTGCTACGATATGTTTCTCGGGCCAGGATCAAGTTTATCGTAATGTTGAAAACATTGCAATAAACTTGGGGGGCAAATGTTATCCCTAAAAAATACGAGGATGACGTGGCGAATGAGAATATGACACGTGACATCACCAATCAGGGAAAAATGACAAAGTATTAAGAAAAGACCAACGGGCAAAACAGATAGGTCCAGGACCTAGGAAAGTCGACCAAGCCTAAATCCCGTAGGGGTGGTCGGCCTAAGCAGGCCTAAGGGCCTAGAAGTGGTCGGCCTGACCCCCTACCCCGGGGGTGGTCGGCCCCAACTTGCACAAGGACCCCTAGGGATGGTCGACTTGACCCCAACCCCTAGGGTAGTCGGCCCCAATATGCCCAAGGACCCCTAGGGGTGGTCGACCTAACCTCAACCCCTAGGATGGTCGGCCAAAGTAGGCCCAAGAGCCACCTGGGTGGTCGACCCACCCTATCTTTCATGGGGTGGTCAACCTAAACCCCTCAAGTACACTTCACTGAGAAATAATCACTCTCATTCAAACTGAGATCAGTAGGCCTAGCACCCCGAAGATCAACATGCCTAGCACCCAGAGGATCAATAGGTCCAACACCCAAGCTTTGGTCATCGGGCCTAGCACCTAAGTCTCATATACCAACAGAGACTTAACATTTTCCCAAGAGGTTTCGACCGTGCATTATCAACCACGATCCAGAGAAGACAACATGAAGACCCACGATCTCATAATCATGGGGAGGTGGACACGTATCTCCACTACCTGATAATCGTGTGCCAAACCACGATCCCAGTATTACTGATCATGTAACAACCCGTAAGTACTATAAATAAAGGACCCAGAGCTTCATTTCGAGGGATCACTTTTTTGGACTCTCTTTTCTGGATCTTTCTCTTTTTTTTTTTGGAATTTGGGGGAGAGAAATCTGAATGACGAGTGAACTCATCAGTTCGTGCCTGTAATGGTCGAGTAATTCAATACTAAAAGCAAAGTGGATTAGGTTAATGATGTTCATCTGAACAGGGTTGAACCACTATAAAATTCATGTGTGTTTATTTAAAATAATCGTACTCTGCCGTTTATTCTATTTATTTCTTTCAAAAGGTGTCATATATTGTACATACGACTGTTGGCCAATTTCACAGGTCAACACCATCATTGCCCTTTACTAACGCTTCGAGCAGTATAAATATAAGCCTTTCCAGCTTTTTCATTTTTTACCCAAACCTTCTCTCTCCTCAAGAACTTAGAAAAAACCTTCAACTAACTTAGAAACTTCAGTGCGATTCGAGACGTCTTTGAGCACCTTCAAGCAAAGCCTTTGTGAGTTCTCCTACAACCTGTACTCCAAGTAAGTTTTCGAATCCACCCTCTCATTTATGTAGAATTTTTCATGTACTCTGGTCTTGATTTCATTAATTTTTGTAACTGCATTTCTGCTGTTCTTGAGAAAAATTTTGGGTAACCGAGTTTAGGCAAACATACATAGAAAAAGTATGCTAGAATATGGATTTTTAGGCAATATAAAATATTAGACAATGCTTAAAAAGCAATGTGGGGTATAGGAATACTGATTTTGGGTCCAAAATCGAAGTGAAATTCGATTTTGAGTTTTTTGGAAAAACTGGGTTTTTCCCGCCTGTTTTCAGAGTTGAAAAGTTTTTTTGAAAAAAAAAAATTCACTTTTTGATCTGTCTTTTCAAACTGCTCGCACGTTTATTGTGTTTTTATCAGGATGCTGCTGGTCGTATAAAAACATAACTTTTATACACGAGCAACGTTATCCTTGCCTTTCTTTTTCTTCTATCTATTGGTCGTAGATTCTCACTTCCCCTTTTCTCTTCTCAGATATTCATGCATGATCCCTAGGGAGGTGAGAGACCAATAGACGACCTTCTTGCTTTGCAGTTTGAGGATCAAGAACAGTCTTCTTTGCCCTTTCCTGAGCCTTCAGCTTCACAATCAAACCCTACGACTAGTCCTCCACCCAACCAACCAAACATGGGTTGTGTCAAATACACTGCTCGTTAGAAAAAGTAAACAACTGATTCACCTTTTAACCAGCCTACAACCAACCCCAAGGGTCCTTAAAATGGCCCTCAACCTCTAAATTTTTCACCACCAGACATTCAACCCAAAGCTCATCCTCGCGATGGCCCTCGAGTAGAAGTAGACTAGTACATTGCCCATCCTAGTGTCATATCGACCAGGACGGTGGCAAAATATCCCAAGAAGTACGGGCTTCCTGGGATTACCTTACATAAACCCACACCCGACCAAAGGGAAAATGTGCCTGGAGGCACCTATAGTGCCTGGTCAAGGTATCATATAGAGGCAGGGGAAATCTTGCCCTTGTGTGACTTTTTCCAAGGGGTGGCCAATAATTTCGAGGTCGCCTCTTTCCAAATAACACCCAATGGATATAGAGTACTCTCAGCACTCTATATCCTATATAACCACAAAAAATGGCATGTGCCTACTCCGCATGAGATCAACTACCCGTTTGATCTCAAATCCAACCCCAATTAAACAACACAAGGTTTTTCCACTTTTGCCACCAAGAATCTGCTCACACATTCCTGAGCGACGTTACCCACAATTCCAACATAGGAAAGTACTTCCAAGAGTACTTCCTCTCTACCGACCTAGTTGCTGACAACTTGACCTTCACACGAAGAGGTAAACTTTCCAATCTCTGATCGAGTCTTCTAGTCATTTTTTCATATTTTCTTGTCCTTAGTTATTTTGTGCTGCGTCTAGGTCCATGGTACCGACCAGACCCCACTCCAGAAATGGAGATAAGAGCCACAACTCTGGCCAGCATGACAAATATAGAAAAAACCATCAAGGAGTTGGTTACGAAGAGCAATCTAAGGCTGATCGGCCTTTTGGAACCTCATCAGGAAGTGAGGGAATCCACCGTGGGGAGTGCCGCTAGAGAGGGCACTAAAGGACAAGAAATCCCCGAGCAGCAGCAGGATGTGTTACAACCCCAGAGGCGACGACCAATGGGAGTGACCATTTGAGAACCATCTATCAATACTCGAGCTGCTAATACCCCTGCCCAACATTGGAGGGGAAAATAAAAACTACCAGAATACACCGGTGCTATACTCGAATCCTCAGAAGAGAATGGTATATAATTCTTACTTCTAGATACTTTGCCCATCCCTTATCACTTATTCGATAGGGATGGAAACTTTAAATTTACGACCAGTAGTTTTAGCTTGGACTTCTTCGAGGCAGATAGTGAGTGTAGTAGTAGTTCTTTGGATAATGTCACGACTAGTAAAAATAGTTCAGGTATACTACTTAGAATTTCTCTTTACATTATTCCTTTATTGCTCCAAACTATTTCTTAACATATCTGCTCGTTTGTTTTTGTTTTGTAGTCATGCCTTCTGACGGTGCTTTTGACATGTACGCCTTCGCAGACGCTCCTTCGAGCAGGAAGAAGTCGCAGAAAACATCCTGGGGAAAGCAGTGGTGAGCCCTCTAGAAAAAAGAATCGACCAGAAGACCCTCCGAATCCTTATCCATCCAGAACTACAATGCCTCCTCCTCCTCCTCGTAGTGCCCCTTCCTCCGAGCAGGCAGGAAAATCCTCAGCTACTAACTTGCTGAGCACTGCCTTTAATTCTTCTTAAGAAAAAATGCAAAAATTATCCAAGCACCATCGTAGCCAGGAAGCCTTCGCTAGTCTTCCCTCATTAAAGCATAACCAAGTCATTAGTCGCGAGATTAATGAAGTCCCCAGTGTAATTTTCTTCTATATTGTGTTTCAATCTAACAACATTTCCTCTAATTGTCTCTAACAGCTTCATTATTTCCTTGTTCGCAGGGTATCCTGGCCATGAGCAATGGATAGCGTCGCACTGAGGAGAACGAGGCCAACATGTCGAGGAGATTAAGGTGGCTGAAGGAAAAGTCGCCAGTTTAACCGAGGAGCTAAAGAAGACCTAGGAAGAACTGGCCAAAACCATTGATGCCAAGGAGAAGTTTAAAGAGGCTTCAGAGACTAATTACAAGGAAGCAGCCAAGCTTCACGAAGACCTGGAGGCTAGTATGAAGGAGGCTACTGGATTGGAGGAACGGGTTAAGCTGCTCGAGGAAACAAATTCACAAAACTTGGAGAGGTTCAGAGGAGCTACCTTTAACTGCTTCTACTTGTTTTGGAAGAACAACCCAGAAGAGAATTTCAACTACCTTCCCGAGCAAATGAGGCAAGTCAAACTCGCAAAGTGCACTGCTCGCCAAGAAGAGAAAATGAATTCCCAGAATGCATCAAATTCTCCTGAAATCTCTCTGGCAACAGGAATTGACGGTGCTAAAGAAGACACTGGAACATTAGTCGACCAACAGTCTCAGCAAGACCCTCCTCTAGCTGCACAATTTTTTTATTTATTTATGTAACTAAAACATACAAAAAATAGTTCGTAATGTTAAGCCAATTTTGGTTCCTAAGGTAGCTTTTTCTTTTTAACATTTTAATTACATCCGAGAAGAAATTTCTCGCAGTGTAAAGACATTCGTTGTGATATTATAATATGTTTATTTCTATTATAACATCTGTGTTAGGAAAAATAATTTTGCCTCAAATAACATATGTGTTAGGAAATGGTAAGATTATTACAACTCTAAACAAAAATACTACAAATAAATAATGATTGGTTAAATAAAGTTACAACTCTATGACTGAAAATATAAATAAATTAAAAGAAGAAATAGAAGAAGAGAAATAGAGAAATACTACTCTATGCAAAATAATACAAATAAAGTAAAGTGTTTGGTACAAAAGAAAAGAAGATTACAACTCAAAACAAGAAATACAAATAAACAAAAGAGAAGAATATGAAGATGAAAAGAAATAGAATAAAAAGAAAGAACAAGAAAACAAAGTAGAAACAACTCTCACCCACACTACCAAAGTGAAGAGTGTTGGAGATCACCAACTTGAACAAGGTTTGAAACCTTTGTCCAAAAGCTTATTTCCCCCTAACTCAAGCACTAAGGGATCTCTCTTAGATATTGGAAAAGCTTTATGGAATTATCAAGCCTCAAGGTGTTTCTAGCCAAGTGCTCTAATGGATAGAAATGTTGTGTCTTACAAGTGAGCATTAGGCTCCTATTTATAGAGTTTTGAGATACCCTTTGAATTTCAAATTCCACCAACCCCCATGACTGTTACCAATGATTAATTGGATGTTTATGGAATTAAAATAGAGAATTTGGGAGTTATTTGGCTGTTGGAAACGTTCAAAATTGGATAAAACTAAAAATTGAAAGATGTTGTCAGCCACTTGGGCCGCGGCCTGACAAACATGCGCCGCAACCCAATACCTTTTCCAGCACCCAATTTTTCAAGTTTTCCAAAACGTTCCAAATTCATTCCCACTTGATTTTGTAACTTTCATACACATTATGGGAGTTAAAATCACATCTCTATCAGCCATTTCACATATGGCTTTAAGAAATTCATCTCAATATTGTGTAACAACAAATCTACACAATAATGGGTAATATTTGGAAGTTATAAATTTGTAACACCAAATATGTTACAAATTAGGATATATCTCATATATCTAAATATTGTAACTCTCTATTATATGTTACAATATGTGACACTCTTTGTCACATTTATTTAATCTAAAACATTATATTATAATATAATATAATATAATATTACATTATATTATAATATAATATAATATTACATTATATTATAAAATAATATAACATTCCCCCACTAGATTAAATAGTTATCTATTGTAACATTTATTTAATCAATCATTATATTTTAAAATATAACATATCCCCCACTTGATTAAATAAGAACTCTCTCTTATAGGAGTCATTGCATTAGTGTATAAAGCAAAGTGTTTTTCAACTTGAACTTTACTATAGTGTAATTATCACAAAATTTGTCAAAAATTTAGTTGCACTAGGCATTGAACCATCTTCTCATGATAACAAATCGGTGATAACACACACACATTTGCGATGTTCACTTGAGACCTCTATGTCTCGCTTTGCACCGTTAATGGCCATGTGCACTTTCCATACATGGACGTTCTTGAGAATACTCCCAATTCTCATGAGAGGCGGCACCACCCCTAGGTCCATATAGGTAGAATTCTTACAGTATTTTGTTACCAAAAATACTTGTCTTCACAAGACTGAATTCTATTAAAAAACTATTTGGTTTTAACCCTCAACTTGGTAACTCACAAGTACTCAATATCTCAGATAGGACTTGTTTTGAGTACAACTAATATTCACTTGTTGTTACCTATTGAACCTAACTCTAGTTAAATAACTAGTGTTAAGATAGGTTATCGTCAATCGTGAATCTCTTTAGGGAGTTTAAGTCCCATCCCTCGAGATGATGTAGCCACTAAATCCCTCGTTAGTGGCTTAGTGAAAGGATCCACCAGATTTTCACTTGTTCTGACATAGGATATTGAGATGACTCATCTTTGAATAAATTCTCTTACATATCCATGTCTTAGACTAATATGTCTAGACTTCCCGTTATACACTCCGTTGTATGCTCTAGCCAATGTCGCTTGGCTATCACAATGTATCGATATAGTGGATACATTTTCTTTGATTAGGGATATCTCTATCAACATATCCCTAAACCATTCGGCCTCTTTGCTGGTAGCAGCTAGAGCTATACAATCTGCTTCCATAGTGGAATGACATATACGTGTTTGTTTCTTGGAACCCCAAGAAATTGCACCCCTTCCAAGTGTAAATACCCAACCAGTTGTGGACAAGTTGTCCCCAAGATTGGATATCCAGCTTGCATCTGTATATCCTTCTAAGATTGAAGGAAATTTGGAGTAATGAAGACTTAGTCCTTTGGTTTTCTTGAGATAACCTAGGACTCTTCCAATCGCCTTCCAGTGATCCATAATTGGATTACTTGTAAACCTACTAAGTTTACTCACCAAAAATGCTATATCAGGTCTAGTACACTGGGCAACATACATTAGATTCCCTATAACACTAGCGTATTCCAATTGAGCCACCGCTCTTCCTTCATTCTTCTCTAGTTTTACACTATGATCGAATGGAGTATTGGCATCTTTAACCTTGAGATGGTTACATTTGTTCAATACTTTCTCAACATAGTGGGCTTGCCCTAATGTAAAACCCCCACTACATTTCTTTACTTTTATACCAAGTATGTTGTCAACTTCTCCAAGATCTTTCATCTTGAAGGTTGATGATAGAAACCTCTTCATTTCTTCTATCCCTTTCACGCAATCACTTAGAATAAGCATGTCATCCACATATAAGCAAATAATGATCACATATCCCTTACAAGTTTTTGAATACAGACACTTGTCTCCATTGTTATGTCTAAACCCATTAGACATGATGGCTTGATCAAATTTCGCATGCCATTGCTTAGGAGCTTGTTTCAATCCATATAAGGATTTTACAAGTCTACACACTTTATTTTCATATTTTGGTAGGACAAACCCTCCGGGTTGTTCCATATAGACCTCCTCATTGAGGTCACCATTAAGGAATGTCGTCTTGACATCCATTTGATGAACATACAAGTTGTGTATAAAAGCTAAGGCGAACAAGATTCTTATAGAAGTTGTTCTTGCAACAGGCGCATAGGTATCGAAATAATTGATACCTCCTAAACCCTTTAGATACTAATCTAGCTTTTTGCCTTAAAAAATTCCATAGAGTCCTCGATCATGGTAGGCTAGAAATATCCTTGCCGTAGAATATTCTTTGACAAACTTTGCCCCCTAGCGTGATCTCCACAGAAACCTTCATGTACTTCTTGCATCAAGTTCTTAGCTTTTTCCCTAGAGACACACTGTAGTAAAGGCATTGAGTATCCTCGTCTATACAAGATTCCATCGACCAAAATAAACCGAGTTGATTGTCTTTGAAGTGTCCTCGCCTTGTTCCTTTCTGCTGGTAATAGTCCTTATTCGAGATATTTGATGATGGGCGTCATCCATGTGTCTGGCACTTGTATCATTAGTCAGGATTCTTCCACTTGAATGCTTGGTGCCAACAAATTTTTGACTGGTACTATGCTCAGAGCGTCAACATCTTTAGCGCTTGCCAATTTGGCTAAGGCATCGACATTTGAATTCTGATCGCAAGGTACTTGCTGGAGAGTATACTTCTAAAACTGTGTCAGTAAGTCCTTTTCTTTGTTCAAATAAGCCACCATCTTGAGACCCCTAGCCTGATATTCTCCCATAATTTGATTAACTACTAGCTGAGAGTCACTATATACTTCTAGTGACTTTATATCCATATCATTGGCTAGTCTTAATCCTGCGAGCAAAGCCTCATACTCGGCTTCATTATTGGAAGTCATAAAGTTGAATCTGATCGCATAATGAAGCCGATGTCCCTCGGGTGTGATTAAAATCAACCCTGCCCCTGCGTTATGCTCGTTAGAAGATCCATCTATGAACAGCTTCCAAGTAGGGGATTGATTTTGATCATCGGTCTCTATCATCGGTTCGTTGGCAGGGAGTCTGGTGAATTCTGCATCGAAATCCACTAGGGCTTGTCCCTTTATAGTTGTTCGTGGTGCATAGGAAATTTCGAACTGCCCTAGTTCGACAGCCCATTTTAGTAGCCGAACAGTGGCTTCTGGTTTTTGCAAGACTTTCCATAGTGGTTGGTCGGTAAGTACTATGATGGGGTGAGCCTGAAAGTAGGGTCGCTGCTTCTAGACGCCACAATCAAGCAATAATCCAATTTCTCTATGGGTGAATATCGTAGTTATGCTCCCGCTAGCCTCTTGCTTACGTAGTATACTGCTTTTTGAATGTTTTCTTCCTCTCTGATTAAAACAGCACTAGCAGTATACTCTGTTATTGCTAAGTAGATGTACAAAGTTTCTCCTTCGACCGACTTGGACAAAATTGGCGGTTACGACATGTGGGATTTTAGCGCCTAAAGGCCTGTTCGCACTCCTCTGTCCACTCAAACTTTTTGTTGCCTTTGAGTAGATTAAAAAATGGAACGCACTTGTCCATTTACTAAGATATCAATCTACTTAGGGCAGCAATTCTTCCGGTTAGGCTTTAAACATCTTTAACTTTGGTAGGGACTGCATCTCGATCAGTGCTTGAATTTTTTTGGGATTAGCTTCGATTCCTTGTGAGTTTACAATGAATCCCAAAAATTTCCCCGATCCAATACCAAAAGAACACTTTAGAAGGTTCAACTTCATCTGATATTTGTTCAAGATGTTGAAGCATTCTTGTAGGTCCTTGATGTGTTCTTTAGCCTTCCTTGACTTTACCAGCATGTCGTCAACATAGACTTCCATGTAATTTTCGATCAGCTCTTTGAACATATGGTTGACTAGTCACTAGTAAGTCACACTAGCGTTTTTCAAACCGAAGGGCGTTACTTTATAACAGTAAAGTCATGTATCTGTTTGAAAGCTAGTGTGATCTTCATTAGGTGGATGCATACTAATTTGATTATAACCGGAGTACGCATCCATGAATGATAAAATATCATGTCCTGATGTAGCATCGACTAGCTGGTCGATTCTTGGAAGTGGGAAACAATCCTTCGGGCAGGCTTTATTAAGGTCTATGAAATCCACGCACATCCTCCACTTAACATTTGGCTTAGGAACTAGTACGGGATTAGAGACCCAAGATGGATAAAATGCTACCCTGATGAATCCATTCTCCTTCAGCTTCTCGACCTCTTCTTTTAGAGCCTTAGATTTATCTTTGTCGAGCAACCTTCTTTTTTGTTGTACAGGTGGATAGTTTTTATCTACATTCAAGACATGGCTGATCACCGTTGGGTCTATCCCAATCATATCTTTATGCGACCAGGCAAAGACCTCCTAGTGTTTCTTCAAAAATTCCACCAGTTCGTTCTTCGTTGTTGTCTCTAAGTTTTTACTGACTTTCACAACCCTGGTCGGATCTTTCTATTCAAACTGGACCTCCTCGAGGCTTTCCATGGGTCCAATGTTTTCTTCAAAATCCCCAAAGCGAGGATCTAAGTCCCTATCCTCACTTTGGGCAATACCCTATTTGGTGGCTTGTTCACCTGATTGAGCATGTGTTTCATTTACTACCAGCAACCTTTTTTAAGCTCTATCCCCCGATCCGCCTCTTCTTGCCTTTGTGATCGAGGAATTGTAGCATTCTCTGGCTTCTTGCTAGTTTCCAAACATGCACCCAACTCCTGCATCAGTCGGAAACTTCATGGCCAAATGCCAGACCGAAGTTATGGCTCGCAGATCGACGAGTATGGGTCTTCCAATCATAGCATTATACGCAGATGAACAACCAACTACTATGAAAGTTGCGAGTAATTTCCTGTTCACAGGTGCAACTTCTGCTGTGACTGGGAGTCTGATCGACCCTGTTGGTGCGAGCCCTTCGCCAGAAAAACTGTAGATGGTTTGGTTGCATGGCTCTAAATCTTGCACTGACAATTTCATTCTTTCCAGTGAAGATTTATACAAAATATTGATCGAGCTTCCTGTATCCACCAACACACATTTTACCATCATGTTGGCGATCTGAACATCCACGACTAGAGGATCTGAGTGGGGAAATCGAACATGTTGAGCATCTAGCTCAGAGAAAGTTATCGATTCTTCCTCAGTTCGAGCTTTAATTGGAGTTCACTCCTAGACGTTCAGCATTTCGATGTCCTAATCGTGATGAAGGGTTCTAGCATATCTCTTCCTTGCCTTACCACTGTCACCTGCTATGTTCAGTCCTCTGCAGATTGTCAACAACGTACCAGCAACCAGAGCTAGTTGTAAAGGAGGCAAGTGTTGGCGTACAGGCACCTGCTCGTTGCCTCCGTGAGCCTTATGCTCGTACATACCTCCTTAGATGTCCTTGTCAGATAAGGAACTCAATCTCATCCTTGAGTTGGTTACACTCGTTGGTGTCATGGCCATAGTCGTTGTGAAAATGACAAAACTTGGTCTTGTCCCTTTTGGAGATATCCTTTCTAATCGGAGCTGGCTGCCTAAAGGGAACGGTGGTATGACTGGCTTGATATACTTCTGCTAGGCTGTCAACTAGGGTAGTGTAATTGGTGAACCTTGGCTCGTATCTGTTCTATTTGGGGCACTTGCTATCAGACGTTGCCGGTTCGTTGCTCGCCCTTTCCCCCCATTTTTTCCCTTACTTTTGATGTTGTTGTTAGGCTTACCAAACCCATTGGCGGCTTTGGTGGGGTCTTCTTTCTTGCCCTAGTCTTTTATAGGAGATTTCCCTTCATTAGCGATAGCCTCCTCGAGCTTGATATATTTGTCTGCTCTATCCAGAAATTCCTGAGTGCTCTTGACTCCATTCTTTTGCAAATTACTCCAGAGAGGAGATGACATTGTACTCCAGCTGTGAGCGCCATCATCTTTCCCTCATCTCCAACGGTTTTGGTCCGAGCAGTTGCTCGCATTAGTCGCTGGATATACCCGTTTAGGGATTCTCTCTCCTTCTATCAAATCTCGACCAATTGATTGGCCTCTATTGGGTGTATTCGACCAACATAGAACTGTCCGTAAAACTCCTTTACGAACATCTCCCAGGAAACTATGCTGGCCAGAGGGAACTTAAAATACCACTCTTGAGCATATTCAAATAACATGGTAGGACAAATCCTACACCGAGCATCATCCGACACTTTTTGGATGTCCATCTGTATCTCAAACTTGTTAACGTGAGATACATGATCTTCCCTCCGGTGAAGTTGGGTAAAATTGGCATCTTGAATTTTCCTGGAGTCTCTGCCACAACAATTCTATGAATAAATGGGGTGCCTTTCCTCCGATCAAATTCTATATAGGACGCTTTGTTCCCAACCAGTTGTTGCACGCCCTGATTCAAGGCATCTATTTGGGCTTGTACAACATCGGTATTGTTGGAGCGACCAGAGCTGGGGGGAAGTACTCGTCATGTCTTTCCCTTCGATTATTGAGTACATCCCTCAGATCTTCATCCCTTTGCCTTTGCTCGCTTGCACCTAGTCGGTCAAAGACATTGGGTTGTTTAGGCTGCCCCCAACATTTTGGCTTATCGGTCGGTTCTCCATTAGTGGAGGATTTTGTCGTTCGCCTCTCTCTTCCTGCTGTCAATCAGTGTTCCTGTAACGACCCAAATTTACTAATAAGGCTTAAGGGCCTTGATTAGTGTGCCAGGAGGGCATAATTAGAATATATGTGATTTAATGATTAAAAGTATGTTATATGACTATTTGAATATCTGAGATGCATGACTATGTGTATTAGTATGCATGTAGGCCCTGATTAGGTTAGAAGGGCATAATCGTAATTTTGGGCCCATTGAGGGCATAACTGTATATATATGTGATAAATTGTTGAGACCACATTATTATGTGGATATATTTGTAATCTGTGACTCGAGACGATCCTAGTGAGCGAGTTAGCGAAAAAGTCACGGCCGGGATTTATACCTGGCTCGGGGCGAGCCTTGGGGAATTTCTGGGAATTTGGAGAGTATATTGGGGTCAATTTTGACATTGAGGAATATAATTGGTGATTAGTTAGGTGTCGGGAAGTAAGTGATAAATATTAGAGTCACTCGAGGAATTAGCGGGAATTGGGTAAAATGACCAAAATGCCCCTAGGTTAATTTAAAGGCTTAGGGATAAAAGGGAGGGTATCTTGGTCATTTGAGTTAAAAAATTGGGATAAGGATAACTATTGCTTTATGCCTTAGTGGGAAAAGTCTAGAGTCTGAAAGAAAAGAAAAAGAAAGAAAAAGAAGGAAAGAAAGAGGATTGGAAGTCTACTCTTTTCTCTCTCTCGGTTCAAGTTTTCTTCACCATCTCTTGAGGACTTTTGGGGCAGAAACTTAGGGAGAATCAGAGCAGAAGCTTGAGGTTATGGTCTTTGATCTGGCTGGAGGAATTGGCAGGGATTTAGCAAGAACAAACCATCCAGTTGAGGGAAATTGGAGCTGAGCTTTGAGGAGTTGAAGGCCAAGCTTGTGAGGAGGACAACCTAGACTAAATTTATCCAGCAAAGGTAAGGGGATTCTAGTTTGAACTTTGTGGTTTCAGTGATTGTTTTGCTGAGTTTTGAATTCTAGGTTCAGCTATGGTAAAATGTTGGATTAGGGGTGCATGTGTTTAAGTTTGGTATGGTTAGGATGCTTGGGATAAGTTAGACATGTTAGTAAGCTTGATTATAAGTTTGGTGGAAGTTTGGAGAAGTTTTGGTAAGGTTTGGCTCGGGGAAAATCGAAGGAGGGGGAAAAACAGCATCTGTTGTTCTGTGACTAGCGCTACAACGCTAGCCTTTGGGCGCTGTAGCGCTAGGCCATATACCCTGGGATGATTTTGGGCTCTGATTGTAGCGCTGTAGCGCCCTCCTTAGAGCGTTGTAGCGCTACCCTGTTTCCAGAAAGGGGTTTTTGAGTTATTTTCAAGGGTTTTTGCCCGGGGGTTCGGGGTTCGATTCCACCACCCCGTTTGGTGGAATTGGGGCTTCCCGAGGGCTCAGGATTGGTCCCGAGGCTAGGTTTTGGACTTGAGGTTTGGTGATGATTTTGATTTATGGTTGTGACTAGGTGTGCGCTAGGGCTCAAGGGGGATCGTGCTCAAGGATCAAAGCGAACGAAGCTAGCGAATCTAAAGGTAAGAAAACTGCACCCGGTTATGTGTTTGTGATGGGACTAAGTGCTCCTGATATCTGTATAATTTCAAAGATGGTATTATGCCATGGGACATGTGATAAACAGCCTAAGGGTGCCGTATACAATATTTGCGCACAGGGCGCGGCTTGGCCACTGGTAGCCGAGGACAGCTTAATATTCACTGAGCTCGGTTTAAGCGGGCCGGAGTCATCGGGATAAACAGAGGGTGCGGCCTAAGGGCGCTAACCCTAGTTATCATTTGTGGATTGATTATTGATATGAATTGATATACTTGGTATGATGAACACATGACTGTCATGAATGCTTAAACTGATTAAGTACATGCTTATGCGATATGAGATATTTGACTGTCTGTTGATTGATTATGCTCTGTTATTGTGTTTTCTTGCTAGGCCTTGGCTCACGGGTGCTACGTGGTGTAGGTAAAGGCAAAGGAAAGTTGGACCAACCTTGAGACGGAGAGCTGCGAGGCTGAATGTACATAGCCAGTTGTTCGGCCGCCATGGCCGAGGAGTGGATCAGGACAAGGAATGCTTAACAGTCTGTTTTGCCTTAGAGTGGCTAGTATTTAAATCTTGAATCTTTGTAAATGGTTTTAATCATATTATTTTTGGGATCCCGTGTAAATAGAAAATGTTATTTATAAGAAATTTGGCTTTTGAGACCAAAATCTTTTAACCCTAGTTCCACTATAGTTCCCGTAACATGTTTTCAATTACATGACTTGATTAGCAAGTCTAGCACTTTTATAAACACACAGTGTAAGAGTCTTGGCTATCCAGGGCGTTACAGTTCCTCCTGCCAGAGTCCGCCTCATTATAATCATGGCCATCTCTAAATTGTGAACTATGAGTGCGTGACCTTCTGTTCGCATTGTTTCCCTTTCTCCCTGCTGGTATGTCTCGATAAACAGGGGGAGGCCTGAATTGGTCGGTAGGTCCTCTGACATTACTATTTCATGAGGGATCTCTAACCGTAGAGCTTGAATCCACTTGTCTTCTGCCTCCTGAGGAACGTTGTCCCCTACTGGGAAGGTTTTGCTCCCCAACTGTCTGGCGTCTAGGGCTTTTGGGATGTTACTTGGCCCTATTATGCCTTTGTTGTTGTTCGTTATCGCGACCAGCTCGAGAGGGTGGTTGCTGCTCAGGGTTTTGGATTGGCTTCTCCTGTTGAGCAGCATGAGGTTGCTCTGGTCTTTGAGGATTCCTTGGTTGTGGTGGATTATGGTGATACTGGGGATGCTCTGAATGTGGATTTTATTGAGGGTGAGTGCTGGGTGGTTGATCCGGTTGGGAGGCAGGTGCAGGCTATCCTCGTGCCAATTGAATGGCTACTTCTAAGGCCACAGTGGCATCCCTCTGTTGGCGGTCCATGTCAGCTTGTCTCTCGTTTAGTTCTTGGCGCTGCCGGTCAATCTCCCTTTGCTGCAACACCATTGTCTTAGCCACATTCTCTTGATTAGCTCTCATACTAGCTAATTCCTCTTGCAATACAATCAAATTTGTTCACAAGGTTTCAACATCCATCTCATCCTCCTCCAACTCCACTTGTGGCTCATCTTCTGCTACATCTTGTGGAGGAGGTTGATTTGGCATATTTCCATAAGTTTGCCCCGCTTTCCTGGTTGTTTTTGCCATTGATTTTCTTCAAGGTCTTGAGTTCAGCTCTCAACAAGAGCACCAAAATGTTGACTAACGATTTATCCAATGACACGGAGTCACTAAAACGATAAAAAATTGTAAGTTGAATGCAAGAACTAAACAAAACCAGGATTTATAGTGGTTCGACCCCAGATATTGGTAATAACCTACTTCCACTTCATGTTTTTATTGATGTATTATGAAACCTGCGATCAACAAACTAGGGTTTACTAAGTTTCACAAGCTTAAAAGAAGGATACAAATGTTTGTGTATAAGAAACACAGATTCTCTCTTATTACATATTCTTGCCTCCTCCTTTCAATGAGTCACTTGAGTCCTATTTATAAGCCCAAAAATTTAACTATGGGCCGTCTATACATGTTGACTCAAGCATATTTAAATAATACATAAAAATAGGGTCAAATATCTTAGAAATATCTGACTTATAAGTGTATTTGAACTCTGGCTTCATTACTAAGAGCAGACCTGGTCGTATGTGCAGCACATCTTCTATCGTACGGTTAAGCATCTTTTTAAAAATCCATCTAGCAACCTTTCTTCTGGTCGTTGGTCGACCTAGATGTAATCAATAAGTTGTCATGTGCAACCCACATGCACACTAATCTTGCCACATCAGCAAGTAAATATTTTTTAGGGCAAATAGTATATATGCATGCTCCTTATAAACATATATTCAAAACAATATACATAATAGAAAGCATAAAATCATACAAGCATGTAAATTTTATAGAGATACATAATTACAATAATAGAACCATTAAAGTACTTACGAGATGCGTAGCGGAACAATGACTACACCATTTGGATTCATTAACCTTTTGTTCTTGTTGAATGCTAGGGATTGCAAGGAATCCAAACCGCTTTGAAATAAAACCACAGTCTTCCAAGTCTTTCTCTAAAACAATGTAGTGTCTGTGTGGGCAAGTCTCAACACATGAGAAGAGAATTCCTAGAGAGAAAACTAAGAGAGAGTGGGCAGCTAGGTATAGAATATTCGTAGTGAATTTTTACCTAGTCAAATTCAACTTACCTAATGCATTCTATAACACTAGTATTTATAGGCAATTAACTAGGACATAAAATAGGTTTTAGTTACCCATTTTATTTTAATTATGAAAACATATAATTAATAAAATACTTGTCAAAATTAACCATTATAATTTTGACATTTATTTAATTCATTTTATTAATATTAATACCAACTTATCAATATTAACAAAATTATCCCAATTGGCTATAATACTATCTTTTTGAGACTTTGCAATAAGAACCTCAAATTTTATTCTGTTTCTTTTCTCACAAAATATCAATAAATAATTTAACATTATTTATTTTCATTTACCTAGTCAATATGTTATTTTTATAATTAATAATTAAATTAATTATTCAAGACTACTAGGTTCATTTTGATAAGAAATGACATGGAGACTATGTATCCATGAACTCAATCTCCAATAAGTTACTATGAGTTTATTTATAACAAATAATCTCATTACCTTATTAATCCCATGTGACTCCACTATAGACTCAGAATTGCACTCTTAATTTCATAGAACGCTTTACTAAATGTAAATACATTATCCATTGTTATAATCATAACCATCATTCAATCCTCTATAGATGATCTACTAATGAGACTAGTGCAAATTACCGTTTTACTCCCCATTGGTATTTTATCCTTACTCCCACTAAGTTCCTTGTAAATGATATTTCCGTAAACTTAATTACAGAAATGAGTACTCTAACATTTGAACCAAGCTATAAGGAAATCATCGTTTCACTTCTTAAACAGAAGCTATAGATTTCGTATCTATGATAAATACTCCCACTCAATTATACTGTGAAATCTCCAATATGTAATTATGAGCTAGTCTGTAGGGTAAGCTGGTAACGAACAAACCAAGAGACTTGAATAATACAATTAGCAGAATATTAATCACTCTAAATTAAGATTGAATTGACCTATGGTCAACGTTGTGATATGATTAGATTAGATATAACGATACTTACTTATCTTGTGAATAATTAATATCGGTCCAGTCCAATGCAAGAAAATACATCTGATCTTATCTACTTGGTCAATGTCCTGGATATGACATCACACCAGATGTGTAAGTAGATCTTAACGTGGATTACCCAATCAGTAAAAATCTAGTGTACTAATTTAATCTTAGGAAAAAATGCTTTTGAACATATAATTACAATTATAATCCACTGTGACCGAGTCACGATAATTGTAACTATACATATGTTCGAGATTTTATAAACATTTGTATTAGTAGTAATTAATCGTGTAATAAAACATGTAAACAACGCAATTTGATTGAACCTAATGATATTTACTACTTTATTGATAATGAATGAATTACATAAGAAATGTGGTTTTATAAGGGCATAAAACTCAACACAATGAACACAGTCATAGAAAGAAACTTAGGTCAAAATTGATTTACATGCCTAAAACATGACCTTGCCTTACCGTAGTGTGCCTTTTTTTAAGAATTGCCCATAAAATATCATCTCATACATTAATAGGCATCTTAAATGGCCTCATAACAAAACTCTAATAGGGTGTTTGTTATGGGGGTTTGGATTATTGGGAATGGGAATGTGAAGCCAAACCTATGTTTGGTATGAATTTTAGTGAAGGGTTATGTTGGTGTGGGTCCCATTTTTAGTTTTTTTTTTGGGTAATCACAAATTCTTTGAACACTGAGTTTGAGATTCCCTTAATCTCAACTCCTTTCAACTAATCCCCACCAAAGGATACCCTTGCACCAAACACCCCTTAAGGGATTTGGTACTAGTTTATAATTTTCATATTACTAAGAAATTTTAAGAGGGTAATTTGATAGTTTGGAAACTTATTGTAACTCCCTAATAATCCAAGATCGTTACACTGTGTGTTTAAAACAGTGCTTAGCTCGTTAAACAAGTTATTTGGACTCAAAAAGTGTAATTATCTTTAAATATGGTTCAGGTACTAAATATTTTGGTCAATGGAATTTCGACTTCGCATTTCAAAGATTTGAATATACACAAAGGATCCCAAAGGTTTCAAACAAAAATACAATTATATCAAAAGTTACAAAAATAGTCTACCTAAGTTGCAAAGTAGGACTAACATCCTAAGTTTCTCAAAATATATCTCGATCGTGGTAGTCGAGTCGACTGAGTATGTACACACCACCTCTCCAACTCATGGCTGCTCCAGTTTCCCCTTGCCCTTACCTGCACCACAAAACACCCGTGAGCCGAGGCTCAGCAAGAAAATCAAACCAAATATAACAGGCATTCAAATAAGCCTTACCATCAAATACATAATTCACCGATCATTAACAAATTCAAGTTTACTTTCCAACAAGTATAATTCCCTATGCCGTATAGGTGCATACCGCACCCCCATAGTGGCTCTGCTGTAACGGCCTACATTCCACATGTTTATTGTCGATTATGGTCTCTTAGCCGATCAATCACAAACAACTGATGCAACCTATAAAGTTATAGAGTAAAACATTCAACACTAAACAGATTCAAGGCACAATCATAACCATGTTCCATAGTCAGGGTTGGAGCCCAAGTCTCAATGCATGTGCCAATGTTCTTGCCTCGAGTCATGTGTAGTCAACGGAACGACCCCTGAGTGTGACCCTTTCTCCGAGCCTTGCGAAAATCCTAGTCACAACGTAAGTGGTATACTTATCAGGAACTATATCTGATAATGGGCTCAAAGGATAAGCCCTAGGTCTCGGGACCTCTGATTCTACTAAACCGGGTAGTGGAATCGTCCCCCAGCCTAACTCCCAAAACCCTAAAAACATACCCTGAAAAAGACATTAGCATCGTGGCACCCTCCTAAAGGGTCGCGGCGCCGTAAAAGTACAAGAGGCCTCCTTTAAAAGTTGGACATTAGCATCGCGACACCCTTCTAAAGGGCTGTGGCGCTACAGAAGTCTGAGAGCAAACCCACTCTCAAAGAAATGCATATGCGGTGCGGCGCTCACCCACAAGCGTCGTTGCGCCACCATGACAAATCCAGAATCTGCGTTTTACCCTGCATTTCAGTCTCAAAATTCGACCCAAAACAGACTTCCAACAAAATTTCTTACCATATTTCACCTCCAACTCAATAGTAAAACCTACCCTTAGCATCAAAGTACCCAAAACTAAAAAAAAAACACATCAAAATCATAGTTTGCAATTTTTGAGTTTTGAGCTGAAACCTTACCACAAATCCGAGAATCCAAGCCAAATTCCAAGTTTCAAATTCAATCCCAAGCTTTAGAACAGCTAGCAATCATACTTCCATCACCAACAACAACCCAAAACTCCCTAGGAACATAAAAGTTTCAAAATTGGCATTAACTCCAAAATTTATCAAGAACACCTAAAGAAATTACAAGAGATGATGACAAGCTTCAAGGCTTACCTTCCTCTACTCCAAATTTCAAATTCCTAAGCTTAAGTGTGATCTTGGTGGCTCCCAAATCCTTATTTTGCTGCCAAAATCCCTTCAAAATCTTCCCTAAGTCAAAGGTTGGTCTCCAAAGTGAGTAAGTTTCCTTAAGTGTGTTTAAAGGGAAAAGAAACTATGAGACAAAGAGAGAAAATGTGAAAAGCTGGCTGCCTCCCACACTTAGCTTATTTTTCCCAATCCTATGGTCAAAAGACCATTTTGCCCTCAAGCTTGATTATCCTCAAGGCTATTCCCTAAGGGCACTTTGGTCATTTAGCCTTGTATTCCCACTAAACCTCAAATTGTAACTCTAATTCCTTATTTAAATCCTATACTCTTCCCAACACTATTATTTTTCCTAAAATATGGCATATTCCAATAATTCCCAAAATATGTGAAATTACTAAAATACCCATTGGCTCACCCCGAGCCGAGTATTTATCTTTGTTGTGACTATTCCGCTAAATTGCTTGAAATGACCAACTCAAGCCGAATATCATGAATATCCACATAATAATGTGGTCTCAAGCACATAACACATAAAAATTACAATTATATCATCAATTGGTCAAAATTACGAAAATGCTCATTTCTAACAAAAGTGAGTCTTTAAACACATTTAATACACATAAGCATGCATACTCAATCATATAATCACATAAATCACTTAATGAACACATAATTACCTAACGTGTCCTCCTGGCACGCTACTCAAAGCACTCAATCCTAATAAAGTTTTGGAATGCTAGATTTATATTACTGTGTTTGGTTAGGCACTTAATTGTTATCTTTGATTCCTTAAAATATCACTTTTTTATGTTTGGTTGTGCATAAAAATCATTTAATTTTTAATATTTTCATAAAATTAATATAATAATATATTTTATCAAAATAATATATGACATAATTATAACTAGCGAATGGCATTTTAAAAAATTTACCAAATTTTCTCTTAGATTTTAATTTATATTTAACTTTACTCATAAAATAAATTTTTAACAAAACTAAAAAAATACAATTATTTTATACTAGAAGCAAATATAAATTTAAAAAATACAACAATACTCTTATTCTATTTTTGACATTGTTACATTTCTTATTTTGAACTAAATTAGTAATATAAAAGCTTCCACATATTAATTTCTCCAAATAAACAAACATTATTTATTATTTTATAATTTAATATATATTTTTATATATTATACTATTAGTAAAAGAGGGGATAAGCAGCTCTTCAACCATCATTTTTGCCAAATTTATCCCTATTTTATTTTAATATTTACTTTCTCTTGTTTTTCTTAAAAAATAATTTCAACATTATATATGGATATTTAAGTAATGTCACAGATTTTTGTTTTGGACTGTTCTCAATTTTTTTTTCTCATTCTTCACTCAACCATCATCTCTATGTTACTCTCTCTTTCTATGGGATATATATATATATATATATTAATTATAGAGTAAATAGCGGATAAAATTTCTAATATTTTCAAAATGTTTTACTTTTATACCAAATCTTTTTTTTGTGGTAAATATACTAAATGTCTTCAAAATATTACACTTTTATACCCAATTTTTTTTTTGGCGGTAAATATACCTAATGTTAAAATTTTCACTTTTATACCTATTTTTAAAAATTATTTTGAGAAATAATAAGAAAGTGAATGAAAAATATAGGATTTTAGTTATTTTTAAAATTTTAAATTATTTTCACTTTCAAAATAATAAAAAAAATTAAGAATAGTAAAATTAATCAAAATAATTAAACTTATATTTTTCCTTTACTTTTTAAAAAAAAAAACTTATATTTAAATATATAAGTTTTTTAATTATTTTAAATCATTTTTATTAATGTTTAATTTAAAATTAGTAATTTTGAGAAAGAATAAGAAAGAGAAAATAATTTAAAATTTAAAAAACAATTAAAATCCTATATTTTTTTCTTCACTTTCTTATTATTTATCAAAATAATATAAAAAATAGGTATAAAAGTACAACATTTTAAAAACATTGAATATATTTACCGCCCAAAAAAAGTTTGGGTATAAAAATGCAACATTTTGAAGACATTGAATATATTTACCGCAAAAAAAAATTGGATATAAAAGTGCAACTTTTTAAAAACATTGAATATTTTAACCGCCTTACTCTTAAATGTTTACTAACTGATTAAGTTAAGTAAAAAATATACATAATAATACATATTTAAAAATTTATCATGACATAATATTCAATGTAGTAATGCTCTCTCATGGACATTTGGAAGTCAAATGTTTTGTGACTGGTCAAATTAAACACATATTATATCATTTAAGGGTGAACATTTGACCCGAAAAACCTGCAAACCAGCCCAATCCGCAACCCGGAAACCCAAATTTTTGCAAAACCCGTCAAATTCGGGTGAAATCCGGTCTGAACCCGACATGGTTTGGGTCGAGTTCGGATTTTGAAATTAAAGGCACTCGGGTTCGGGTTCGGGTTTAGGTTACACCCGAACCCGAACATAATTAAAAACAAAATTACCAAGGCCCTATTTGTAAAAAATAAATATTACCAAACTAACAAGAAAGTTAAAAAAAACATGTGAAAAGTAAAAAAAAAAAAAATTAAAAGTCCAAAAAATGGTATTTTTGAAATTTGTTTACCAATGCCCATTTTCGGCCCAAAGCCCATTTTTGGACCAATCGCACCTGAAACTCGACCCAACCAAACCCAAAACTCGAAATCACCCCAAAACTCGAAAATTTCGGACTGGATTCGGTATCACTTTCCTCCACCCGAAACCCACAAAACCCGAACTCGATGCACCCGAAAACCCGACCCGTGTGCACCCCTAATATCTTTAATATCATTTTATAATTTAGCGTTTTACTACAAATTTTAATTTCCATAAATATGTGTAAAAATGTAATATTATTAGTGTAATGATTATAATTCTACATTTTTATATTCATGTAAGATTGATTACTAAAATAGAATTTAGTACTTTTAATACATTAATTTAATTATTGGGATTTATTTAGAATTAAATCTACTTCAATATATACATTTACATGTAATTTGTAACTAATATTTACTGTGTTGGAAAAAAATGAATAAACACATAAATGAAAAATCTTAGGTTGTGTTTGGAAAAAAAATTTAACACAAAAATAGAAATATTATTTTATTTTTGTTTCTTTATTTTTAAAAAATAAAAATATGTTTGGTAAATGTTTTTGTTTTTTGTTTTTAAAAACAAAAAATAATAAACGCGTTTGATAACTTTTATTTTTATTTTTTGTTTAACAATATGAGGTGTTGATTTGAAGAAGAGAAGAAGAAAAAAATTGAAAACGGTTTAAAAAAATTTTGAAAGTGAAAAAATTCTATTTTCAAAATTTAATAAATTTTAATTAAAATTTAAAATAATAATAAATAAGAATAGAGTTACCAAATACATTTTATGTTTAATTGTCAAATTTTTAATTAATTAAATGAAAATAATTTTTTTAAGTGTTACCAAACAACACCTTAATATATATGCTTAAGTTTCCCTTAACATTTGAGCTAAGCTTTTAGGTTAGTTACCTTTCCCTTGATATAGCCAAATTGAAGCTCCTCACAATTAAATACAAAACAAAATTTGTTGCTTTATTCAATATTTTTTGCCATGTTCTCGTGAGCAACATGTGGCAGTCCCTGGTAACCAATTACGTGGCGTGAGGGCATACTCGGAACTTGTTACTCCCCGAGGCCTGTAGTCGATGAAAGGGCTTTTCCTATTTTAGGAAGCGTCCAAGGAAGGTAGTAGGTGCCTTGCCTTGGTAAGGCAATCGCTGAATTTCAGTCTCGGAGATAGAGTTTCTCTCGCTCGGGGAGTTAAGGCTATGAGCGGTATGTCTCAGATGTCTCCTAGGCCCGAGGCTTTGGGCCTCGGACCGAGGAGGTAGAGCAGTGTGTCAATGACTGCGGGTCCTTAGAGTCAGAAGATTGTCTAACTACTTTTATGGGCGATCCCGTCAGCAGGGTTGCTAAGGTACGACTCGACAATTCGCATGCCCACTACGCCGCCTGACACGGAAATATGTGCAGCACGTCCTGGCAATTCCAGGGGCATGTTCCCCATAAAGTGGTTTCCTTTCTGCTATGGGCCCCGCAAGTCCCGCTTGGGCCGTATCTCCTGTTCATTGTAGCCCAATGCCTTGAAGTGTATTAATCCCTCAATTATGGGAGGAGTGTGCATTAGTTGTATATGATTAACATCAATGACCCAGCCACTATAAATAGGCCTAGAGGTCTCATTGTTAGGGGTTGGACTTTTGATTAAGAAACACCAAGACTTAGAGCAATATAAACGCTACCTGAGAAGATACTGAAAAAGCTTGCAACAACAAGCTAGAAAACTCCCTAATACTAAAGACTCATGGACTAGGGTTCTTTTATAACCTAAACCTCGTAAAAGTCTATGTTCATATAGCTAATTCTTTAACCTCTTTTATAAAGGTTGATAGCAAAAAAGGCAGTCAACATTTTGGCGCTTTCATTGAGAGCTTGAAGAAAGCGTTTAAAACACTCACGATCATGGTGACTACACGAAGAAACGTTACAGATGAAGTGCCCCCCACCGCCGGAGTGGAAGGGGGAGAACCCAGTAGACAACCACCTCAAAACGCACCTGAGATGGAGGAAGACTACGATGAATATGCTGATTTTGATGGAGAGGATAATGACATCGAACAAGAGTATTATGAGGATGAATATCCTCAGCCCATGGAGGCGGAAGAGATGCCATAAGTGGTGGTGCTCCACAAGTAGGTGGCTAGCCGGCAGTAGAAGCTTAACGCACAAGAGAGTTACATCATTGCTCTTCAGGAGATGGTGCTGGCCATGAAGGCCACTCTTGTGGCCCAAGGGATGCGAGTCGACTCACACGGAAACACACCAGTTGGGCACCCAATAGGTGTGCCACCAATGCACCCGGTTGGAGTGCTGCCTGTCAACACAGCAGAGGTGCCACCCGAATACCCGGCTGCGGAGGCGCAGGATCTGCCAACTGGGATGCCCAAAGGGAACCCAGTAGGAGTTAGAGCCTCAACACCACTGGAAGACCATGGTAAAGGGGAGGTCAATGATGGTCCCGCCTTGAAGCATAAGAAGGCCCGTCAAGAGCGCTAGGGCCACCCTGCGCTGCATAAAGATGATAAGGGCAATGGGACAAGGGCCCAAGAACACCGCCAGGCAGATAGCGCTCATGGAGCGCGGGGGCCTCCACCTCGACGCTCTCATACAGACTGCGCCAGGCCTAGAGCTGGCATCCCTTCATAACATAACCAACCACATAGAAACCATCGCCCAAGAAATGTCCCGCCGAATCAGAAGCGGGGCATCAACATGTCGATAAACGAAAACGAGTCCGATGGAGAAATAGAGGAAGCCCGCCCGAAAGATAATGGTGCGTTTCGAGGACAAGATGATCTCCGAAACAACCTCAATGCTCGCAGAATTAATAAGGCTAGAGTACATGAGTCCACTGGTAGAGGCCGGTTAGACCTACGAGACAATCTTAATGCTCGGAGGCGGGATCGCCCAACGCAGAGCATAAACTGAGAACGCGACCATCTCTGAGCCGAGTTAGAAAGTTTGAAGCAGATAATGCTTTGGATGGCCAGATGGCAAGGCCACGAGTCTGACTCAAAAGATGAGGAGGTGGAGCCATGTGCTCCACACCTCGTCGAGGCTTCACTACCTTTGGGATTCAAGATCCCAAACATACCAGATTATGATGGTGGTTGGGATCCCACGGACCACCTGTCTAAATTTAACAGGTTAATGTTGGTACATCGCGTCTCCGACAACGCAAAATGCCATGTATTCCCACTCACCTTGATGGGAACCAGCAGATGAATCATTCAAGAAACTCCCACTTGGGTCCATTTAAATGTGGCAACAGCTATCATCTGCCTTTCGAAGGCAATTCATAGGCATTCGAAAGGTGATCTTTGAGATCAACGCTTTGGAAAATATCAAGCAAGGGCCGCTTGAAACCCTCAAGGCCTACATTAAATGTTTTAAAGAAGAAGCAGAGAGAACCAAGAGGGTCAATGACGACCAACAGTTGATGGCACTGCAGGCTGGCATACGCACGGGATCCCCACTTTAGGATGATCTCCAGTGAAGGGGATGTCGACGTCTCGACGACTTTATTCATTGAGCTCAGGAGTACATCAGCTGGGAGGATGCCCAGATCGGAGCGTTCGGGGTGTCCGCCCAATTTTCTGCCTCGCGCCAAGCCCTGGATCCTCGGCATCAGGGATCTAGTTCTCCCCCTACGCTCCCTTTCAGCAGGGGTCGTTGGGGGCCCAACCGGGCCAAGGTGCCACCCTTTCCGGTTATAGCACTATGGCAACTCCAGGATTTGGTGTGTCTCCAACAGGGTTTGGGGAAGTGCCCACTAGATAAAGTGCTTTTCAGCCTGCAATCAGTGCTGGAGCTGTTGCCCCATCCCAGCCGGCTGAATCCATTCGAGTTCTCAGTGGTGCGAGGCGCGGAGGAAAGGGCAAGGGTGGCAAGCCTAGGGGAAGCGGGATCGTACAACCCAAAAAGGAAGCCACATCAGGCGAGAAGTATGTCTCGTAATACTCCGAGTATACTGATTTGGTGGTCTCCTGAGAAAACATCTTCGTGGCCATTGTGCAACATATACATTCTAGGAAGCCGGAGCCCATCCGGAGAGACAGGGACAGGCAGGACCCCGGCAAGTTCTGTCGTTTCCACAATGACATAGGGCACCACACTAATGAGTGTCGCCAACTCAAGGACGAGATTGAGAATCTCATCAAGCTGGGACAACTCCATTAGTATGGTAAGGGTGCCCCGTGTCCGACGCACCCACTCGGGGAGAGAGCCACGGTCCCACCTGCCGCTACGCAAGTCCCCACCGCGACCCCTGTGGGTCTCCCACATCCAATAGCCCAAGGACCTCCTCTGGTAAATGGACGGGTCAGAACCATATCGGGAGGGCCCCACCTATGGGGCACGTCACAGAACAGATATGCACGAGCTTTAAACCATGACGATGATGTAATGGCTCTGACCTAGTTACCTGCCCAAATGCCACGAATGATGGACCAAGTCATAACATTCTCCGAAGACGACGCTCGGAGAGTGCACTTCCCACATCACGATCCATTGGTGATTGAGAGTCAAATCTCCAACAAGATTGTGGCTCGGATTCTGGTGGACAACGGGAGTTTGGTGAATACCCTGTTTAGATCAGCCTTTGAGAAGATAAGATTGATCACGGCAGACCTGTCTCCATGTGCCTCTATGCTTTATGGGTTCTTGGGAGAGGCCCTCATCGCGATAGGACAGATAAAGCTTCCGGTGACGCTCAGAGAAGTGCCTCATCAAGCCTTTAAGTACTGCACAATTGTGGTGGTGGATTGTCAGTCGGCATACAACGCCATTTTGGGACGGCCAACATTAGTGGAGTTCGGTGTCGTCATTTCCATCTGCCATCTGTGCATGAAATTCCCTACGAATGTGAGAATCAGCACCGTCCGTGGTGATAAAAAAGAAGCGATACAGTGCTATTATGTCTCCCTCAAGGCTCTCGTAATGACGATAAGGAAGGAAGTTCTCGGGAACTTAGAGACCCCGGGGGTGAAAGCTATGCAAGACTCGAGACCTGACGAGTTAGACCCAAGGGTTCAGGAGGAGAGGTCCATCGAACCCATAGAGGAAGTAGAGGAGGTGGTCCTAGATATCTCCACTCCCGATAGGAAGGTAAAAATTGGGGGAGACTTGAGGACAGAGATCCGAGAGGCGTCGGTAGTTTTCCTCCTGGAGAACCAAGATGTGTTTGCCTGATCATATTCTGACATGATTGGCATTGATCCCAATGCCGTATGCCATGCCTTGAATGCCGACCCAGGTTTTGTCCCCGTCCAGCAGAAGCAGCGGACGTTTGATCAAACCCGGAAGGAGGCCCTCAAGGCCAAGGTAGACAAGCTCCTCTCCAATGGCTTGATCAGAGAAGCTCAGTATCCCAAATGGTTGTCCAATCTGGTCCTTGTGACAAAGCCAAACGACACTTGGAGGACGTGCATAGACTTTTCGAACCTTAATAAGGCATGTCTGAAAGACTGTTTTACACTCCCTAGAATATATCAGATGGTCGACGCCACATCCGATTACGAGTTGCTATTGTTTATGGACGCATACTCGGGATATAACAAAATATCCATGCATGTCACTGATCAAGAGCACACTAGCTTTCAGACCGACAAGGGTGTGTATTGTTACATCGTGATGCCATTCTGGCTAAATAACGTCGGTGCTACTTACTAAAGGCTGGTCAATACGATGTTTAAGAACCAGTTAGGGTGTAACATGGAGGTCTATGTAGATGACATGTTGGTTAAGTCCCAGACCGCCCCAGATCACGTAAGACACCTGGTTGAGGTCTTTGTGGTACCCAGTCGGTTTGGGATGAAGCTCAATCCCCAGAAGTGCACATTCGAAGTGGCGTCCGACAAATTCTTGGGCTTCATCGTAAGAGCTCGGGGGATTGAGGCGAAACCCAAAAAAATCAAGGCATTAATTGAAATGCCCTCTCCCCGAAAGCATAAGGATGTCTAGAGCCTAACAGGGAGGATCACGGCCTTGAGCCGTTTTGTCTCTAAGGCAACGGACAAGTGCGTCCCTTTCTTCAACATTCTTCGAGGAAGTCAAAGATTTGCATGGACAGAGGAGTGCAAACACGTTCCAATAGCTTAAGGCACACATGGCACACCCTCTGATATTGTCCAAGCCAATAGAGGGAGAGCCCCTCCTACTTTACATGGTTGTATTAGAGGATGTTGTTAGTGCCGCGCTGGTTAGGGAGGAAAGTCGCGTTCAACACCCCGTCTATTACATCAGCAAGAGAGTCCTCGAAGAAGAATCTAGGTATCTACTGATGGAGAAACTGACCTTTTGTTTAATGGTAGCCTCTCTCAAGCTAAAACCATACTTCCAAGCACATCTAATTAGGGTCCTAACCAACCACCCGCTCCGACAAGTCCTTCAAAAACCCGAGTCGTCGGGAAGACTCTTGAAATGGTCGGTGGAATTGAGCTATTTTGACATTGCCTATCTCCCGAGGATGGCTATAAAGGGACATGCACTCACCGATTTCATCACCGAGGGTACTGAGAGTCAGGATAAATTCGAGTGCACCTCAGTCGTCAGACCTTTGTGGAAGTTGTTTGTGGATGGATCTTCAAATGAGAATGGCGTAGGGGTAGGACTCATTTTAGTCTCCCCCGAGGGACATAGAGTACACAACACTCTCTGCTTCAAATTTAGTGCCTCTAATAACAAAGCTGGATACGAAGCTTTAATTGCTAGGCTTCGCGTGGTGTTAGAACTCAAGGTCGAAGGACTCGAGATATTTAGCGATTCACAACTCGTGGTGAACCAAATCCTCGGAGAATACCAGGCTCGGGGCACAAAAATGGCAGCATACTTGGAAAAGTCTCAAGAAATGCTGAACATCTTCCAAAAGTTCATTATTCGCAGGTGCCGAGGGAGCAAAATGCCAATGCGGACGCCCTGGAAAAGTTGGCTACTACTAAAGATGTCGAATTAATCAGCTTTTTCCCCATCAAATACTTGGAGTCTCTGAGTATCGTGGCTCCAGAAAAGGTTGAAATAGTACAACCCCAAGATGGGTGGATGGAGCCGATAATTAAATACCTCGTCTCCGAGGAGTTGGCCCAGGACAAGAAGGTAGCCCGAAAATTGTTGTACCAAGTGCCAAGGTACATAATTATGGATAATAATCTTTACAGGCGAGGCTATTCTTTACCCCTGCTTCGGTGCGTGTCTAGGCCAGAAGCCAGTTCAATACTACGAGAAGTACATGAGGGTTTCTGCGGTGATCACGCTGGGGGGCAAAGCCTTTCCAAGAAGATATTGAGGCAAGGATATATTTGACCCACCATGAATGGAGACGCGATGGATTACGTTAAGAAATGTTAAAAATTTCAGTGTTTCTCCAACATTCCCCGAGCGCCTCCGAATGAGCTTTCTCAAATGACCAGCCCATGACCTTTTGCCGTTTGGGGGATCAACCTTATCGGGTCTCTGCCCACAGGGAAAGCAGGGGTGAAATACGCCATAGTGGCGATCGACTACTTCACAAAGTGGGTCGAGGCTGAGCCGCTTCCCACCATTACCTCCAAGAAGGCTTTGGACTTTGTCATAAAAAATATCGTTTGTCGATATGGGCTTCTGAGGAAAATAGTGTTCAACAATGGATTGCAGTTTGATAGTGAAGTCTTCATAGACTTCTGTCAATTGCATGGCATTATTAAGAGTTTCTCTTCCGTAGCCCATCCGCAAGCCAATGGCCAAGTGGAAGTAGTGAACAAGACACTCAAGTTCACTCTGAAGAAAAAGATGGAGCAGGCGAAAGGAGCTTGGCCCGAGGAATTTCCCAGGGCATTGTGGAGCTATCGTACCACTGCCCGGACCTCCACCAACCATTCTCCCTTGTCGCTGGCCTACAAATATGAGGCTATGCTCCCAGTTGAAGCAGAAATCTCCACGCACCGACGGGATACATATGATCCGACCATGAACCACGCCTTACTTCAGGAGTCCCTGGACCTCGTGGAAGAGCTACATGAAGCTTCTCAGCTACGAGTAGCATCCTACCAACAGAAGGTGGCCAGGTATTTCAACTCCAAAGTGAAAGACAGGAAATTCGGGGTCGGAGACTTGGTGTTGTGAAGAGTGTTCTTAGCCACCCGGGATCCAAGTGCAGGAGTGCTCGGGCCCAACTGGGAAGGCCCATACCAAGTCGAGAGCGTTATATGTCTAGGAACATATAAATTGGCCTGACTTAGTGGGGAGCTTATTCTGCACGCCTGGAATGCCGAGCATCTTCGCCAGTATTACCAGTAGCATCAGCAACAAACATTTTCTTTTCTGTAGAACCCCTGTAGCCTTCGGACACATATAATGGAAACCGTGTACATAGTAAAACACGGTAAGAAATATGTTTGTTTTGCCTATATCTTTTTTAGTTTCTGTTACATTTTTATTAATGCTGTGTTGAGAGCACCCGCGTCCGAACAAGTGACTGTAGACCAATCTCCGATCACTTGGGGGGCATAGAGTTAGTGTTATATTATTTTATAATATAATATAATTTAATATTATATTATAATATACTATTGTAGATTAAATAAATATGACAAAGAGTGTCACATATTGTAACATATAATAGAGAGTTACAATATTTAGATATATGAGAAATATCCAAATATGTAACATATTTTGTGTTACAAATTCAGCTACAAATTTGTAACTTCCAAATATTACCCTTTATTGTGTAAATTTGTTGTTACACAATATTGAGAGGAATTTCTTAAAGCCATATGTGAAAGGGCTGTTAGAGATATGATTTTAACCCCTATAATGTGTTTTGGGGGTTAAAAAATCAATTGGGAGGGTTTGGAACCGTTTGGAAAAACAACACAAATTCATGTGCTGAAATTGGTCAGTGGTCGCGGCCACATAATGTTTATGGCCGCGGTCTGTGGGACAGAGAGCAGTGGCCGCGACCACAAGGGTTTTTCTGACCAATTTTTCAGTTTTTTCCAATTTTGTCGAACGACTCCAAAAACCCAAATAACTCCTAAATCTCATTTTTAATTCCATAAACATCCAATTTATCATTGGTAATAGCCATGGGGGTTGGTGGAATTTGAAATTGAAATGGTGTCTCTAAACTCTATAAATAGGAGCATATTGCTCACTTGAAAGACACAATTTTTCTATCCACTATAGCACTTGGCTAGAAACAGCTTGAGGCTTAGCATTTCCAAAATCTGTGAGAGATCCCTTAGTGCTTGAGTTAGGGGGAAATAAGCTTTTGAACAAAGGTTTCAAACCTTGTGCAAGTTGGCGATCCCCAACACTCTTCACTTTGGTTGTGTGAGTGAGAGTTTATTGTTTTGTTCTTGTTCTTATTTTCTACTATTGCTTTTCCTTATATTCTTCTTGTTCTATTTATTTGTACTTTTATTTAAGAGTTGTAATCCTTTTTCTTTTGTTCAAACACTTTCACTTTATTTGTATCCTTTTGCTTAGAGTTGTATTTCTCTATTCTCTTCTTCTAATCATTCTTATTTATTTGTATTTTCAGTTATAGAGTTGTAACACTATTTAATCAATCTAAAGTTTATTTGTAATATTTTGTGTAGAGTTGTAATATTCTTACCAATTTCCATTGAGGCAAATACAGTTTTCCTAACAGTTAGGATAGCACTACACTGCACAAGGGACGACCTAGGAACTAAACTTTCATGGCCAAGGGGAATAAGCCTAGTGTCACCTTCCCGAGAGTATAAATTGTCAGGAATCTAACCTAACCTAGAACGAGAATATACTAGTCATCTGTCGTGGACACGGTGCCTGGGGAGTTCTGACCATGCCTATTGATCTCGAGATGCGAACGGGAGACCGAGTACCCATACTTGGCCTCGAGGGATCCACGGTATGGGGAGCTTGGCTAGTCGACGAGTGAAGCACCATTAATATCGATGTATCCTGTATCTAGAAAAGCCGAGATACCAGTTAGGAATTTAGGTTACCTCCCAAGGACAGCGCGCACCCTGAGAGTAATAATCAAATCCTAATCTATGCAATGCACAGGCAGCCTATGCCTAAGCGTCACCTCCCGAGAACAGAGCTTAGGAGGTAGGTATGCATTCGGGGGCAGATTCGAAACTCTCGACCCCTCGAGTAGTGCACCTTCGGGGCCAGTTGTTTTCACACTCCCGAATCCCTGAAAGCCCGAATCTTTGGGGTATAGGGCTGGCTTGCAGAAATCTCGCGTCAAGGTGCGGGCATACCAGAGTAAACGCGAGACCATGTTAAAAAATATCTTGAGTTCTTGTTCTTGTGACATTCGTGTCACGATTGAATTTATAGAACCAATTTTTGTAAACACAAGTATGAGTTCTTGTTCTCATGACATTCGTGTTACGTTTGAATTTATAGAACCAATTTTTGTAAAACAAGTATGGGTTCTTGTTCTCGTGACATTCGTGTTACGTTGAATTTATAGAACCAATTTTTGAAAAACAAATATTTTGAGTTCTTGTTCTCGTGACATTCGTATTACATTTGAATTTATAGAACCATGTTTAAAATAGTGGTCGAGTTCTTGTGGCATTAATGTTATGTTGAATTTGCAGAACCAAAGGTCTAAATTGGTTTGAGTGCTTATTTTCATGACATTGTAGGTTACGGAAAATTCACATAACCAAACCAAACAAAAAGCAAGGCAAGCTACGTAAGTCTTAGTTGGGAAAATAATTACAACTACGCTCGGGGGCTCGAGCAATGTTTGTCTATACTCCAAAAGCTTATGGCCAGCAGGCCTAAAGGTGAAAGCTACATGTGGGCTTTAGGAACCTCTGCCACCAGTTCGATGATCGGATCACCACTGGGGGTACCCCCTGCCGGGACCGTCTTGACAGCTGAGGTCTCCTCAATAAGTTGAGTGGTCTCGGTAGGTGAGGTCGCTTCGGTCGATGGGGTCACTTGGGCTGCATCAGAGGCTTGGGTAGCTTGGAGTCGCTCGCTGAAGAGGAGTTTGTACTTCTCGAGCTCCCCGGTGAAGTCCAAGCTCATGTCCTGGTTGTGGTACCAGGCCACATAAAAGGCATCCTCGCGATAGACTCGGTCTCTTGGGTAAGCTTCTCCACACCTAGCCGACCTATACATCTCCATGTCTTGGAGGGTCTTTCTCTCGACTAACTCAGCCTAACCAATAACCTCCCTAGCCTGCTCCTGGAGCTGGGAATTATCCAAGGCAACTTGAGCGATTTCATCAATGGCCATTTTAGTTTCCTCCTGAGCTCGGTGCATGCCATCCACGGTCGCCTGCTTCTCCCTCTCAACCCACTACAAATCCTCGGAGACTTTTTGGAGAGCCTCCTCGCACTCCCGGGAGTGTTTTCGCTCGGCCTCGAGGGCAGTGTTGCCTTGGGAAAGCTCCTCCCGAGAACCCTTTATCTTCTCCTTGAGGGAGGTGACCTTGTCCTGGGACCTAAGGAATTCATATGATTTCTCCATCATAATATCTCCCAGGCGTTGGCGTGCTAAGGTGGACTGCAATAAAACAGATGCGTTAGTTTGATAACATTTGATTAAATTAAATCCAAGGACGGGGGTGATGTAACTTACCCGGACTGAGGCGTACCGGCATGAGGCCAAAAGAGAGGCTTCATTACTATCGCCAAGTTGAGAGAAGCTTCAGGTAGTCAATTCACACATAGTGGAGCTGACCCCCTGAAGGAGTTTGATAGCTAGGGGAGCAACTATGTCCCCCAGCTTGGTAGAGAACAGGGTCTCTAGCTCAGCTCATCCGATTAGAGGGACGGCGGGCCTCTCTCTGGGTGGTTTGAGTTGCCGGAGGGCCTCAGCTATGTCATGCAAGGCTTTGTTGCCTTCTTCCAGCCTTGCTTCAAAGTGTTGAAGCATCCTGTTATACTTTTCCAACAAATCCCCCTCGTACTTCTTGGGGTATCGATTATTGCTTGTGCTCTTAAACCTCCTCCGGTCTTATCTCTTATACTGCCTCCTTCTGATTCGGCCGAAGAAGGGATCTCCACCACAGGGTGCACAGTGACCGCAAGGGGTTCCCTAGGAGGAGTAAAGACTCTCTGCCTCTTTGCTGGAGGAGAAGATTCAGGTTGTTCCCAAGGGCGTGACCCCTCTCCTGACGAAGAGCTGGGGGGCGCTCCCAACCTTAGGGCAGACCAAGCAATGTCTGGCAATCCCATATGAGCTGCAAGAGCAAGGAAAATAGTTAGCATACATACTAAAAAAGGACAATACAGCAAAATAAGCCACTCGGAGGCTCACCGTGAACTGAGCCTCGGTGCAAGTAGTGAGGGTGTTCTATCCTATTCCTTGCATCACAGTTAATATTGGTGCCATATTGGCAAAACCAGCTCGAGGTCAAGGATGTCACTCGATCTAAGGGTACGAACCCACGGGAAGTAGGTTGCCTCCTAGGGTGATGGAGATATACATCTACAAGATCTAAGTAGTCTTGGAACTCTTCCCTAGTCCAATGCCAATGTGAGATTTGACCACAACGGAGAAGGACTGGAGAAGCCTAGACATGGTCGGGACTTATCCTATCACTCACTCGGGCAACAGACGACAGAACGAGAGGAGTGTTACCTGAGTCCAGGTGGGAAGCTTCCATCCCAGCTTGGAGTTTCGCCTCAAACTCCTGGTCTTCTTGGGCCTCCCGCGCCTCTTCAATGGTCCGAGCATTCACCAACCTCTCTTCCGCCAATCGCCTTTGGAACACCTTCTTGGCCAACCCCTCTATATAGTTGATATGACGGGATGCTAGTTCCCGAGACTTCTTGGACTGGAAGTATTTGGTCAACTCCAGGTTGCTTATCTGCTGATCTACGTTGAGGAGCCCCAACCTGATGAGGTTCGGTTCAGTTACCAAGACGCTAAGGTCTAAGTCTCGGTCAGGAAGAGCCTTCATTGCCTGGAGATGATCCTCGAAGAGCTGAACATAGTGGGTCAATCGGGGAAGGACCTACTAAAAAAGAAATCGCTAAGTTTCGAAGACAAAGGCCCTAACAAGGCAAAGAGTAACTGTGTTCGGAAAGGTGCTAACCTACTCGAGCAAAGTCCAGATTCAGAGTCGGATTGCTACGGGTCAGGAATCCGTCTGTAAAAAAGAAGGTGTCCTTGTAATCCCGATAGTGATTCTCGTTGTGATGAGGAGCCTTATAGCTGAGTGAGGAGGCAGGGTACTTCACCAAAGAGTAATATCCATCCCACTTGGACCCCCTCTTCCGGGGAGTAGTCTTGAAACTCTAAAAATACAGTATCTCCACTGGTGAGGGCTCCGACCATTTCTTCCTCTAGATCAAAACGTACATCCCCGCGAGCACTCTGTAGCCGTTGGGGGAAATCTGGAATAGGGCTATCCCCACGTACTTCAAAAAGTTAATGAAGTACGATTTGAGGGGTAGGGTATCCCCTGCCATTAGATGTGCCTGGCACTAGGCACCCATGCCGTAGACGTTGCGGTGTGCCCACTCGGACTCTCGGCAAAGACGGATGAGGCATCTGTCCCCGATTGAGTAATACCTCATGATTTCCTCCAGGGCCTTGGGTTTTCGAAGTAGTGTGTGGTAGTCCTCCGCCTCGAATGCCTCACCCTCATATTTTTTAGACGGGTGTGGAGTGGGGGCAAAGTTGGCTTCCTCCATGGTGAGCCCCGAATCCTACCTGAGGGGCCTCACCGCCACATGGATGTCGGGGCGGACGATTTGTTCCCCGTCCAGCGCTCGGACCCTCGTCCTTGCCTTACCTTCAGAGGCATCTCGCGCTCTTTCCATTTCAGAAAGTTCTTGGTCTAATAATTAGAATCCGTGCTCATGCAGCTGGCAGATTTCCTTGGACATCTGAGACAAAAAAACAAGTGGTTAGCATTCCGACCGAAGGAAAAATGGCCATAATACAAAGAACCCTAAGAATATTTCTCGGAAGGAAAAGGAGATTTTGGAAAAATGGGACATCCCCGACGCCTAGTGACGGGCCGGGGGAGGTAAACTTACCAGAATCAGGAAATTCCCAGATTTCGGCCACATACCAAGAAACAGAAAATCGATAGAAAAATCGTGAAGGTCATCTTAAAGAGAGCCTAACGTTCAGATATGCCTAAAACCCCTTGTAGAGACGAAGAACACTCTGGAATCCTACACTATTGCTATCCCTAAACGTATATCGAAAAAACACTAAGCATAATCAAAGAAGATGGATTAGAGATACTTACCCGAGATAAAATGAAGATAAGTGCTGAGGCGAGTTCTCACCCTGAAGTACTGCTTGTCGTCTGACCAAAGGTATAAAGACTCACGCCAGTTGTCCAGAACTCCGGTGAGGGATTGAAGACGAGAGAAGAGAGAGTGTGTGGAGAAGTTTTGTGTTTTTTGAATAGTTGTGATAAGTGACTCAAGGTTTTTTCTGGGCCCTTTACACCCAATAAAACATACCAGAGGCAACGCTTCCAAGACCATCGGATGATCGAATTGCTAAGGTAATCTGATGGTCAGGGTCCGAAAGGTGTGGGTTGCAATCATTGTTTTCCTTGGGATGGGACACCTTGGGTCTCAGAATAGACGTTTGGGATATTGAGACGACCCTTAATTAAATGTACGGACTGATGGGCCCAACAATGGGGTGTAGACACGTGTTTTTATTTTCGAGGGTGACGTCAGCAGAAGTTCAAACGCTCACTGTTCGAGGACCTCTCAATGTCTCCCTCGATTTGAAGTCTCCACTGTTCGAGGACAAGTAGAGACTTGGGGGGAAAATGTTGTCCGTATGTTCTCGTGAGAAATACGTGGCAGTCCCTGGTAACTGATTACGTGGCGTGAGGGCATACCCAGAACTTGTTACTCCTTAAGGCTTGTAGTCGGTGAGAGGGTTTTTCCTATTTTAGGAAGTGTCCAAGGAAGGTAGTAGGTGCCTCGCCTTGGTAAGGCAATCGCCGAGTTTCAGTCTCGGAGATAGAGTTTCTCTCGCTCGGGGAGTTAAGGCTATGAGTGGTATGTCTCAGATGTCTCCTAGGCCCGAGGCTTTGGGCCTCGAACCGAGGAGGTAGAGCAGTGTGTCAATGACTGCGGGTCCTTAGAGTCAGAAGATTGTCTAACTACTTTTGCGAGCGATCCCGTCAGCAGGGTTGCTAAGGTACGTCTCGACAATTCGCATGCCCACTACGCCGCCTGACACAGAAATATGTGCAGCACGTCCTGACAATTCTAGGGGCATGTTCCCCGTAAAATGGTTTCCTTTCTGCTGTGGGCCCCGCAAGTCCCGCTTGGGCCGTATCTCCTGTTCATTGTAGCCCAATGCCTTGAAGTGTATTAATCCCTCAATTATGGGAGAGATGTGCATTAGTTGTATATGATTAACATTAATGACCCCAACCACCATAAATAGGGCTGGAGGTCTCATTGTAAGGGGTTGGACTTTTGATTAAGAAACACAAGGACTCAGAGCAATATAAACGCTGCCAGAGAAGATACTAAAAGAGCTTGCAACTACAAGCTAGCAAACTCCCTAATACTAAAGACTCCTGGGCTAGGGTTCTTTTATAACCCGAACCACGTAAACATCTGTGTTCATATAGTTGTTTCTTTAACCTCATTTATAAACGTTGATAGCAAAAAAGGCAGTCAACATTTTCTTTATTCAATATTTTCTTCTCCTATATTGTAGTAACTACCCAAATTTAGTAAATTATTTAAGGTTATTTAGTAAATTTAATTTCTTTTAAGAGTTTTCTCCATACTACTTAGCATTATTCTCTTTTATTTCTAGCTCACGACAATGTTCCTCTAGCAATATATATGTACATGGGTGCACTCTTAATTATTACTACTCATGGATTGTTACTTTAATATTAACCATTGGATTAAGATCAATGATCCATATTTATAGTTGTTAATTAATATTTCTAAAAATAATTTTTGATTTTTTCAAATTTTTGGAAGGGTTACCTGATGAAAAACGTGTATTTATTATGAAAATATAATATTGAAAACTTTTCATTTTTCAAATGCATGTCAATTTCTAAATATAGCTAGTGTCTCTCATTGGTTGGAAACAACATTAATTATGACAAAAAACAATAACTAAATTCGAAATTAATGTAGAAAAAAAATATTTACCTGTTTCCTATATCAAGTCACTATGTTGCCACATCATCATAATTGTTAGTGCCCATCTATGGGTAGTAACCATTGAAAAGTCTTCCATATGTACGTATATATATCTAAAGTTTGGTTGGACACAATTATCTTTTAGCATGCAGAACACGACGATCATTAGAAATTCATCCCTTTCGATAGAGCCATGAACTTTGTGTTTCAAAGTATATACCCACCTGCACCCAACTGTACGTTTGCCCAAGACTTCTCTTCTTGTTTATGACTGACTTTTCGAGCATAGTCTGTAGTAGAGAGGGCCATTCTCGCAGGAGTTGGAGTAGCAACATGACAAACCATTAGAATACGTTTTTACAGGAAGTAGCATACTCATGTTGCCTGCTTTTGTTCCTTTCGTCTCGGGTAGCATAAATGACCTTTTCTTTGCTACTACAGTGAAAAACTTTCAAATCAAAAGAAACTTCCTCTTTGGCTTTGAAGCTACAACTACCTTGAAATAATAATAAAAAAAAAGTCATTTTTCAAGCCCATCTCAAATACGATGCGGTTGGTCTGCAAGCCTGTTGGTGGCTGTCACTGCCTCACACTTGAATGCCGACATCCTCAATGTTAATGGTTATCCCTAAGCTTTAATATTCTATTATTATCATATGGTTTCATTCATGATTTTTATTAATACTAACTTGGTTACATATAAAAAAAATTGGTTGTAAATAAACATACATTTACTTTGTACATATATTGAAAAATTAAAGAAATAATGTTTCTTTTATTATTTTTTATATTTTAGGAAAATTTTAGAGTATACCCCCTCATATTTTCGGCATGTGAATAGTTATTTAGAACATCCTGTAAATTCTCGGAAAATTCTAAATAATTTACACTATCAAAACATGGTTCAAAAAGTCTGTTGTGCGTGTGTATGTTTTTTTATACGCGTGAGAAACCTGATTATTTAAATCATGTTTTCAACACGGTAAATTATTCAGAATTTAAAAAAAAAATTATTTGTGATGTTCTAAATAACTACAGTTTACACCATCATATAAAAAAAATAAGATATTACTGTTTAAGTACCAAAAACACAAATAAGTGTACTTATATTTCCTAATTAAAAAAAAAAGTATAAAGTTGTATTATTCTTTTCAGATTAATAACAAAAATAAAACTCATAGAGGTACAAATTTTTAATATTTTTTTAATTAATAATCATAAAGTAAAAACTTATTATAAAATTTAATAATTTTATATAGTATGATGATAATTTTGTAATGCTACAAGTGCCTTGCACGTGCACATTATACTAGTATTTATATTATAAGCGTTAAAAATAATATAAAGTCAATTAACAAAAAAACTATTATTTTAATAAAATAATTTTAAAATGTTTATATTCTTGGATATTTAAAAACTAACTATACAAAATAAAAATAAAAAGTTAAACCCGTGGAATTCACTTTCTCATACTAAAAAAATTCAATCCTAATACCAAACATAAAAATTATTTATATTCCTATTATCGTCTTTCTACATACAAAAAAGTCTGCATCTAATAATGATATCTGTACATAAAATTTACACCAATATGGAAGATTTTAGTACAAATTTTGTGTGCAAATATCAATACTCTAATAATAAAAAACTTGCGGAATGGATTTAGATAAAGGTAAAGTATGGTTGGTGAGTCTGAGTGGATGCCAATGCTCTAATTGATTTCTTCTAAATGATTCTTCTTCTTTTTTTTTTTGACAAAACTTCTAAATGATTCTTTACGTTCTCTACTTCATAATGTTGGTCTCAATTATCCACTTCCCAGAAAAGCTTACATACATACCCAACTCAAAATTGAAAATTCCACTATTGTAACTTCAATATATAGTGATCCATTCAAAAAAAAAAAAAAAAACTTCAATACATTTATATTATGGAAAATTCTTTAGTCCCTCATTGTCCAACAAGTGGGACCCAAATAATTTGCCAAGTGTCAAACTTTGAACAAGTTTTGTGTTTTTCTTTTTTAAACTTTATACTTGATTAACCGGTTGTGTAAACCGGATCTAAGAAATTGTGCTGATATGGCTGTGAAAAGTAAGAACAATAAAGTAATTTACAGTCCAAAAAGTGTACATTCGATGGCAATAAGGTAAAATATGTATTGTATTTGAACTTATTTACGATATTGGGTAAGTAATTTTTTGATGCGACTAAGTAATTTTCAATGAAATGGTTAGTAATAACGTTGCATCGGAAAGTAAAAAACCTTGAAGTAATTTTATTTATTTTTTTGCGTATAAGTAACATTTTTATGCTAGTAAATAATATTTAATTGAGTGGTGAGTAATAATGTTACAGCTAAAAGTAAAAAAAAGCCTGAAGTAAGTATGGTTTTATTATTATAATAATAAAAAAAACCAACAATGACTAGAATCCAATTATCACACCTCATGAGTCTTAGTTGTCTCATGATCATCATAGAGAGCTTTATTAGCTGCATTACTCATGTTGATAACATTGCACTAGTAATACATTTTCAACCAAATGAGAATCAGATAAATGGTACTCATGTTAACAATATAAGAAATTTACTTGGTTCAAACAAGTATGACATAAATCGAGAGGATGAGACTAACACTCTTTAGTAAGCACAAATCGATATCAGTACAAAGTTATATATTCTGAATAAGAATTTTATTTTTATTTTTCAAACTCTCATCAACATAATACAAGAACCCAGTACAACCTTTGTCAATGTTGAATACAAGATGATATCTAAGTTACATATTCTCTCTATAAAGCTATTAATAAAATCTATTGACCAACTTGAGTCTAACGATCATTTTCAACCACTAAAACTGCTAAATACTCAAACTGCAGGTATTATTGCTTTCTGTTGTGACAATTGAACTGTGATTAAGTCCAATTTGAGAAAGTTTGGGAGCAAATAGTAAGTTAAGTGATTTTAACCTTACATGATATTATGATGAGAATTTTAGTCCAATATGTTGATGTAGAGGAATGCAGACTGCATCTAATTTGCATAATTTGTACATCAAAACTGTTCATTAGTGCACACTCTGGGAAGAGCCAAAAGATAATTTCACAATGTACATAATTTCAAGTCAAGTTCTTTAAACAATATAAAATTCGATGAGAGTAATGATAAAAATGATCATTAAAAAATGAAACTTAACATGACAAAGAGTATGTGATTATATATTTATTAAACTAGTAATTATTACAGAGGAAACACATCTATACATTGTATAGACACAATAAAAAAAAAGAGATTATGAGTTAGAGAAGTACAAACCTTATCAACATTTGATCTCTTGCACTCATGATCAAATCTTAATCATGATCAAATCTTAATCCTATCGTCTATATTGTTGTACACAAATAACAATATAAAAAGAAATTATCCTTTTTCTATTTGAAATTGATTAATCAACTAAGAGACAAAGCTGCAGATAACTGATATGACATAAAACAAACAAATAATGCACTATGAGTTTCACTAATATACATATATATATATATTTTCTATTAAAGCAGCGAACCGAAATCAATCTGCAAACTTTTATCATCAATCTAAGATATATGCAATCAAATCTATTGGATTTTTGTTTATTTCCTAACAACAAAATATAATTACTTGCACATGCTCTCTCGAAGTCACAACCACAAAAAGCTGGAAACATTGAAATAAATGGCCTGAAACATGATCTATACTTAAAATGCAAAAGAAATAAATAAATAAATAAAAGAAGGCCTAAAAGAGTGATTGAAGCACCTTAAGCCTACAATATCACTTATAAAGATTACAAAACACATAGATAATAGGAATATTAAATAAATGAATATTTCATTTAGCTAATATTTTAAAGAGAGAGGTTTAACCTTTTCTGGCACCATTGCTTCATCACTTCTATTCTCAGCATTCATATGATTCATCTTATATTTCATCTTTATTGTATCAAATCTTTAAATTGGATTAATGCCAAGAACCTAAAAAAAGAAAAAAATAATAATAGAAAGAGAACCTAATTATGTGTGTGTTCATACATACATATATATATACATAAAACTATTTGTCACTCAATATAAACAATTCATATATTATCACATGAAGATGATATGCAACAAAATAATATTAGCATGAAGCAATACCCAAAACTTAAAAGTCAACCTCATGAAAATAGCAACATAATAGCATTATGTTGGTGTTACTTTTATTAAGCTTAAATTTCCTATAGATTTGCTTCCATAAAAATTAAAACATAAGTTTGGTTGAGTAAATTTAACAAATTTGTGGAGTGTTGAACTTGAAAGTCTTACAACAACAAACATAGCCCATGAAAATAATCAAATTCTTTAAACCTCTCCAAGTTCTCGGGTACTTCACCAAGGCTAAGAGGACCGAAACCAAAGTCATTGAATATCTATAATCAACAAAAAATTAGTTAGAGTACTGGGGTTTATTTAAACACATATAAATCAAAATTAAAACACTAATTTTTTTTTTGACAAAGATTTAATAAAACTAGAACTAGACAAACACACGTACCTCACAAATCTGGCGAAGACAACCATGGACAATAGCGACTCACAATCTGAAGAGGAACACAACGAAAAAATGGGTTGAGAACTAGAGTTCAACAAATTTAAGCTAATTGCATAAGTCGGATATAACTAAATGACTAAATTTGAAACGATAAATACCTTACTAAAGCCTTCATTGAAGCAAACAAAAGAAAAAAAAAATCTTTATAAGCTTTCTCCATAATTCTGAAACATGTTTTTTTTCGTTCTAAAAACTTCACTAACAACAATCTTTCAATCCTATTACCTAAATAAATAGTCTTCAAATTTTCACTCGTCAACACCCAATACAAAAACAAGAGAGTGCCATCTAAAATTCAGTAATGAAAATTACTTTTAGATATATTATCTTCTCCATTTGTGGATTTATTACACATTCATGGTGTATATGAAAAGGAGAATCACTATTGTCTGCCCAAAACAATTTCACAACTTACTAGTATGCCAAAGAGCTCCAATCACTCTTCGATTTAGAAGAAATGATTGAAAAATATACTGAGAACCAATGACGATGAGTGAAACTCACCACACTCGAACCTCCAAACTTTGCGTACCTGACCTGTATCACCAATCAGTGACGGCAATTGACCTATTCTTCAAGAAATTTAACAAAAATGATCACACACTCCCACTAATCCTTTGATTATTTTTTTTTTAGCAAGATTCCAGGACATTGTTTTTTAGAGTTTTTTTTTACAGAAATATAACCAAAAAAAAATTATATGCAAAACGTGTTGACGCCGTTTTTCGTCAATAGTGAAAGAAGAGCACGTAAACAACAAACAGTAATGACCAATTAAAAAATAACAACACAAAACACGATTTTTACGTGGTTCAGCAGTTAAATCTGCCTATTCCACGAGTCTCTGTTTTTAAACTCAAGATTATCTCTGAAAATTCTCAAGCATGAATTCTTCAGAGTTTTCTCTCAAGGTTCAGAATTTTGGTCCTTTACAATGGTGCATGACCTCTCTATTTATAGAGAAGGTTGCAGAATACTATCCCACATATTTTGGGTAGTTACTCTTTTTGTATAAATAAAATAAATGGCTTTAAATGCCTGCAATCCGATATAAAAGGAAACGTCCCCTGAAGACCAGGGGGCATATAACTAATCGAATAATATCCCATGATTTTATGGGATTTACAATAATAAATGCAGAACACGCCCCTTATAAACAACACTTATAGATATTCAAAGTCACTATCATATATCTCCAAGCCCTTAATCTCCCAGGTTTCTTATCAGCTTTCGAGCTAATGACATCTCCCGAGGTCACACGGCTTCGAGATCGTACGTACGTCAGGCTCGGACCCCCTGATCCGAGGTCATTCCTGAGGATAGATGCGTCATGGGAGCTACCTTTCGAGATCGTGAACGTTTCGAGGCCACCACGTTCGAGGTCATATCGAGTCTTGTAGGCTCGATATTTAATCCTGGAGCATACTTCGAACTTTATGGGTTCATTCGCTGTGAATCCAACTTTTCGAGGTCACATTTAACATGGCTCGAAATCTGGGTATAACATCTTGCCCCCTCAAAAGTATTTGTTCGAATCCTAAGAGAAGGAAACTTTTGAACTACTTTCTTCAGGAACCGTACCGTCATACTCCTGAAAATGGACACGCGTCAGTTGGGTATTGCTCACTTATGATACTTGAGTACCTTGGAAACATGCCCACGATCATTTGTCTGCCACCTTTTCGGTACCATCTTATCAGTAATCCCCATCCGCTGGATCTTGCAAGGATTTCATTCAACGCCCCGGATTAATCCCCTTTTTCCATATATATATATGAGACCCCATTCATCATCTTCTTTTTTATTTTCGTTAATCAGGAGCAACAAAAGAAAAGGACGAAACCAAAGGCCATCCTAGAAAACTTCTATCCCGTGCATGTTCTCTCAGCCAAAGAAGCAAAGAACTCCCGGTTTGTTCGAGTCCGTGAGCTCTTATTTGCAGCCTCTCCTTCAGTCAATGATCTCTCTGCAATCGCCATTATTGTGTAAGTGTGCACTCTTTGTTTTCCCCTTTGCCAGTTTTTGTTCATACTGTTCTTGCTGTGTCTTTGAATGTGCTAGTTTATTTTCTTAGCATAATACGATAGGAGATTTTTATCCGATAGGCTCTTATGTTTTTTTTTAGATTTCCATACTGAATTTACATCACTGGTTCACACCCAGTTTTGATGTTTGAGCAAGATTCCTATTTTCTGGGTTTTAAAATTTTAAGAGATGTTTCTTGTACACCAAGATTTCGGGTAAAAAACCTTGGCTTTGACAAATGCATGAAACCCAAGGCTGCCCCTTCTGGTTATCCGCCATTCTTTTTCCCTTGATTTTTGGGACTTTAAAAAATTATCCACTCTCCTCCCTTTCCCGTGGAACGCACGTCCTGACTCTTTAATAAGGGTCTTAATATATAGCTTGTTTTGTTCCTAAGCTCCGAGCTCGTCCTATTGAACTCTAATTCTTGCATGCATGGCCCTCACCATTTTTTCTTTCTCGCTAGATGTCACAGAATCTGGAAAGACGGTGGGGGTCGTTGCTGGCAATCCCTTACGAGCCAAAAACCCCGAGCCCAGAATCGTTGTTCGCCCGGAATCAACGTCGGATTCGGGAGTACAAGCTTGCTAGCGAGCAGGAGGATATTCGAGCTCATTACCGCCGCCAAATAGACGAGGTCATAGAGGGGAAGAGGAGAACTCTTCGGGAGGCCCTTTATCCAGAATTCAATTCAGGGCCTAGGTCGATTCCCCTCGACCCTGCACTAAAGGTCACTGTCGCATATAGTCCAGGAGAACTTCAATTTTCATTGATGGGGGAGCCTTCTTCCTCGCAGCCGAGGAAAGAAATCTTCGAGGGCGAGCACTATTGGAGCTCGGTTACCTCGACTAGTCAAATAACTGACATCTTGGCGCACCATGGCCTCAGCTTGTCAGGTTCTTTGAAGTGTCGAGCTCCGGCCAACCACGAACGAAGCTGTTTCGCCCCTGGGGGCCGCGACGCCAAGCTGAAATACGCGGCATGGAGCTAGGAACACATGAGGGCGGGGGCACTGTTGCCTTTGAAGTCTTTTTTCAAGGACTTCACGGATTTTGTTGGGTTGGCTCCATTCCAGCTCAACACCAATTCTTACAGGGTGCTGTCTGCCCTGAGGTCTCTATACCACGAGTTGTCGTGGGAAGGGCCTTCGCCTCAAGAGATTTTATATCTCTTTTGTCTGAAAAGCAACCCCTCCTGAGCTCGGGGAGGAGATGGATTTTATTATCTTTCGAGCTATCCCAAAGAGAAGAAGGTCTTTGAAGATCTTCCCAATCATCCACGTGATTTCAAAAAGGCCTTCTTCTGGACAAACGGTCTGTCCCCGTCTCGACACTACTCGTTCAGGCGGATTCGTAAGTATTCCCGTTATCTTTATCTCTGTGCTCGAAATTTTAGCTCTTAGATCCGTACTTAGTTGAAATGTATCTTGCTATTCAGCCAACTTTCAGCGTCCCACTCCTGACGAGACAATGAAGGGACATAAGGAGACCTGCTCCAACTCCCTCATGGTAGGAGGTCTCTCCTGTACCTTTTACATGAGGATAAGCTCCGAAAATGCGGACTTTTGGGGGAGGGCCAGTCTACCTCTGACTGGTCCAATAAAAAGTATGAAAACTGGGAGCAGGTGCCGCTGCCCACAAGCGTCCTCCCTTTGAGGAGAGAGGTGAGGTCCCCACTTCCAGTTCGCATAAGGAGTCCGTCGTCGGGGAACGAGGCTAATGACAAAGCCTCGAGCTCAGACTCGGATGAAGGTAAAGCCCTCCATACTTCGAGAATGTGGTCCCCCACCTTACTAAGGCATAAGCCCAATAGGTTAGTCTCATGCCCACATGATAGATACCACTTCTACATATGGAGTTGGGTAGACGACTGTGTCCATAGGTTTGATAGTGGGCTCGGGAAGTATGACACCATGTATACTTCGGACGAGGTGTGGAACGGGATAGCTGTCCAATACGGGACCAACGATTATAGGGACCTTTCGAGGTTATCACCCACCTATAGGGAAGGCACTCCCCCTGCTTCTTCTGAAGATGGGAGAATTTCATGGTCCCCGAGCTCTAGCTCGGGGAAGAGTTCCAGTTAGGTCTTTTCTTCACTTGGTTTTTTTTTTTTTTCCAAGCTTATTATCATTATGTCTTACTCTGATTGGAACTGTGCAGGTGCCATGGAATCCGACCTCGACGCTGTGCTTTTTAGCGATGAGGGATCCGGAGCTCAGAAGAGTAAACGTCCGAGGATCCCGCGGAGGTCCGACCGACCACCCAAGATTCCCAGACGCCACGAGAAGACCCCAACGGCCCAGACTACTGCGAGCACAACCGAGGGACCGATTGTCCAGGTTGATGCGTCTGGCTCAACCGCGCCCATCTCGCTTCCTCCGACCGATACTCAAATAACCTTCTGTCTCCAAGGTTCAGCTGCTGACGGCCCGACCTCATATTGAGGAGTTCGTGCTTGATGGCGCCGCTGGGACCCAAGGGGTTGTGCTCAGCTCGGATGTCCTCTCTTGAGTGGGTCAGTGCTTTTCAGGCTTCGGCGCCGACCATTGAGACCTTGTGCACAAGGCCTCGGACTGCAATACTCTTTATGATAAGAGTATCGAACTCACTGCCGCGGTAGCCTTCGCAACTCTCCTTTAAATGTTTATGTCTCAACTCGCGATCTAATTTGTTCTTTGTATTTCAGGCCCTCGTCGTTTCAGCACAGCTTAACTATAAGCTGACCAATGAGGTGCACACAAGCATGTCCCTGGCCCAAAAGTCGAAGGATCTCCAGCTCAAGATGGCTGACGAACTCAAGGACTCGAGGTCTGAACTTGAAAAAATGAAGACCCGTCTCGAGGAGCTGGAGAAGGCGAATGTCGAGCTTGAACAGGCGAAGACTCGTCTTGAGAAGGCCAATGCCAAGCTCGAAGAGGAGAAATCTGCTACCTTCGACATCATGGAGAGCGAGAAGGCCTGCCTCCTGGACGAGTTTAAAGAGCAGAAGGAGAAAGCGGTCGACCAAGCCATGTACAAACTTTGGGCTGATAATGCCGACCTCGATACCAGCTTCCTGGGTCCTCTCGAGGCCAAGTATGTTGAGCGGTGGAATGCCCGTCTTGAGGCAAGTGAAGCTGCTCGAGAGGCTGCTCAGAAGGATAGTCATGCTATTCATCCTGGGGGGTCCGGTGCTACTGATGCTGAGAAGGCCAAGGAGACTCCTCCTTCTTAAATCTGATCTCGGGGAAATCACTTATTGGGGCTGCGTCCCCTTATTTTTGTAACTATTTTAATTTATGCCCATGGGGCTGATACAATTTCTTTTCACATTGACTATTATATGCTTTACATTTCTTGGCTCGAAATATTTTGCACATTATATATGGATGAATCATTTATGTTTATTTATTCATACAAACATATTGTGGATTTAGGCTCGAAACTTCGATGCATTCATGCATAGTTTGTTCAAATTATCCGCTCCCGACTTCGTTATTCATCAAAGTCGGATGTTACTTTAACCATGAACTCGAAAGTACTTATATGGTATGTAACGTGAATGGTTTGGTTATATCTTTTTTTTGCTTAGTTACTTTTCCTCGTCTTCAGTTTCTATTCCAAAGTTAAGAGTTTGAAACTATTTTTCTTTAAGATATTCCAGCCTCGATCTCGACTTATCCCGAAGTAGGTTTTAGGTTCCTACTTATCATCGATTAGTTTTTTGGCTGGTTTGTTCCAAACCTGTTAAGTTTGCACATCTGGTTAATTCCAAACGTTTTCTGTTTTTGATAATTCGGTTATGTCTGAACTATCTAAGCTCGCGTATCTGGTTATATCCAAATACTTCATGTTTTTGATAACTCGGTTATGTCCAAACTATCTAAGCTCGCGTATCTGGTTATATCCAAATACTTCATGTTTTTGATAACTCGATTATGTCCGAACTATCTAAGCTCGCGTATCTGGTTATATCCAAATACTTTATATATTTTTTATTTTTTAAGCTGATGGTATATATACCAATGATGCCCCCTTAATATCCTATGAGTGTGACCATAGGTTATTAAATTAAGAGAGATTGCAAAAATAAAAAATAAAAAGAGATAATATACTGAATGAAATAAATCTTTATTTGATGGAAATCAAAAAGCAAACAAACTAATACAAATAGAAACTCATGGTTATAGGCAACACTTTTCCTACACTACTAATAGTAATGTCTAAGGTGTTCGCCATTCCATGCTCGTGGTACCAGGCTCCCATCCAATCTCGCAAGTTTGTACACACCGGGACGGATGATTGACTCTATCTGGTATGGTCCTTCCCAATTCGGCCCGAGCACCCCAGCTGCTGGATCTCGCGTTGCCAAGAATACGCGTCTCAACACCAGATCTCCCATTCTGAACTTTCGATCTCGAACCCTCTTGTTGAAATACCTGGTAGTTCGTTGCTGGTAAGCAGCATTTCTCAGCTGAGCCTCTTCTCTCTTTTCTTCAATCAATTCTAAGGTCTCTTCGAGCTGAGTGTGGTTTGAACTTTGATCGTAAATCTGAGTTCGGATCGTTGGGATTTCGACCTCGATGGGCAACATTGCCTCACAGCCGTATGCTAGAGAGAACGGGGTATGCCCTGTTGATGTTCGAGCTGTGGTCCTATATCCCCAAAGGACTTGGGGCAATTCTTCGGGCCAGCGTCCCTTTGCATCCTCCAACTTTTTCTTCAGAGAACTTTTGAGAGTTTTGTTTACAGCCTCGACCTGGCCATTCGCTTGAGGGTGGGCTACTGATGAAAAACTCTTTATTATGTCGTTCTTTTCACAAAAGTTGGTGAACAAGTCGCAATCGAACTGGGTTCCATTGTCGGATACGATCTTCCTTGGTACCCCATATCGGTACACGATGCTTTTTACCACGAAATCAAGGATCTTTTTTGAAGTTATAGTCGCCAATGGTTCAGCCTCCGTCCACTTTGTGAAGTAATCCACGGCGACCACAACATATTTTACTCCGCCCTTACCAGTCGGGAGAGAGCTTATGAGGTCGATGCCCCATACCGCGAAAGGCCATGGGGAAGTCAACATGGTCAGCTCGGATGGCGGAGCTCAGGGTATCATGGCGAATCTCTGGCATTTGTCGCATTTTTTCACGTACTCGAAAGAATCTGTTTTAATGGTTGGCCAGAAATATCCTTGGCGTATGATCTTCTTGGACAGGCTATGCCCACCGGTGTGATCTCTGCAGAACCCTTCATGAATTTCTTCAATGATCTTCTTAGCTTCGGGAGGGGTTACGCACCTAAGTAACGGCATGGAATATCCCCTTCTATATAGCTTTCCGTCCAAAATGGTGTAACGGGGAAGTTGATACATCAACTTCCGAGCCTGGTTCCGATCTTTTGGGAGGACTCCATTTTCGAGATAATCAACTATTGGGGTCATCCAGGTCGGCTCTGCTTCGATCATACACACATCTTCCTCTTCTGGCTCATTAATGCTAGGTGCTGACAGGTGTTTTATGGGTACAATATTCAGCTCTTCATTTTCGGTGGATGTGGCGAGTCGAGCTAAGGCATCTGCATTTGAGTTCCGTTCTCGGGGAACCTGTTCGATTGCGTAAATCTCGAAATACTCCAATGTGGATTTTGCCTTCTCCAGATAAGCTGCCATTCTTGTGCCACGAGCCTGGTATTCTCCTAGGATTTGATTAACCATGAGCTGGGATTCACTGTAGCAATGTATAGCTTTAGCTTTGAGTTCCTTTGCTATACGAAGTCCCGCGAGTAGAGCCTCGTATTCGGCCTCATTATTCGACGCTTTAAAGCCAAATCTTAAGGCAGAATGAAATCTACTCCCTGCGGGGGTAACCAGAATGACCCCTGCCCCCGCTCCATTTTCATTTGATGAGCCGTCGACGTAAAGTTTCCACAGCTTGTGGGCCGTGGTTATTACCTCGTCGTCGGCTATTCCAGTACATTCCACTATAAAGTCCGCCAATGCCTGTGCCTTAATGGTCGTTCTTGGGTGGTAGGTGATCTCGAACTGTCCGAGCTCAACAGCCCATTTAAGAAGTCGACCTGAAGCATCGGGTTTAGACAAGACTTGTCTAAGCGGTTGATCAGTCAGCACATGGATGGGATGCGCTTGAAAGTAGGAGCGGAGTTTACGAGATGGATGAATTAAACTGAGCGCGAGTTTCTCCATCAATGGGTATCTTGACTTTGCCCCCAGTAATCTTTTACTGATGTAGTAAATAGGTCTTTGCACCTTCTCTTCTTCTCGAACGAGCACTGCGCTTATCGCGTGTTCGGTGGTTGAAAGGTATAGGTACAGTATTTCTCCCGTTTCAGGTTTAGACAGGATGGGTGGTTCTGCAAGGTGCTTTTTGAGCTCCTGAAAAGCCAGCTCGCATTCCTCCGTCCATTCAAATTTCTTACCTCCCCTTAATAAGTTAAAAAATGGAAGACCACGATTCGTAGATTTCGAGATGAATCTGCTTAGGGCTGCCATCCTGCCAGTCAGACTTTGGACATCTTTATGCCTTCGAGGTGAGGGCATGTCGATCAGGGCCTTGATCTTGTCGGGGTTAGCCTCGATTCCATGAGAGTTTACAATAAAGCCCAGAAGTTTTCCTGAAGACACCCCAAAAGTGCACTTCTGAGGATTTAGCTTCATGTTATACTTCCTGAGCACGCCGAAGCACTCTTCGAGGTCATCAACATGGTTCTTGTTGAGTTGAGACTTGACAAGCATGTCATCAACATAAACCTCCATGTTGTTTCCTATCTGTTATGAAAACATCATGTTTACGAGCCGCTGGTATGTGGCTCCAGCATTCTTAAGCCCGAATGGCATGACATTATAGCAGTATAGCCCTTTATCCGTGATGAAGCTCATATGTTCTTGGTCGGGGGCATGCATGGGAATCTGGTTATATCCAGAATAAGCATCCATGAACGACATCAGGCCATGTCCCGCCGTGACATCCACGAGCTGGTCAATCCTTGGTAACGGAAAACAATCTTTTGGGCAAGCTTTGTTGAGGTCGGAGTAATCAATACAAGTTTTCCACGTCCCATTGGGCTTTGGGACCAACACCGGATTGGCTACCCAGTCAGGGTAAAAGGCATCCCTAATGAATTGGTTTGCCTTTAACCTGTCAACCTCCTCCTTCAGTGCTTTCTTTCTGTCTTCGTCCAGCTGTCTTCGCTTTTGTTGCTTCGGGGGAAAGCTTTTTTCTATGTTCAGTGCGTGGCTTGCTACATTCGAGCTTATCCTCACCATGTCTGAGTGTGACCACGCGAAGACATCCTGGTTCTTCTTCAAAAAGCAAATTAATTGCTATTTTGCCTCATCTTGAAGGTGTTTTCCGACCTTCACCTTCTTCGAGGGATCAGCTTCCTCGAGTTGAATTTCTTTGAGCTCCTCTAAAGGTTCGAGGTCAGCTTTCTCCTCAATCCTTGGATCAATCTCTTCGTCAATTTCTAAGACCGTTCCGTCTTTGTTTTGTATGATGACGAGTGCTTGTGCGCTCATCTGTTTCTTTACTCTCAAGGAGATGTTGTAGCATTCCCTCCCTGCTAATTGGTCTCCTTTCAATGTCCCGACCCCGCTAGGGGTTGGGAACTTAAGGGCCAAATGCCTTACTGATGAAACTGCCCCCAGCCCGACCAGGGCGGGTCTTCCGAGCAGCACATTGTAGGCTGATGGTAAGTCTACTACCACGAACTCCATCATCTTGGTTGCCGAGACTGGGTAGTCTCCCAAGGTCACGGGGAGCTCAATGGATCCCATGCAGGCGGTTCCTTCTCCTGAAAAGCCATACAAAGTAGTTGCACACGCTTTCAAGTCGCGAAGGGAGAGTCCCATCTTCTCGAGGGTTGCTTTGTAAAGAATGTTGACTGAGCTCCCATTATCTATGAGAACTCGGTGGACCCTTTTGTTTGCCAGCTGAAGAGTAATGACCAGCGGATCGTGGTGAGGACACTGGACATGGGATGCGTCTTCCTCGGTGAAGGTTATTGGTTGTGTCTCAATCCTCTGGCTTTTTGGAGCCCTAGGTTCGAGTTCGTAAGGAGACCCGTCCCCAGTCTTCAGCTCGTTAACATATCTCTTTTGGGCGTTCTTGCCCACTCCTGCGAGATGAGGCCCTCCCGAGATGGTTATTACATCCTCTCCATCTATTGGCGGGGGCCTGTCTTCTTCCCGAGCTCGGGAACTATTGTTCTGTGTCGTCGAAGGCGCGGCTACTCTCTGGCTCGCGACCGCCTGACTAGTATTCTGGTTTTTGACATATTGCCGGAAGTAACCTCTCGAGATCAATCCTTCGATCTCGTCCTTCAGTTGTCGACATTCATCGGTTGTGTGGCCGGTGTCTCTGTGAAATCGACAATACTTACTGGAGTCCCTCTTGGACTTTTGATTTCTCATCGGGTCCGGACGCCTAAAGGGGACCTGGTTTTCATTAGCCAGGTATATGTTCTCCCGAGACTCATTGAGCTCGGTGTATACTCTATACACGGAGAAATATCTCTCCCCTTTCTTTTTCTTTCCTCCCTCGGCTTCGGGGTTACTTCCTTCGTTCTTTTTCCTCTTGGAGGGGTTCTCCATGACAGGCTTTGGAGCTGCTGGGTTCGCCGAGGTTGAGGCAGAGTTGATGTTTATCGTTGTAGTTTCGGGCTAGGAAGTCGCATTGAGCGTCGACCTCGCTTCCTCTACATTGACAAACCTCTGCGCTCATCTGTTAAACTCGATTATGGACCTTACTGGTTTCCTTTGCATGTCGTCCCAAAGGGCACTTCCCAGAATTACGCCAGCTCGGACAGCCATTAGGTGCCCACTGTCATCCATGTCCCGAGCTCGGGCGACTTCCAGATTAAATCTTGTTAAGTAACTTTTTAGTGTTTCGCCCGACTGTTGTCGGACGTTAGTTAAGGTGGATGCCTCTGGTCTGACCCCCATCATTGCTCTGAACTGCTTCTTAAAGTCTTTAGACAACTGCTCCCAAGAAGCTATTGAGTGTCTCTTATATTTTTCGAACCAACTTTTGGCAGGTCCTGTCAATGATGCTGGAAACAATATGCACCTGAGTTCGTAACCCACGTTACTGGCTCTCATGATAGTGTTGAACGAGCTCAGATGACTACACGGGTCGGTCTTTCCTTCAAACGTTGGGACGTGAGGGATCCGGAACCCTTGAGGAAATGGAGTATTGGAAATATGAGGAGCAAATGGTTCAAGCTCCTCGTCAGAGTCTTCATACCGATCATTCCTTTGCTCGTTTTTCAAAAGCTTAAAAGCCTTTTCAAGCTGGTCAATTCTTTCTTGGACTGGGTCCGCAAGAGGCACTGTCTGGAATCGGCTGTCATCGATCACAATCCCAGGCTCGCGTCTCCGCAAGGGATCTCTACTCCTATTCAAGCGATTCCTCAAGTCCGGATTCGTTTGGTCACCATTACCCCGACTCTGATTCAGGTGATCTCGCAGGTCATGACAATTTTTGCGGCTTCCAGTATTCTTACGACCTCGGTCATGCTTACTGACCGACCTGGTATCTCCGGACTCATCACTGGTAAAACTCATTGCTTGGTTATTTCGTGATGGATTCTTCCCATGTCGCCTCGTCTCCGCCGTGCGAGACCGAGACGTTTGACTTTTCTCAGATGGGGCGCCTCTCCGCTCCTGGAAAGCCTCCCCGTTTCCTTGTCTTCCCCCCACACGCCCTTCCTCCTGATCTCGAACGGGTTGAGCGTTCCTGCGGGGGGGCGAAGGATATCTTATGGGTGATGGAGGGAACCGTATAGGGGACGGTGGCTGCCACCCATGCGGCCTAGAGGGTCTAGAATTTTCCCGAGATGGGTCGGTCGCATTCGGTGCGCTCCCAGGTATTTGAGTCCGAGCCTCTGCAGGGGTTCGGTTATTCTCAGTTCTTGCAGGCACTTCCACAGGCGGGTTAGCTGGGGCCCGAGCCCGAGTACCCCTCTGGGGCCTAGGTGGAGCGGATGTCTCTGCTGGTGCCGGAGGTTGAGTCGGCCTCCTCGTGGCAGCGTCTTTTCGTGGACGCCCACGGGGTCTACGGGGAGGAACATGCACGTCCCTTGGAGGAGGGACTGGTTTTCGCGCGGAGGCGGGGGCAGAGCCACCTGCGCCTCTGCGGCTATCCTTGTCAACTCCTCATTCCATTTGTTGGCCTTTGCCAACAGCTGCTTCAATTGCCGGTTTTCAAGTTCCATAATAGGAACATACCGCTCAGGATTGTAATACATATCCTCATCCCTTGGTGGAGGAGGTGGTCCCCGGGAATCAGAAGACCCACTTCTCTCTTCAACATCCGGGTTCTCCATTGGCTGTTTTCCAGGACGTCTTGGGTAATTTTCTTCAGGTGTGTTCTGATTGTTAGTGACCATGACTTTTTAGGGATGAATGCTTAAGACTCTCAATGAAAGCATCAAACTGTTGACGCCGTTTTTCATCAACAGTGAAAGAAGAACTACGTAAAAATCGTGTTTTGTATTGTTATTTTTTAATTGGTCATTACTGTTTGTTGTTTACGTGCTCTTCTTTCACTGTTGACGAAAAACGGCGTCAACAAAACAGTAGCCGGTTGCTAAAGGATATGAAGGGATATATGTGTATTTTAACACATCCTCAACCAAACACCACAATCCCACCGTCCACCATGGATCCAATGGCTAAAAAATAAATGAAGGACTAAGTCCATCAAATACAACTGAGGGACTAAAGAATTACCCTTATATTATATATAAAAATATAAATATCATTCTATTTTTATTTTAATATATATATATATTTATTCTACTACTTACCTAGTTTAAGTAGTCTATAAGATAGAAAACTGACTACGTTTTTTTTTTTAAATTATTACTTTTGTTTAACTTATTCTCTTGTTTTTTTGATAGAGACAATGGCGTAACCAGCCTATGTGGATTGGAGGGTCCAAGTAAAATAATTTTAAATATTAATTTTTTTTTTTTAAAGGTAGGTAACTATTTGGTACTTTATATTTTTGTAAATTATCATTTTGGTACTCTGTGTTTACAAATAGAGTAATGATATGTACATCCAAAATATGTACCTAAATAATACACACAGTGACATATCACTGTTTTTTAAAACAATGCGTCCCTGTTTTTATAAATGTGATTAGTTAGACTAAACATGCACATTACTGTGTGTAATGTTTGAGTGTATATTTTGGGTGCACATATCATTAACCCACCAAAATTTCTTCCAAAAGCTGGAAAGAAAATGAAGAAGAGAACTATTTCAATAAGTATTCTCACAAAATTATTAAAATTAAAAATATTTAAATAAAATAATATTTGTAATACAATGTTTTTTTTTATCAAACTAGATAGAAGAATTTTTTTTTTAATTTTTTCTTTATATTTTTCATTCCCTCTTAATTTATTTTCACTATACCAAACACAGTATAATAAGTTATCAATAAGCAAGTTTAAGCCTTCCGCATTAGTTGTCATATATAATTTAAAACTATAACATCATCTATCCACTTCAACAATTTTTTTTTAGTTCCATGCTTTCATTATCGTGCAAGAAACTTTATTTTTACTTTTCTTTTATGTCTTATTTTATTTAAAATTATAATTTCCCCCTAAATTTCACGATGTCAATAATAAATTAAACAATTAAATTACTAATAATGATGAAACAAAAGTAACTAGCAAACAAAAAATTAAAAGTAAAAACATGTATAATTATTTATGCACTCTCACCAACTTCTCTAGTATTTGGAAGCAACTTTTGTTTTGAAGTAAATCACATAGAGATAATGAACATGATAAATATATATATATACTAGATACAAATAACATGCAATATACACATTTGTTTAGTTTTATTTATAGAATTTATTTATTAATTTTATTAAATTTATATTAATGTCATATAAATTTTGAAGTAAATATCTTAATTTAATTAAATAATTTATTTATTTTTGTTTAAGTTTATGTTTGTTCTAGTTTTTGAATTTGGGAGTGACAATAAGAAATTATATACTATATTTTTAATGTAATATTAAATATTATACGTGAATTTTAAATTTAAGTATCTTGCTAGTTTAAAAAAAACAATTTGATGCTAATTCACAATAGATTATATTATATGTTTAATATGATATTATTCTAATAAGTGAGTTTAAGTTTAATTAAATTTTATTTATGCTATAAAACGTATGATTTTATTATTTTTAAATAATTATCATTGTAAAATATCTCAAAAATATCATATTTTAATTTTTTTTAATTATTTATTATTTAAAAATAATTATCATTGTAAAATACCTGAAAAATATCGTATTTTAATTTGTTTAATTATTTATTATTTTTAAATAATTATTTAATTTGTTTAATTATTTATTATTTTAAAATAATTATCATTGTAAAATATCTCTAAAATATCATATTTTAATTTTTTTAATTATTTATTTTATTTTATTTAAGTTTAAGTGTTTACAAATGTTACACCTAGATTTCAAGACCTGAGATTGTGACCTCGAAAGCTGGATTCGTCAAGTGTGAGCTCGTGATATCTAAAGTGCATGTTCGTGGTCCAGATGCCAAACCCTCGAAGCAAGGCGGCAACCTCGAAGATATGTAACCTCGAAGTTCTTTCTAAGCTCGAAAGACATAGCATCGGGGTATATCCGTTGTAGGGTGTCTTCGGATCAAGTAGCCCGAGCTTGGCATGAGTATAAGCTCGAAGTGTAACAGCCTCGGTGGTATTTACCCGCTCCAAGCTGGTCTTGGGGCAAGGTGGCTAGCTAATAACTTATCTATAGACCTGGACCGACATGATGCTGATTGCCGACCTCGAACGACTTAATGGGTCATCTGATGAGACGCGTTCCGCGCATTTAAAGATATTTATTGTTGTAACATCCCAACATTAAAGTGATATTAACAAGTCTGTTATACGCCCCCTGGTCTTCAGGGGACGTTTCCTTGTATATAGGAGTTACATAATTTAATATCATTATTTTCATTAATAAATAGGAGTATCTTCCCGAAATATGTGGGAACCCTCTATAAATAGAGAGGTCATGATCATTTGTAAGGGACAGATCTTTTGATATCTTGAGAGAAATTCTGGAGAATTCATCCCTGAAGAATTTCCAGAAAACTCCAAAGTCTTAATAAAATAGACTCGTGGACTAGGCAGAGTTAACTGCTGAACCACATAAAATTCTTGTTGTTTTACTGTATTATTCATCTGCGCCATAGTTCCTATTGTTTAATTGCTCTACATTTTAAGTTGACGAAAAACGGCGTCAACAGTTTGGTGCTTTTATTGAGAGCCTTAAGCAGTACAATCCCTGATTAGCTATGGCCGCAAATGATAAGAATATTCCTGAAGAAAACTATCCACGACGCCCTGGGAAGCAGCCAATGACGAATCCAGAACCTGAAGAGAGAAGTGAGTCCTCCGATTCTCGAGGACCTCCAGCACCTCCGACTCCCAGGGATAATGAGGACATGTATTATAATCCTGAACGGTACGTCCCCATTGTGGAACTTGAAAACCGACAGTTAAAAAAACAGTTGGCTGAGACCAAGAAGCGGAACGAGGAGTTGGCTAGGTTAGCCGCGGAGGCGCAGGCGGCTCAGCCTCAACCTCCGCATGAGAACCAAGCCCCACCTCCGCAGGACGTTCATGTTCCTCCCCGCAGGCCTCGTGGGCGACCTCGGAAAATTGCTGCCACAAGAAGAACGGAGCAACCTCCGCCACCGGCAGAACAACCTGCTCCCTTGAGGCCCCGAAGAAACACTCGAGCTAGAGCTCCGGTTAACTTAATTGCAGAGTTACCAGCAGAAACTGGGAATAACCGAGCCCCCGCAGAGGCTCGAACTCAGACTCCTGGTAACACGCAGAATGTTGCCGAGCCGGCGCAGGCGAACTCGGGACCATCCAGACCCCAAAACGGGTGGCAGCCACCGTCACCCATATGGTTCCCTCCATCGCCAATAAGATTTCCCTCACCGCCTCGGAGGAACACACAACCGACTCAAGGTGATAGGGAAAGGCGGACTGGACGGAAGCAGGGGAATGGAGAAGCGGCTAGAGAACGGAGAGGCGCCCAGCCTACGAGAAGCCGAATGTCTCGGTCTCGCACTGCAGAGACGAGTCAGGCTGAAAGGAATCCATCTCGAAATAATCATGTGACGAGCCTCACCAGTGACGACTCAGGGGACACCAGATCAGTCAGTATGTATGATCAAGGACGTGGAAATACTGGGAGCCAAAGGAACCACCCTGACTTGCGGTAAAACCTGAATCAGAATCGAGGTAGTGGTAATCCCTCAAACCCAGATCTGGAATTGTGATCAATGATAACCAATTTTAGGCGAGACCCCCTGTGGACCCAGTTCAGGATAGAATTGACCAACTGGAAATAGCATTTAGGCTCTTACAGAATGAGCAAGGTCGGAAAAGGGACGAAGATTATGATGAGGAGCTCGAGCCAATCGCTCTCCACATTTCCAACACTCCGTTTCCTCAAGGGTTTTGGATTCCCCATGTCCCACCTTTTGAAGGGAAATCTGACCCTTATAGTCATTTGAGTAAATTTAACACTATAATGAGAGCAAGTAATGTGGGTTACGAGCTCAGATGCATGTTATTTCCAGCATCACTTACAGGACCAGCGAAAAAATGGTTTGAAAAATATAAGAGACATTCAATCACTTCTTGGGATCAGTTGTCGAAAGACTTCAAGAAGCAGTTTAGAGCCATGATCGGGGTAAGACTCGAGGCATCGACCCTGACCAACGTCCGGCAACAACCAAATGAAACGTTGAAGAGCTACCTTACAAGATTTAATTTGGAAGTTGCCTGAGCTCGGGATGTAGATGACAGCGGTCATTTAATGGTCATCTAAGCTGGGGTAATGCCGAGAAGTCCCCTCTGGGAAGATATGCAGAGGAAGCCTGTGAGGTCCTTAACCGAGTTTAATCGACGAGCTCAGAGGTTTGTCAATGTAGAAGAGCCAAGGTCAACGCTAAATATGACCTCTCAGCCCATAACTACAACGATAAATGTAAACTCTGCCTTGACCTCGGCGGACCTGTCAGCCTTGAAACCCCCTGCCGAAAATCCTTCCAAAAGAAAGAAGAATGAAGGAAGTAACCCCGAGGTAGAAGGGGGAAAGATGCTTCTCCGTGTACAAGGTGTACATCGAGCTCAACGAGTCTCGGGAGAATATTTACCTGGCTAATGAAAACCAGGTCCCTTTCAGGCGTCCAGACCCCATGAGAATTCAAAAGTCCAAGAGAGATTCCAGTAAATATTGTCGATTCCACAGAGATACTAGGCACACTACTGATGAATGCAAGCAACTAAAGGACGAGATCGAAGGGCTGATCTTGAGAGGATACTTCAGGCAGTATGTCAGGAACCAGAACAATAATCATGCTTCTACCAGCCAGAGGACAGCTGCGCTGCCGCCTGCTCAAAACAACAATTCCCGAGCTAGGGAAGAAGAGAGACCCACTCCGATTGATGGAGAAGATGTGGTAACCATCTCGGGTGGGCCTCACCTCGCAGGATCAGGTGAGAACACCCAGAAGCGATACATGAACGAGCTGAAAACTGGGGACGGGTCCCCTTATGAACCCGAACCCAGAGCTCCAAAATAGAAAAAGGTTGAATCTCAGCCTATAACCTTTATTGAGGATGATGCGTCCCATGTCCAGTTTCCTCACAACGACCCACTGGTCATCACTCTCCAGCTCGCGAACAAGAGGGTTCACCGAGTTCTCATTGATAATGGGAGCTCAATGAACACACTCTATAAGGCCACCTTAGAAAAGATGGGACTCACGCTTCGTGACCTAAAAGCCTGTGCAACGACGCTGTACGGTTTTCCAGGATAAGGGATTGCTTGTATGGGGTCCATTGAACTCCCTGTGACATTGGGAGACTACCCAGTCTCGACAACCAAGATGATGGAGTTTTTTGTAGTGGACTTACCATCGACCTACAACGTGCTGCTCGGGAGACCCGCCCTAGTAAGGCTGGGGGCAGTCTCGTCTGTAAGGCATTTGGCCATCAAGTTCCCGACTTCTAGTGGCATTGGGACACTGAAGGGAGATCAATTAGCCGGAAGGGAATGCTATAGCGTTTCCATAAGAGGAAAAAAGTAGACAAGCGCTCGTCGTTATTCAGACTAAGGATGGGACAGTCCTGGAAATATATGAAGAAATTGACCCAAGAGTGGAGGAAAGAGCTAATCTCGAACTGTTAGAAGAGCTCGAAGAAGTCAAGCTCGAAAAGTCAGACCCCCCGAAAACGGTAAAGGTCGGGGAAAACCTCCACGAAGAAACCAAATAGCAATTAATTTTCTTTTTGAAGAAGAACCAGGACATCTTCGCATGGTCACATTCGGACATGATAGGAATAAGTCCAAATGTAGTGAGCCACGAGCTAAATATCGATAAAAGCTTCCTGCCGAAGCAGCAAAAGCGAAGACTAATGGATGATGATAGGAAGAAGGCCCTTAAAGAGGAGGTTGACAGGTTAAAGGCAAACCGATTAGTCTGGGATGCTTTTTACCCCGATTGGGTAGCCAACCCGGTGCTAGTCCCAAAGCCTAATAGGACGTGGCAAACCTGCATTGACTACTCGGACCTCAATAAGGCCTGTCCTAAGGACTGTTTTCCTTTACCACGGATCGACCAACTCGTGGATGCCACGACAGGGCATGGACTCATGTCATTCATGGATGCCTATTATGGATATAACCAGATTTCCATGCATGCCCCTGACCAAGAGCATACGAGCTTCATAACAGACAAAGGGTTATATTGTTATAACGTCATGCCATTCGGGCTCAAGAATGCTGGAGCCACTTACCAGCGACTCGTAAACATGATGTTCTCTGAGAAAATAGGTAATAACATGGAGGTTTATGTTGATGATATGTTAGTTAAATCTCAACTTAACAATAAACATGTGGATGATCTCGAAGAATGCTTTGCCGTGTTACGGAGGTATAACATGAAACTTAACCCTCAGAAGTGCTCTTTCGGAGTATCTTCAGGAAAATTCATGGGCTTTATTGTAAATGCTCGGGGAATAGAAGCTAATCCAGACAAGATCCAGGCTCTGATCGATATGCCTTCACCTCAAAAACACAAAGATGTCCAGAGTTTGACTGGCAGGATGGCGGCACTAAGTAAGTTTATCTCAAAATCTACAGACCGTTGTCTTCCGTTTTTCAACCTGTTGAGGGGAGGCAAGAAATTTTAATGGACAAAGGAATGCGAGTTGGCTTTTCAGGAACTCGAGAAACACTTCGCAGAACCTCCCATCTTGTCAAAACCCATTACGGGAGAAGTTCTGTACTTATACCTTGCTACGACCGAGCATGCCATAAGCGCGGTACTCGAGAAGGAAGAAGGAAAAGTGCAAAGACCCGTGTATTATGTCAGTAAAAGATTACTGGGGGCAGAATCAAGATATCCCTTGATGGAGAAGTTAGCTCTCAGCCTAATTCACTCATCTCGAAAGCTTCAACACTATTTTCAAGCGCGCCCCATCCATGTACTAAATGATCAACCACTAAGACAAATCCTGTCCAAGCCAGAAGTCGTTGAACTCGGACAATTCGAGATCACTTATCACCCAAGGATGACCATAAGGGGACAAGCCTTGGCAGACTTCATGGTGGAATGTACGGGCGTGGCCAACGATGAAGTTATAACCCCAGCCCGCGAGCTGTGGAAACTTTATGTTGACAGGTCTTTTAATGAGAATGGATCGGGGGCAGGAGTAATTTTGATCACCCCTGCAGGAAGCCGATTCCACTCTGCCTTAAGATTTGACTTCGATGCGTCGAATAACGAGGCCGAGTATGAGGTTCTACTGGCGGGACTTCGCATAGCCAAGGAGCTCAAAGCCAAAGAAATACATTGCTGCAACGACTCTCAGCTAGTGGTTAACCAAATTTTAGGAGAGTACCAGGCTCGTGGTACGAGGATGGCGACATACTTAGAAAAAGCGAAGTTGGCACTGGAGCAGTTCGAGTTCTATGCAATAGAACAGGTCCCCCGAGAACAGAACTTGAATGCGGACGCCTTAGCCAGGCTTGCTACTTCTACCGAGAGTGATGAACTGAATATCGTGCCAATCGAACATCTCGCAACACCCAGTATTGACGAGCCATGAGAGGAGGATGTGTGTATGATCAACTCCGAGCCAACCTGGATGAGTCTGATAATTGAATACCTTGAGACCGGTGTTCTCCCGGAAGAACGAACCAAGGCTCGAAAGTTGATGTATCAAATCCCTCGTTATACCATTGTAGATGGAAGGCTGTATAGAATAGGATATTCCATGCAACTACTCCGGTGTGTGACTCCACCTGAAGCTAAGAAAATCATAGAAGAAATTCATGAAGGGTTCTGTTGAGACCACACTAGGGGCATAGCCTGTCCAAGAAAATCATACGCCAAGGATATTTCTGGCCTACCATCAAATCAGACTCATTTGACTACGTCAAAAGGTGTGATAAGTGCCAACGACTCGCCACAATTCCTTGAGCTCCACCATCCGAGCTAACTATGATGACCTCCCCATGGCTATTTACGGTATGGGGAATCGACCTCATAGGCTCCCTTCCGACTGGCAAGGGCGGAGTAAAATACGTGGTAGTCGCCGTAGATTACTTCACGAAGTGGACTGAAGCTGAACCTTTGGTGACAATAACCTCGAAGAAAGTCCTTGACTTTGTGGTGAAAAACATCATATGTCGATATGGGATGCCGAGGAAGATTGTATTTGATAATGGTACCCAGTTCAACAGAGATCTGTTTACCAACTTTTGCGAAAAAAATGGGATAATAAAGAGTTTCTCGTTAGTGGCCCATCCCCAGGCGAATGGCCAGGTCGAAGCTGTAAACAAAACCCTAAAAAGTACGCTGAAGAAAAAGTTGGAAGAAGCTAAAGGAAGATGGCTCGAAGAGTTGCCCCAAGTTCTGTGGGCATATAGGACCACGGCTCGTACATCAACAGGACATACCCCATTCTCTCTGGCGTATGGTTGCGAGGCTATGTTGCCAATCGAGGTCGAAATTCCCACGACTCGAGCCCTCGCTTATGATCAAACCTCGAACCACTCTCAGCTCGAAGAAACTCTAGATTTGATCGAAGAAAGAAGGAACGAAGCTCAATTAAAAAATGTTGCATACCAACAGCGAGCTACCCGGTACTTCAACAAAAGAGTTCGACATCGAAAATTCGGCGTAGGAGATTTGGTGCTAAGGTGGGTATTCTTGGCAACACGGGATCCAGCAGCTGGTGTGCTCGGGCTAAATTGGGAAGAACCTTATCAGATAGAATCAGTCATCCAACCCGGCGTATACAAGTTGGCAAGATTGAATGGAAGTCTGGTACCACGAGCATGGAATGGCGAACACCTACGACCTTACTATCAATAGTGTAGGAAGGATGTTGCCTATAACCATGCTTGTTTGTCTTTACTGTTTTTCTATTTTTGGATTTTTTCAAATAAAGTTTGATATCGTTTAATATGTTGTATTTTTTGCAGTCTCTCTTAATTTAATATCCTATGGTCACACTCATAGGATATTAAGGGGGCATTAGTAGTACATATGCCATCAGCTTGAAAAAATAAAATAGCATATACGAAACGCATATAAGTGTTTGGATATAACCAAATGCGCGAGCTGAGATAAGTTTGGATATAACCAAACTTTCAAAAGCATACAAGTGTTTGGACGTAACCAAATGCGCGAGCTGAGATAGTTTGGATATAACCAAACTATCAAAAACATAAAAATGTTTGGATGTAACCAAATGTGTGAACTCGATTAAAAATTTAAGTGTATGGATTACAAACCTAACACAACCTTAATAGGTTTGGAACAAACCAGCTAAAACTAATCGACAGTAAGTTGGAACATAACCCACTTCGTGTTAAGTCGAGATCGAGGCTGGAGTATCTTGCAAAACAATAGTTTCGACCTCATAATCTCGGGGAGCTAACCGAGGATGAGAAAAAGTAACTAAAAAAGTAAGATATAACTAAACCATTTGCATTACAAACCATATAAGCACTTTTGGGCGCATGGTAAAAGTAATATCCGACCTTGACAAATAACGAGATCGGAAGCGGATAATTCGAGCAAACTATGCATGAATGCATTAAACCTCGAGCTTAAATCCAAACCATGTTTGTATGAATAAATAGGCATAATTTCCATTTTAATATAAATTGTGCAAAATATTTCAGCCCAAGAAATGTGAAGCATATATATTAAAATAAAAACAAAAAATGGTATCTCAAATATCATATAAAGGCAGCTCTTTTACGAGCTGTAGAATTGTCTTGGCCCTATGGGCATAAATAATAAATCAAACATAAAAGGCTATTACAAAATATTCAGAGGGACACAGCCTCGAGGCAAGAATTAAGAAGGAGGAACATTCTCCTTGGCCTTCTCAGCATCAGCGTCCCCTTCGGCTCTCTCCGCCTCATCTCGAGCAGTCTCCTCATCGTCCAACCGAGCCTGCCATTGGGCCACGAGCTTCGCTTCAAGAGGGCCTAAGAAGCTGGTGTCGAGGTCGACATTGTTGGCCCAGATTCTGTACATGGCCATGTCGACTGCCCGATCCTTCTTCTCCTTAAACTCCGTGAGAAGACGACTCTTTTCACCTTCCATAATCTTGAAAGTGGCGGCCTTCTCTTCTTCAAGCTTGGCATTGGTCTCCTTGACCCGAGCATTCTCATTTTCAAGCTTCGCGAACCGGGCATTCAACGTTTCAAGTTCGGAAGACTTGGCCTTTAGCTCCTCAGCTCCTGCCTCCACCTTTGCTTCTGTTGCCTTGAGTTCGTCACTCAGTTTGAGCTGAAGATCCTTCGCCTCCTGAGCAAGAGTCATGCTCAAGTGAACTTCATTATTCAGCTTATAATTAAGCTGAGCATCGACAGCAAGAGCCTGGCATAAAAAAAAAACCAAATTAGCATATGGACCAAGTATAATTGCAGCTAAATAGCGAGAGAAGAAAGATTACTGCAGCGTGGAGCTTAACGCTCTTCTCGTAAAGAGTGTTACAGTCCTTGGCATTGTTTAGAAACTGCCAATGAGCAGCGTCGAAGCTCCCAAAGCTCTGACCCACCCGAGACGGAATGTCTGAGCCTAGTGTTTCCCAGTGAGGTCCGGCAGCGTTGTCGATCACATACTCATCAACATGAGTAGAGATCGAGAGCAGTGGTGTCTTCGAGGATGAGGGTTTCTTCGAAGGCAGGCCAACTGAAGGATTGATTTGGGATGCAGGAGGTAGGGTTGACAAGGAGGTCTTGGCCTGAGCAGGTGGACTCAGGGCTGTCCTCGAGGCAACTGAAGCCGGGGGAGGTGGTGTTTTCTCGGTCCTCTTAAGGACCTTGGCGACCACGAAATTCCCCCATCTTCAGAAGAGGCAGGGGGAGTGCCTTCCCTATAGGTGGATGTCAACCTCAAAAGGTCCCTATAGTCATTAGTCCCGTATTGGACGGCTATTCTGTTCCATACCTCGTTCAGGCTATACATGGTGTCGTATTTCCCGAGCCAGCTATCGAACCTATGTACCCTATCATCTACCCAAGGCCATACATAGAAATGGTTCCTATCATCCTAACATAATATTAACCTATCAGGTTTATGCTTTAGTAGTGAGGAGGACCACATATTCGAGCTAAGGATGACTGTACCTTGTTCATCCGAGCCCGAGCTTGAGGCCTCGTCATTGGCCTCATTCCCCGAGTGTGGACTCCTATGACAAGCTGAAGATGGAGGCCTCGCATCTCTCCTTGGGGGGCGGTTGCCGGTTGGCAGAGGCACGAGCTCCCACCGGTCATATTTTTTATTGGATCAGTCCGATGTAAACTGATCCTCTCCTAAGAGCCCACATGCCCGGAGCTTTCCTTCATGAAGGAGGTAGGAGAGGGACCTCCAGCCATAGGGAAGCTAGAGCAGAGTCTCTTTGTGCTCCCTCATCTCATTGGTGGGAGTAGGGCGATGATAGTTGGCTGGAAAATCAAGGACATTTCAGCTAAGCACGAGCCTAAAACAAAGTTCGAGCACAAAAAAGAGGAAAGTTGAGATACTTACGAATCCTTCTGAAAGAGTAGAATCGAGACGGAGCTAGGCCATCTATCCAGAAGAAGGCCTTCTTGAAATCAGGAGGGTGGTTAGGAAGATCTTCAAACATCTTCTTCTCCTTGGGATAGCTCGAGAGATAGTAGAAGCCATCTCCTCCCCAAGCTCGAGAGGGATTGCTTTTCAAGCAAAAGAGATATAAGATCTCTTCTGGCGAAGGTCCTTTCCACTTCAGCTCGTGGTACAGCAACCTCAGGACAGACAGAACCCTGTAGGAATTGCTGTTGAGCTGGAAGGGAGCCAACCCAACAAAGTCTGTGAAATCCTTGAAAAAAGACTTCAAGGGCAGTACCGCCCCTACCTTCATATACTACTGGCTCCAAGCTGTGTATCTCAGCTTGCTGTCAGGATTCCCATCTCCTGGAGCGCGGCAACTCCGCTCGTTGGAGGTCGGGGCTCGACACTTTAGCGAGCCTGATAGCCCTATGCCATGAAAGGCCAGAATATCAGTTATCTGACCTAGTGACGTGACCGAGCTCCAGTAATGCTCGGCCTCAAAGAATTCTCTCCTCGGCTATGAGGTAGAAGGTTCCCCCATCAGTGAAAACTGAAGATCACTTGGCTTGAAGGAGATTGTCACTTTAAGCGTAGGATCAAGAGGAATCGGTCTAGGCTCGGTGTCCGGATCTGGGTGAAGGGCGACCCTTAGTCTTTTCCTTTTCCCTTCTTCGACCTCGTTGATCTGACGTCGAAAGTGGTCATGAGTGTCCTCTTGTTCACGCCTCAGATCATGCTCCCGAATTAAGCGTTGGTTCCGAGTGAAAGGAGACTCCGGGCTCGAAGCTACTGGTGCATAAGGAATTGCGAGCTTTGACCCCCACCACTTTCCCAAACTCTGCGGCATCTAACAAGAAAGCAAAAGGGTGAGGGCCAAGCGAACAAGAAATAAAGAGACAAATAGTACCTAAGCTCAAATAATCAAGGCTAAAAGGCAAGCTCGATCCAAAGGATGGAGCCAATCTCAGAGCGTGTATTCCACCGAAAGGAAGGAAGGTGGATAAGTTATGAGAAATCCCGAAATATTAGGGAAAAAAGGTGGCGGTTCTTAAAAAATGTTATATTTTTGGGAATCGTGCGTTCCTTAAAAAAACCTGATTTTGTATCTGATATCTTGGTGTGCAAGATATGGACTCTAAAATTTGAAATCCCAAAAAAGGAACCATATTTGGACCATTTTTCGCAAAAACTGGGTCTGAACCTAATGTCTATCAGTCGAAGCACCCTAATCATAGTGCCCATGGTGTAACAGACGCATAAACATACATGAAAAAAAAATGTATATATAACGCAAAGAAGCCATGAACGGAAGACTTACACAATGTGATCGGTGCAAACAGAGAAATGGATGATTGAATGAGCGATTGCAAGTGCGATCTCACTGAGTCAAAAAGTCCAACGTTGCTTTGTCTTCTCGGCTTGTAGAACATGCAAGAACTAGACAAGAAAGGCTCTGGTTTTTTCTTTCTGAAAGTTTGAATGTGAAGAAAAAATGGAGAAGACAAACGAGGACATATTTATAGGCCCTCGGGGATTTTAAAGGTTGAATTAATCTGGGCCATTAGCCAGATTCCGTATCAAATCTGAAGGCCAGGGACAAATGACATGATGGTACAATAAAGTTGGCAGGCGAACGATCATGGGCAGAGTTTCAAGGCACTCAAGTACCTTGAGTGAGCAATACCCAGCTGACGCGTGTCCATACTCGAGTCTGTGGCGGAACGATTCCCGAAGGAAGTAGTTCAAAAGTTTCCTTCTCATAGGATTCGAACTAATACTTTTGAGGGGGAAAAATGTCACACCCAGATTTCGAGACATGAGATTGTGACCTCGAAAGCTGGATTCGTCAGGTGTGAGCTTGTGATATCTAAAGTGCATGTTCGTGGTCCAAATTCCAAACCCTCGAAGCAAGGCGGCAACCTTGAAGATATGTAACCTCGAAGTTCTTTCTAAGCTTGAAAGACATAGCATCGGGGTATATTCGTTGTCGGGTGTCTTCGGATCAAGTAGCCCGAGCTTGGCATGAGTATAAGCTCGGAGTGTAACATCCTCCGTGGTATTTACTCGCTCCAAGCTAGTCTTGGGGCAAGGTGGCTAGCACATAACTTATCTATAGACCTGGACCGACATGATGTTGATTGCCGACCTCGAACGACTTAATGGGTCATCTGATGAGACGCGTTCCACGCATTTATTGTTGTAACATCCCAATATTAAAGGGATATTAACAAGTCTGTTATACACCCCCTGGTCTTCAGGGGACGTTTCCTTGTATATAGGAGTTACAGAATTTAATATCATTATTTTCATTAATAAATAGGAGTATCTTCTCGAAATATGTGGGAATGAACTCTGAGAACCCTCTATAAATAGAGAGGTCATGAACATTTGTAAGGGACGGATCTTTTGATATCTTGAGAGAAATTCTGGAGAATTCATCCCTGAAGGATTTCTAGAAAACTCCAAAGTCTTAATAAAATAGACTCGTGGACTAGGCAGAGTTAACTACTGAACCACGTAAAATTCTTGTGTTTTACTGTATTATTCATCCGCGCCATAGTTCATATTGTTTAATTGCTCTACATTTTAAGTTGACGAAAAACGACGTCAACAACAAACTACAGTTAAATATAAGAATATTCTGTTAAATATAAGAATATTCTGTTAAAGTTAATATTTAAAAAATAATAAACCGTTAAAACCAAGAATTTCCGTTATCTACACACTTATTATATAGAAGAGATAGGGGGCTTAATGGTTACTACTTGTGGATGGTTACTTTAATATTAACCATTGAATTAAGATCAATAGTTCATATTTATAATTGTTAATTAATATTTCTAAAAATAATTTTTGACTTTTTCAAATTTTTGGAAGGGCTACCCGATGACATGGCGGTCACATATTTACTAATAAAAAAAATCTTATTTAATATTCATTCTTTATTTCTTCTTCATTCTTGATTCATTCAAATTAATGTGACAATTATCTTTCCAACTAATGTTTATTGCCTAATTAATCTAAAAAATTTGAAATTATTGATTTTATATATTTTATTTATTTATTTATTTATTTATTTTCATCATCATTATAATCATTCATTATCAAAAACTTGTTTAGTGATTTATGGTAACCATCCATATGTAATAACCATTGAAAAGTCTTCCACATATATAAAACTAATCTAAGTGCTTCAAATAAAAAAAAAACACATATTAAACCTATTAATTTATTTGCACAATTATAAAATTTTGGATGTTCAAATTTCCAGTAATGATCTAACATGCACATGCTATTTTTTTTCCATATAAAAAAATCTCATTGGATATTGTGGTCTAAAAACCTCATATTTATATATATATATATAGGAAAAGAATAATGTGGCTAAGATTAAAGTGGTTGCACCAGTACAACTAATTTGTGTTTTTGTGTTATTTTCTACACCTTGAGAATTTTTTTCTAATTTTTTTATATGACGGTATACATTGTAGTCATTTAAGACATCCTGCAAATTTTCAAAAAATTCGGAATAATTTGCTGTACTGAAAACAAGGTTCATACAGTTTGTTGCATTCGTGCTTATATTTTTTGTATACATGTGTAAAATTAAACTATTTGAACCTAATTTTCGGCACTGTAAATTATTTAGAATTTCTTGAAAATTTGCAGGAAGTCTTAAATAACTGCAATGTACACCGTCATATAATAAAAAAATTGGAAAAATAATTATCGACGTGTAGAAAATCCAAACTGGCTGCACCGGTGCAGCCAAAAAAGTGGTTGCACCATAGTCTTACCCTATATATATTATTGTGAAAATATATATAAATCTAATTAAAAAAATATATTAAAGACTCACAAAATTTACATAAAATAATTCCACAAATTTATATGTGTAATTCATTTTAGTTATAACACCCTCACTTATTTTAGTTATAACCATAATTGAGGTGTTATGTTTTAAACTATATCATAATTACTTTTAGCGGAAGTGTGTATTTTTTTTTATAAAACGTATTTCACATTATTTACATTAAACATAAAGTGTGTCTCAAACATATTATACATAAGTATTAAATAACCCAATTTGTTTTCACAACACAACTTGTGGAGTGACTAATGTTAGGACTAACTTATTTTGAACATATAATCATATTTATATTCCACTGTGATTACGTCATTATAAATATGATTAGCTATATGCTCGGGATTTAATAGAAGTTTATATTAAACAAATAATCATGAAAATAAAACACGTGAGCAAAGTGATTGACCAGGTCAAAAATTATTTCTATTATTTTATTGATAATAAAATGAGATTACATTAAAATTGGGTTTTAATTAAGGCATAAAACCCTAACATCTTCTCCGACTAGCCATCACCACAGTAGGGCGTTAAAAACCTTATTCCATCGTTGCCCCGTCGGGCTCAATAGTTAAGGCGACCATACACTATGGTGTCAATACATATAACAATAACTCATATGGAGGAGAAATAAAAATGAGAACATGGCAAACAATATAAATGGTTCACTAAAACCTAGCCCAAAGTATTGGGCTGTCATTATGAGCCTAACTATAGGCCTTCGTTTACACTTACTTACACTCTCATTTTCCTTTTCAAAACAGTGGCACTGAACTTAAACTTCTTTTTACAACTTACTTTTATGTTTCATAAAACTTGCTAAGGCATCACATAATTAATCATCATAATATCATGCATGGTCTTATATCATACAATAATTCACCATATCACTATTATGTCATGCACATAAATTTATGATGAAGTGTTAATATATGTTAATATCACTTACTCACAAAATATTCATATAATGTATACTTTCACATAACATGTAATTCTTGTGTTATAGTTGAGTACTTTACTTACCTTGTGTCCAAAATATATTTCACCATGTAATAAGTGGTGTCTTAGGTGTTGATGTGCTTATCCTGACAATGACATGCGTTTCACATCATTTCAAACATATGATTTTTCTTAGGATCTTTAATGACATATATAAAAACATAGTTCATTGTTTTAATCCTTTAGAAAAATCTCAAAATCCTCATAATATCCTAATCATGACCATGATAAATTTTCACACTTAATTAGGATACTATCACCCAATTTATAGAAATCCAATTTCACACTATAATAATGGCAGCAAGGCATTGAACTATCATTTAAAAATATCCATAAAACATCATATCAAATTTCATATCCAAATCATGCCTAAAATGCCTTAAACCACATAGATCGAGTGTTAGATTTATCTTTGACACTTGGATAAATTTTGATATAGCTTCCCCTTAATTTTTCCTATCCCCAAATATCAAAATCAATTAATAATCAACATCAAATAACCTGCCATAACCACATATCCCAAAATATCAAAATAATTCATCACAAAATTATCATACACCGATTTTGATCAAATTCAAATTTCCAAGATCATCACCCAAATTAAATGAGTCTCCACATAAATTCAAACATTTAAAAACATATCTATCCTCTTTTAAACTCAATCAAATCACCAAAAAAAAAAATCAGTTTGTACTCCAAGAACCACAAAATCCTCATAAAATACAAAATTTCCCTTACCGAGCAACTTTTTGGCAGAAACAATCTATTCTAGCTTTTCTAAACCTCAAACCACTTGGAAACCAGCAAGAAATATCTTAAACAAGATAAAACACCATAGATAATCTCTCAGAAAAATTCAAAAATGTGATTTGACTTCCAAATACAAAAGTTTACCATAAAAATGTCTAACCTAAGCTTAATCCACTTATTTGGCTTTAATTTCCCTTGGATCTCCTTAGAATCTCTTCAAGACAGCCAAGAAATGATTTTGATTTTCTTTTCTCTTAGTTTTTCAGAGTCTTGATCGTGGTAAGTGATAAGGTTGATGACAATCCTTTGTGTTCAATGGTTTGACCTAATTGTATCAAAGTTTGACACCTTTCACCTTATCATTTCACTTTTTGACTTATGAAAACCTTATCACTTCAATAATTTCGAATTAATCATTTGCTAGGCCTATTCTCCTTATGTGTGAAATACTCACACCAAACCTTAGGTCCATATGAGTTCATACCCAAAAGTTATGCTTACCCGATTGAGTGTAGCACACTTATGCTAAGCTCGTTTTGACCTTGCGTCAACACCACTAATTATGTATACCTCCCATCAAGACTTGATCCAATGGTTCTAAAACCATTTTTATTTCATCAATGAGACCTTAATCATACCTCAATTATATTTGGTATATCCACTAATACTCAGTTTTACACGGAAATACTAGTAATCGACATTGTACTATTTTTCACCGTTTAACATCTTTTTCCTTCTATATCTCACTTTTATCACTTGATTTTATGACTTGTCCATATTTGTCATAATTTCTTATATCTTGAGCATATCAAACACCCATAATGAGACAACTCAAATGCCACAAGGTTAATAATATTGAACATACACATAGCAATCATATACACAACTTGTATACTTATGCATGAAAACACTTATAAGAATATGCATATGCTCAAATTATACATATTGTATGATATGTAATGCAATGCAATGCAATCATGTCATTATTGGCTATCTTATATCAAAATAATGTGGGTGCTACAATCCTCCACACCTTATACAAATTTTGTCCTCGAAATTCTCTTTCCCAAATAACTCTGGGTTCTTGAATCTCATTTCATCTTCCCGTTCCCATGTCATTTCCTCAATATTAGAACTTTTCCACAAGACCTTAACCAGTGAAATCTTCTTATTTCACAACTCTTTCTCTTTTCTGTCAAGAATTTTCACTGGTTTTTCTTCATATGTTAGGTCTTGTTCAACTTCTATTGGCTCGTAGTTTAGCACATGTGATGGATCTGGAACGTATTTTCTCAATAATGATACATGAAAAACATCGTGGAAATTTGAAAATGATGGCGGTAATGCCAGTCTATAGGCTACCTTTCCCACCTTTTCTAATACTTTAAAGGGTCCAATAAATCTCAGGCTTAACTTCCCTTTCTTTCCAAACCTCATTGCTCCTTTCATAGGGGGAATTTTTAAGAATACCTTGTCTCCAATATTGAAATCCACATCTCTTCGCTTTCGATCAGCATAACTCTTTTTTCTACTTTGAGCAGTTAACATTCTTTTTCTTATTTTCTCTACTGCTCCAGTTGTCCTTCTGACAAGATCTGGACCAAGATACTTTCTTTCTCTCATTTCATCTCAATGAACTGGTGACCTGCATTTTCTGCCATATAACATTTCATATGGGGCTATACCAATCGTTGCTTGAAAGTTTTTGTTATAAGAAAACTCTATCAGACACAAATACTTCTCCCATGATCCTTGAAAATCTAAGACAGCTTGAATCATATCTTCAAGAGATTTGAAGGGTCCTTTAATATTATCCATCAGATTGGGGTGATATGTCATAGTAAACTTCAATCTTGTGCACAATACTCTTTGCAAACTTTCCCAAAACAATGAAGTAAATCGAGCATCCCGATCTGAAGTTATAGATATCAGCACTCCATGTAATCTAACAATCTTCTAAACATATAATTCAACCCACTGATCCATTGTATAACTCATGCGTACTGGAAGAAAGTGTGTTGATTTGGTATATCGGTCTACTATAACCCAAATATCATCATGGTGTTTAGAAGTCTTTGGCAATCCAACAACAAAATCCATAGTAATCTCTTCCTATTTCCACTATGGTGTTTGTATTAGTTGTAGTAAACCACCAGGTTTCTAATGTCCAGCTTTAACTTGTTGACAGGTTAAACACTTGGCTATAAACTCGACCACATCCTTTTTCATGTTGTGCCACCAGTAGTGTCTTTTCAAGTCATTATACATCTTTGTTGTCCCCGGATGTACTGAATACAAAGTATTGTGGGCTTCTGTGAGGATTTCTCTATTCAAATCCTCATCATTAGGGACACAAATTATTTCCTTTAACTTTAGCATCCCATTACTTGACACACTAAAATCATTGATCTGCCCACTTTCCAATTCACCTTTTTGTTTCACTAAGTAAGGATCCTCATATTAACCTTGTTTGATTCTTTCTAACAAGGTAGACTAAATAATCATTACCGATAATCTTCCTGTGATTACCTCAATCTCCGCTCTGCACATGTTCTCCTGAAGTGGTCTTGACAATTTCCTAAAAAATGACACATTACCATGTGACTTTCTACTTAGTGTATCTACAACTACATTTGCTTTTCCCAGATGATAAAATATTTCACAATCATAATCTTTCACTAGCTCCAATCATCGCCTTTGTATCATATTTAATTCTTTATGAGTAAAGAAATACTTAAAACTTTTATGATTGGTATATATTTCACACTTCTCACCATACAGATAATGTCTCCGAATCTTCAGTGCAAAAACAATTGCTGCCAACTCCGTATCATGTGTTGGGTACTTCTGTTCATAGTCCTTCAATTGTCTGGATGCATAAGCTATGGCTTTGCCATTCTGCATCAATACACACCCTAATCCTTGCTTTGAAGCATCACTATAAATCACAAGTCCTCATGATCTGGATGGAATAGTAAGTATTGGAGCAGAAACCAATCTTTACTTCAATTCTTGAAAAGTTTTCTCACAGGCTTCAGTCCATTCAAACTTATGATTCTTCCTCATAAATTGTGTCAATGGCATTGCTATCTTGGAAAATCCTTCAACAAATCTTCGGTAATAGCCTGCTAATCCCAGAAAACTCCTTACTTCTGAAACATTTGTTGGTCTATTTCATTCACTAACAGCTTCAATCTTTGATCAATCCACCAAAATACCATCTTTAGAGACTATATGGCCCAAAAATGCCACCTTTTCTAGCCAAAATTCACATTTCTTAAATTTGGCATAGAGTTGTTTTTCTTTTAATTTCTCCAATGTCAACCTCAAATGTTCCTCATGTTCTTCTTTGGACCGAGAATACACCAAAATATCATCCATAAACACTATTACGAACTTATCAAGGCAGTCCTTAAACACCTTGTTCATTAAGTCCATGAATGCAGTTGGAGCATTAGTTATTGCAAATGGAATCACAAGGAACTAACAATGACCATATCGAGTTTGGAATGTGATTTTTGGTACATCCTCTTCTCTAATCTTTAATTGGTAATACCCAGATCTCAAATCAATCTTTGAAAACACCCATCCTCATTGTAATTGATCAAAAAGATCATCAATTCTAGGAAGTGGATACTTATTCTTGACTGTCAACTTGTTCAGTTCTCTATAATCAATACACATTCGCATTGTCCCATCCTTTTTCTTCACAAATAGCATCGAAGCTCCCCATGGTAAAAAACTAGGTCTGATAAACTTTTTATCCATGAGTTCTTGCAACTATATCTTTAATTCCTTTAGTTATGCTAGTGCCATTCTATAAGGTGCCTTGGACACAGGTGTTGTACCAGGAAGAAGCTCGATCACAAATTCAATTTCTCTGTCGGGAGGCAATCCCGGTAAATCTTATGGAAACACTTCTAAGAAATCTCTAACTACTGGTACATCTTCTGGTTTTAACTTTTGCTCCTTATAAGTGTCAACCACACTGACGAGATAACCCATACATCCATTTTCCAACAGTCGTTTGGCCTTCATAACAAAAATCAAAGGAATGCCACTTTTTGATGTCGTTCCAATAAACATAAACTCATCTTCCTTCGAAGGCTTAAATATCACTATTTTCTTTCTACGATCAATAGTGGCATTATACTTTGAAAGCCAATCCATACCCAAAATCACCTCATAATCGTGCATCTCTAACATTATTAGATCAACATATAATTCCCTACCATCAATGTAAATAGGAACTCCCCTCAACCAATAAGTAGAATACAAAATCTCTCAAGATGGTAACATTGTACTAAAAACTTCTAACAATTTCTCACACGATCTACCCAAATTTTTTACATATGTCATGGATGCAAATGAACCTGAATATATTAATGCATGACTGAGAATACCATATACAGAAATATCACCTAACACCACAGAGTTGTTGGTATCAGCGTCAGCCCGAGAAATCGTAAACACCCTAGCATTTGTGTTTTGAGGTTCATCCTTCTTTTGTTGGTTCTTCATCAATGGGATATTTGATAAAATGATCTCCCTTGCCACATTTGAAGCAACTCTTATTTAGAAGCCTACATTCCCCGAAATGATTCTTTCAACAAGTCTGACAGCGTGGTTGTTGAAATCCAGATTGCCTATTTTCTTGACCTCCTTTAAATTTCTTATTATATCCTTGTATGAATTGGAAATTATGGCCCCCTCTTTTGTTGTCATTGGGAAATCAGCATTGTTATTGAATGGGGTGTCTCTACGAGGCATGCTAGTAGCAGATATAGCTTTTGTTATCTTTTATTCTCTGTGTTCAGCTCTTAAATCTTTCTCCACAGCCTAAGCATAAGAAAGATGCCCTGTACGTCCCATATCCATATCTCTGGCCAATTCTGGTTGCAGACCCTCCAGGAAGCGATTCACTCTACTAGTTTCAATGTTAACCATGTCTGGTGCAAACTTGGCTAATCAGTCAAATGTTCTGGCGTACTCAACCACTAAAAGATCCCCTTGTTGTAATCTATTGAACTCACTTACTTTAGCAATCAACATATCTTCATTATAAAATTTTCATTAAAGACCAGTTCCAAGTGTGCCCAAGTCATCTGATTCACTTCTCTAGTTTGCTTAACCACTTCCCACCAAATCTCAACATCCTTTTTCAGTGTATGTGCATCACAAGAAACCTTTTCTATGTCACTTAGTTGCATAAACTCAAAGATTTATTCTAAAGAACTCTTCTAGTCTTGTGTGTCAAGTGGGTCAATGCTACCTTCAAATACTGGTGGGTGTTGTTTTCGGAAACGTTCATATAGTTGTTCCATGGGGTGCACTGGAGGTGGGGCTTGTGGAGATGGAGCTTGTGGAGGTGGAGGTTGTGGTGTTGGATTTTCAGTAGGTGGTGATGGTGGTTGTCTTTGTCGTCGTTCAACTAACAATTTCTAAATTTGTTCAGCTTGTCTATTCATTATCGCTCGAAGTTCAGCCATTTCTTGTTCACATTTATTACTACAAGAGCCTTTAGTAGCCCCCATTGCTTGTTCACGATCCATCTATGTTATAATATATATCTTAAGACAAAATGCCCATAACTTATGTCATTTAGTCAATAATGCACATGAGGCATGCAACCAACACAATAAATGCACACATAAAACTTACAAGTGAATTGAGCATTATCCTTTCCTCAATGTATACATATGAACGATCTACAAGAACATTTTAACCATAGGTCTGATAACACCTTGTAACACCTTCACTTATTTTAGTTAAAACCATATGTGAGCTATTACGTTTTAAACTATATCATAGTTTTAGCAGAAGTGTGTAATTTTTTTATAAAACTTATTTCACATTATTTACATTAAACATAAAGTGTGTCTCAAACATATTATACATAAGTATTAAATAACCCAATTTGTTTTCAAAACACAACTTTACACTTTATTACAAACATGCACAGTCATAAACTGAAATAACCCACATAAGGTCAATATATTCATATGTACAAATGTGGGTCAGGACCATGCTTCAGTTATCCTTTTCCATACACTCATTTCTTTACCTAAACACACAAGAAAAATATGAGTCTAAAGCTTAGTAAGCAAAGTAATGCATGCAATGCTAATGATTACTCCATGTCAATGTGTATAAACAACCACTTTATGAATTTAGGGACCCTTAATATTGTGCGCATTGTTTGATTAGGTCAAGAGTTAAGGCGGCCACACACTGTGGTGTCATGTAACGTCTCAGAATTTTACTTAGCTAGATAGTAGTAGTAGTAGTAGTAGTAGTAGTAGTAGTAGTAGTAGTAGTAGTGGTGATGGGGGTAGTAGTGCTAGTAGTAGCTAGTAGTAGCAAGTAGTAGCAGTAGTAGCTGTAGTAGCAGTAGCTAGTAGTAGTAGTAGTAGTAGGCGTAGTGGTAGTGGTAGTGGTAGTGGTAGTGGTAGTGGTAGTGGTAGTGGTAGTGGTAGCGGTAGCGGTAGTGGTAGCGGTAGCGGTAGTGGTAGTGGTAGAGGTAGTGGTAGTAGTGGTAGTGGTAGTGGTAGTAGTAATAGTAGTAGTAGTAGTAGTAGTAGTAGTAGTAGTAGTAGTAGTAGTAG